>NW_028295800.1:2400000-3600000 GCF_964341445.2 Mesoplodon mirus | reverse complement strand
TGCTTTAAAGGCAATTCCAACGTACCTCTTGAAATCTGTTTCCTGCTATTCTGCCTCGCTTTCAAGTCCGCCTCGTTGCCTTCCCTCAACAGATTTTTGGATGATAGTTGTCCTTTATTACTCTGCCAGTTTGTGAATTGCTCTGTCCTATAGCTCCATTTATTAACTCGTTTTTTTGTGAGCTGAACAAAAGTACCATATTTTGGTTTAGGACCTATACTGGTTCCGGGTGGGTGGCTGAGACTTTGGTAAATTCTTCTTCCTCCCGGGAAATAAGACTGACATGTGCCCGTTCAAATGCCTAACAGCTACTCTCTCATTGGTTCTCCCTCTTCCCTTTCATCCTTTGCAAATTAGCAACCTGTGCGAACCAGGAGGTTAAAGGGGCTAGCTCTCCAAGTTGGGAGATTGATAGTAAAGCAGTTGGAAAGTGAAACAGGAGCACCAGGAGAGGGACTATTCTTTGAGTTTTAGAAACCTTTCGTATTCACAGTGTGTCCATTCTCTAGGTTTCCCATTCATGTTATAGCTGTAGTAATATTCCCTTCAACCTGGAGAGTTGGGACCCATGAAATGGGTGCCATGCATTATTGCTTTAAAGTGTCTGCATTTGCTCACGAATCTCACCCATTCTCTCAATCCCATGTGTCCAGCCTTATGCCAGCTCAAGCTGTCATTGTAGATAGGGTCATTCCAGGTTTCATCAGAGACCCTGAAGGAATTGTAAAGAATTTCGCTGTTTTTTTGTTTTGTTTTTGAAATTCCGTTTTATAGTGAGTTTGAGCTGATTCTCGCTGCCATGATTATGCCAGGCTAGAAACAATTGATTTCCTTATGGAGACATATCAATACATAAGTTTTAAGATTCTTACTAGTCAGATATATTCCTCTGTGTGAAATATGGGATTTTGAATCCCTTTCACTGAGGAAGTTGTAAGTCTTCTCTATTCCACAGTTGGTTTTTGGAACAATACCTGTGCTTATATCAAACTCTGGTTTTATGCCTCACCCCACCTCACCTTCCCCCTTAAGCAGGCATAAGAGTTTTTTCTAAATGTGAGACTCTGTTCTCTTTCCTAACTCAGTTCATGTTTAGCCATGTTTACAGGAACTTCATAAGTGATATCTTATGATACGTTTCTTTTTCTTTGTGACTTATTTCACTTAGAATCATCATACCTGAATCCACTCATTTTGCTGCTACTGGTGTTATTACATTGATATCTTGGCTGAGGGATATTCCATCGTACGAAAGTACCACAATTTTTTGAACCATTTTTATATTTCCTGGGATACTTAAGGTGTACCCAAGTTGACTTTCTTGTAAGCAGTGCAGCCCTAAATTTTGGGGTGGCTCTGTCTTAGTGATTTTCAGTTTTCCCAAGGTATATTCCCTAGACTCGAAGTGCCCTTGGCTCTGTAGCTCTGTTGTTTACTTGTTTTAGGGAACACAATGCACTCCTCCAGAGAGGCAGTTGGCAATTTACATCCCGCCCATCAGCATAACAAGGCTCCCTGTTCTCCAGGTCCTGTCTTGCCTTTCCGGTTTTTACCCATTTTGTGGATGTCCCATTTGACCGGTGGGAAGTGATACTTCTTTGTAGTGCAGATTTGCATTGCCCGCTTGCTTGCTTGGCCAAAAAGGGCGTATGCGTTTTCTCCTGAATATATTCAGGACAAAACACATACGCCCTTTTTGGCCAAGTGCATCATTGTCTAAGTTGTGCACCTATTCCTTTGCTTTACAGGCCATTCCTACGTACCACTTGAAATCTGATTCCTGCTATTCTGCCTCACTTTCAAGTCCGCCTCGTTGCCTTCCCTCAAAAGATTTTTGGACGATAGTTGCCTTTATTACTCTGCCAGTTTGTGAATTGCTGTGCCCCTGAGCTCCATTTTTAACTATTTTTTTCTGAGCTGAAAGCAAGTCCAATATTTTGGTTCAGGACCTATACTGGTTCCCGGTGGGTGGTTGAGACTTTTGTCAATTCTTCTTCCTCCCGGGAAATTAGAGTGACATGTGCCCGTTCAAATGCCTGACAGCTACTCTCTCATTGGTTCTCCCTCTTCCCTTTCATTCTTTGCCAAATTGGCAACCTGTGAGAACCAGGAAGTTAAAGGTGCTGTCTCTCCAAGTTGGGAGATTGATAGTAAAGCAGTTGGAAAGTCCAACTGGAGCACCAGGAGAGGGACTATTCGTTGAGATTTAGAAACCTTTCGTATTCACAGTGTGTCCATTCTCTAGGTTTCCCGTACCTGTTATAGCTGTAGTAATATTCCCTTCAACCTGGAGAGGTGGGACCCATGGAATGGGTGCCATGCATTATTGCTTTAAAGGGTCTGCGTTTGCTCACACAATCTCACCAATCCTCTCAGTCCCATGTGTCCAGCCTTATGCCACATCCAGCTGTCGTTGTAGATAGGGTCATTCCTGGTTTCATCAGAATACCTGAAGGAATTGTAAAGAATTTCCTTGTTTTTTGGTTTTGTTTTTGAAATTCCTTTTTATAGTTGGCTTGAGCTGATTCTCACTGCCAAGTTTATGCCAGTCTAAACACACTTGATTCCCTTACGGAGACATATCAATACATAGGTTTTGAGATTCTTACTAGTCAGATATATTCCTCTGCGGGAAATATGGGGTTTTGAGTCCCTTTCACTGAGCAAGGTGTAGGTCTTGTGTCTTCCATAGTTGGCTTTTGGAACAGTACCTGTGCTTATATCAAACTCTGGTTTTATGCATCACCCCACGTCTCCTTCCCCCTTAAGCAGGCATAAGAGTGTTTTCTAAATGTGAGACTCTGTTCTCTTCCCTAACTCAGTTCATGTGTAGCCATGTTTACAGGATCTTCATAAGTGATATCTTATGATAAGTTTCTTTTTCTGTGTGACATATTTCACTTAGAATCATCGTACCTGTATCCACTCATTTTGCTGCTACTGGTCTTATGACATTGATTTCATGGCTGAGGGATATTCCATCATACGTAAGTACCACAATTTTTTGAACCTTTTTTATATTTCCTGGGATATTTATGGTGTACCCAAGTTGAGGTTCTTGTAAGCAGTGCAGCCCTAAATTTTGGGGTGGTTCTGTCTTATTGATTTTCAGTTTTCCCAAGGTATATTCCCTAGACTGGAAGTGTCCTTGGCTCTGTAGCTCTGTTGTTTACTTGTTTTAGGGAACACAATGCTCTCCTCCAGAGAGGCAGTTGGCAATTTACATCCCGCCCATCAGCATAACAAGGCTCCCTGTTCTCCAGGGCCTGTCTTGCCTTTCTGGTTTTTACACATTTTGTGGATGTCCCTTTTGACCGGTGGGAAGTGATACTTCTTTGTAGTGAAGATTTGCATTGCCCACTTGCTTGCTTGGCCAAAAATGGCGTATGCGTTTTCACCTGAATATATTCAGGAGAAAATGCATACGCCCTTTTTAGCCAAGTGCATCATTGTCGAAATAGTGCCCCTCTTCCTGTGCTTTAAAGGCGATTCCAACATACCTGTTGAAATCTGTTTCCTGAAATTCTGCCTCCCTTTCAAGTTTGCCTCGTTGCCTTCCCTCAGCAGAATTTTGGACGATAGTTGCCCTTTATTACTCTGCCAATTTGTGAATTGCTGTGCCCCTGAGCTCCACATTTAACTCGTTTTTTCTGAGCTGAACGCAAGTCAAATATTTTGGTTCAGAACATATACTGGTTCCCGGTGTGTGGCTGAGACTTTGGTCAATTCTTCTTCCTCCCTGGAAATAAGAGTGACATATGCCCTTCCAAATGCCTAACAGCTACTCTCTCTTTGGTTCTTCCTCTTCCGTTTCATCCTCTGCCAAATTGGCAACCTGTGAGAACCAGGAGGTTAAAGGGGCTGTGTCTCCAAGTTGGGAGATTGATAGTAAAGCAGTTGGAATGTCAAACTGGAGCACCAGGAGAGGGACTATTAGTTGAGTTTTAGAAACCTTTCGTATTCACAGGGTGTCCATTCTCTAGGTTTCCCGTACATGTAATAGCTGTAGTTATATTCCCTTCAACCTGGAGAGTTGGGACCCATGGAATGGGTGCCCCTCATTATTGCTTTAAAGGGTCTGCATTTGCTCACCCAATCTCACCAATCCTCTCAGTCCCAAGTGTCCAGCCTTATGCCACATCCAGCTGTCATTGTAGATAGGGTCATTCCAGGTTTCATTAGAGACCCTGAAGGAATTGAATGAAATTTCCCTGTTTTTATGTTTTGTTTTTGAAATTCCTTTTTATAGTGGGTTTGAGCTGATTCTCACTGTCATTTTTATGCCAGTCTAGACACACTTGATTCCCTTATGGAGACATATCAATACATAGGTTTTAAGATTCATACTTTTAAGATATATTACTCTGTGGTGAATATGGGGTGTTGAGTCCCTTTCACTGAGGAAAGTGTAGGTTTTGTCTATTTCGTATTTGATTTTTGGAACGGTACCTGTACTAATATCAAACTCTGATTTTATGCATCACCCCACCTCTCCTTCTCCCTTAAGCAAGCATAAGAGTTTTTTTTTTTTTAAATGTGAGTCTCTCTTTTCTTTCCTAACTCAGTTCATGTGTAGCTATGTTTACAGGATCTTCATAAGTGATATCTTATGATAAGTTTCTTTTTCTGTTGCCTTATTTCACTTAGAATTATCGTACCTGAATCCACTCATTTTGCTGCTACTGGCCTTATGACATTGATTTCATGGCTGAGGGATATTCCATCATATGTAAGTACCACAATTTCTTGAACCATTTTTGTCTTTCCTGGTATATTTAATGTGTACCCAAGTTGAGGTTTTTGTAAGCAGTGCAGCCCTGAATTTTGGTGTGGATCTGTCTTATTTATTTTCAGTTTTCCCAAGGTATATTCCCTAGACTGGAAGTGCCCTTGGCTCTGTAGCTCTGTTGTTTACTTGTTTTAGGGAACACAATGCACTCCTCCAGAGAGGCAGTTGGCAATTTACATCCCGCCCATCAGCATAACAAAGCTCCCTGTTCTCCAGGGCCTGTCTTACCTTTCTGGTTTTTACCCATTTTGTGGATGTCCCTTTTGACCGGTGGGAAGTGATACTTCTTTGTAGTGCAGATTTGCATTGCCCGCTTGCTTGCTTGTCCAAAAAGGGCATATGTGTTTTTTCCTGCATATATGCACGTGAAAACTCATATGCCGTTTATGGCCATTTCCATAATTTTCGAAGTTGTAATGCTTTCCCTGTGTTTAAAGGCGATTCCAATGTACCTCTTGAAATCTATTTCATGCCATTCTGCCTCATTTTCCCTTCCGCCTCGTGGCTTTCCCTCAACAGATTTTTCGAAGAGAGTAGTCCTTTATAACTCTGCAGGTTAGTGAATTGCTGTGGCCCTGAGCTCCATTTTTCAAGTCGCGTTTTTGTGACCTGACCCCAAATCAACAGTTTTGCTTCTGGAATTATACTGGTTCTGGTGGGAAGACTGAGACTTTGGTTAATTCCTCTTTGTGACGGAAAATTAGAGAGACATGTGGCCGTCCAAGTGCCTACAGCTACTCTCTCATTGGTTCTCTCTCTTCCCTTATATCCTCTGCATAATTTGCCAACTGTGCGTACCAGGAGGATATAGGGGCTGACTTTCCAAGTTGGGAGATTGATAGTAAAGCAGTTGTAATGTCAAACTGGAGCACAAGGAGAGAAAAAAGTAGTAGAGTTTTAGAAACCTTTCACCATCAGATGGTTTCCATTCTCTAGGTTCCCATACACGTTATAACTGTAGTGATATTCCCTTCTACCTGGAGAGATGGGAACCATGGAATGGGTGGCAGGCATTATTGCTTTAAAGGGTCTGCATTTTTTCACCCAATCTCACCAATCCTCTCAGTCCCAAGTGACCAGCCTTATGCCACATCCAGCTGTCATTGTAGATAGGGTCATTCCAGGTTTCATCAGAACCCCTGAAGGTATTGTGTAAGAATTTTACTGTTTTTATGTTTTGTTTTGAAATTCATTTTTATAGTGGGTTTGAGCTGATTCTCACTGCCATGTTTATGTCGTTCTAGACACACTTGGTTCCCTTACGGAGACATATCAATACATAGGTTTTAAAATTCTTACTAGTCAGATATATTTCTCTAAGGGGAATACGGATGTTTAGTTCCGTTCACTGACGAAGGAGTAGGGCTTGTCTCTTCTGTTTTTGGATTATGGAACGGTACCTGTGCTAATATCAATCTTATGTTTTGTGCATCTCCCCACCTCTCTTTCCCCTTAAGCAAGCGTTAGATTGTTTTCTAAATCTGATACTCTGTTCTCTTCCCTAAATCAGTTCATATGTAGCCATGTTTACATTCCCTTCATAAGTGATATCTTATGTCAGAATGCACCATGGCCGTTCTCATAATAATGCTCCATGACCCCTGTCATCACAATGCACCATGCCCTGGTTCTCAAAATGTTCCATGTCCCTTGTCATCACAATTCTCCACGTCCTTGTCATCACAGTGCTACATGACACTTCTCATCAAAATGTTACATGCTCTTGTCATCACAATTCTCCATCCACTTGACATTGCAATGCTCCATGCACTTGTCATCACAATGCTCCATGCACATGTCATCACAAAGCTCCATGCCCTTGTCATCACAATGCTCCATTTCATTTGTCATCAGAATCCTCAATGACACTTGGCATCACAATGCTCCATGCCATTGTCATCAGAGCGGGCCACTACATATGTCATCAGAATGCTCCCTGACACCTCTCTTCACAATACTGCATGACCTGGCCTTCACAATGCTCCATGCTCTTGTCATCACAATGTGCCATTCCAACTGTCATCGCAATAATCCATGAAACATATTAGACCATTGTTCCATCCTCTTGTCATCACAATGCTCCATTCTCTTTTTATCAGAATTCTTTATGACCCCTGTCATCACAATGCTCCATGACACTTCTCAGTATGTTCCTTGAACCTTGTCATGACAAGGCTGCGTGCCTTTTTCATCACAATGTTCCATGCCCTTTCCATCACAGTGCTCCAAGACCCATGAAATCACAATGCTCCATGCCCTTGTCATCACAAAACTCAAGGACGCATGCCATCAGAATGCTCCTTGGTCTTCTCCTCACAATGTGCCATGCCCTTGTCATCACAATGTTCCAAGACCCCTGTAATCACAATGCTCCATGCCCCTTTTCATCAGTATGCTCCATGAGACTTGTCATCACAAGGCTCCATGGTTTTGTCATCACAATGCTCCAGGACCTTGTCATCACAATGCTTCTCGACCTTGTCATGAAAATTTTCAATGGCCCTTGTCATCATAATGCTACAAGCCCTAATCATCAAAATGCTCCTTTATATTTGTCCTCACATTTCTCCATTACATTTGGCTTCACAATGCTCCATGCCATTGTCATCACAATGGACCATGACATATTTCATCACAGTGCTCCCTGACACCTGTCTTCACAATACTCCTTGACCTTCTCATCACAGTGCTCCATGCCCTTGTCATCACAATGCACCATGCCCAATGTCATCACAATAATCCATGAAACTTGTCAGACCAATTCTCCATGCCCCTGTCAACACAATGCTCCATGCCCTTGTCATCACAATGCTCCATGACCCCTTTCATCACAATGCTCAGTGACTCCAGTCATCACAATGATTCATAACGTTTGTCATCACAATTGTCCATGCCCGCGTCATCACAAGGCTCTGTGACTTTTGTAACCACAATGTTCCATGAACTTTTGATTAGAATTCTTTGTGACCCTTGTCATCACAATGCTCCATGTCTTTGTCAGAACCATGGTCTATGACCATTGTCATCACAATGTGCCACGTGCATTTCATCACAGCCGACCACAAACTTTTCATTGCAATGCTCCATAAACGTTGTAATCACAATGGTCCTTGGACTTCTCATCAAAATGCTCTCTCACCAGAGATATCACAATGTTCCATCACTAGTCATCACAATACTCCCTCACACCTGGAATCACAATGTTCCATGACCCTGTCATCACAGTGCTACATCCACTTATCTGCACAATGTTCCATGACCCCTGACATCACAATGTTCCATAACCCCTGTCAGCAAAATGCTCCATGACCCTTTTCATCCCAAAGATCCAAGACCCCTGACATCACAATGTTCTATAAACACTGCCATCACAATATTCCATTACAATTCTTATCAAATTGCTGCATGACCCGTTCATCAAAATGCTCCCTGCCCTTCTCATCACAATGCACCATGCCCTTGTCATCAAAATGCTCCATGACTTGTCATCACAAAGCTCCATGTCCCATGGCATCACAATGCTCCATGTCACTGTCATCACAATGCTCCCTGAACCCTCTCATCACATTGCTCCATGTCCTTGTCATCACAAAGCTCCATGACACTTGTCATCACAATGCTCGATGCCCTTCTCATGACAATGCTCCATGCCTTTTTCATTACAATCCTGCATGACCCATGTATCACAGTGCTCCGTGCCCTTGTCATCACAATGCTCCATGCCCACTCTCATCACAATAATCCATGAAACATTTCAGACCAATGTTCCATACCCTTCTCATCAAAATGCTCCATTACCCCTGTCATAACAATGCACCATGACTCTTGGCATCACAATGTTCCACTACCTAGTCATCACAAGGTTCCATGACACTTGTCATCACAATGCTCAAGACCCCTGAAATCAAAATGCTGCATGCCCTTGCCTTCCCTCAAAAGATTTTTGGACGATAGTTGCCCTTTATTACTCTGCCAGTTTGTGAATTGCTGTGCCCCTGAGCTCCATTTTGTAACTCGTTTTTTGTGAGCTGAACGCAAGTTCAATATTTTTTTTCACAAACTATACTGGTTTTCGGTGGGTGGCTGAGACTTTGGTTAATTCTTCTTCCTCACGGGAAATAAGAGTGACATGTGCCCGTCCAAATGCCTGACAGCTACTCTCTCATTGGTTCTCCCGCTTCCCTTTCATCCTTTGCCAAATTGGCAACCTGTGCGAACCAGGATGTTAAAGGTTCTGTCTCTCCAAGTTGGGAGATTGATAGTAAAGCAGTTGGAAAGTCAAACTGGAGCACAAGGAGAGGGACTATTCGTTGAGTTTTAGAAACCTTTCATATTAACAGTGTGTCCATTCTCTAGGTTTCCCATACATGTTATAGCTATACTAATATTCCCTATAACCTGGAGAGTTGGGACACATGGAACGGGCGCTATGCATTACTGCTATATAGGGTATGCTTTTGCTAACGCAATCTCACCATTCCTCTCAGTCCCATGTGTCCAGCCTTATGCCACATCCAGCTGTCATTGTAGATAGGGTCATTCCAGGTTTCATCAGAGACCCTGAAGGAATTGTAAAAAAATTCCCTGTTTTTTTGTTTTGTTTTTGAAATTCCTTTTTAGATTGGGTTTGAGCTGATTTTCGCTGCCATGTTTATTCCAGTCTAGACACACTTGATTCCCTTACGGAGACATATTAGTACATAGGTTTTAAGTTTCTTACTAGTCGGATATATTCCTCTGTGGGAAATATGGGATTATGAGTCCCTTTCACTGAGGAAGGTATAGGTCTTGTCTATTACATAGTTGGTTTTTGGAACGGTACCTGTGCTTATATCAAACTCTGGTTTTATGCATCACCCCACCTCTCCTTCCCCCTTAAGAAGGCATAAGAGTGTTTTGTAAATGTGAGACTCTGTTCTCTTTCCTATCTCAGTTCATGTGTAGCCATGTATACAGGATCTTCATGAATGATATCTTATGATAAGTTTCTTTTTCTGTGTGACATATTTCACTTAGAATCATCGTACCTGAATCCACTCATTTTGCTGCTACTGGTTTTATGACATTGATTTCATGGCTGAGGGATATTCCATCGTACGTAAGTACCACAATTTTTTGAACCATTTTTATATTTCCTGCGATATTTAATGTGTACCCAAGTTGAGGTTCTTGTAAGCAGTGCAGCCCTAAATTTTGCGGTGGCTCTGTCTTATTGATTTTCAGTTTTCCCAAGGTATATTCCCTAGACTGGAAGTGTCCTTGGCTCTGTAGCTCTGTTGTTTACTTGTTTTAGGGAACACAATGCACTCCTCCAGAGAGGCAGTTGGCAATTTACATTCCGCCCATCAGCATAACAAGGCTCCCTGTTCTCCAGGGCCTGTCTTGAATTTCTGGTTTTTACCCTTTTTGTGGATGTCCCTTTGGACAGGTGGGAAGTGATACTTCTTTGTAGTGCAGACTTACATTGTCCGGTTGCTTGCTAGGCCAAAAAGAGCGTATGTGTTCTCTCCTGAATATACTCAGGAAAAAACGCATACACCCTTTTTGGACAAGTGCATCATTGTCGAAGTTGTGCCCCTCTTCTTGTTCTTTAAAGGTGATTCCAACGTACCTCTTGAAATCCGTTTCCTGCTCTTCTGCCTCACTTTCAAGTCCGCCTCGTTGCCTTCCCTCAACAGATTTTTGGATGACAGTTGTCCTTTATTACTCTGCCAGTTGGTGAATTTCTCTGCCCTATAGCTCCTTTTTTTAACTCGTTTTTTGTGAGCTTAACGCCAGTCCCATATTTTGGTTCAGGACCTATACTGGTTCCCAGTCGTTGGCTGAGTCTTTGGTTAATTCTTCTTCCTCCCGGGAAATAAGAGTGAAATGCGCCCGTCCAAATGCCTAACAGCTACTCTCTATATGGTTCTCCCTCTTCCGTTTCATCCTTTGCCAAATTGGCAACCTGTGCGAAACAGGAGGTTAAAGGTGCTGTCTCTAGAGGTTGGGAGATTGATAGTAAAGCAGTTGGAAAGTCAAACCGGAGCACCAGGAGAGGGACTGTTCTTTGAGCTTTAGAGACATTTCGTATTCACAGAGTGTCCATTCTCTAGGTTTCCCATACATGTTATAGCTGTAGTAATATTCCCTACAACCTGTAGAGTTGGGACCCATGGAATGGGTTCCATGCATTATTGCTTTAAAGGGTCTGCATTTGCTCACGAATCTCACCAATCCTCTCAGCCCCTTGTGTCCAGCCTTATGCCACCTCCAGTGTCGTTCTAGATAGGGTCATTCCAAGTTTCATCAGAGACCCTGAAGGAATTGTAAAGAATTTCCCTGTTTTTTTGTTTTGTTTTAGAAATTCCTTTTTATAGTGTGTTTGAGCTGATTCTCGCTGCCATGAATATGCCAGTCTAGAAACACTTGATTCCCTTACGGAGACATATCAATACATAGGTTTTAAGATTCTTACTAGTCAGATATATTCCTCTGCGGGAAATATGGGGTTTTGAGTCCCTTTCACTGAGGAAGGTTTAGGTCTGGTCTATTCCATAGTTGGTTTTTGGAACGGTACCTGTGCTTATATCAAACTCTGGGTTTATGCATCTTCCCACCTCTGCTTCCCCCTTAAGCAGGCATAAGAGTGTTTTCTAAATGTGAGACTCTGTTCTCTTTGCTAACTCAGTACATGTGTAGCCATGTTTGCAGGAACTTCATAAGTGATATCTTATGATACATTTATTTTTCTGTGTGACTTATTTCACCTAGAATCATCGTACCTGTATCCACTCATTTAGCTGCTACTGGTCTTATGACATAGATTTCATGGCTGATGGATATTCCATTGTACGTAAGTACCACAATTTTTGAACCATTTTTATATTTCCTGGGATAATTAAGGTATACCCAAGTTAAGGTTCTTGTAAGCAGTGCAGCCCTAAATTTCGGGTTGGCCCTGTCTTATTGATTTTCAGTTTTCCCAAGGTATATTCCCTAGACTGGAAGTGTCCTTGGCTCTGTAGCTCTGTTGTTTACTTGTTTTAGGGAACACAATGCACTCCTCCAGAGAGGCAGTTGGTAATTTACATCCCGCCCTTTTGAATAACAAGGCTCCCTGTTCTCAAGGGCCTGTCTTGAATTTATGGTTTATACCCTTTTTGTGGATGTCCCTTTGGACCGGTGGTTAATGACACTTATTTGTAGTGCAGGCTTACATTGTCCGCTTGCTTGATTGGCAAAAATGGCGTATGCGTTTTCTCTTGAATATACTCAGGAGAAAACGCATACGCCATTTTTGGCCATGTGCATCATTGTCGAAGTTGTGCCCCTCTTCCTGTGCTTTAAAGGCAATTCCAACGTACCTCTTGAAATCTGTTTCCTGCTATTCTGCCTCGCTTTCAAATCCGCCTCGTTGCCTTCCCTCAACAGATTTTTGGATGATAGTTGTCCTTTATTACTCTGCTAGTTTGTGAATTGCTCTGTCCTATAGCTCCATTTTTTAACTCGTTTTTTTGTGAGCTGAACAAAAGTCCCATATTTTGGTTTAGGACCTATACTGTTTCCGGGTGGGTGGCTGAGACTTTGGTAAATTCTTCTTCCTCCCAGGAAATAAGAGTGACATGTGCCCGTTCAAATGCCTAACAGCTACTCTCTCATTGGTTCTCCCTCTTCCCTTTCATCCTTTGCAAATTAGCAACCTGTGCGAACCAGGAGGTTAAAGGTGCTGTCTCTCCAAGTTGGGAGATTGATAGTAAAGCAGTTAGAAAGTGAAACTGGAGCACCAGGAGAGGGACTATTCGTTGAGTTTTAGAAACCTTTCGTATTCACAGTGTGTCCATTCTCTAGGTTTCCCATACATGTTATAGCTGTAGTAATATTCCCTTCAACCTGGAGAGTTGGGAGCCATGAAATGGGTGCCATGCATTATTGCTTTAAAGTGTCTGCATTTGCTCACGAATCTCACCCATTCTCTGAGTCCCATGTGTCCAGCCTTATGCCACCTCGAGCTGTCATTGTAGATAGGGTCATTCCAAGTTCCATCAGAGACCCTGAAGGAATTGTAAAGAATTTCGCTGTTTTTTTTGTTTTGTTTTTGAAATTCCGTTTTATAGTGAGTTTGAGCTGACTCTCGCTGCCATGATTATGCCAGGCTAGAAACAATTGATTCCCTTACGGAGACATATCAATACATAGGTTTTAAGATTCTTACTAGTCAGATATATTCCTCTGTGTGAAATATGGGATTTTGAATCCCTTTCACTGAGGAAGTTGTAAGTCTTCTCTATTCCATAGTTGGTTTTTGGAACGATACCTGTGCTTATATCAAACTCTGGTTTTATGCCTCACCCCACCTCACCTTCCCCCTTAAGCAGGCATAAGAGTTTTTTCTAAATGTGAGACTCTGTCTCTTTCCTAACTCAGTTCTTGTGTAGCCATGTTTACAGGATCTTCATAAGTGATATCTTATGATAAGTTTCTTTTTCTGTGTGACTTATTTCACTTAGAATCATCATACCTGAATCCACTCATTTTGCTGCTACTGGTCTTATTACATTGATATCTTGGCTGAGGTATATTGCATCGTACGAAAGTACCACAATTTTTTGAACCATTTTTATATTTCCTGGGATACTTAAGGTGTACCCAAGTTAAGTTTCTTGTAAGCAGTGCAGCCCAAAATTTTGGGGTGGCTCTGCCTTATTGATTTTCAGTTTTCCCAAGGTATATTCCCTAGACTGGAAGTGCCCTTGGCTCTGTAGCTCTGTTGTTTACTTGTTTTAAGGAACACAATGCACAACTCCAGAGAGGCAGTTGGCAAGTTACATCCCGCCCATCAGCATAACAAAGCTCCCTGTTCTCCAGGGCCTGTCTTGAATTTCTGCTTTTTACCCTTTTTGTGGATGTCCCTTTGGACCGGCGGGAAGTGATACTTCTTTGTAGTGCAGACTTTCATTGTCCGCTTGCTTGCTTGGCCAAAATGGGAGTATGCGTTTTCTCCTGCATATACCCAGGAGAAAACACATACGCCCTTTTTGGCCAAGTGCATTATTGTCGAAGTTGTGCCCCTCTTCCTGTGCTTTAAAGGCGATTCCAACGTACCACTTTAAATCTGTTTCCTGGTATTCTGCCTCATTTTCAAGTCCGCCTCGTTGCTTTCCCTCAACAGATTTTTGGATGATAGTTGTCCTTTATTACTCTGCCAGTTTGTGAATTGCTGTGCCCCGGAGCTCCATTTTTTAACTCGTTTTTTGTGAGCTGAATGCAAGTCCAATATTTTGGTTCAGGGCCTACACTGGTTCCCTGTGGGTGGCTGAGACTTTAGTTAATTCTTCTTCCTCCGGGAAATAAGAGTGACATGTGCCCGTCCAAATGCCTTACAGCTACTCTCTCATTGGTTCTCCCTCTTGCCTTTCATCCTTTGTCAAATTGGCAACCTGTGCCAACCAGGAGGGTAAAGGTGCTGTCTTCTCCAAGTTGGGAGATTGATAGTAAAGCAGTTGGAAAGTCCAACTGGAGCACCAGGAGAGGGACTATTCGTTGAGATTTAGAAACCTTTCGTATTCACAGTGTGTCCATTCTCTATGTTTCCCATACATGTTATAGCTGTAGTAATATTCCCTTCAACCCGGAGAGTTGGGACCCAAGGAATGTGTGCCATGCATTATTGCTTTAAAGGGTCTGCATTTGCTCACCCAGTCTCACCATTCCTCTCAGACCTATGTGTGCAGCCTTATGCCACATGCAGCTGTCGTTGTAGATAGGGTCCTTACAGGTTTCATCAGAGACCCTGAAGGAATTGTAAAGAATTTCCCTTTTTTTGTTTTTCAAATTCATTTTTATACTGGGTTTGAGCTGATTCTCGCTGCCAAGTTTATGCCTGTCTAGACGCACTTGATTCCCTAAAAGAGACCTATCAATACATAGGTTTTAAGATTCTTACTAGTCAGATATATTACTCTGCGGGAAATATGGGGTTCTGAGTCCCTTTCACTGAGGAAGGTGTAGGTCTTGTCTATTCCATAGTTGGTTTTTTGAATGTTACTTGTGCTTATATCAAACTCTGGTTTTATGCATCACCCAACCTCTCCTTCCCCCTTAAGCAGGCATAAGAGTGTTTTCTAAATGTGTGACTCTCTTCTCTTTCCTAACTCAGTTCATGTGTAGCCATGTTTACAGGATCTTCATAAGTATTATCTTATGATAATTTTCTTTTTCTGTGTGACTTATTTCACTTAGAATCATCGTACCTGAATCCACTCATTTTGCTGCTACTGGTATTATGACATTGATTTCATGGCTGAGGGATATTCCATCACACGTAAGTACCACAATTTTTTGAACAATTTTTATCTTTCCTGGGATACTTAAGGTGAACCCAAGTTAAGGTTCTTGTAATCAGTGCAGCCCTAAATTTTGGGGTGGCTCTGTCTTACTTATTTTCAGGTTTCCCAAAGTATATTCCCTAGACTCGTAGTGCCCTTGGCTCTGTAGCTCTGTTGTTTACTTGTTTTAGGGAACACAATGCACTCCTCCAGAGAGGCAGTTGGCAGTTTACATCCCGCCCATCAGCATAACAAGGCTCCCTGTTCTCCAGGGCCTGTCTTTCCTTTCTGGTTTTTACCCATTTTGTGGATGTCCCTTTTGACCGGTGGGAAGTGATACTTCTTTGTAGTGCAGATTTGCATTGCCCGCTTGCTTGCTTGGCCAAAAAGGGCGTATGCGTTTTCTCCTGAATATATTCAGGACAAAACGCATACGCCCTTTTTGGCCAAGTGCATCATTGTCTAAGTTGTGCACCTATTCCTTTTCTTTACAGGTGATTCCCACGTACCTCTTGAAATCTGATTCCTGCTATTCTGCCTCACTTTCAAGTCTGCCTCGTGGCCTTCCCTCAAAAGATTTTTGGACGATAGTTGCCCTTTATTACTCGGCCAGTTTGTGAATTGCTCTGCCCCTGAGCTCCATTTTTAACTCGTTTTTTCTGAGCTGAACGCAAGTCCAATATTTTGGTTCAGGACCTATACTGGTTCCCACTGGGTGGTTGAGACTTTTGTCAATTCTTCTTCCTCACGGGAAATTAGAGTGACATGTGCCCGTACAAATGCATAACAGCTACTCTCTCATTGTTTCTCCCTCTTCCCTTTCATTCTTTGCCAAATTGGCAACCTGTGCGAACCAGGAAGTTAAAGGTGCTGTCTCTCCAAGTTGGGAGATTGATAGTAAAGCAGTTGGAAAGTCCAACTGGAGCACCAGGAGAGGGACTATTCGTTGAGATTTAGAAACCTTTCGTATTCACAGTGTGTCCATTCTCTAGGTTTCCCGTACATGTTATAGCTGTAGTAATATTCCCTTCAACCTGGAGAGTTGGGACCCATGGAATGGGTGCCATGCATTATTGCTTTAAAGGGTCTGTGTTTGCTCACCCAATCTCACCAATCCTCTCAGTCCCATGTGTCCAGCCTTATGCCACATCCAGCTGTCGTTGTAGATAGGGTCATTCCAGGTGTCATCAGTATCCCTGAAGGAATTGTAAAGAATTTCTCTGTTTTTTGGTTTTGTTTTTGAAATTCCTTTTTATAGTTGGTTTGAGCTGATTCTCACTGCCAGGTTTATACCAGTCTAGAAACACTTGATTCCCTTACGGAGCCATATCAATACATAGGTTTTAAGTTTCTTACTAGTCAGATATATTCCTCTGCGGGAAATATGGGGTTTCGAGTCCCTTTCACTGAGGAAGGTGTAGGTCTTGTGTCTTCAATAGTTCGTTTTTGGAACAGTACCTGTGCTTATATCAAACTCTGGTTTTATGCATCACCCCACGTCTCCTTCCCCCTTAAGCAGGCATAAGAGTGTTTTCTAAATGTGAGACTCTGTTCTCTTCCCTAACTCAGTTCATGTGTAGCCATGTTTACAAGATCTTCATAAGTGATATCTTATGATAAGTTTCTTTTTCTGTGTGACTTATTTCACTTAGAATCATCGTACCTGAATCCACTCATTTTGCTGCTACTGGTCTTATGACATTGATTTCATGGCTGAGGGATATTCCATCGTATGTAAGTACCACAATTTTTTGAACCATTTTTATATTTCCTGGGATATTTAAGGTGTACCCAAGGTGACGTTCTTGTAAGCAATGCAGGCCTAAATTTGTGGGTGGCACTGTCTTATTGATTTTCAGTTTTCCCAAGGTATATTCCCTAGACTGGAAGTGCCCTTGGCTCTGTAGCTCTGTTGTTTACTTATTTTAGGGAACACAGTGCACTCCTCCAGAGAGGCAGTTGGCAATATACATCCCGCCCATCAGCATAACAAGCCTCCCTGTTCTCCAGGGCCGGTCTTGAATTTCTGGTTTTTACCCATTTTTTCGATGTTCCTGTGGACCGGTGGGAAATGATACTTCTTTGTAGTGCAGACTTGCATGAACGCTTGCTTGCTTGGCCAAAAAAACTGTATGCGTTTTCTCCTGAATATACTCAGGAGAAAATGCATAAGCCCTTTTTGGCCAAGTGCATCATTGTCGAAGTTGTGCCCCTCTTCCTGTGCTTTAAAGGTGATTCCAACGTAACTCTTGAAATCCGTTTCCGGCAATTCTGCCTGGCTTTCAAGTCCGCCTCGTGTCCTTCGCTCTACAGGTTTTTGGACGATAGTTGTCCTTTATTACTCTGCCAGTTTGTGAATTGCTGTGCCCCTGAGCTCCGTTTTTTAACTGTTTTTTTCTGAGCTGTACGCAAGTCCAATATTTTGGTTCAGGACATATACTGGTTCCCTGTGGGTGGCGGAGACATTGGTCAATTCTTCTTCCTCCCGGGAAATAAGAGTGACATATGCCCGTCCAAATGCCTAACAGCTACTCTCTCATTGGTTCTCCCTCTTCCCATTCATCCTCTGAGAAATTGGCAACCTGTGCGAAACAGGAGGTTAAAGGTGCGGTCTCTCCAGGTTGGGAGATTGATAGTAAAGCAGTTGGAAAGTCAAACCGGAGAACCAGGAGAGGGACTATACGTTGAGTTTTAGAGACTATTCGTATTCACAGTGTGTCCATTCTCTAGGTTCCCATACATGTTATAGCTGTAGTAATATTCCCTTCAACCTGGAGAGTTGGGACCCATGGAATGGGTGCCATGCATTATTGCTTTAAAGGGTCTGCATTTGCTCACCCAATCTCACCAATCCTCTCAGTCCTATGTGTCCAGCCTTATGCCACATGCAGCTGTCATTGTAGATAGGGTCATTCCAGGTTTCATCAGAGACCCTGAACGAATTATAAAGAATTTCCCTGTTTTTTTTTTCAGTCTTTTTTTTTTCTGCCTTATAACAAATTTAATCAGTTATACATATACATATGTTTCCATATCCCCTCCCTTTTGCGTCTCCCTCCCACCCTCCCTATCCCACCCCTCCAGGTGGTCACAAAGCACCAAGCTGATCTCCCTGTGCTATGCGGCTGCTTCCCACTAGCTATCTACCTTACGTTTGGTAGTGTATATATGTCCATGCCGCTCTTTCACTTTGTCACAGCTTACCCTTCCCCCTCCCCATATCCTCAAGTCCATTCTCTAGTAGGTCTGTGTCTTTATTCCTGTCTTACCCCTATGTTCTTCGTTAATTTTTTTTTTCTTAAATTCCATATATATGTGTTAGCATACAGTATTTGTCTTTCTCTTTCTGACTTACTTCACTCTGTATGACAGACTCTAGGTCTATCCACCTCATTACAAATAGCTCAATTTCATTTCTTTTTATGGCTGAGTAATATTCCATTGTATATATGTGCCACATCTTCTTTATCCATTCATCCGATGATGGACACTTAGGTTGTTTCCATCTCCGGGCTATTGTAAATAGGGCTGCTATGAACATTTTGGTACATGTCTCTTTTTGAATTATGGTTTTCTCGGGGTATATGCCCAGTAGTGGGATTGCTGGGTCATATGGTAGTTCTATTTGTAGTTTTTTAAGGAACCTCCATACCGTTCTCCATAGCGGCTGTACCAATTCACATTCCCACCAGCAGTGCAAGAGTGTTCCCTTTTTTCCACACCCTCTCCAGCATTTATTGTTTCTAGATTTTTTGATGATAGCCATTCTGACTGGTGTGAGATGATATCTCATTGTAGTTTTGATTTGCATTTCTCTAATGAGTAAAGATGTTGAGCATCCTTTCATGTGTTTGTTGGCAGTCTGTATATCTTCTGTGGAGAAATGTCTGTTTAGGTCTTCTGCCCATTTTTGGATTGGGTTGTTTGTTTTTTTGTTATTGAGCTGCATGAGCTGCTTATAAATTTTGGAGATTAATCCTTTGTCAGTTGCTTCATTTGCAAATATTTTCTCCCATTCTGAGGGTTGTCTTTTGGTCTTGTTTATGGTTTCCTTTGCTGTGCAAAAGCTTTTAAGTTTCATTAGGTCCCATGTGTTTATTTTTGTCTTTATTTCCATTTCTCTAGGAGGTGGGTCAGAAAGGATCTTGCTGTGATTTATGTCATACAGTGTTCTGCCTATGTTTTCCTCTAAGAGTTTGATAGTGTCTGGCCTTACATTTAGGTCTTTAATCCATTTTGATCTTATTTTTGTGTATGGTGTTAGGGAGTGATCTAATCTCATACTTTTACATGGCCCTATCCAGTTTTCCCAGCACCACTTATTGAAGAGACTGTCCTTTCTCCACTGTACATTCCTGCCTCCTTTATCAAAGATAAGGTGACCATATTTCCGTGGGTTTAACTCTGGGCTTTCTATCCTGTTCCATTGATCTATCTTTCTGTTTTTGTGCCAGTACCATACTGTCTTGATTACTGTAGCTTTGTAGTATAGTCTGAAGTCAGGGAGCCTAATTCCTCCAGCTCCATTTTTCGTTCTCAAGATTGCTTTGGCTATTCGGGGTCTTTTGTGTTTCCATACAAATTGTGAAATTTTTTGTTCTAGTTCTGTGAAAAATGCCAGTGGTAGTTTGATAGGGATTGCATTGAATCTGTAGATTGCTTTGCGTAGTAGAGTCATTTTCACAATGTTGATTCTTCCAATCCAAGAACATGGTACATCTCTCCATCTATTTGTATCATCTTTAATTTCTTTCATCAGTGTCTTATAATTTTCTGCATACAGGTCTTCTGTCTCCTTAGGTAGGTTTATTCCTAGATATTTTATTCTTTTTGTTGCAATGGTAAATGGGAGTGTTTCCTTGATTTCACTTTCAGATTTTTCATCATTAGTATATAGGAATGCCAGAGATTTCTGTGCATTAATTTTGTATCCTGCAACTTGACCAAATTCATTGATTAACTCTAGTAGTTTTCTGGTAGCATCTTTAGGATTCTCTATGTATAGTATCATGTCATCTGCAAACAGTGACAGCTTTACTTCTTCTTTTCCGATTTGGATTCCTTTTATTTCCTTTTCTTCTCTGATTGCTGTGGCTAAAACTTCCAAAACTAGGTTGAATAAGAGTGGTGAGAGTGGGCAACCTTGTCTTGTTCCTGATCTTAGTGGAAATGGTTTCAGTTTTTCACCATTGAGGACGATGCTGGCTGTGGGTTTGTCATATATGGCCTTTATTATGTTGAGGAAAGTTCCCTCTATGCCTACTTTCTGCAGGGTTTTTATCATAAATGGGTGTTGAATTTTGTCGAAAGCTTTCTCTGCATCTATTGAGATGATCATATGGTTTTTCTCCTTCAATTTGTTAATATGGTGTATCACGTTGATTGATTTGCGTATATTGAAGAATCCTTGCATTCCTGGAATAAACCCCACTTGATCATGGTGTATGATCCTTTTAATGTGCTGTTGGATTCTGTTTGCTAGTATTTTGTTGAGGATTTTTGCATCTCTGTTCATCAGTGATATTGGCCTGTAGTTTTCTTTCTTTGTGACATCCTTGTCTGGTTTTGGTATCAAGGTGATGGTGGCCTCGTAGAATGAGTTTGGGAGTGTTCCTCCCTCTGCTATATTTTGGAAGAGTTTCAGAAGGATAGGTGTTAGCTCTTCTCTAAATGCTTGATAGAATTCGCCTGTGAAGCCATCTGGTCCTGGGCTTTTGTTTGTTGGAAGATTTTTTATCACAGTTTCAATTTCAGTGCTTGTGATTGGTCTGTTCATATTTTCTATTTCTTCCTGATTCAGTCTCGGCAGGTTGTGCATTTCTAAGAATTTGTCCATTTCTTCCAGGTTGTCCATTTTATTGGCATAGAGTTGCTTATAGTAATCTCTCATGATCTTTTGTATTTCTGCAGTGTCAGTTGTTACTTCTCCTTTTTCATTTCTAATTCTATTGATTTGAGTCTTCTCCCTTTTTTTCTTGATGAGTCTGGCTAATGGTTTATCAATTTTGTTTATCTTCTCAAAGAACCAGCTTTTAGTTTTATTGATCTTTGCTATCGTTTCCTTCAATTCTTTTTCATTTATTTCTGATCTGATTTTTATGATTTCTTTCCTTCTGCTAACTTTGGGATGTTTTTGTTCTTCTTTCTCTAATTGCTTTAGGTGCAAGGTTAGGTTGTTTATTCGAGATGTTTCTTGTTTCTTAAGGTGGGATTGTATTGCTATAAACTTCCCTCTTAGAACTGCTTTTGCTGCATCCCAAAGTTTTGGGTCGTCGTGTCTCCATTGTCATTTGTTTCTAGGTATTTTTTAATTTCCTATTTGATTTCTTCAGTGATCACTTCGTTATTAAGTAGTGTATTGTTTAGCCTCCATGTGTTTGTATTTTTTACAGCTCTTTTCCTGTAATTGATATCTAGTCTCATAGCATTGTGGTCGGAAAAGATACTTGATACAATTTCAATTTTCTTAAATTTACCAAGGCTTGATTTGTGACCCAAGATATGATCTATCCTGGAGAATGTTCCATGAGCACTTGAGAAAAATGTGTATTCTGTTGTTTTTGGATGGAATGTCCTATAAATATCAATTAAGTCCATCTTGTTTAATGTATCATTTAAAGCTTGTGTTTCCTTATTTATTTTCATTTTGGATGATCTGTCCATTGGTGAAAGTGGGGTGTTAAAGTCCCCTACTATGAGTGTGTTACTGTCGATTTCTCCTTTTATGGCTGTTAGTATTTGCCTTATGTATTGAGGTGCTCCTATGTTGGGTGCATAAATATTTACAATTGTTATATCTTCTTCTTGGATCGATCCCTTGATCATTATGTAGTGTCCTTCTTTGTCTCTTCTAGTAGTCCTTATTTTAAAGTCTATTTTGTCTGATATGAGAATTGCTACTCCAGCTTTCTTTTGGTTTCCATTTGCATGGAATATCTTTTTCCATCCCCTTACTTTCAGTCTGTATGTGTCTCTAGGTCTGAAGTGGGTCTCTTGTAGACAGCATATATATGGGTCTTGTTTTTGTATCCATTCAGCCAATCTGTGTCTTTTGGTGGGAGCATTTAGTCCATTTACATTTAAGGTAATTATTGATATGTATGTTCCTGTTCCCATTTTCTTAATTGTTTTGGGTTCGTTATTGTAGGTCTTTTACTTCTGTTGTGTTTCTTGCCTAGAGAAGATCCTTTAGCATTTGTTGTAAAGCTGGTTTGGTGGTGCTGAACTCTCTCAGCTTTTGCTTGTCTGTAAACGTTTTAATTTCTCCATCAAATCTGAATGAGATCCTTGCTGGGTAGAGTAATCTTGGTTGCAGGTTTTTCTCCTTCATCACTTTAATTATGTCCTGCCACTCCCTTCTGGCTTGTAGAGTTTCTGCTGAGAGATCAGCTGTTATCCTGATGGGGATTCCCTTGTGTGTTATTTGTTGTTTTTGCCTTGCTGCTTTTAATATGATTTCTTTGTGTTTAATTTTTGACAGTTTGATTAATATGTGTCTTGGCGTATTTCTCCTTGGATTTATTCTGTATGGGACTCTCTGTGCCTCCTGGACTTGATGAACTATTTCCTTTCCCATATTAGGGAAGTTTTCCACTATAATCTCTTCAAATATTTTCTCAGTCCCTTTCTTTTTCTCTTCTTCTTCTGGAACCCCTATAATTCGAATGTTGGTGCGTTTAATGTTGTCCCAGAGGTCTCTGAGACTGTCCTCTGTTCTTTTCATTCTTTTTTCTTTATTTTGCTCTGCAGCAGTTATTGCCACTATTTTATCTTCAACCTCACGTATCCGTTCTTCTGCCTCAGTTATTCTGCTATTGATCCCATCTAGAGTATTTTTTATTTCATGTATTGTGTTTTTAATCGATGCTTGATTCATCTTTAGTTCTTCTAGGTCCTTGTTAACTGTTTCTTGCATTTTGTCTATTCTATTTCCAAGATTTTGGATCTGGGAAATAGAATCTTGGATCATCTTTACCATCATTATTCTGAATTCTTTTTCAGGTAGACTGCCTATTACCTCTTCATTTGTTAGATCTGGTGGGTTTTTATCTTGCTCCTTCTCCTGCTGTGTGTTTTTCTGTCTTCTCATTTTGCTTATGTTACTGTGTTTGGGGTCTCCTTCTTGCAGGCTTCAGGTTCGTAGTTCCTGTTGTTTTTGGTGTCTGTCCCCAGTGGCTAAGGTTGGTTTAGTGGGTTGTGTAGGCTTCCTGGTGGAGGGGACTAGTGCCTGTGTTCTGGTGGATGAGGCTGGATCTTGTCTTTCTGGTGGGCAGGTCCACGTCTGGTGGTGTGTTTTGGGGTGTCTGCAGACTTTTTATGAGTTTAGGCCACCTCTCTGCTAATGGGTGGCATTGTGTTCCTGTCTTGCTAGTTGTTTGGCTTAGGGTGTCCAGCACTGTAGCTTGTTGGTCGTTGAGTGAAGCTGGGTGCTGGTGTTGAGATGGAGATCTCTGGAAGATTTTTGCCGTTTGATATTATGTGGAGCTGGGAGGTCTCTTGTGGACCAGTGTCCTGAAGTTGGCTCTCCCACCTCAGAGGCACAGCACTGACACCGGGCTCCTCAATTTTGGATGATGTGTTGTCTATTCATGTATTCCACAGATGCAGGGTACATCAAGTTGATTGTGGAGCTTTAATCCGCTGCTTCTGTGGCTGCTGGGAGAGGTTTCCCTTTCTCTTCTTTGTTCTCACAGCTCCTGGGTCTCAGCTTTGGATTTGGCCCCGCCTCTGCGTGTAGGTCGCCGGAGGGCGTCTGTTCTTCGATCAGGCAGGACAGGGTTAAAGGAGCAGCCTCTTCGGGGACTCTGGCTCACTCAGGCCGGGCGGGAGGGAGGGGCACGGAGTGCGGGGCGAGCCTGCAGCGGCAAAGTTCGGCGTGACGTTGCACCAGCCCGAGGCGCGCCGTGCGTTCTCCCAGGGAAGCCGCCCCTGGACACCGGGACCCCGGCGGTGGTGGGCTGCACAGGCTCCCGGAAGGGTGGTGTGGGCAGTGACCTGCGCTCGCACACAGGCTTCTTGGCGGCGGCAGCAGCAGCCCCAGCGTCCCACGCCCGTCTCTGGGCTCCGCGCTTTCAGTCGCGACTCGCGCCCGTCTGTGGAGCCCCTTTAAGCAGCGCTCTTAATCCCCTCTCCTCGCGCACCAAGAAACCAAGAGGGAAGAAAAAGTCTCTTGCCTCTTCAGCAGCTCCAGAGTTTTCCCGGACTCCCTCCCGGCTAGCTGTGGCACATTAGCCCCCTTCCGGCTGAGTTCTCGCCGCCAGCCCCAGTCCTCTCCCTGCGCTCTGACCGAAGCCCGAGCCTCAGCTTCCAGCGCTGCGCGCCCCGGCGGGCGAGCAGACAAGCCTCTCGGGCTGGTGAGTGCCGCTCGGCACTGATCCTCTGTGTGGGGATCTCTCCGCTTTACCCTACCCAGGTATGTGGGGAGTTTCTTGCCTTTGGGGAGGTCTGGGGTTTTCTGCCAGCGTTCAGTAGGTGTTCTGTAGGAGTTGTTCCACGTGTAGCTGTATTTCTGGTGTATCCGTGGGGAGGAAGGTGATCTCCGCGTCTTACTCTTCCGCCATCTTACCCGGAAGTCCTTCCCTGTTTTTTTTTTTCAAATTCCTTTTTATAGTGGGTTTGAGCTGATTCTCGCTGCCATGTTTATGCCAGTCTAGACGCACTTGATTCCCTGAAAGAGACATATCAATACATAGGTTTTAAGATTCTTACTAGTCAGATATATTCCTCTGCGGGAAATATGGGGTTTTGAGTCCCTTTCCCTGAGGAAGGTGTAGGTCTTGTCTATTCCATACTTGGTTCTTGGAACTCTACCTGTGCATATATCAAACTCTGGTTTTATGCATCACCCCACCTCTCCATCAATCTTAAGCAGGCATAAGAGTGTTTTCTAAATGTGAGACTCTCTTCTCTTTCCTAACTCAGTTCATGTGTAGCCATTTTTACAGGATCTTCATAAGTGATATCTTATGATACGTTTCTTTTTCTGTGTGACTTATTTCACTTAGAATCATCGTACCTGAATCCACTCATTTAGCTGCTACTGGTCTTATGACATTGATTTCTTGGCTGAGGGATATTCCATCATACATAAGTACCACAATTTTTTGAACCTTTTTTATATTTCCTGGGATATTTAAGGTGTACCCAAGTTGAGGTTCTTGTAAGCAGTGCAGCCCTAAATTTTGGGGTGGTTCTGTCTTATTGATTTTCAGTTTTCCCAAGGTATATTCCCTTCACTGGAAGTGTCCTTGGCTCTGTATCTCTGTTGTTTACTTGTTTTAGGGAACACAATGCACTCCTCCAGAGAGGCAGTTGGCAATTTACATCCCGCCCATCAGCATAACAAGGCTCCCTGTTCTCCAGGGCCTGTCTTGCCTTTCTGGTTTTTACACATTTTGTGGATGTCCCTTTTGACTGGTTGGAAGTGATACTTCTTTGTAGTGAAGATTTGCATTGCCCACTTGCTTGCTTGGCCAAAAAGGGCGTATGGGTTGTCTCCTGAATATATTCAGGAGAAAATGCATACGCCCTTTTTAGCCAAGTGCATCATTGTCGAAGTTGTGCCCCTCTTCCTGTGCTTTAAAGGCGATTCCAACGTACCTGTTGAAATCTGTTTCCTGCAATTCTGCCTCCCTTTCAAGTTTGCCTCGTTGCCTTCCCTCAACAGAATTTTGGACGATAGTTGCCCTTTATTACTCTGCCAGTTTGTGAATTGCTGTGCCCTTGAGCTCCATATTTAACTCGTTTTTTCTGAGCTGAACGCAAGTCAAATATTTTGGTTCAGAACATATACTGGTTTTCTGTGTGTGTCTGAGACTTTGGTCAATTCTTCTTCCTCCCTGGAAATAAGAGTGACATATGCCCGTCCAAATGCCTAACAGCTACTCTCTCTTTGGTTCTTCCTCTTCCGTTTCATCCTCTGCCAAATTGGCAACCTGTGAGAACCAGGAGGTTAAAGGGGCTGTCTCTCCAAGTTGGGAGATTGATAGTAAAGCAGTTGGAATGTCAAACCGGAGCACCAGGAGAGGGACTATTAGTTGAGTTGTAGAGACCTTTCGTATTCACAGTGTGTCCATTCTCTAGGTTTCCCGTACATGTAATAGCTGTAGTAATATTCCCTTCAACCTGGAGAGTTGGGACCCATGGAATGGGTGCCCCTCATTATTGCTTTAAAGGGTCTGCATTTGCTCACCCAATCTCACCAATCCTCTCAGTCCCTTGTGTCAAGGCTTATGCCACCTCCAGCTGTCGTTGTAGATATGGTCATTCCAAGGTTCATCAGAGCGCCTGAAGGAATTGTAAAGAATTTCCCTGTTTTTTTGATTCGTTTTTGAAATTCCGTTTTATAGTGGGTTTGATGTGATTCTCGCTGAAATCTTTATGCCAGTCTAGACACACTTGATTCCCTTACGGAGACATATCAATACATAGGTTTTAAGATGCTTACTTCTCATATATATTCCTCTGCGGGAAGTATGGGGTTTTGAGTCCCTTTCATTGAGGAAGGTGTAGGTGTTGTTTATTCCATAGTTGGTTTTTGGAAGGGTACCTGTGCTTATATCAAACTCTGGTTTTGTGCATCACCCCACCTCTCCTTCCCCCTTAAGCAGTCATAAGAGTGTTTTCTAAATGTGAGACTCTGTTCTCTTTCCTAACTCAGTTCATGTGTAGCCATGTTTACAGGATATTCATAAGTGATATCTTATGATAATTTTTTTCTTCTGTGTGACTTAATTCACTTAGAATCATCGTACCTGAATCCACTCATTTTGCTGCTACTGGTCTTATGACATTGATTTCATGGCTGAGGGATATTCCATCATACGTAAGTACCACAATTTTTTGAACCATTTTTACCATTCTTGGGATACTTTAGGTGTACCCAAGTTGAGGTTCTTGTAAGCAGTGCAGCTCTAAATTTTGGGGTGGATCTGTCTTATTCATTTTCAGTTTTCCCAAGGTATATTCCCTAGACTGGGAGTGTACTTGGCTCTGTAGTTCTGTTGTTTACTTGTTTTAGGGAACACAATGCACTACTCCAGAGAGGCTGTTGGCAATTTACATCCCGGCCATCAGCATAACAAGGCTCCCTGTTCTCCAGGGCCTGTCTTGCCTTTCTGGTTTTTACCCATTTTGTGGATGTCCCTTGTGACCGGTGGGAAGTGATACTTCTTTGTAGTGCAGACTTGCATTGCCCACTTGCTTGCTTGGTGAAAAGTGTGTATGCGTTTTCCCCTGAATATATTCAGGGGAAAACGCATACGGCCTTTTTGGTCATGTGCATCATTGTCGAAGTTGTGTTCCTCTTCCTGTGCTTTAAAGGCGATTCCAACGTACCTCTTGAAATCTGTTTCCTGCTATTCTGCCTCACTTTCAAGTCTGCCTAGTTGCCTTCCCTCAACAGATTGTTGGAAGATAGTTGCCCTTTATTACTCTGCCAGTTTGTGAATTGCTTTGCCCCTGAGCTCCATTTTTTAACTCGTTTTTTGTGAGCTGAACGCAAGTCCAATATTTTGGTTCAGGACCTATACTGGTTTTCGGTGGGTGGCTGAGACTTTTGTTAATTCTTCTTCTTGCTGGAAAATTAGAGTGACATTTGGCAGTCCAAATGCTTAACAGCTACTCTCTCATTGGTTCTCCCTCTTCCCTTTCATCCTCTGCCAAATTGGCAACCTGTGAGAACCAGGAGGTTAAAGGGGCTGTCTCTCTAAGTTGGGAGATTGATAGTAAAGTAGTTGGAAAGTCAAACCGTAGCACCAGGAGAGGGACTATTCGTTGAGTTTTAGAAACCTTTCGTATTCACAGTGTGTCCATTGTCTTGGTTTCCCGAACATGTTATAGCTGTTGTAATATTCCCTTCAACCTGGAGAGTTGGGACCCATGGAATGGGTGCCACTCATTATTGCTTTAAAGGGTCTGCATTTGCTCACTCAATCTCAACATTCCTCTCAGTCCAAAGTGTCCAGCCTTATGCTACATCCAGCTGTCATTGTAGATAGGGTCATTCCAGGTTTCATCAGAGACCCTGAAGGAATTGTAAGGAATTTCCCTGTTTTTTTGTTTTGTTTTTGAAATTCCTTTTTATAGTGGGTTGAGCTGATTCTCACTGCCATGTTTATGCCAGTCTTGACACACTTGATTCCCTTATGGAGACATATCAATACATAGGTTTTAAGATTCTTACTAGTAAGATATATTACTCTGCGTTGAATATTGGGTGTTGAGTCCCTTTCACTGAGGAACGTGTAGGTCTTGTCTATTCTGTATTTGGTTTTTGGAACTGTACCTGTACTAATATCAAACTCTGGTTTTATGCATCACCCCACCTCTCCTTCCCCCTTAAGAAGGCATAAGGTTGTTTTCTAAATGTGAGACTCCCTTCTCTTTCCTATCTCAGTTCATGTGTAGCCATGTTTACAGGATCTTCATCATTGATATCTTATGATAATTTTCTTTTTCTGTTTGACTTATTTCACTTAGAATTATCGTACCTGAATCCACTCATTTTGCTGCTACTGGCCTTATGACATTGGTTTCATGGCTGAGGGATATTCCGTCATACGTAAGTACCACAATTTCTTGAACCATTTTTGTCTTTCCTGGGATATTTAAGGTGTACCCAAGTTGAGGTTTTTGTAAGCAGTGCAGCCCTGAATTTTGGTGTGGATCTGACTTATTAATTTTCAGTTTTCCCAAGCTATATTAACTAGACTGGAAGTGCCATTGGCTCTGTAGCTCTGTTGTTTACTTGTTTTAGGGAACACAGTGCACTCCTCCAGAGAGGCAGTTGGCAATTTACATCCCGCCCATCAGCATAACAACGCTCCATGTTCCCCAGGGTCTGTCTTGCCTGTCTGTTTTTTACACATTTTGCTGATGTCCCTTTTGGCTGGTGGGAAGTGACACTTCTTTTTAGTGCAGATTTGCATTGCCCGCTTGCTTGCTTTGCTGAAAAGGGCATATGCGTTTTGTCCTGGATATATTCACGTGAACCCCATATGCCCTATATGGCCATTTCCATTATTTTCGAAGTTGTGATGCTTTTCCTGTGTTTAAAGGCGATTCCAATGTACCTCTTGAAATCTGTTTCATGCCATTCTGCCTCATTTTCACTTCCGCCTCGTGGCTTTCCCTCAACAGATTTTTGGAAGAGAGTAGTCCTTTATAACTCTGCAGGTTAGTGAATTGCTGTGGCCCTGAGCTCCATTTTATAACTCGCGTTTTTGTGAGCTGACCACAAATCCACAGTTTTGCTTCTGGACCTATACTGGTTCTGGGGGGGTCAGGCTGTGTCTTTGGTTAATTCCACTTTGTGATGGGTAATTAGAGTGAAATGTGGCCGTCCAAATGCCTACAGCTACTCTCTCATTGGTTCTCTCTCTTCCCTTATATACTCTGCTCAATTTGCCAGCTGTGCGAACCAGGAGGTTATAGGGCCTGACTCTCCAAGGTGGGAGATTGATAGTAAAGCAGTTGTTATGTCAAACTGGAGCACAAGGAGAGAAAAAAGTAGTAGAGTTTTAGAAACCTTTCACCATCAGATGGTTTCCATTCTCTAGGTTCCCATACATGGTATAACTGTAGTGATATTCCCTTCTACTTGGAGAGTTCGGAACCATGGAATGCGTGGCAGGCATTATTGCCTTAAAGGGTCTGCATTTTTTCACCCATCTCACCAATCCTCTCAGTCCCAAGTGACCAGCGTTATGCCACATCCAGCTGTCATTGTAGATAGGGTCATTCCAGGTTTCATCAGAAACCCTGAAGGTATTGTGTAAGAATTTTACTATTTTTATGTTTTGTTTTGTAATTCATTTTTATAGTGGGTTTGAGCTGATTCTCACTGCCATGTTTATGTCGTTCTAGACACACTTGGTTCCCTTACGGAGACATATCAATACATAGGTTTTAAAATTCTTACTAGTCAGATATATTTCTCTGCGGGGAATAAGGATGTTGAGTTCCGTTTACTGAGGAAGGAGTAGGGCTTGTGTCTTCTCTTTTTGGATTATGGAACGGTACCTGTGCTAATATCAAACTTTTGTGCATCTCCCCACCTGTCTTTCCCCTTAAGCAAGCATTAGAGTGTTTTCTAAATCTGAGACTCTGTTCTCTTCTCTAAATCAGTTCATATGTAGCCATGATTACATTCCCTTCATAAGTGATATCTTATGTCAGAATGCAACATGGACTTGTCATAATAATGCTCCATGACCCCTGTCATCACAATGCTCCATGCCCTGGTTATCACAAAGCTCCATGTCCCTTGTCATCACAATTCTCCACGTCCTTGTCATCACAATGCTACATGACACTTCTCATCAAAATATTACATGCTCTTGTCATCACAATTCTCCATGCATTTGAAATTGCAATGCTCCATGCACTTGTCATCACAATGCTCCATGCACTTGTCATCACAATGCTCCATGCCCTTGTCATCACATTGCTCCATGACACCTGTCATCACAATGCTCCCTGACACCTGTCATCACAATGCTTCATGCCCCTTTTCATTATAGTGCTACATGATGCTCGACACCACAATTACCCAAGGTCTTCTCATCACAATGCTCCACGGTTTTGCCTTCACCATGCTCCATGCCTAGTCATCACAAAGCTGAATGTCCCTTGTCCTCACAATTCTCCACGTCCTTGTCATTACAATGCTCCTGGCACTTCACATCAAAATGTTATATGGTCTTGTCATCACAATACTCCATGCCCTTTTCATCACAATGCTCCATGACCTTTGTCATCACCAATTCTTAATACATTTGTCATCACAATGCTCCCTGACACTTGTCTTCAGAATGCTCCTTGAACCCTCTCACGAATAGGCTCCATGATATTTTTATCACAATGCCCCATGCCGTTTTCATCACAATGCTCCATGCCATTGTCATCACAATGGGCCATTACATATGTCATCACAAAGTTCTCTGACACCTATATTCACAATAATGCATGACCTGGTCATCACAATGTTCCATGCCCTTGTCATCACAATGCGACATTCCAACAGTCATCACAATACTCCATGAAACATATTAGACCAATGATACATGCCCTTTGTATCACAATGCTCCATGACCCATGTCATCTCAATGCTCCGTGACTCCAGTCATCACAATGCTCCATGACATTTGTCAACACAGTGGTCCATGCCCTCATCATCAACAGCCTCTGTGAACTTTTTAACCACAAAGCTCCATGAACATTTCATCACAATGCTATTTGACCCATGTCATCACAATTCTCTATGCCTTTCTCAGCAAAATTCTCCATGTCGTTCTCATCACAATGCTCCATGACCCCTGTCATCACAATGCTCCGTGACTCCAGTCATCACAATTCTTCATAACATTTGTCATCACAATGGTCGATGCCCACGTCATCGCAAGGCTCTGTGACCTTTGTAACCACAATGCTCCATGAACTTTTCATCACAATGCTCCGTGACACTTCTCATCACAATGCTCCATGCCTTTGTCAGAAAAATGCTCCATGACCCTTGTCATCACAGTGTGCCAAGCGCTTCTCATCCCAATGGTCCAAAAATTGGTCAAGACAATGCTCCCTAAACCTTGTAATCACAATGCTCCATGCCCTTCTCATCACAATGCTCCATGCCCTTGCCATCACAATGCACCATGTGCACTGTCATCACAATAGTCTATGAAACATGTCAGACAAATGCTCCATTACCCTTTCATCACAATACTCCATGCCCTTGTCATCACAATGCTCCATGACACATGTCATCACAATGCTCCTTGACTCCAGTCATCACAATGCTTCATAACGTTTGTCATCACAATGGTCCATGCCCGTGTCATCACAAGGCTCTGTGACATTTGTAACCACAATGCTCCTTGAACATTTCATCGCAATGCTCCGTGACCCTTGTCATCACAATGCTACATGCCTTTGTCAGAACAATGCTCAATGAAACTTGTCATCACACTGTGCCACGCGCTTTTCATTACAACGGTCCACAACCTTGTCTTCGGTATGCTCCATAAATCTTGTAATCACAATGCTCCATGCACTTATCATCAAAATGCTCTCTCACCAGAGATATCAGAGTGTTCCATCACTAGTCATCACAATACTCCCTCACTACTGTAATCACAATGATCCATGACACCTGATATCACAATGTTCTATAACCCCTGTCATCAAAATGCTCCATGACCCTTTTCATCCCAAAGCTCCATGACCCCTGGCATCACAATGTTCTATAACCCCTGTCATCAAAATGTTCCATGACACTTTTCATCAAATTGCTGCATGACCCTGTCATCAAAATGCTCCCTGCCCTTCTCATCACAATGCACCACACACTTCTCATCAAAATGCTCCATGACCTTTGTCATCACAAAGCTCAATGACCCTTGGCATCACAATGCTCCATGTCATTGTCATCACAATGCTCCATGAACCCTCTAATCACATTGTTCCATGCCCTTGTCATCACAAAGCTCCATGACACTTGTCATCACAATGCTCCATGCCCTTCTCATCACAATGATCCATGCCCTTGTCATTACAATCCTCCATGACCCATGTATCACAGTGTTCCATGCCATTGTCATCACAATGCTCCATGCCCTCTCTCATCACAATAATTCATGAAACATTTCAGACCAGTGCTCAATGCCCTTCTCATCACAATGCTCCATTACCTCTGTCATAACAATGCTCCATGAACCCTGCCATAACAATGATCCACGGACTTGTCATCACAAGGCTCCATGACACTTGTCATCACAATGCTCCAAGACCCCTGTAATCACAATGCTCCATGCCCTTGTCATCACAAAGCTCCATGACACATGTCATCAGAATGTTCCATGGCCTTCTCATCATAATGCTCCATGCCCTTGTCATCACAATGCTCCAAAACCACTGTAATCACAGTGCTCCATGACCCTTTTCATCTCAATGCTCCATGAACCCTTTCATCACAATGCACCATGCCCATCATCATAATGCTTCAGGCTATTGTCATCACAATGAAATCAGTAATCTCCATGACCTCTGTCATCATAATGCTCCAAAACCTTTTGATCACAATGTTCCATAACACTTATCATCACAACACAGCATGACACTCATCATCACAATTATCCATGGTCTTCTCATCACAATGCTCCATGACATTTGTCATCACAGTGCTCAATACACTTGTCATCACAGCTCCCTGACACTTGTCGTCAGTATGCTCCTTGAACCTTCTCATGACAAGGCTCCATGCCTTTTTCATCACAATGATCCATGCCCTTTTCATCACAATGCTCCAAGACCCCTGTAATCACAATGCTCCATGCCCATGTCATCGCAAAGCTCCATGACGCATGTCATCAGAATGCTGCATGGCCGTCTCATGACAATGCTCCATGCCCTTGTCATCACAATGCTCCAAGACCACTGCAGTCACAATGATCCATGCCCCTTTTCATTTGAATGCTACATGAAACTTGTCATCACAAGCCTCCATGGTCTTCTCATCACAATGCTACAGGACCTTGTCATCACCAAGCTCCATGACCCTTGTCATCACAATACTCAATGAATATTATCAGCACAATGCTCCATGACATTCTCATCACAATGCTCCATGACAAATATCATCACAATGCACCATGACAACTGTCATCACAACACTCCATGACACCTGACAACACAATGATCCGGGACTCTTGTCATCACTATGCTCCATTCCCTAGTCATCACCATTATCGATGACCCCTGTCATCACAATGCTCCGTGACACCTGTCATCACAATGCTTCATAACGTTTGTCATCACAATGGTCCATGCCCGTGTTATCCCAAGTCTCTGTGACTTTTATAACCACAATTCTCAATGAACTTTTCATCACAATGCTCCGTGACCCTTGTCATCACAATGCTCCATGACACATGTCATCAGAAAGCTCCATGGCTTTCTCATCTCAAAGCTCCTTGCCCTTGGCATCACAATGCTACATTACCCCTGTCATAACAATGCTCCATGATCCCTGCCATCACGATGTTCCATGGCAATGTCATCACAAGGCTCCATGACCCTTCTCATCACAATGCTCCAAGAACACTGTAATCACAATGTTCCATGCCCCTTTTCATCTCAATGATCCATGAACCCTGTCATCACAATGCACCATGCCCATCATCCTAATGCTTCATGCTATTGTCATCACAATGAAATAAAAATTCTCCATGACCTCTGTCATAACAATGCTCCAAACCCTTGTGATCACAATATTCCATAACACTTGTCATCACAATGCCCCATGACGCTCGTCATCACAGTTATCTATGGCCTTCTCCTCACAATGCTCCATGCCCTAGTCATCACAGTGCTCCAAGACCCCTGTAATCACAATGCTCCATGCCCCTTTTCATCAGAATACTCCATGAGACTTGTCATCACAAGTCTCCATGGTCTTCTCATCACAATGCTCCAGGACCTTGTCATCACCATGCTCCATTCCCTTGTCATCACAATGCTCCATGACCCGTATCATCACAATAATCCATGAACATATTCAGCCCAATGCTCCACGACCTACACATCACAGTGCTCCATGGCCAATATCATCACAATGCTCCATGACCACTGTCATCACAACACTCCATTACTCCTGACAACACAATGATCCGGGACTCTTGTTATCACAATGCTCCATGACCCCTGTCATCACACCACTCCATGAACATTTTCAGCCCAGTGCTCCATGACCCTTGTCATCACAATGATCCATGCCCTTTTCATCCCAATGCTCCATGACCCCTGTATTCACAATGCTCCCTGACGCCTGTTATCACAGTGCTCCATGACACATGTCATCACAATGCTCCATGCCTTTGTCAGCAAAATGCTACATGACCTTGTCATTACAATGCTCTATGCACTTGTCATCACAATACTCCATTTCCATTGTCATCACCATCCTCCATGAACCTTGGGATCACATTGCCTCATGCCCTTTTCATCACAATGCTCCATGCTCCTTGAAATCAAAATGATCCGTGACCTCTGTCATCACAATGCTCCAAACCCGTGTGATCACAATGTTCCATAACACTTGTCATCACAACGCTCCATGATGCCTGTCATCACAATATTCCATGCCTTTTTCATCACAGTGCTCCATGACCTTCGTCATCAAAATGCTCAATACACATGTCATCACAATGCTCCCTGACATTTGTCATCAGAATGCTCCTTGAACCCTGTCACAAAAAGGCTCAATGCCTTTTCCATCACAATACCCCATGCCATTTTCATCACAATGCTCCATGCCATTGTCATCAAAATACTCCAGGAGCTTGTCATCAGAATGCTCCATGACCCTTGTCATCACAATTCTCCATGCACTTGTCAGCACAATGCTCCCTGAACCTTTTCATCACAATGCTCCAAGCCATTGTCATCACAACTCTCCATTACCTTTTTCATCAGAATCCTCCATGACACTTGGCATCAAAATGCTCCATGCCATTGTCATCACAATAGGCCATTGCATATGTCATCACAATGCTCCCTGACAACTGTCTTCACAATACTGCATGACCTGGTCATCACAATGCTCCGTGCCCCTGTCATCACAATGTGCCATTCCAACTGTCATCGCAATAATCCATGAAACTTATTAGACCAATATTCCATGCCCTTGTCATCACAATTCTCCATTCCTTTATTATCAAAATGCTCCATGACCCCTGTCATCACAAAGCTCCATGCGCTTGTCAGCACAATGCTCCATGACACATGTGATCACAATGCTCCATGACCCCTGTCATCACAATGCTCCGTGACTCCAGTCATCAAAATGCTTCATAAGCTTTGTCATCACAGTGGTCCATGTCCGCGTCATCACAAGGCTCTTTGACATTTGTAACCACAATGCTCCATGAATATTTCTTCACAATTCTCTGTGACCCTTGTCATCACAATGCTCCAAGACCCCTCTAATCACAATGCTCCATGCCCCTTTTCATCAGTATGCTCCATGAGACTTGTCATCACAAGGCTCCATAGTTTTGTCATCACAATGCTCCAGGACTTTGTCATCACAATGCTTCACGACCTTGTCATGAAAATTCTCAATGACCCTTGTCATCATAATGCTCCAAGCGCTAATCATCACAATGCTCCATTATATTTGTCATTACAATCCTCCATTACATTCGGTATCACAATGCTCCATGCCATTGTCATCGCAATGGACCATGACATATGTCATCACAATGCTCCCTGACACCTGTCTTCACAATACTCCATGACCTTCTCATCACAATGCTCCATGCCCTTGTCATCACAATGCACCATGACCACTGTCATCACAATAATCTATGAAATTTGTTAGACGAATGCTCCATTCTCCTGTGAAAACAGTGCTCCATGCCCTTGTCATTACAATGCTCCATGACCCCTATCATCACAGTGCTCCGTGACTGCAGTCATCACAATGCTTCATAACGTTTGTCATCAAAACGGTCCATGCCCGCGTCATCACAAGGCTCTGTGACCTTTGTAACCACAATGCTCCATGAACTTTTCATCACTATTCTCTGTGACCCTTGTCATCACAATGCTCCATGTCTTTGTCAGAACAATGCTCCATGACCATTGTCATCACAGTGTGCCACGCACATTTCATCACAACGGTCCACAAAATTATCATAGCAATGCTCCATAAACTTTGTAATCACAATGGTCCATGCACTTCTCATCAAAATGCTCTGTCACCAGAGATATCACAATGTTCCATCACTAGTCACCACAATACTCCCTCAACCCTGGAATCACAATATTCCATGACCCTGTCATCACAGTGCTACATCCCCTTATCATCACAATTTTCCTTGAACCCTGACATAACAATGTTCCATAACCCCTGTCATCAAAATGCTCCATGACCCTTGTCAACATAATTCTCCATGCACTTGCCAGCACAATGCTCCCTGACCCTTGTAATCACAATGTTCCAAGCCATTGTCATCACAATGCTCCATTACCTTTGTCATCAGAATTCTCCATGACGCTTGTCATCACAGTGCTCCATGACACCTGTCATCACAATGCTCCATGCCTTTGTCAGCAAAATGCTACATGACCTTGTCATTACAATGCTCCATGACTTGTCCTCACAAAGCTCCATGACCCATGACCGATGTATCACAGTGTTCCATGTCCTTGTCATCACAATGCACCATGCCACTCTCATTACAATAATCCATGAAATATTTCAGACCAATGCTCCATGCCCTTCTCATCAAAATGCTCCATTACACCTGTCATAACAATGCTCCATGACCCCTGCCATCACAATGTTCCACGGCCCTGTCATCACAAGGCCTCATGACACTTGTCATCACAATGCCCCATGACGCTCGTCATCACAATTATCCATGGTCTTCTCATCACAATATTCCATGATCTTTGTCATCACAATGCTCAATACACTTTTCATCACAATGATCCCTGACACTTGTCGTCAGTATGCTCCTGAACCCTGTCATGACAAGGCTGCATGCCTTTTTCATCACAATGTTCCATGCCCGTTTCATAACAATGCTCCAAGACCCCTGTAATCACAATGCTCCATGCCCTTGTCATCACAAATCTCCAGGACGCATGTCATCAGAATGCTCCATGGCCTTCTCATCACCATGATCCATGCCCTTCTCATCACAATGCTCCAAGACCCCTGTAATCACCTTGATCCATGCCCCTTTTCAACAGAATGCTCCATGAGACTTCTCATCAAAAGTCTCCATGGTCTTCTCATCACAATGCTCCAGGAATTTGTCATCAACATGCTCCATTCCCTTGTCATCGCAATGCTCCATGACCAATATCATCACAATTCTCCATGACCAATGTCATCACAACACTCCGTGACACCTGACAACACAATGATCCGGGACTCTTGTCATCACAATGCTCAATTCCCTAGTCATCACAATGCTCCAGGACAATTGTCATCACAGTGATCCATGCCCTTGACATCCCAATGCTCCATAAAACATGTATTCACAATGCTCCATGACGCTTGTCATCACAGTGCTCCATGACACCTGTCATCAAAATGCTCCATGACCCATTTCATCCGAAAGCTCCAAGACCCCTGACATCACAATATTCTATAAACCCTGCCATCAAAATATTCCATTACACTTTTCATCAAATTGCTGCATGGCACGGTCATCAAAATGCTCCCTGCCCTTCTCATCACAATGCACCATGCCCTTGTCATCAAAATGCTCCATGACTTGTCATCACAAAGCTCCATGACGCATGTCATCAGAATGTTCCATGGCCTTCTCATCACAATGCTCCATGCCCTAGTCATCACAATGCTCCAAGACCCCTGTAAACACAATGCTCCTTGCCCCTTTTCATCTCAATGCTCCATGAACCCTGTCATCACAATGCACCATGCCCATCATCATAATGCTTCAGGCTATTGTCATCACAATGAAATCAATATTCTCCATGACATCTGTCATCATAATGCTCCAAACCCTTGTGATCACAATGTTCCGTAACACTTATCATCACAACACCCCATGACGCTCCTCATCACAATTATCCATGGTCTACTCATCACAATGCTCCATGACCTTTGTTATCACAATGGTCAATACACTTGTCATTACAATGCTCCCTGACACTTGTCATCAGTATGCTCCATTAACCCTGTCATGACACGTCTCCATGCCTTTTTCATCACAATGATCCATGCCCTTTTCATCACAATGCTCCAAGACCCCTGTAATCACAATGCTCCATGCCCATGTCATCGCAAAGCTCCATGACGCATGTCATCAGAATGCTGCATGGCCGTCTCATGACAATGCTCCATGCCCTTGTCATCACAATGCTCCAAGACCACTGCAGTCACAATGATCCATGCCCCTTTTCATTTGAATGCTACATGAAACTTGTCATCACAAGCCTCCATGGTCTTCTCATCACAATGCTACAGGACCTTGTCATCACCAAGCTCCATGACCCTTGTCATCACAATACTCAATGAATATTATCAGCACAATGCTCCATGACATTCTCATCACAATGCTCCATGACCAATATCATCACAATGCACCATGACAACTGTCATCACAACACTCCATGACACCTGACAACACAATGATCCGGGACTCTTGTCATCACTATGCTCCATTCCCTAGTCATCACCATTATCGATGACCCCTGTCATCACAATGCTCCGTGACACCTGTCATCACAATGCTTCATAACGTTTGTCATCACAATGGTCCATGCCCGTGTTATCCCAAGTCTCTGTGACTTTTATAACCACAATTCTCAATGAACTTTTCATCACAATGCTCCGTGACCCTTGTCATCACAATGCTCCATGACACATGTCATCAGAAAGCTCCATGGCTTTCTCATCTCAAAGCTCCTTGCCCTTGGCATCACAATGCTACATTACCCCTGTCATAACAATGCTCCATGATCCCTGCCATCACGATGTTCCATGGCAATGTCATCACAAGGCTCCATGACCCTTCTCATCACAATGCTCCAAGAACACTGTAATCACAATGTTCCATGCCCCTTTTCATCTCAATGATCCATGAACCCTGTCATCACAATGCACCATGCCCATCATCCTAATGCTTCATGCTATTGTCATCACAATGAAATAAAAATTCTCCATGACCTCTGTCATAACAATGCTCCAAACCCTTGTGATCACAATATTCCATAACACTTGTCATCACAATGCCCCATGACGCTCGTCATCACAGTTATCTATGGCCTTCTCCTCACAATGCTCCATGCCCTAGTCATCACAGTGCTCCAAGACCCCTGTAATCACAATGCTCCATGCCCCTTTTCATCAGAATACTCCATGAGACTTGTCATCACAAGTCTCCATGGTCTTCTCATCACAATGCTCCAGGACCTTGTCATCACCATGCTCCATTCCCTTGTCATCACAATGCTCCATGACCCGTATCATCACAATAATCCATGAACATATTCAGCCCAATGCTCCACGACCTACACATCACAGTGCTCCATGGCCAATATCATCACAATGCTCCATGACCACTGTCATCACAACACTCCATTACTCCTGACAACACAATGATCCGGGACTCTTGTTATCACAATGCTCCATGACCCCTGTCATCACACCACTCCATGAACATTTTCAGCCCAGTGCTCCATGACCCTTGTCATCACAATGATCCATGCCCTTTTCATCCCAATGCTCCATGACCCCTGTATTCACAATGCTCCCTGACGCCTGTTATCACAGTGCTCCATGACACATGTCATCACAATGCTCCATGCCTTTGTCAGCAAAATGCTACATGACCTTGTCATTACAATGCTCTATGCACTTGTCATCACAATACTCCATTTCCATTGTCATCACCATCCTCCATGAACCTTGGGATCACATTGCCTCATGCCCTTTTCATCACAATGCTCCATGCTCCTTGAAATCAAAATGATCCGTGACCTCTGTCATCACAATGCTCCAAACCCGTGTGATCACAATGTTCCATAACACTTGTCATCACAACGCTCCATGATGCCTGTCATCACAATATTCCATGCCTTTTTCATCACAGTGCTCCATGACCTTCGTCATCAAAATGCTCAATACACATGTCATCACAATGCTCCCTGACATTTGTCATCAGAATGCTCCTTGAACCCTGTCACAAAAAGGCTCAATGCCTTTTCCATCACAATACCCCATGCCATTTTCATCACAATGCTCCATGCCATTGTCATCAAAATACTCCAGAAGCTTGTCATCAGAATGCTCCATGACCCTTGTCATCACAATTCTCCATGCACTTGTCAGCACAATGCTCCCTGAACCTTTTCATCACAATGCTCCAAGCCATTGTCATCACAACTCTCCATTACCTTTTTCATCAGAATCCTCCATGACACTTGGCATCAAAATGCTCCATGCCATTGTCATCACAATAGGCCATTGCATATGTCATCACAATGCTCCCTGACAACTGTCTTCACAATACTGCATGACCTGGTCATCACAATGCTCCGTGCCCCTGTCATCACAATGTGCCATTCCAACTGTCATCGCAATAATCCATGAAACTTATTAGACCAATATTCCATGCCCTTGTCATCACAATTCTCCATTCCTTTATTATCAAAATGCTCCATGACCCCTGTCATCACAAAGCTCCATGCGCTTGTCAGCACAATGCTCCATGACACATGTGATCACAATGCTCCATGACCCCTGTCATCACAATGCTCCGTGACTCCAGTCATCAAAATGCTTCATAAGCTTTGTCATCACAGTGGTCCATGTCCGCGTCATCACAAGGCTCTTTGACATTTGTAACCACAATGCTCCATGAATATTTCTTCACAATTCTCTGTGACCCTTGTCATCACAATGCTCCAAGACCCCTCTAATCACAATGCTCCATGCCCCTTTTCATCAGTATGCTCCATGAGACTTGTCATCACAAGGCTCCATAGTTTTGTCATCACAATGCTCCAGGACTTTGTCATCACAATGCTTCACGACCTTGTCATGAAAATTCTCAATGACCCTTGTCATCATAATGCTCCAAGCGCTAATCATCACAATGCTCCATTATATTTGTCATTACAATCCTCCATTACATTCGGTATCACAATGCTCCATGCCATTGTCATCGCAATGGACCATGACATATGTCATCACAATGCTCCCTGACACCTGTCTTCACAATACTCCATGACCTTCTCATCACAATGCTCCATGCCCTTGTCATCACAATGCACCATGACCACTGTCATCACAATAATCTATGAAATTTGTTAGACGAATGCTCCATTCTCCTGTGAAAACAGTGCTCCATGCCCTTGTCATTACAATGCTCCATGACCCCTATCATCACAGTGCTCCGTGACTGCAGTCATCACAATGCTTCATAACGTTTGTCATCAAAACGGTCCATGCCCGCGTCATCACAAGGCTCTGTGACCTTTGTAACCACAATGCTCCATGAACTTTTCATCACTATTCTCTGTGACCCTTGTCATCACAATGCTCCATGTCTTTGTCAGAACAATGCTCCATGACCATTGTCATCACAGTGTGCCACGCACATTTCATCACAACGGTCCACAAAATTATCATAGCAATGCTCCATAAACTTTGTAATCACAATGGTCCATGCACTTCTCATCAAAATGCTCTGTCACCAGAGATATCACAATGTTCCATCACTAGTCACCACAATACTCCCTCAACCCTGGAATCACAATATTCCATGACCCTGTCATCACAGTGCTACATCCCCTTATCATCACAATTTTCCTTGAACCCTGACATAACAATGTTCCATAACCCCTGTCATCAAAATGCTCCATGACCCTTGTCAACATAATTCTCCATGCACTTGCCAGCACAATGCTCCCTGACCCTTGTAATCACAATGTTCCAAGCCATTGTCATCACAATGCTCCATTACCTTTGTCATCAGAATTCTCCATGACGCTTGTCATCACAGTGCTCCATGACACCTGTCATCACAATGCTCCATGCCTTTGTCAGCAAAATGCTACATGACCTTGTCATTACAATGCTCCATGACTTGTCCTCACAAAGCTCCATGACCCATGACCGATGTATCACAGTGTTCCATGTCCTTGTCATCACAATGCACCATGCCACTCTCATTACAATAATCCATGAAATATTTCAGACCAATGCTCCATGCCCTTCTCATCAAAATGCTCCATTACACCTGTCATAACAATGCTCCATGACCCCTGCCATCACAATGTTCCACGGCCCTGTCATCACAAGGCCTCATGACACTTGTCATCACAATGCCCCATGACGCTCGTCATCACAATTATCCATGGTCTTCTCATCACAATATTCCATGATCTTTGTCATCACAATGCTCAATACACTTTTCATCACAATGATCCCTGACACTTGTCGTCAGTATGCTCCTGAACCCTGTCATGACAAGGCTGCATGCCTTTTTCATCACAATGTTCCATGCCCGTTTCATAACAATGCTCCAAGACCCCTGTAATCACAATGCTCCATGCCCTTGTCATCACAAATCTCCAGGACGCATGTCATCAGAATGCTCCATGGCCTTCTCATCACCATGATCCATGCCCTTCTCATCACAATGCTCCAAGACCCCTGTAATCACCTTGATCCATGCCCCTTTTCAACAGAATGCTCCATGAGACTTCTCATCAAAAGTCTCCATGGTCTTCTCATCACAATGCTCCAGGAATTTGTCATCAACATGCTCCATTCCCTTGTCATCGCAATGCTCCATGACCAATATCATCACAATTCTCCATGACCAATGTCATCACAACACTCCGTGACACCTGACAACACAATGATCCGGGACTCTTGTCATCACAATGCTCAATTCCCTAGTCATCACAATGCTCCAGGACAATTGTCATCACAGTGATCCATGCCCTTGACATCCCAATGCTCCATAAAACATGTATTCACAATGCTCCATGACGCTTGTCATCACAGTGCTCCATGACACCTGTCATCAAAATGCTCCATGACCCATTTCATCCGAAAGCTCCAAGACCCCTGACATCACAATATTCTATAAACCCTGCCATCAAAATATTCCATTACACTTTTCATCAAATTGCTGCATGGCACGGTCATCAAAATGCTCCCTGCCCTTCTCATCACAATGCACCATGCCCTTGTCATCAAAATGCTCCATGACTTGTCATCACAAAGCTCCATGACGCATGTCATCAGAATGTTCCATGGCCTTCTCATCACAATGCTCCATGCCCTAGTCATCACAATGCTCCAAGACCCCTGTAAACACAATGCTCCTTGCCCCTTTTCATCTCAATGCTCCATGAACCCTGTCATCACAATGCACCATGCCCATCATCATAATGCTTCAGGCTATTGTCATCACAATGAAATCAATATTCTCCATGACATCTGTCATCATAATGCTCCAAACCCTTGTGATCACAATGTTCCGTAACACTTATCATCACAACACCCCATGACGCTCCTCATCACAATTATCCATGGTCTTCTCATCACAATGCTCCATGAACTTCGTCATCACAATGCTCAATACAGTTGTCCTCACAATGCTCCCTGACACTTGTTGTCAGTATACTTCTTGAACCCAGTCATGACAAGGCTCCATGCCTTTTTCATCACAATAACCCACGCCCTTTTCCTCACAGTGCTCCAAGATCCCTGTAATCACAATGCTCCATGCCCTTGTCATCAAAAAGCTCCAGGACCCATGTCATCAGAATGCTCCATGGCCCTTGTCATCACAATTCTCCATGCAATTGTCAGCACAATGCTTCCTGTCCCATGTCATCACAATGCTCCAAGCCATTGTCATCACAGTGTTCCATAACCTTTGTCATCAGAATCCTCCATGACACTTGGCCTCACAATGCTCCAAGCCATTGTCATCACAGTGGGCCCTTACATACATCATCACAATGCTCCCTGACACCACTCTTCACAATACTGCATGACCTGGTCATCACAATGCTCCATGCCCTTGTCATCACAGTGTGCCATTCGAACTGTCATCGCAACAATCCATGGAACTTATTAGACTAATGTTCCATGCCCTTGTCATCACAGTGCTCCATGCCCTTGTTATCACAATGCTTCATGAACTTTGTCATCACAATGGTCCATGCCCTCATCATCAACAGTCTCTGTGACCTTTTTAACCACAATGCTACATGAACTTTTCATCAAAATGCTCTTTGACCGTTGTCATCACAATACTCCATGCACTTCTCATCAAAATGCTCTCTCACCACTGATATCACAATGGTACATCCCTATTTGTCACAATACTCCCTCACCCCTGTCATCAAAATGTGCCATGACTCCTGTCATCACAATGCTACATGCACTTATCATCACAATGTTCGATGACCCCTGGCATCACAATGTTCCATAACATCTGTCATCAAAATGTTCCATGACCCTTTTCATCAAATTGCTCCATGATCTTGTCATCACAGTGCTCCGTACCCTTCTCATCACAATGCACAATGCCCTTGTCATCAAAATGCTCCATAACCTTTGTCATCACAAAAATCCATGACACTTGGCATCACAATGCTCCATGTCATTGTCATCACAATGCACCATGAAGGTTCTCATCACATTGCTCCATGTCCTTGTCATCACAAACCTCCATGACACATGTCATCAGAATGCTCCATGGCCTTCTCATCACAATGCTCCATGCCCTTGCCATCACAATGTTCCATTACACCTGTCATAACAATGCTCCATGAACCCTGTAATCACGATGTTCCATGGCCTTGTCATCACAAGGCTACATGACCCTTATCATCACAATGCTCCAAGAACCCTGTAATCACAATGCTCCATGCTCGTTTTCATCTCAATGATCCATGAACCCTGTCATCACAATGCACCATGCCCATCATCATAATGCTTCATGCTATTGTCATCACAATGAAATCAAAAGGCTCCATGACATCTGACATAACAATGCTCCAAACCCTTGTGATCACAATATTCCATAACACTTGTCATCACAATGCCCCATGAAGCTCATCATCACAATTATCCATGGTCTTCTCATCACAATGCTCCATGACCTTTGTCATCACAATAATCAATACACTTGTCATCAATATGCTCCCTTACCCTTGTTTTCTGTATGCTCCTTGAACCCTGTCATGACAAGGCTCCATGCCTTTTTTTATCACAATGATCCATGCACTTTTCTTCACAATGCTTCAAGACCCCTGTAATCACAAAGCTCCATGTCCTTGCCATCACAAAGCTCAATGACGTATGTCTTCAGAATGCTCCTTGTCCTTCTCCTCACAATGCTCCATGCCCTTGTCATCACAATGCTCCATGACACCTGTCATCACAATGCTCCGTGATTCCAGTCCTCACAATGCTTCATAACGTTTGTCATCACAGTTGTCCTTGCCAGCGTCATCACAAGGCTCTGTGACCTTTGTAATCACAATGCTCCATGAACTTTTCATCACAATTCTCTGCGACCCTTGTCATCACAATGCTCCATGTCTTTGTCAGATCAATGCTCCATGACCATTGTCATCACAATGTGCCACGCGCATTTCATCACAACGGTCCACAAACTTATCATTGCAATGCTCCATAAACTTTGTAAACACAATGGTCCATGCACTTCTCATCAAAATGCTCTCTCACCAGAGATATCACAATGTTCCATCACTAGTCATCACAATACTCCCTCAACCATGGAATCACAATGTTCCATGACCCTGTCATCACAATGCTACATCGCCTTATCATCACAATGTTCCATGACCTCTGACATCACAATGTTCCATAAGCCCTGTCATCAAAATGCTTCATGACCTTTGTCATCACAATTCTCCATGCACTTGTCAGCACAATGCTCCCTGACCCTTGTCATCACAATGTTCCAAGCCATTGTCATCACTGTGCTCCATTACCTTTGTCATCTGAATCCTCCATGTCACTTGGCATCACAATGCTCCATGCCATTGGCATCACAATGGGCCATTACATATGTCATCAAATTGCTCCCTGACACCTGTCTTCACAGTACTGCATGACCTGGTCATCACAATGCTCCATGCCCTTGTCATCACAATGCACCATTCCAACTGTCATCGCAATAATCCATGAAGCTTACTAGACCAATGTTCCATGCCCTTGTCATCACAATGCTCCATGTCCTTGTTATCACAATGTTCCATGACCCCTGTCCTCACAATGCTCCGTGACTCCAGTTATCACAATGCTTCATGACCTTTGTCATCACAGTGGTCCATGCCCTCATCATCAACAGTCTCTGTGACCTTTTTAACCACAATGCTATATGAAATTTTCATCAAAATGCTCTTTGACCCTTGTCATCACAATGATCCATGCACTTCTCATCAAAATGCTCTCTGACCTCTGATATCACAATGTTACATTACTATTCGTCACAATATTCCCTCACCTCTGTCATCAAAATGTGCCATGACTCCTGTCATCACAATGCTACATGCACTTATCATCACAATGTTCGATGACCCCTGGCATCACAATGTTCCATAACCCCTCTCATCAAAATGTTCCATGACACTTTTCATCAAATTGCTCCATGACCCTGTCATCACAATGCTCCCTACCCTTCTCATCACAATGCACAACGCCCTTGTCATCAAAATGCTCCATGACCTTTGTCATCACAAAGATCCATGACACTTGGCATCACAATGTTCCATGTCATTATCATCACAGTACTCCATGAAAGTTCTCATCACATTGCTCCATGTCCTTGTCATCACAAACCTCCATGACACATGTCATCAGAATGCTCCATGGCCTTCTCATCACAATGCTCCATGCCCTTGCCATCACAATGCTCCATTACCCCTGTCATAACAATGCTCCATGACCCCTGTTATCACGTTGTTCCATGGCCTTGTCATCACAAGGTTCCATGACTCTTCTCATCACAATGCTCCAAGACCCCTGTAATCACAATGCTCCATGCCCGTTTTCATCTCAATGATCCATGAACCCTGTCATCACAAAGCACCATGCCCATCATCATAATGCTTCATGCTATTGTCATCACAATGAAATCAAAATGCTCCATGACCTCAGTCATAACAATGCTCCAAACCCTTGTGATCACAATATTCCATAACACTTATCATCACAGTGCCCCATGAAGCTCGTCATCACAATTATCCATGGCCTTCTCATCACAATGCTCCATGACCTTTGTCATCACAATGATCAATACACTTGTCATCACAATGCTCCCTGCCACTTGTTGTCTGTATGCTCCTTGAACCCTGTCATTACAAGGCTCCATGCCTTTTTGATCACAATGATCCATGCACTTTTCATCACAATGCTCCAAGACCCCTGCAATCACAAAGCGCCATGCCCATGTCATCAAAACGCTCAATGATGTATGTCTTCAGAATGCTCCTTGGCCTTCTCCTCACAATGCTCCATGCCCTTGTCATCACAATGCTCCATGACCCCTGTCATCACAATGCTCCGTGATTCCAGTCATCACAATGCTTCATAACGTTTGTCATCACAATGGTCCATGCCAGCGTCATCACAAGGCTCTGTGACCTTTGTAACCACAATGCTCCATGAACTTTTCATCACAATTCTCTGTGACCCTTGTCATCACAATGCTCCATGTCTTTGTCAGAACAATGCTCCATGACCATTGTCATCACAATGTGCCAGGCGCATTTCATCACAACGGTCCACAACCTTATCATTGCAATGCTCCATAAATTTTGTAATCACAATGGTCCATGCCCTTCTCATCAAAATGCTCTCTCACCAGAGATATCACAATGTTCCATCACTAGTCATCACAATACTCCCTCACCCATGGAATCACAATGTTCCATGACCCTGTCATCACAATGCTACATCCCCTTATCATCACAATGTTCCATGACCCCTGACATCACAATGTTCCTTAAGCCCTGTCATCAAAATGCTCCATGACACTTGTCATCACAATTCTCCATGCACTTGTCAGCACAATGCTCCCTGACCTTGTCATCACAAAGTTCCAAGCCATTGTCATCACAGTTCTCCACAATCTTGTCATCACAATGCTCCATAAAACTTGTCATCACAATGCTCCATGCACTTCTCATCAAAATGCTCTCTCACCACTGATATCACAATGTTACATCACTATTCGTCACAATACTCCCTCACCTCTGTCATCACAATGTTCCATGACTCCTGTCATCACAATGCTACATGCACTTATCATCACAATGTTCGATGACCCCTGACATCACAATGTTCCATAACCACTGTCATCAAAATGTTCCTTGACACTTTTCATCAAATTGCTCCATGACCCTGTCATCACAATGCTCCCTGCACTTCTCATCACAATGCACAACGCCCTTGTCATCAAAATGCTCCATGACCTTTGTCATCACAAAGATCCATGACCCTTGGCATCACATTGCTCCATGCCCTTGTCATCACTAAGCTCCATGACACATGTCATCAGAATGCTCCATGGCCTTCTCATCACAATGCTCCATGCCCTTGCCATCAAAATGCTCCATTACCCCTGTCATAACAATGCTCCATGACACCTGCCATCACGATGTTCCATGGCCTTGTCATCACAAGTCTCCATGACCCTTCTCATCACATTGATCAAAGACCCCTGTAATCACAATGCTCCATGCCCATTTTCATCTCAATGATCCATGATCCCTGTAATCATAATGCTCCATGCCCCTTTTCATCTCAATGATCCATGAACCCTGTCATCACAATGCACCATGCCCATCATCATAATGCTTCATGCTATTGCCATCACAATGAAATCAAAATGCTCCATGACCTCAGTCATAACAATGCTCCAAACCCTTGTGATCACAATATTCCATAACACTTGTCATATCAATGCCCCAGGACGCTCGTCATCACAATTATCCATGGTCTTCTCATCACAATGCTCCATGACCTTCGTCATCACAATGCTCAATACACTTTTCATCAAAATGCTCCCTGACACTTGTTGTCTGTATGCTCCTTGAACCCTGTCATGACAAGTCTCCATGCTTTTTTCATCACAATGATCCATGCCATTTTCATCACAATGATCCAAGACCCATGTAATCACAATGCTCCATGACCTTGTCATCACAAAGCTCAATGACGCATGCCATCAGAATGCTCCTTGGTCTTCTCCTCACAGTGCTCCATGCCCTTGTCATCACAATGTTCCAAGACCCCTGTAATCACAATGCTCCATGCCCCTTTTCATCAGAATGCTCCATGAGAGTTGTCATTACAAGTGTCAATGGTCTTCTCATCACAATGCTCCAGGACATTGTCATCACCATGCTCCATTCCCTTGTCATCACAATGCTCCATGACACCTGTCATCACAGTAATCCATGACCATTTTCAGCCCAATGCTCCACGACCTACTCATTCCAATGCTCCATGGCCAATATCATCACAATGCTCCATGACCACTGTCATCACAACAATCCATGACACCTGAAACACAATGATCCAGGACTCTTGTCATCACATTGCTCCATTCCCTAGTCATCACAATGCACCATGACACTTGTCATCACACAGCTCCAAGACCCCTTACATCACAATGTTCTATAACCCCTGCCATCAAAATGTTCCATTACACTTTTTATCAAATTGCTGCATTACCCGGTCATCAAACTGCTCCCTGCACTTCTCATCACAATGCACCATGACCCTTGGCATCACAATGCTCCATGTCATTGTCATCACAATGCTCCATGAACCCTCTCATCACATTGCTCCATGCCCTTGTCATCACAAAGCTCCATGACACATGTCATCACAATGCTCGATGCGTTCTCATCACAATGCTCTATGCCCCTGTCATTACAATCCTCCATGACCCATGTATCACAGTCTTCCGTGCCCTTGTCATCACAGTGCTCCATGCCCACTCTCATCACAATAATCCATGAAATATTTCAGACCAATGCTCAATGCCCTTCTCATCAAAATGCTCTATTACTTCTGTCATAACAATTATCAATGACCACTGCCATCACAATGTTCCACGGCCTAGTCGTCACAAGGCTCCATGACCCTTGTCATCACAATGCTCCAAGAACCCTGTAATCACAATGCTCCATGCCCTTGTCATCACAATGCTCCAAGATCCCTGTAATCACAATGCTCCATGCCCCTTTTCCTCTCAATGCTCCATGAACACTGTCATCACAATGCATCAGGCCCATCATGATAATGCTTCAGGCTATTGTCATCACAATGAAATCTATATGCTCCATGACCTCTGTCATCACAATGCTCCAATCCCTTGTGATCACAATGTTCCATGACACTTATCATCACAACACCCAATGACGCTCATCATCGCAATTATCCATGGTCTCCTCATCACAATGCCCCATGACCTTTGTTATCACAATGCTCAATACACTTGTCATCACAATGCTCCCTGACGCTTGTCATCAGTATGCTCCATTAACCCTGTCATGACACGTCTCCATGCCTTTTTCATCACAATGATCCATGCCCTTTTAATCACAATGCTCCAAGACCCCTGTAATCACAATTCTCCATGCCCTTGTCATCACAAAGCTCAATGACGCATGTCATCAGAATGCTCCATGGCCTTCTCCTCACAATGCTCCATACCCTTGTCATCACAATGCTCCAAGACCCCTGTATTCACAATGCTACATGTCCCTTTTCATCAGAATGCTCCATGAGACTTGTCATCACAAGTCTCCATTGTCTTCTCATCAAAGTGCTCCAGGAACTTGTCATCAAAATGCTCCATGATCCCTGTCATCACAATACTCCCTGAATATTTTCAGCCCAATGCTCCATGACACTGGTCATCACAAAGATCCATGCCCTTGTCATCCCAATGCTCCATGACCCATGTATTCACAATGCTCCGTGACGCTTGTCATCACATTGCTCCATGACACCTGTCATCACAATGCTCCATGCCTTTGTCGGTAAAATGCTACCTGACCTTGTCATTGCAATGCACTATTCGCTTTTCATCACAATACTCCATTACCATTGTCATCACAGTCCTCCATGAACCTTGGGATCACATTGCTTCATGCCATTGTCATCACAATGATCCATGCTCCTTGAAATCAAAATAATCCATGACCTCTGTCATCACAATGCTCCAAACCCTTGTGATCACAATGTTTCATAACACTTGTCATCACAACGCTCCATGATGCCTGTCATCACAATACTCCATGCCCTACTCATCACAATGCTCCATGACATTTGTCATCACAATTCTCAATACACTTGTCATCACAATGCCACATGCCTTTTTTATCACAATGTTCCATGCCATTGTCATCAAAATACTCCACAAGCTTGTCATCAGAATACTTCATGACCGTTTTCATCACAATTCTCCCTGCACCTGTCAGCAAAATTCTCCCTGACCCTTGTCATCACAATGCTCCAAGCCATTGTCATCACAATGCTCCATTACCTTTGTCATCAGAATCCTCCATGACACTTGGCATCACAATGCTCCATGCCATTGTCATCACTATGGGCCATTACATATGTCATCACAATGCTCCCTGACACCTGTCTTCACAATACTGCATGACCTGGTCATCACAATGCGCCATTACAACAGTCATCACAATAATCCATGAAACTTATTAGACCAATGCTCCATTCCCTTGTCATCACAATGCTCCATGTCCTTGTTATCACAATGCTCCATGACGCCTGTCATCACAATGCTCCATGCCTCCATTCATCATAATGATTCATGACCTTTTTCATCACAATGGTCCATGCCCTCGTCATCAACAGTCTCTGTGACATATTTAACCACAATGGTCCAATAACTTTTCATCACAATGCTCTTTGACCCTTGTCATCACAATGTTCTATGCCTTTCTCAGCACAATGCTCCATGACCCTTGTCATCACAATGCTCCATGCGCTTGTCAGATCAATGCTTTATGACCCATGTCATCAAAATGCACCCTGCGCTTCTCATCACAGTGCTCCACAATCTTGTCACCACGATGCTCCATAAAACTTGTCATCACAATTCTCCATGCACTTCTCATCAAAATGCTTTCTCACCAATGATATCACAATGTTACAGCACTATTCATCACAATACTCCCTCACCCCTGTCATCACAATGTTCCATGACTTTTGTCTTTGCAATGCTACATGCACATATCATCACAAAGTTCGGTGACCCCTGACATCACAATGTTCCATAACCCCTGTCATCATAATGCTCCATAACACTTTTCCTCAAAATGCTCAATGACCCCTGACATCACAGTGTTCCATAACCGCTGTCATTAAAATATTCCATGACACTTTTCATCAAATTGCTCTATGACCCTGTCATCACAATGCTCCCTGCCCTTCTCCTCACAATGTACCACGCCGTTGTCATCAAAATGCTCCATAACTTTTGTCATCACAAACCTCCATGACAATTGGCATCTCAATGCTCCATGCCATTGTCAACAAAATGCTCCATGAACCCTCTAATCACAATGCTACATGCCCCTTTGCATCTCAATGCTCCATGAACCCTGTCATCAAAATGCACCATGACCATCATCATAATGCTTCAGGCTATTGTCATCAAAATGAAATCAAAATATTCGATGATCTATCTCATCACAATGCTCCAAATCCTTGTGATCACAATGTTCCATAACACTTATCATCACAACGCCCCATGAAGCTCATCATCACAGTTATCCATGATCTTCTCATCACAGTGCTCCATGAAATTTGTCATCACAATGCTCCCTGACACTTCTCATCAGTATGCTCCTGGAACCCTGTCATGACAAGGCTCCATACCATTTTCATAAAAATGATCCATGCCAATTTCATCACAATGCTGCAAGACACCAGTAATCACAATGTTCCATGCCCTTGTCATCACAATGCTCCAAGACCCCTGTAATCACAATACTCCATGCCCCTTTTCATCAGAATGCTCCATGAGACTTCTTATTACGAGGCTCCATGGTCTCCTCATCACAGTGCTCCAGGAACCTTTCATCACAGTGTTCCATTCCCTTGTCATCACAATGCTCCATGACCCCTGTCCTCACAATACTTGCTGAACATTTTCACGCCAATGCTCCAGGAACTTCTCATCACAATGCTTCATGATCCCTATCATCACAATGCTCCATGACCACTGTCATCACAACGCTCCATGACCCCTGACAACACAGTGATCCGGGACTCTAGTCATCACAATGCTCCATTCCCTAGTCATCACAATGCTCCATTAATATTTTCAGCCCAATGCTCCATGACACTTGTCATCACAATGATCCATGACCTTGCCATCCCAATGCTCCATAACCCCTGTAATCACAATGATCCGTGATGCTTCTCATCAAAGTGCTCTATGACCCTTATCATCACAATGCTCCATGCCTGTGTCAGCAAAATGCTACAAGACCTTGCCATCAAAATGCTCCATTTGCTTGTCATCACAATACTCCTTTAGCATTGTCATCACAATCATCCATGAACCTTGGGATCACATTGCTTCATGCCCTTGTCATCACAATGCTCCATGCTCCTTGAAAACAAAATGATCCATGACTTCTATCATCACAATGCTCCAAACCCTTGTGATCACAATGTTCCATAACACTTGTCATCACAACGCTCCATGATGCCTGTCATCACAATACTCTATGTCATTTTCGTCAAAATGCTCCATGATCTTTTTCATCACAATTCTCAATACACATGTCATCACAATGTTCCCTGACACTTGTCATCAGAATGCTCCTTGAAACCTGTCATGAAATGGCTTCAAGCCTTTTTCATCACAATGCTCCATGCCCTTTTCATCACAATGCTCCAAGCCATTGTCGTCAGAATACCCCACAAGCTTGTCATCAGAATGCTCCATGACACTTGTCATCACATTTCTCCATGGCCACTGTCATCACAATGCTCCATACCCCTAGGCATTACTGTGCTCCATGACGCGCGTCATCACAATTATCCATGGCCTTCTCATCACAATGCTCGACGCCATTGTCATCAAAATGCTCCATGACCCATGTAATCACAATGCTCCATGCCCTTGTCATCACAAAGCTCCATTTCTTTGTCAGAACAATGCTCAATGAACATAGTCATCACAATGTGCCACGCGCATTTCATCACAACGGTCCACAACATTGTCATGGCTATGCTTCATAAACCTTGTAATCACAATGGTCCATGCACTTCTCATCAAAATGCTCTCTCACCAGAGATATCACAATGTTCCATCTCTAGTCATCACAATACTCCCTCATCCCTGTAATCACAATGTTCCAGGACCCTGTCATCACAATGCTACATCCACTTATCATCACAATGTTCCATGACCCCTGACATCACAATGTTCCATGACCCCTGTCATCAAAATGCTCCATGACCCTTTTCATCCTAAAGCTCCAAGACCCCTGACATCACAATGTTCTATAACCCATGCCATCAAAATGTTCCTTTACACTTTTTATCAAATTGCTGCATGACCTGGTCATCAAAATGCTCCCTGCATTTCTCAGCACAATGCACCATGCCCTTGTCATCAAAATGCTTCATGACTTGTCATCACAAAGCTCCCTGACCCTTGGCATCCCAATGCTCCATGTCATTGTCATCACAATGCTCCATGAACCCTCTCATCACATTGCTCCATGCCCTTCTCATCACAAAGATCCATGACACTTGTCATCACAATGCACGATGCCCTTCTCATCACAATGCTCCATGCCCTTGTCATTACAATCCTGCATGACCCATGTATCACAGTGTTCCATGCCCTTGTCATCACAATGCTCCATGCACACTCTCATCACAATAATCCATGAAACATTTCAGACCAAAGTTCCATGCCCTTCTCATCAAAATGCTCCATTACACCTGTCATAAAAATGCACCATGACCCTTTCCATCAAAATGTTCCACGGCCTAGTCATCACAAGGTTCCATGACACTTGTCATCACAATGCTCCAGACCACTGAAAGCACAATGCTCCATGTCCTTGACATCACAAAGCTCCATGACGCATGTCATCAGAAAGTTCCATGGCCTTCTCATCACAGTGCTCCATGCCGTTGTCATCACAATGCTCCAAGACCCTTGTAATCACAATGCTCCATGCCCCTTTTCATCTCAATGCTCCATGAACCCTGTCATCACAATGCACCATTCCCATCATCATAATGCTACAGGCTATTGTCATCACAATGAAATCAATATTCTCCATGACCTCTGTCATCATAATGTTCCAAACCCTTGTGATCACAAGGTTCCATAACACTTATAATCACAACACCAAATGACGCTCATCATCACAATTATCCATGGTCTTCTCATCACAATGCTCCATGATCTTTGTCATCACAATGCTCAATACACTTGTCATCACAATGCTTCCTGACACTTGTCATCAGAATGCTCCATGAACCCTGTCATGACAAGGCTCCATGCCTTTTTCATAACAATGATCCATGCACTTTTCATCACAATGCTCCAAGATCCCTGTAATCACAAATGCTCCATGTCCTTGTCATCACAAAACTCCATGACGCATGTCATCAGAATGCTCCAAGGCCGTCTCATCACAATGCTCCATGCCCTAGTCATCACAATGCTTCAAGACACATGTAATTAAATGCTCCATGCTCCTTTTCATCAGAATGCTCCATGAGACTTCTCATCAGAAGTCTCCATGGTCTTCTCATCACAATGCCCCAGGACCTTGTCATCACCATGCTCCATTCCGTTGTCATCACAATGCTCCATGACACATGTCATCACAATACTCCATGCCCTTGTCATCAAAACGCTCCATGACACATGTCATCAGAATGCTTCATGGCCTTCTCATCACAATGCTCCATGCTCTTGTCATCAAAATGCTCCAAGACCCCTGTAATCACAATGCTCCATGCCCCTTTTCATCAGAATGCTCCATGAGACTTATCATCACAAGTCTCCATGGTCTTCTCATCACAATGTTCTAGGACCTTGTCATCACCATGCTCCATTCCCTTGTCATCACAATGCTCCATGACCCCTGTCTTCACAATAATCCATGAACATTTTCAGCCCAATGCTCCACGACCTACTCATCACAATGCTCCATGGCCAATATCATCACAATGCTCCATGACCACTGTCATCACAATACTCCATGACACCTGACAACACAATGATCCGGGACTCTTGTCATCACAATGTTCCATTCCCTAGTCATCACAATGCTCCATGACCCCTGTCATCACAACACTCCATGAACATTTTCAGCCCAGTGCTCCATGACCCTTGTCATCACAATGATCCATGCCCTTGTCATCCCAATGCTCCATGACCCCTGTATTCACAATGCTCCGTGACGCTTGTCATCACAGTGCTCCATGACACATGACATCACAATGTTCCATGCCTTTGTCAGCAAAATGCTACATGACCTTGTCATCACAATGCTCTATGTGCTTGTCATCACAATACTCCATTTCCATTGGCATCACAATCCTCCATGAAACTCAGGATCACATTGCTTCATGCCCTTGTCATCACAATGCTCCATGCTCCTTGAAATCGAAATGATCCATGACCTCTGTCATCACAATGCTCCAAATCCTTGTGATCACAGTGTTCCATAGCACTTGTCATCACAACGCTCCATGATGCTTGTCATCACAATGATCCATGCACTTTTAATCACAATGCTCCATGACCTTTGTCATCACAATTCTCAATACATTGTCATCACAATGCTCCCTGACATTTGTCATCAGAATGCTCATTGAACCCTCTCACGAAAAGTCTCCATGCCTTTTTCATCACAAAGCCCCATGCGGTTTTCATCACAATGCTCCATGCCATTGTCATCAAAATACTCCACAAGCTTGTCACCAGAATGCTCCATGACACTTGTCACCACAATTCTCCATGCACTTGTCAGCAAAATGGCCCCTGACCCTTGTCATCACAATGCTCCAAGCCATTGTCATCACAATGCTCCATTACCTTTGTCTTTAGAATCCTCCATGACACTTGGCATCACAATGCTCAATGCCATTGTCATCACAATGGGCCATTACATATGTCATCACAATGCTCCCTGACACCTGTCTTCACAATACTGCATGACCTGGTCATCACAGTGCTCCATGCCCTTGTCATCACAATGCTCCATGCCCTTGTTATCACAATGCTTAATGACCCCTGTCATCACAATGCTCCATGACTCCAGTCATCACAATGCTTCATGACCTTTGTCATCACAATGGTCCATGCCCTCATCATCAACAGACTCTGTGACCTTTTTAACCACAATGCTCCATGAACTTTTCTTCACAATGCTCTTTATCCCCTGTCATCACAATGCTCTATGCCTTTCTCAGCACAGTGCTGCATGACGTATGTCATTAGAATCCTCCATGGCCTTCTCCTCACAATGCTCCATGCCTTTGTCATCACAAGGCTCCAAGACCCCTGTAATCACAATGCTCCATGCCCCTTTTCATCAGAATGCTCCATGAGACTTGTCATCACAAGTCTCCATGGTCATCTCATCACAATGCTTCAGGACCTTGTCATCACAGTGCTCCATGACACCTGTCATCACAATGCTCTGTGACTCCAGTCATCACAATGCTTCATAATATTTGTCATCACAATGGTCCATGCCCGCGACATCACAAGGCTCTGTTACCTTTGTATCCACAATGCTCCATGAACATTTCATCAAAATGCTCTGTGACCCTTGTCATCACAATGCTCCATGCCTTTGTCAGTGAAATGCTCCATGACCATTGTCATCACAATGTGCCACGTGTTTTTCATCCCAACGGTCCAAAAATTTGTCATCACAATGCTCCATAAAAATTGTAATCACAATCCTCAATGCCCTTCTCATCACAATGCTCCATTACCCCTGTCATAACAGTGCTCCATGACCCCTGCCATCACAATGTTCCACGGCCTTGTCATCACAAGGCTCCATGACACTTGTCATCACAATGCTCCAAGACCCCTTTAATCACAACGCTCCATGCCGTTGACATCACAAAGCTCCATGACACATGTCATCAGATTGTTCCTTGGCCTTCTCATCAAAATGCTCCATGCCCTTGTCATCACAATGCTCCAAACCCCCTGTAAACACAGTGCTCCATGCCCCTTTTCATCGCAATGCTCCATGAACCCTGTCATCACAATGCATCATGCTGATTATCATAATGATTCAGGCTATTGTCATCACAATGAAATAAAAATTCTCCATGTCCTCTGTCATCACAATGCTCCATGACCCCTGTCATCACAACACTCCATGAACATTTTCAGCCCAAAGCTCCATGAAACTTGTCATCACAATGATCCATGCACTTGTCATCCCAATGCTTCATGACCCCTGTATTCACAATGCTCCGTGACACTTGTCATCACAGTTCTCCATGACACCTGTCATCACAATGCTCCATGCCTTTGTCAGGAAAATTCTACATGACCTTGTCATTACAATGCTCTATGCGCTTGTCATCACAATGCTCCAAGACCCCTGTAATCACAGAGCTCCATGCCCCTTTTCATCTCAATGCTACATGAACTCTGTCATCACAATGCACCATGCCCATCATCATAATGCTTCAGGCTATTGTCATCACAATGAAATCAAAATTCTCCATGACCTCTGTCATCGTAATGCTCCAAAACCTTGTGATCACAATGTTCCATAACACTTATAATCACAACACCCCATGACGATCATCATCACAATTATCCATGGCCTTCTCATCACCATGCTCCATGACCTTTGTCATCACAATTCTCAATAAACTTGTCATCACAATACTCCCTGACACTTGTCGTCAGAATGCTCCTTGAACCCTGCCACGAAAAGGCTACATGCCTTTTTCATCACATTGCCCCATGCCGTTTTCCTCACAATGCTCCATGCCATTATCATCAAAATACTCCACAAGATTGTCATCAGAATGCTCCCTGACCCTTGTCATCACAATGCTCCAAGCCATTGTCATCACAATGCTCCATTACCTTTGTCATCAGAATCTTCCATGACACTTGGCATCACAATGCTCCATGCCATTTTCATCACAGTGGGCCATTACATATGTCATCACAATGCTCCCTGACACTTCTCTTCACAATAATGCATGACCTGGTCATCACAATGCTCCATGCACTTGTCATCACAATGTGCCATACCAAATGTCATCGCAATAATCCATGAAACATATTAGAACTATGCTCCATGCCCTTGTCATCACAATGCTCCATGCCCTTGTTATCACAATGCTCCATGACCCCTGTCATCACCATGCACCGTGACTCCACTCATCACAATGATTCATGACCTTTGTCATCACAATGGTCCATTCCCTCATCATCAACAGTCTCTGTGACCTTTTTAACCACAATGCTCCATGAACTTTTCATCACAATGCTCTTTGACCCTTGTCATCACAGTGATCTACGCCTTTCTCAGCACAATGCTCCATGCCCTTGTCATCACAATGCGACATTCCAACAGTCATCACAATACTCCATGAAACATATTAGACCAATGATACATGCCCTTTGTATCACAATGCTCCATGACCCATGTCATCTCAATGCTCCGTGACTCCAGTCATCACAATGCTCCATGACATTTGTCAACACAGTGGTCCATGCCCTCATCATCAACAGCCTCTGTGAACTTTTTAACCACAAAGCTCCATGAACATTTCATCACAATGCTATTTGACCCATGTCATCACAATTCTCTATGCCTTTCTCAGCAAAATTCTCCATGTCGTTCTCATCACAATGCTCCATGACCCCTGTCATCACAATGCTCCGTGACTCCAGTCATCACAATTCTTCATAACATTTGTCATCACAATGGTCGATGCCCACGTCATCGCAAGGCTCTGTGACCTTTGTAACCACAATGCTCCATGAACTTTTCATCACAATGCTCCGTGACACTTCTCATCACAATGCTCCATGCCTTTGTCAGAAAAATGCTCCATGACCCTTGTCATCACAGTGTGCCAAGCGCTTCTCATCCCAATGGTCCAAAAATTGGTCAAGACAATGCTCCCTAAACCTTGTAATCACAATGCTCCATGCCCTTCTCATCACAATGCTCCATGCCCTTGCCATCACAATGCACCATGTGCACTGTCATCACAATAGTCTATGAAACATGTCAGACAAATGCTCCATTACCCTTTCATCACAATACTCCATGCCCTTGTCATCACAATGCTCCATGACACATGTCATCACAATGCTCCTTGACTCCAGTCATCACAATGCTTCATAACGTCTGTCATCACAATGGTCCATGCCCGTGTCATCACAAGGCTCTGTGACATTTGTAACCACAATGCTCCTTGAACATTTCATCGCAATGCTCCGTGACCCTTGTCATCACAATGCTACATGCCTTTGTCAGAACAATGCTCAATGAAACTTGTCATCACACTGTGCCACGCGCTTTTCATTACAACGGTCCACAACCTTGTCTTCGGTATGCTCCATAAATCTTGTAATCACAATGCTCCATGCACTTATCATCAAAATGCTCTCTCACCAGAGATATCAGAGTGTTCCATCACTAGTCATCACAATACTCCCTCACTACTGTAATCACAATGATCCATGACACCTGATATCACAATGTTCTATAACCCCTGTCATCAAAATGCTCCATGACCCTTTTCATCCCAAAGCTCCATGACCCCTGGCATCACAATGTTCTATAACCCCTGTCATCAAAATGTTCCATGACACTTTTCATCAAATTGCTGCATGACCCTGTCATCAAAATGCTCCCTGCCCTTCTCATCACAATGCACCACACACTTCTCATCAAAATGCTCCATGACCTTTGTCATCACAAAGCTCAATGACCCTTGGCATCACAATGCTCCATGTCATTGTCATCACAATGCTCCATGAACCCTCTAATCACATTGTTCCATGCCCTTGTCATCACAAAGCTCCATGACACTTGTCATCACAATGCTCCATGCCCTTCTCATCACAATGATCCATGCCCTTGTCATTACAATCCTCCATGACCCATGTATCACAGTGTTCCATGCCATTGTCATCACAATGCTCCATGCCCTCTCTCATCACAATAATTCATGAAACATTTCAGACCAGTGCTCAATGCCCTTCTCATCACAATGCTCCATTACCTCTGTCATAACAATGCTCCATGAACCCTGCCATAACAATGATCCACGGACTTGTCATCACAAGGCTCCATGACACTTGTCATCACAATGCTCCAAGACCCCTGTAATCACAATGCTCCATGCCCTTGTCATCACAAAGCTCCATGACACATGTCATCAGAATGTTCCATGGCCTTCTCATCATAATGCTCCATGCCCTTGTCATCACAATGCTCCAAAACCACTGTAATCACAGTGCTCCATGACCCTTTTCATCTCAATGCTCCATGAACCCTTTCATCACAATGCACCATGCCCATCATCATAATGCTTCAGGCTATTGTCATCACAATGAAATCAGTAATCTCCATGACCTCTGTCATCATAATGCTCCAAAACCTTTTGATCACAATGTTCCATAACACTTATCATCACAACACAGCATGACACTCATCATCACAATTATCCATGGTCTTCTCATCACAATGCTCCATGACATTTGTCATCACAGTGCTCAATACACTTGTCATCACAGCTCCCTGACACTTGTCGTCAGTATGCTCCTTGAACCTTCTCATGACAAGGCTCCATGCCTTTTTCATCACAATGATCCATGCCCTTTTCATCACAATGCTCCAAGACCCCTGTAATCACAATGCTCCATGCCCATGTCATCGCAAAGCTCCATGACGCATGTCATCAGAATGCTGCATGGCCGTCTCATGACAATGCTCCATGCCCTTGTCATCACAATGCTCCAAGACCACTGCAGTCACAATGATCCATGCCCCTTTTCATTTGAATGCTACATGAAACTTGTCATCACAAGCCTCCATGGTCTTCTCATCACAATGCTACAGGACCTTGTCATCACCAAGCTCCATGACCCTTGTCATCACAATACTCAATGAATATTATCAGCACAATGCTCCATGACATTCTCATCACAATGCTCCATGACCAATATCATCACAATGCACCATGACAACTGTCATCACAACACTCCATGACACCTGACAACACAATGATCCGGGACTCTTGTCATCACTATGCTCCATTCCCTAGTCATCACCATTATCGATGACCCCTGTCATCACAATGCTCCGTGACACCTGTCATCACAATGCTTCATAACGTTTGTCATCACAATGGTCCATGCCCGTGTTATCCCAAGTCTCTGTGACTTTTATAACCACAATTCTCAATGAACTTTTCATCACAATGCTCCGTGACCCTTGTCATCACAATGCTCCATGACACATGTCATCAGAAAGCTCCATGGCTTTCTCATCTCAAAGCTCCTTGCCCTTGGCATCACAATGCTACATTACCCCTGTCATAACAATGCTCCATGATCCCTGCCATCACGATGTTCCATGGCAATGTCATCACAAGGCTCCATGACCCTTCTCATCACAATGCTCCAAGAACACTGTAATCACAATGTTCCATGCCCCTTTTCATCTCAATGATCCATGAACCCTGTCATCACAATGCACCATGCCCATCATCCTAATGCTTCATGCTATTGTCATCACAATGAAATAAAAATTCTCCATGACCTCTGTCATAACAATGCTCCAAACCCTTGTGATCACAATATTCCATAACACTTGTCATCACAATGCCCCATGACGCTCGTCATCACAGTTATCTATGGCCTTCTCCTCACAATGCTCCATGCCCTAGTCATCACAGTGCTCCAAGACCCCTGTAATCACAATGCTCCATGCCCCTTTTCATCAGAATACTCCATGAGACTTGTCATCACAAGTCTCCATGGTCTTCTCATCACAATGCTCCAGGACCTTGTCATCACCATGCTCCATTCCCTTGTCATCACAATGCTCCATGACCCGTATCACCACAATAATCCATGAACATATTCAGCCCAATGCTCCACGACCTACACATCACAGTGCTCCATGGCCAATATCATCACAATGCTCCATGACCACTGTCATCACAACACTCCATTACTCCTGACAACACAATGATCCGGGACTCTTGTTATCACAATGCTCCATGACCCCTGTCATCACACCACTCCATGAACATTTTCAGCCCAGTGCTCCATGACCCTTGTCATCACAATGATCCATGCCCTTTTCATCCCAATGCTCCATGACCCCTGTATTCACAATGCTCCCTGACGCCTGTTATCACAGTGCTCCATGACACATGTCATCACAATGCTCCATGCCTTTGTCAGCAAAATGCTACATGACCTTGTCATTACAATGCTCTATGCACTTGTCATCACAATACTCCATTTCCATTGTCATCACCATCCTCCATGAACCTTGGGATCACATTGCCTCATGCCCTTTTCATCACAATGCTCCATGCTCCTTGAAATCAAAATGATCCGTGACCTCTGTCATCACAATGCTCCAAACCCGTGTGATCACAATGTTCCATAACACTTGTCATCACAACGCTCCATGATGCCTGTCATCACAATATTCCATGCCTTTTTCATCACAGTGCTCCATGACCTTCGTCATCAAAATGCTCAATACACATGTCATCACAATGCTCCCTGACATTTGTCATCAGAATGCTCCTTGAACCCTGTCACAAAAAGGCTCAATGCCTTTTCCATCACAATACCCCATGCCATTTTCATCACAATGCTCCATGCCATTGTCATCAAAATACTCCAGAAGCTTGTCATCAGAATGCTCCATGACCCTTGTCATCACAATTCTCCATGCACTTGTCAGCACAATGCTCCCTGAACCTTTTCATCACAATGCTCCAAGCCATTGTCATCACAACTCTCCATTACCTTTTTCATCAGAATCCTCCATGACACTTGGCATCAAAATGCTCCATGCCATTGTCATCACAATAGGCCATTGCATATGTCATCACAATGCTCCCTGACAACTGTCTTCACAATACTGCATGACCTGGTCATCACAATGCTCCGTGCCCCTGTCATCACAATGTGCCATTCCAACTGTCATCGCAATAATCCATGAAACTTATTAGACCAATATTCCATGCCCTTGTCATCACAATTCTCCATTCCTTTATTATCAAAATGCTCCATGACCCCTGTCATCACAAAGCTCCATGCGCTTGTCAGCACAATGCTCCATGACACATGTGATCACAATGCTCCATGACCCCTGTCATCACAATGCTCCGTGACTCCAGTCATCAAAATGCTTCATAAGCTTTGTCATCACAGTGGTCCATGTCCGCGTCATCACAAGGCTCTTTGACATTTGTAACCACAATGCTCCATGAATATTTCTTCACAATTCTCTGTGACCCTTGTCATCACAATGCTCCAAGACCCCTCTAATCACAATGCTCCATGCCCCTTTTCATCAGTATGCTCCATGAGACTTGTCATCACAAGGCTCCATAGTTTTGTCATCACAATGCTCCAGGACTTTGTCATCACAATGCTTCACGACCTTGTCATGAAAATTCTCAATGACCCTTGTCATCATAATGCTCCAAGCGCTAATCATCACAATGCTCCATTATATTTGTCATTACAATCCTCCATTACATTCGGTATCACAATGCTCCATGCCATTGTCATCGCAATGGACCATGACATATGTCATCACAATGCTCCCTGACACCTGTCTTCACAATACTCCATGACCTTCTCATCACAATGCTCCATGCCCTTGTCATCACAATGCACCATGACCACTGTCATCACAATAATCTATGAAATTTGTTAGACGAATGCTCCATTCTCCTGTGAAAACAGTGCTCCATGCCCTTGTCATTACAATGCTCCATGACCCCTATCATCACAGTGCTCCGTGACTGCAGTCATCACAATGCTTCATAACGTTTGTCATCAAAACGGTCCATGCCCGCGTCATCACAAGGCTCTGTGACCTTTGTAACCACAATGCTCCATGAACTTTTCATCACTATTCTCTGTGACCCTTGTCATCACAATGCTCCATGTCTTTGTCAGAACAATGCTCCATGACCATTGTCATCACAGTGTGCCACGCACATTTCATCACAACGGTCCACAAAATTATCATAGCAATGCTCCATAAACTTTGTAATCACAATGGTCCATGCACTTCTCATCAAAATGCTCTGTCACCAGAGATATCACAATGTTCCATCACTAGTCACCACAATACTCCCTCAACCCTGGAATCACAATATTCCATGACCCTGTCATCACAGTGCTACATCCCCTTATCATCACAATTTTCCTTGAACCCTGACATAACAATGTTCCATAACCCCTGTCATCAAAATGCTCCATGACCCTTGTCAACATAATTCTCCATGCACTTGCCAGCACAATGCTCCCTGACCCTTGTAATCACAATGTTCCAAGCCATTGTCATCACAATGCTCCATTACCTTTGTCATCAGAATTCTCCATGACGCTTGTCATCACAGTGCTCCATGACACCTGTCATCACAATGCTCCATGCCTTTGTCAGCAAAATGCTACATGACCTTGTCATTACAATGCTCCATGACTTGTCCTCACAAAGCTCCATGACCCATGACCGATGTATCACAGTGTTCCATGTCCTTGTCATCACAATGCACCATGCCACTCTCATTACAATAATCCATGAAATATTTCAGACCAATGCTCCATGCCCTTCTCATCAAAATGCTCCATTACACCTGTCATAACAATGCTCCATGACCCCTGCCATCACAATGTTCCACGGCCCTGTCATCACAAGGCCTCATGACACTTGTCATCACAATGCCCCATGACGCTCGTCATCACAATTATCCATGGTCTTCTCATCACAATATTCCATGATCTTTGTCATCACAATGCTCAATACACTTTTCATCACAATGATCCCTGACACTTGTCGTCAGTATGCTCCTGAACCCTGTCATGACAAGGCTGCATGCCTTTTTCATCACAATGTTCCATGCCCGTTTCATAACAATGCTCCAAGACCCCTGTAATCACAATGCTCCATGCCCTTGTCATCACAAATCTCCAGGACGCATGTCATCAGAATGCTCCATGGCCTTCTCATCACCATGATCCATGCCCTTCTCATCACAATGCTCCAAGACCCCTGTAATCACCTTGATCCATGCCCCTTTTCAACAGAATGCTCCATGAGACTTCTCATCAAAAGTCTCCATGGTCTTCTCATCACAATGCTCCAGGAATTTGTCATCAACATGCTCCATTCCCTTGTCATCGCAATGCTCCATGACCAATATCATCACAATTCTCCATGACCAATGTCATCACAACACTCCGTGACACCTGACAACACAATGATCCGGGACTCTTGTCATCACAATGCTCAATTCCCTAGTCATCACAATGCTCCAGGACAATTGTCATCACAGTGATCCATGCCCTTGACATCCCAATGCTCCATAAAACATGTATTCACAATGCTCCATGACGCTTGTCATCACAGTGCTCCATGACACCTGTCATCAAAATGCTCCATGACCCATTTCATCCGAAAGCTCCAAGACCCCTGACATCACAATATTCTATAAACCCTGCCATCAAAATATTCCATTACACTTTTCATCAAATTGCTGCATGGCACGGTCATCAAAATGCTCCCTGCCCTTCTCATCACAATGCACCATGCCCTTGTCATCAAAATGCTCCATGACTTGTCATCACAAAGCTCCATGACGCATGTCATCAGAATGTTCCATGGCCTTCTCATCACAATGCTCCATGCCCTAGTCATCAAAATGCTCCAAGACCCCTGTAAACACAATGCTCCTTGCCCCTTTTCATCTCAATGCTCCATGAACCCTGTCATCACAATGCACCATGCCCATCATCATAATGCTTCAGGCTATTGTCATCACAATGAAATCAATATTCTCCATGACATCTGTCATCATAATGCTCCAAACCCTTGTGATCACAATGTTCCGTAACACTTATCATCACAACACCCCATGACGCTCCTCATCACAATTATCCATGGTCTTCTCATCACAATGCTCCATGAACTTCGTCATCACAATGCTCAATACAGTTGTCCTCACAATGCTCCCTGACACTTGTTGTCAGTATACTTCTTGAACCCAGTCATGACAAGGCTCCATGCCTTTTTCATCACAATAACCCACGCCCTTTTCCTCACAGTGCTCCAAGATCCCTGTAATCACAATGCTCCATGCCCTTGTCATCAAAAAGCTCCATGACACATGTCATCAGAATGCTCCATGGCCCTTGTCATCACAATTCTCCATGCAATTGTCAGCACAATGCTTCCTGTCCCATGTCATCACAATGCTCCAAGCCATTGTCATCACAGTGTTCCATAACCTTTGTCATCAGAATCCTCCATGACACTTGGCCTCACAATGCTCCAAGCCATTGTCATCACAGTGGGCCCTTACATACATCATCACAATGCTCCCTGACACCGCTCTTCACAATACTGCATGACCTGGTCATCACAATGCTCCATGCCCTTGTCATCACAGTGTGCCATTCGAACTGTCATCGCAACAATCCATGGAACTTATTAGACTAATGTTCCATGCCCTTGTCATCACAGTGCTCCATGCCCTTGTTATCACAATGCTTCATGAACTTTGTCATCACAATGGTCCATGCCCTCATCATCAACAGTCTCTGTGACCTTTTTAACCACAATGCTACATGAACTTTTCATCAAAATGCTCTTTGACCGTTGTCATCACAATACTCCATGCACTTCTCATCAAAATGCTCTCTCACCACTGATATCACAATGGTACATCCCTATTTGTCACAATACTCCCTCACCCCTGTCATCAAAATGTGCCATGACTCCTGTCATCACAATGCTACATGCACTTATCATCACAATGTTCGATGACCCCTGGCATCACAATGTTCCATAACATCTGTCATCAAAATGTTCCATGACCCTTTTCATCAAATTGCTCCATGATCTTGTCATCACAGTGCTCCGTACCCTTCTCATCACAATGCACAATGCCCTTGTCATCAAAATGCTCCATAACCTTTGTCATCACAAAAATCCATGACACTTGGCATCACAATGCTCCATGTCATTGTCATCACAATGCACCATGAAGGTTCTCATCACATTGCTCCATGTCCTTGTCATCACAAACCTCCATGACACATGTCATCAGAATGCTCCATGGCCTTCTCATCACAATGCTCCATGCCCTTGCCATCACAATGTTCCATTACACCTGTCATAACAATGCTCCATGAACCCTGTAATCACGATGTTCCATGGCCTTGTCATCACAAGGCTACATGACCCTTATCATCACAATGCTCCAAGAACCCTGTAATCACAATGCTCCATGCTCGTTTTCATCTCAATGATCCATGAACCCTGTCATCACAATGCACCATGCCCATCATCATAATGCTTCATGCTATTGTCATCACAATGAAATCAAAAGGCTCCATGACATCTGACATAACAATGCTCCAAACCCTTGTGATCACAATATTCCATAACACTTGTCATCACAATGCCCCATGAAGCTCATCATCACAATTATCCATGGTCTTCTCATCACAATGCTCCATGACCTTTGTCATCACAATAATCAATACACTTGTCATCAATATGCTCCCTTACCCTTGTTTTCTGTATGCTCCTTGAACCCTGTCATGACAAGGCTCCATGCCTTTTTTTATCACAATGATCCATGCACTTTTCTTCACAATGCTTCAAGACCCCTGTAATCACAAAGCTCCATGCCCTTGCCATCACAAAGCTCAATGACGTATGTCTTCAGAATGCTCCTTGTCCTTCTCCTCACAATGCTCCATGCCCTTGTCATCACAATGCTCCATGACACCTGTCATCACAATGCTCCGTGATTCCAGTCCTCACAATGCTTCATAACGTTTGTCATCACAGTTGTCCTTGCCAGCGTCATCACAAGGCTCTGTGACCTTTGTAATCACAATGCTCCATGAACTTTTCATCACAATTCTCTGCGACCCTTGTCATCACAATGCTCCATGTCTTTGTCAGATCAATGCTCCATGACCATTGTCATCACAATGTGCCACGCGCATTTCATCACAACGGTCCACAAACTTATCATTGCAATGCTCCATAAACTTTGTAAACACAATGGTCCATGCACTTCTCATCAAAATGCTCTCTCACCAGAGATATCACAATGTTCCATCACTAGTCATCACAATACTCCCTCAACCATGGAATCACAATGTTCCATGACCCTGTCATCACAATGCTACATCGCCTTATCATCACAATGTTCCATGACCTCTGACATCACAATGTTCCATAAGCCCTGTCATCAAAATGCTTCATGACCTTTGTCATCACAATTCTCCATGCACTTGTCAGCACAATGCTCCCTGACCCTTGTCATCACAATGTTCCAAGCCATTGTCATCACTGTGCTCCATTACCTTTGTCATCTGAATCCTCCATGTCACTTGGCATCACAATGCTCCATGCCATTGGCATCACAATGGGCCATTACATATGTCATCAAATTGCTCCCTGACACCTGTCTTCACAGTACTGCATGACCTGGTCATCACAATGCTCCATGCCCTTGTCATCACAATGCACCATTCCAACTGTCATCGCAATAATCCATGAAGCTTACTAGACCAATGTTCCATGCCCTTGTCATCACAATGCTCCATGTCCTTGTTATCACAATGTTCCATGACCCCTGTCCTCACAATGCTCCGTGACTCCAGTTATCACAATGCTTCATGACCTTTGTCATCACAGTGGTCCATGCCCTCATCATCAACAGTCTCTGTGACCTTTTTAACCACAATGCTATATGAAATTTTCATCAAAATGCTCTTTGACCCTTGTCATCACAATGATCCATGCACTTCTCATCAAAATGCTCTCTGACCTCTGATATCACAATGTTACATTACTATTCGTCACAATATTCCCTCACCTCTGTCATCAAAATGTGCCATGACTCCTGTCATCACAATGCTACATGCACTTATCATCACAATGTTCGATGACCCCTGGCATCACAATGTTCCATAACCCCTCTCATCAAAATGTTCCATGACACTTTTCATCAAATTGCTCCATGACCCTGTCATCACAATGCTCCCTACCCTTCTCATCACAATGCACAACGCCCTTGTCATCAAAATGCTCCATGACCTTTGTCATCACAAAGATCCATGACACTTGGCATCACAATGTTCCATGTCATTATCATCACAGTACTCCATGAAAGTTCTCATCACATTGCTCCATGTCCTTGTCATCACAAACCTCCATGACACACGTCATCAGAATGCTCCATGGCCTTCTCATCACAATGCTCCATGGCCTTGCCATCACAATGCTCCATTACCCCTGTCATAACAATGCTCCATGACCCCTGTTATCACGTTGTTCCATGGCCTTGTCATCACAAGGTTCCATGACTCTTCTCATCACAATGCTCCAAGACCCCTGTAATCACAATGCTCCATGCCCGTTTTCATCTCAATGATCCATGAACCCTGTCATCACAAAGCACCATGCCCATCATCATAATGCTTCATGCTATTGTCATCACAATGAAATCAAAATGCTCCATGACCTCAGTCATAACAATGCTCCAAACCCTTGTGATCACAATATTCCATAACACTTATCATCACAGTGCCCCATGAAGCTCGTCATCACAATTATCCATGGCCTTCTCATCACAATGCTCCATGACCTTTGTCATCACAATGATCAATACACTTGTCATCACAATGCTCCCTGCCACTTGTTGTCTGTATGCTCCTTGAACCCTGTCATTACAAGGCTCCATGCCTTTTTGATCACAATGATCCATGCACTTTTCATCACAATGCTCCAAGACCCCTGCAATCACAAAGCGCCATGCCCATGTCATCAAAACGCTCAATGATGTATGTCTTCAGAATGCTCCTTGGCCTTCTCCTCACAATGCTCCATGCCCTTGTCATCACAATGCTCCATGACCCCTGTCATCACAATGCTCCGTGATTCCAGTCATCACAATGCTTCATAACGTTTGTCATCACAATGGTCCATGCCAGCGTCATCACAAGGCTCTGTGACCTTTGTAACCACAATGCTCCATGAACTTTTCATCACAATTCTCTGTGACCCTTGTCATCACAATGCTCCATGTCTTTGTCAGAACAATGCTCCATGACCATTGTCATCACAATGTGCCAGGCGCATTTCATCACAACGGTCCACAACCTTATCATTGCAATGCTCCATAAATTTTGTAATCACAATGGTCCATGCCCTTCTCATCAAAATGCTCTCTCACCAGAGATATCACAATGTTCCATCACTAGTCATCACAATACTCCCTCACCCATGGAATCACAATGTTCCATGACCCTGTCATCACAATGCTACATCCCCTTATCATCACAATGTTCCATGACCCCTGACATCACAATGTTCCTTAAGCCCTGTCATCAAAATGCTCCATGACACTTGTCATCACAATTCTCCATGCACTTGTCAGCACAATGCTCCCTGACCTTGTCATCACAAAGTTCCAAGCCATTGTCATCACAGTTCTCCACAATCTTGTCATCACAATGCTCCATAAAACTTGTCATCACAATGCTCCATGCACTTCTCATCAAAATGCTCTCTCACCACTGATATCACAATGTTACATCACTATTCGTCACAATACTCCCTCACCTCTGTCATCACAATGTTCCATGACTCCTGTCATCACAATGCTACATGCACTTATCATCACAATGTTCGATGACCCCTGACATCACAATGTTCCATAACCACTGTCATCAAAATGTTCCTTGACACTTTTCATCAAATTGCTCCATGACCCTGTCATCACAATGCTCCCTGCACTTCTCATCACAATGCACAACGCCCTTGTCATCAAAATGCTCCATGACCTTTGTCATCACAAAGATCCATGACCCTTGGCATCACATTGCTCCATGCCCTTGTCATCACTAAGCTCCATGACACATGTCATCAGAATGCTCCATGGCCTTCTCATCACAATGCTCCATGCCCTTGCCATCAAAATGCTCCATTACCCCTGTCATAACAATGCTCCATGACACCTGCCATCACGATGTTCCATGGCCTTGTCATCACAAGTCTCCATGACCCTTCTCATCACATTGATCAAAGACCCCTGTAATCACAATGCTCCATGCCCATTTTCATCTCAATGATCCATGATCCCTGTAATCATAATGCTCCATGCCCCTTTTCATCTCAATGATCCATGAACCCTGTCATCACAATGCACCATGCCCATCATCATAATGCTTCATGCTATTGCCATCACAATGAAATCAAAATGCTCCATGACCTCAGTCATAACAATGCTCCAAACCCTTGTGATCACAATATTCCATAACACTTGTCATATCAATGCCCCAGGACGCTCGTCATCACAATTATCCATGGTCTTCTCATCACAATGCTCCATGACCTTCGTCATCACAATGCTCAATACACTTTTCATCAAAATGCTCCCTGACACTTGTTGTCTGTATGCTCCTTGAACCCTGTCATGACAAGTCTCCATGCTTTTTTCATCACAATGATCCATGCCATTTTCATCACAATGATCCAAGACCCATGTAATCACAATGCTCCATGACCTTGTCATCACAAAGCTCAATGACGCATGCCATCAGAATGCTCCTTGGTCTTCTCCTCACAGTGCTCCATGCCCTTGTCATCACAATGTTCCAAGACCCCTGTAATCACAATGCTCCATGCCCCTTTTCATCAGAATGCTCCATGAGAGTTGTCATTACAAGTGTCAATGGTCTTCTCATCACAATGCTCCAGGACATTGTCATCACCATGCTCCATTCCCTTGTCATCACAATGCTCCATGACACCTGTCATCACAGTAATCCATGACCATTTTCAGCCCAATGCTCCACGACCTACTCATTCCAATGCTCCATGGCCAATATCATCACAATGCTCCATGACCACTGTCATCACAACAATCCATGACACCTGAAACACAATGATCCAGGACTCTTGTCATCACATTGCTCCATTCCCTAGTCATCACAATGCACCATGACACTTGTCATCACACAGCTCCAAGACCCCTTACATCACAATGTTCTATAACCCCTGCCATCAAAATGTTCCATTACACTTTTTATCAAATTGCTGCATTACCCGGTCATCAAACTGCTCCCTGCACTTCTCATCACAATGCACCATGACCCTTGGCATCACAATGCTCCATGTCATTGTCATCACAATGCTCCATGAACCCTCTCATCACATTGCTCCATGCCCTTGTCATCACAAAGCTCCATGACACATGTCATCACAATGCTCGATGCGTTCTCATCACAATGCTCTATGCCCCTGTCATTACAATCCTCCATGACCCATGTATCACAGTCTTCCGTGCCCTTGTCATCACAGTGCTCCATGCCCACTCTCATCACAATAATCCATGAAATATTTCAGACCAATGCTCAATGCCCTTCTCATCAAAATGCTCTATTACTTCTGTCATAACAATTATCAATGACCACTGCCATCACAATGTTCCACGGCCTAGTCGTCACAAGGCTCCATGACCCTTGTCATCACAATGCTCCAAGAACCCTGTAATCACAATGCTCCATGCCCTTGTCATCACAATGCTCCAAGATCCCTGTAATCACAATGCTCCATGCCCCTTTTCCTCTCAATGCTCCATGAACACTGTCATCACAATGCATCAGGCCCATCATGATAATGCTTCAGGCTATTGTCATCACAATGAAATCTATATGCTCCATGACCTCTGTCATCACAATGCTCCAATCCCTTGTGATCACAATGTTCCATGACACTTATCATCACAACACCCAATGACGCTCATCATCGCAATTATCCATGGTCTCCTCATCACAATGCCCCATGACCTTTGTTATCACAATGCTCAATACACTTGTCATCACAATGCTCCCTGACGCTTGTCATCAGTATGCTCCATTAACCCTGTCATGACACGTCTCCATGCCTTTTTCATCACAATGATCCATGCCCTTTTAATCACAATGCTCCAAGACCCCTGTAATCACAATTCTCCATGCCCTTGTCATCACAAAGCTCAATGACGCATGTCATCAGAATGCTCCATGGCCTTCTCCTCACAATGCTCCATACCCTTGTCATCACAATGCTCCAAGACCCCTGTATTCACAATGCTACATGTCCCTTTTCATCAGAATGCTCCATGAGACTTGTCATCACAAGTCTCCATTGTCTTCTCATCAAAGTGCTCCAGGAACTTGTCATCAAAATGTTCCATGATCCCTGTCATCACAATACTCCCTGAATATTTTCAGCCCAATGCTCCATGACACTGGTCATCACAAAGATCCATGCCCTTGTCATCCCAATGCTCCATGACCCATGTATTCACAATGCTCCGTGACGCTTGTCATCACATTGCTCCATGACACCTGTCATCACAATGCTCCATGCCTTTGTCGGTAAAATGCTACCTGACCTTGTCATTGCAATGCACTATTCGCTTTTCATCACAATACTCCATTACCATTGTCATCACAGTCCTCCATGAACCTTGGGATCACATTGCTTCATGCCATTGTCATCACAATGATCCATGCTCCTTGAAATCAAAATAATCCATGACCTCTGTCATCACAATGCTCCAAACCCTTGTGATCACAATGTTTCATAACACTTGTCATCACAACGCTCCATGATGCCTGTCATCACAATACTCCATGCCCTACTCATCACAATGCTCCATGACATTTGTCATCACAATTCTCAATACACTTGTCATCACAATGCCACATGCCTTTTTTATCACAATGTTCCATGCCATTGTCATCAAAATACTCCACAAGCTTGTCATCAGAATACTTCATGACCGTTTTCATCACAATTCTCCCTGCACCTGTCAGCAAAATTCTCCCTGACCCTTGTCATCACAATGCTCCAAGCCATTGTCATCACAATGCTCCATTACCTTTGTCATCAGAATCCTCCATGACACTTGGCATCACAATGCTCCATGCCATTGTCATCACTATGGGCCATTACATATGTCATCACAATGCTCCCTGACACCTGTCTTCACAATACTGCATGACCTGGTCATCACAATGCGCCATTACAACAGTCATCACAATAATCCATGAAACTTATTAGACCAATGCTCCATTCCCTTGTCATCACAATGCTCCATGTCCTTGTTATCACAATGCTCCATGACGCCTGTCATCACAATGCTCCATGCCTCCATTCATCATAATGATTCATGACCTTTTTCATCACAATGGTCCATGCCCTCGTCATCAACAGTCTCTGTGACATATTTAACCACAATGGTCCAATAACTTTTCATCACAATGCTCTTTGACCCTTGTCATCACAATGTTCTATGCCTTTCTCAGCACAATGCTCCATGACCCTTGTCATCACAATGCTCCATGCGCTTGTCAGATCAATGCTTTATGACCCATGTCATCAAAATGCACCCTGCGCTTCTCATCACAGTGCTCCACAATCTTGTCACCACGATGCTCCATAAAACTTGTCATCACAATTCTCCATGCACTTCTCATCAAAATGCTTTCTCACCAATGATATCACAATGTTACAGCACTATTCATCACAATACTCCCTCACCCCTGTCATCACAATGTTCCATGACTTTTGTCTTTGCAATGCTACATGCACATATCATCACAAAGTTCGGTGACCCCTGACATCACAATGTTCCATAACCCCTGTCATCATAATGCTCCATAACACTTTTCCTCAAAATGCTCAATGACCCCTGACATCACAGTGTTCCATAACCGCTGTCATTAAAATATTCCATGACACTTTTCATCAAATTGCTCTATGACCCTGTCATCACAATGCTCCCTGCCCTTCTCCTCACAATGTACCACGCCGTTGTCATCAAAATGCTCCATAACTTTTGTCATCACAAACCTCCATGACAATTGGCATCTCAATGCTCCATGCCATTGTCAACAAAATGCTCCATGAACCCTCTAATCACAATGCTACATGCCCCTTTGCATCTCAATGCTCCATGAACCCTGTCATCAAAATGCACCATGACCATCATCATAATGCTTCAGGCTATTGTCATCAAAATGAAATCAAAATATTCGATGATCTATCTCATCACAATGCTCCAAATCCTTGTGATCACAATGTTCCATAACACTTATCATCACAACGCCCCATGAAGCTCATCATCACAGTTATCCATGATCTTCTCATCACAGTGCTCCATGAAATTTGTCATCACAATGCTCCCTGACACTTCTCATCAGTATGCTCCTGGAACCCTGTCATGACAAGGCTCCATACCATTTTCATAAAAATGATCCATGCCAATTTCATCACAATGCTGCAAGACACCAGTAATCACAATGTTCCATGCCCTTGTCATCACAATGCTCCAAGACCCCTGTAATCACAATACTCCATGCCCCTTTTCATCAGAATGCTCCATGAGACTTCTTATTACGAGGCTCCATGGTCTCCTCATCACAGTGCTCCAGGAACCTTTCATCACAGTGTTCCATTCCCTTGTCATCACAATGCTCCATGACCCCTGTCCTCACAATACTTGCTGAACATTTTCACGCCAATGCTCCAGGAACTTCTCATCACAATGCTTCATGATCCCTATCATCACAATGCTCCATGACCACTGTCATCACAACGCTCCATGACCCCTGACAACACAGTGATCCGGGACTCTAGTCATCACAATGCTCCATTCCCTAGTCATCACAATGCTCCATTAATATTTTCAGCCCAATGCTCCATGACACTTGTCATCACAATGATCCATGACCTTGCCATCCCAATGCTCCATAACCCCTGTAATCACAATGATCCGTGATGCTTCTCATCAAAGTGCTCTATGACCCTTATCATCACAATGCTCCATGCCTGTGTCAGCAAAATGCTACAAGACCTTGCCATCAAAATGCTCCATTTGCTTGTCATCACAATACTCCTTTAGCATTGTCATCACAATCATCCATGAACCTTGGGATCACATTGCTTCATGCCCTTGTCATCACAATGCTCCATGCTCCTTGAAAACAAAATGATCCATGACTTCTATCATCACAATGCTCCAAACCCTTGTGATCACAATGTTCCATAACACTTGTCATCACAACGCTCCATGATGCCTGTCATCACAATACTCTATGTCATTTTCGTCAAAATGCTCCATGATCTTTTTCATCACAATTCTCAATACACATGTCATCACAATGTTCCCTGACACTTGTCATCAGAATGCTCCTTGAAACCTGTCATGAAATGGCTTCAAGCCTTTTTCATCACAATGCTCCATGCCCTTTTCATCACAATGCTCCAAGCCATTGTCGTCAGAATACCCCACAAGCTTGTCATCAGAATGCTCCATGACACTTGTCATCACATTTCTCCATGGCCACTGTCATCACAATGCTCCATACCCCTAGGCATTACTGTGCTCCATGACGCGCGTCATCACAATTATCCATGGCCTTCTCATCACAATGCTCGACGCCATTGTCATCAAAATGCTCCATGACCCATGTAATCACAATGCTCCATGCCCTTGTCATCACAAAGCTCCATTTCTTTGTCAGAACAATGCTCAATGAACATAGTCATCACAATGTGCCACGCGCATTTCATCACAACGGTCCACAACATTGTCATGGCTATGCTTCATAAACCTTGTAATCACAATGGTCCATGCACTTCTCATCAAAATGCTCTCTCACCAGAGATATCACAATGTTCCATCTCTAGTCATCACAATACTCCCTCATCCCTGTAATCACAATGTTCCAGGACCCTGTCATCACAATGCTACATCCACTTATCATCACAATGTTCCATGACCCCTGACATCACAATGTTCCATGACCCCTGTCATCAAAATGCTCCATGACCCTTTTCATCCTAAAGCTCCAAGACCCCTGACATCACAATGTTCTATAACCCATGCCATCAAAATGTTCCTTTACACTTTTTATCAAATTGCTGCATGACCTGGTCATCAAAATGCTCCCTGCATTTCTCAGCACAATGCACCATGCCCTTGTCATCAAAATGCTTCATGACTTGTCATCACAAAGCTCCCTGACCCTTGGCATCCCAATGCTCCATGTCATTGTCATCACAATGCTCCATGAACCCTCTCATCACATTGCTCCATGCCCTTCTCATCACAAAGATCCATGACACTTGTCATCACAATGCACGATGCCCTTCTCATCACAATGCTCCATGCCCTTGTCATTACAATCCTGCATGACCCATGTATCACAGTGTTCCATGCCCTTGTCATCACAATGCTCCATGCACACTCTCATCACAATAATCCATGAAACATTTCAGACCAAAGTTCCATGCCCTTCTCATCAAAATGCTCCATTACACCTGTCATAAAAATGCACCATGACCCTTTCCATCAAAATGTTCCACGGCCTAGTCATCACAAGGTTCCATGACACTTGTCATCACAATGCTCCAGACCACTGAAAGCACAATGCTCCATGCCCTTGACATCACAAAGCTCCATGACGCATGTCATCAGAAAGTTCCATGGCCTTCTCATCACAGTGCTCCATGCCGTTGTCATCACAATGCTCCAAGACCCTTGTAATCACAATGCTCCATGCCCCTTTTCATCTCAATGCTCCATGAACCCTGTCATCACAATGCACCATTCCCATCATCATAATGCTACAGGCTATTGTCATCACAATGAAATCAATATTCTCCATGACCTCTGTCATCATAATGTTCCAAACCCTTGTGATCACAAGGTTCCATAACACTTATAATCACAACACCAAATGACGCTCATCATCACAATTATCCATGGTCTTCTCATCACAATGCTCCATGATCTTTGTCATCACAATGCTCAATACACTTGTCATCACAATGCTTCCTGACACTTGTCATCAGAATGCTCCATGAACCCTGTCATGACAAGGCTCCATGCCTTTTTCATAACAATGATCCATGCACTTTTCATCACAATGCTCCAAGATCCCTGTAATCACAAATGCTCCATGTCCTTGTCATCACAAAACTCCATGACGCATGTCATCAGAATGCTCCAAGGCCGTCTCATCACAATGCTCCATGCCCTAGTCATCACAATGCTTCAAGACACATGTAATTAAATGCTCCATGCTCCTTTTCATCAGAATGCTCCATGAGACTTCTCATCAGAAGTCTCCATGGTCTTCTCATCACAATGCCCCAGGACCTTGTCATCACCATGCTCCATTCCGTTGTCATCACAATGCTCCATGACACATGTCATCACAATGCTCCATGCCCTTGTCATCAAAACGCTCCATGACACATGTCATCAGAATGCTTCATGGCCTTCTCATCACAATGCTCCATGCTCTTGTCATCAAAATGCTCCAAGACCCCTGTAATCACAATGCTCCATGCCCCTTTTCATCAGAATGCTCCATGAGACTTATCATCACAAGTCTCCATGGTCTTCTCATCACAATGTTCTAGGACCTTGTCATCACCATGCTCCATTCCCTTGTCATCACAATGCTCCATGACCCCTGTCTTCACAATAATCCATGAACATTTTCAGCCCAATGCTCCACGACCTACTCATCACAATGCTCCATGGCCAATATCATCACAATGCTCCATGACCACTGTCATCACAATACTCCATGACACCTGACAACACAATGATCCGGGACTCTTGTCATCACAATGTTCCATTCCCTAGTCATCACAATGCTCCATGACCCCTGTCATCACAACACTCCATGAACATTTTCAGCCCAGTGCTCCATGACCCTTGTCATCACAATGATCCATGCCCTTGTCATCCCAATGCTCCATGACCCCTGTATTCACAATGCTCCGTGACGCTTGTCATCACAGTGCTCCATGACACATGACATCACAATGTTCCATGCCTTTGTCAGCAAAATGCTACATGACCTTGTCATCACAATGCTCTATGTGCTTGTCATCACAATACTCCATTTCCATTGGCATCACAATCCTCCATGAAACTCAGGATCACATTGCTTCATGCCCTTGTCATCACAATGCTCCATGCTCCTTGAAATCGAAATGATCCATGACCTCTGTCATCACAATGCTCCAAATCCTTGTGATCACAGTGTTCCATAGCACTTGTCATCACAACGCTCCATGATGCTTGTCATCACAATGATCCATGCACTTTTAATCACAATGCTCCATGACCTTTGTCATCACAATTCTCAATACATTGTCATCACAATGCTCCCTGACATTTGTCATCAGAATGCTCATTGAACCCTCTCACGAAAAGTCCCCATGCCTTTTTCATCACAAAGCCCCATGCGGTTTTCATCACAATGCTCCATGCCATTGTCATCAAAATACTCCACAAGCTTGTCACCAGAATGCTCCATGACACTTGTCACCACAATTCTCCATGCACTTGTCAGCAAAATGGCCCCTGACCCTTGTCATCACAATGCTCCAAGCCATTGTCATCACAATGCTCCATTACCTTTGTCTTTAGAATCCTCCATGACACTTGGCATCACAATGCTCAATGCCATTGTCATCACAATGGGCCATTACATATGTCATCACAATGCTCCCTGACACCTGTCTTCACAATACTGCATGACCTGGTCATCACAGTGCTCCATGCCCTTGTCATCACAATGCTCCATGCCCTTGTTATCACAATGCTTAATGACCCCTGTCATCACAATGCTCCATGACTCCAGTCATCACAATGCTTCATGACCTTTGTCATCACAATGGTCCATGCCCTCATCATCAACAGACTCTGTGACCTTTTTAACCACAATGCTCCATGAACTTTTCTTCACAATGCTCTTTATCCCCTGTCATCACAATGCTCTATGCCTTTCTCAGCACAGTGCTGCATGACGTATGTCATTAGAATCCTCCATGGCCTTCTCCTCACAATGCTCCATGCCTTTGTCATCACAAGGCTCCAAGACCCCTGTAATCACAATGCTCCATGCCCCTTTTCATCAGAATGCTCCATGAGACTTGTCATCACAAGTCTCCATGGTCATCTCATCACAATGCTTCAGGACCTTGTCATCACAGTGCTCCATGACACCTGTCATCACAATGCTCTGTGACTCCAGTCATCACAATGCTTCATAATATTTGTCATCACAATGGTCCATGCCCGCGACATCACAAGGCTCTGTTACCTTTGTATCCACAATGCTCCATGAACATTTCATCAAAATGCTCTGTGACCCTTGTCATCACAATGCTCCATGCCTTTGTCAGTGAAATGCTCCATGACCATTGTCATCACAATGTGCCACGTGTTTTTCATCCCAACGGTCCAAAAATTTGTCATCACAATGCTCCATAAAAATTGTAATCACAATCCTCAATGCCCTTCTCATCACAATGCTCCATTACCCCTGTCATAACAGTGCTCCATGACCCCTGCCATCACAATGTTCCACGGCCTTGTCATCACAAGGCTCCATGACACTTGTCATCACAATGCTCCAAGACCCCTTTAATCACAACGCTCCATGCCGTTGACATCACAAAGCTCCATGACACATGTCATCAGATTGTTCCTTGGCCTTCTCATCAAAATGCTCCATGCCCTTGTCATCACAATGCTCCAAACCCCCTGTAAACACAGTGCTCCATGCCCCTTTTCATCTCAATGCTCCATGAACCCTGTCATCACAATGCATCATGCTGATTATCATAATGATTCAGGCTATTGTCATCACAATGAAATAAATATTCTCCATGTCCTCTGTCATCACAATGCTCCATGACCCCTGTCATCACAACACTCCATGAACATTTTCAGCCCAAAGCTCCATGAAACTTGTCATCACAATGATCCATGCACTTGTCATCCCAATGCTTCATGACCCCTGTATTCACAATGCTCCGTGACACTTGTCATCACAGTTCTCCATGACACCTGTCATCACAATGCTCCATGCCTTTGTCAGGAAAATTCTACATGACCTTGTCATTACAATGCTCTATGCGCTTGTCATCACAATGCTCCAAGACCCCTGTAATCACAGAGCTCCATGCCCCTTTTCATCTCAATGCTACATGAACTCTGTCATCACAATGCACCATGCCCATCATCATAATGCTTCAGGCTATTGTCATCACAATGAAATCAAAATTCTCCATGACCTCTGTCATCGTAATGCTCCAAAACCTTGTGATCACAATGTTCCATAACACTTATAATCACAACACCCCATGACGATCATCATCACAATTATCCATGGCCTTCTCATCACCATGCTCCATGACCTTTGTCATCACAATTCTCAATAAACTTGTCATCACAATACTCCCTGACACTTGTCGTCAGAATGCTCCTTGAACCCTGCCACGAAAAGGCTACATGCCTTTTTCATCACATTGCCCCATGCCGTTTTCCTCACAATGCTCCATGCCATTATCATCAAAATACTCCACAAGATTGTCATCAGAATGCTCCCTGACCCTTGTCATCACAATGCTCCAAGCCATTGTCATCACAATGCTCCATTACCTTTGTCATCAGAATCTTCCATGACACTTGGCATCACAATGCTCCATGCCATTTTCATCACAGTGGGCCATTACATATGTCATCACAATGCTCCCTGACACTTCTCTTCACAATAATGCATGACCTGGTCATCACAATGCTCCATGCACTTGTCATCACAATGTGCCATACCAAATGTCATCGCAATAATCCATGAAACATATTAGAACTATGCTCCATGCCCTTGTCATCACAATGCTCCATGCCCTTGTTATCACAATGCTCCATGACCCCTGTCATCACCATGCACCGTGACTCCACTCATCACAATGATTCATGACCTTTGTCATCACAATGGTCCATTCCCTCATCATCAACAGTCTCTGTGACCTTTTTAACCACAATGCTCCATGAACTTTTCATCACAATGCTCTTTGACCCTTGTCATCACAGTGATCTACGCCTTTCTCAGCACAATGCTCCATGCCCTTGTCATCACAATGCGACATTCCAACAGTCATCACAATACTCCATGAAACATATTAGACCAATGATACATGCCCTTTGTATCACAATGCTCCATGACCCATGTCATCTCAATGCTCCGTGACTCCAGTCATCACAATGCTCCATGACATTTGTCAACACAGTGGTCCATGCCCTCATCATCAACAGCCTCTGTGAACTTTTTAACCACAAAGCTCCATGAACATTTCATCACAATGCTATTTGACCCATGTCATCACAATTCTCTATGCCTTTCTCAGCAAAATTCTCCATGTCGTTCTCATCACAATGCTCCATGACCCCTGTCATCACAATGCTCCGTGACTCCAGTCATCACAATTCTTCATAACATTTGTCATCACAATGGTCGATGCCCACGTCATCGCAAGGCTCTGTGACCTTTGTAACCACAATGCTCCATGAACTTTTCATCACAATGCTCCGTGACACTTCTCATCACAATGCTCCATGCCTTTGTCAGAAAAATGCTCCATGACCCTTGTCATCACAGTGTGCCAAGCGCTTCTCATCCCAATGGTCCAAAAATTGGTCAAGACAATGCTCCCTAAACCTTGTAATCACAATGCTCCATGCCCTTCTCATCACAATGCTCCATGCCCTTGCCATCACAATGCACCATGTGCACTGTCATCACAATAGTCTATGAAACATGTCAGACAAATGCTCCATTACCCTTTCATCACAATACTCCATGCCCTTGTCATCACAATGCTCCATGACACATGTCATCACAATGCTCCTTGACTCCAGTCATCACAATGCTTCATAACGTTTGTCATCACAATGGTCCATGCCCGTGTCATCACAAGGCTCTGTGACATTTGTAACCACAATGCTCCTTGAACATTTCATCGCAATGCTCCGTGACCCTTGTCATCACAATGCTACATGCCTTTGTCAGAACAATGCTCAATGAAACTTGTCATCACACTGTGCCACGCGCTTTTCATTACAACGGTCCACAACCTTGTCTTCGGTATGCTCCATAAATCTTGTAATCACAATGCTCCATGCACTTATCATCAAAATGCTCTCTCACCAGAGATATCAGAGTGTTCCATCACTAGTCATCACAATACTCCCTCACTACTGTAATCACAATGATCCATGACACCTGATATCACAATGTTCTATAACCCCTGTCATCAAAATGCTCCATGACCCTTTTCATCCCAAAGCTCCATGACCCCTGGCATCACAATGTTCTATAACCCCTGTCATCAAAATGTTCCATGACACTTTTCATCAAATTGCTGCATGACCCTGTCATCAAAATGCTCCCTGCCCTTCTCATCACAATGCACCACACACTTCTCATCAAAATGCTCCATGACCTTTGTCATCACAAAGCTCAATGACCCTTGGCATCACAATGCTCCATGTCATTGTCATCACAATGCTCCATGAACCCTCTAATCACATTGTTCCATGCCCTTGTCATCACAAAGCTCCATGACACTTGTCATCACAATGCTCCATGCCCTTCTCATCACAATGATCCATGCCCTTGTCATTACAATCCTCCATGACCCATGTATCACAGTGTTCCATGCCATTGTCATCACAATGCTCCATGCCCTCTCTCATCACAATAATTCATGAAACATTTCAGACCAGTGCTCAATGCCCTTCTCATCACAATGCTCCATTACCTCTGTCATAACAATGCTCCATGAACCCTGCCATAACAATGATCCACGGACTTGTCATCACAAGGCTCCATGACACTTGTCATCACAATGCTCCAAGACCCCTGTAATCACAATGCTCCATGCCCTTGTCATCACAAAGCTCCATGACACATGTCATCAGAATGTTCCATGGCCTTCTCATCATAATGCTCCATGCCCTTGTCATCACAATGCTCCAAAACCACTGTAATCACAGTGCTCCATGACCCTTTTCATCTCAATGCTCCATGAACCCTTTCATCACAATGCACCATGCCCATCATCATAATGCTTCAGGCTATTGTCATCACAATGAAATCAGTAATCTCCATGACCTCTGTCATCATAATGCTCCAAAACCTTTTGATCACAATGTTCCATAACACTTATCATCACAACACAGCATGACACTCATCATCACAATTATCCATGGTCTTCTCATCACAATGCTCCATGACATTTGTCATCACAGTGCTCAATACACTTGTCATCACAGCTCCCTGACACTTGTCGTCAGTATGCTCCTTGAACCTTCTCATGACAAGGCTCCATGCCTTTTTCATCACAATGATCCATGCCCTTTTCATCACAATGCTCCAAGACCCCTGTAATCACAATGCTCCATGCCCATGTCATCGCAAAGCTCCATGACGCATGTCATCAGAATGCTGCATGGCCGTCTCATGACAATGCTCCATGCCCTTGTCATCACAATGCTCCAAGACCACTGCAGTCACAATGATCCATGCCCCTTTTCATTTGAATGCTACATGAAACTTGTCATCACAAGCCTCCATGGTCTTCTCATCACAATGCTACAGGACCTTGTCATCACCAAGCTCCATGACCCTTGTCATCACAATACTCAATGAATATTATCAGCACAATGCTCCATGACATTCTCATCACAATGCTCCATGACCAATATCATCACAATGCACCATGACAACTGTCATCACAACACTCCATGACACCTGACAACACAATGATCCGGGACTCTTGTCATCACTATGCTCCATTCCCTAGTCATCACCATTATCGATGACCCCTGTCATCACAATGCTCCGTGACACCTGTCATCACAATGCTTCATAACGTTTGTCATCACAGTGGTCCATGCCCGTGTTATCCCAAGTCTCTGTGACTTTTATAACCACAATTCTCAATGAACTTTTCATCACAATGCTCCGTGACCCTTGTCATCACAATGCTCCATGACACATGTCATCAGAAAGCTCCATGGCTTTCTCATCTCAAAGCTCCTTGCCCTTGGCATCACAATGCTACATTACCCCTGTCATAACAATGCTCCATGATCCCTGCCATCACGATGTTCCATGGCAATGTCATCACAAGGCTCCATGACCCTTCTCATCACAATGCTCCAAGAACACTGTAATCACAATGTTCCATGCCCCTTTTCATCTCAATGATCCATGAACCCTGTCATCACAATGCACCATGCCCATCATCCTAATGCTTCATGCTATTGTCATCACAATGAAATAAAAATTCTCCATGACCTCTGTCATAACAATGCTCCAAACCCTTGTGATCACAATATTCCATAACACTTGTCATCACAATGCCCCATGACGCTCGTCATCACAGTTATCTATGGCCTTCTCCTCACAATGCTCCATGCCCTAGTCATCACAGTGCTCCAAGACCCCTGTAATCACAATGCTCCATGCCCCTTTTCATCAGAATACTCCATGAGACTTGTCATCACAAGTCTCCATGGTCTTCTCATCACAATGCTCCAGGACCTTGTCATCACCATGCTCCATTCCCTTGTCATCACAATGCTCCATGACCCGTATCATCACAATAATCCATGAACATATTCAGCCCAATGCTCCACGACCTACACATCACAGTGCTCCATGGCCAATATCATCACAATGCTCCATGACCACTGTCATCACAACACTCCATTACTCCTGACAACACAATGATCCGGGACTCTTGTTATCACAATGCTCCATGACCCCTGTCATCACAACACTCCATGAACATTTTCAGCCCAGTGCTCCATGACCCTTGTCATCACAATGATCCATGCCCTTTTCATCCCAATGCTCCATGACCCCTGTATTCACAATGCTCCCTGACGCCTGTTATCACAGTGCTCCATGACACATGTCATCACAATGCTCCATGCCTTTGTCAGCAAAATGCTACATGACCTTGTCATTACAATGCTCTATGCACTTGTCATCACAATACTCCATTTCCATTGTCATCACCATCCTCCATGAACCTTGGGATCACATTGCCTCATGCCCTTTTCATCACAATGCTCCATGCTCCTTGAAATCAAAATGATCCGTGACCTCTGTCATCACAATGCTCCAAACCCGTGTGATCACAATGTTCCATAACACTTGTCATCACAACGCTCCATGATGCCTGTCATCACAATATTCCATGCCTTTTTCATCACAGTGCTCCATGACCTTCGTCATCAAAATGCTCAATACACATGTCATCACAATGCTCCCTGACATTTGTCATCAGAATGCTCCTTGAACCCTGTCACAAAAAGGCTCAATGCCTTTTTCATCACAATACCCCATGCCATTTTCATCACAATGCTCCATGCCATTGTCATCAAAATACTCCAGAAGCTTGTCATCAGAATGCTCCATGACCCTTGTCATCACAATTCTCCTTGCACTTGTCAGCACAATGCTCCCTGACCCTTTTCATCACAATGCTCCAAGCCATTGTCATCACAACTCTCCATTACCTTTTTCATCAGAATCCTCCATGACACTTGGCATCAAAATGCTCCATGCCATTGTCATCACAATAGGCCATTGCATATGTCATCACAATGCTCCCTGACAACTGTCTTCACAATACTGCATGACCTGGTCATCACAATGCTCCGTGCCCCTGTCATCACAATGCGCCATTCCAACTGTCATCGCAATAATCCATGAAACTTATTAGACCAATATTCCATGCCCTTGTCATCACAATTCTCCATTCCTTTATTATCAAAATGCTCCATGACCCCTGTCATCACAAAGCTCCATGCGCTTGTCAGCACAATGCTCCATGACACATGTGATCACAATGCTCCATGACCCCTGTCATCACAATGCTCCGTGACTCCAGTCATCAAAATGCTTCATAAGCTTTGTCATCACAGTGGTCCATGTCCGCGTCATCACAAGGCTCTTTGACATTTGTAACCACAATGCTCCATGAATATTTCTTCACAATTCTCTGTGACCCTTGTCATCACAATGCTCCAAGACCCCTCTAATCACAATGCTCCATGCCCCTTTTCATCAGTATGCTCCATGAGACTTGTCATCACAAGGCTCCATAGTTTTGTCATCACAATGCTCCAGGACTTTGTCATCACAATGCTTCACGACCTTGTCATGAAAATTCTCAATGACCCTTGTCATCATAATGCTCCAAGCGCTAATCATCACAATGCTCCATTATATTTGTCATTACAATCCTCCATTACATTCGGTATCACAATGCTCCATGCCATTGTCATCGCAATGGACCATGACATATGTCATCACAATGCTCCCTGACACCTGTCTTCACAATACTCCATGACCTTCTCATCACAATGCTCCATGCCCTTGTCATCACAATGCACCATGACCACTGTCATCACAATAATCTATGAAATTTGTTAGACGAATGCTCCATTCTCCTGTGAAAACAGTGCTCCATGCCCTTGTCATTACAATGCTCCATGACCCCTATCATCACAGTGCTCCGTGACTGCAGTCATCACAATGCTTCATAACGTTTGTCATCAAAACGGTCCATGCCCGCGTCATCACAAGGCTCTGTGACCTTTGTAACCACAATGCTCCATGAACTTTTCATCACTATTCTCTGTGACCCTTGTCATCACAATGCTCCATGTCTTTGTCAGAACAATGCTCCATGACCATTGTCATCACAGTGTGCCACGCACATTTCATCACAACGGTCCACAAAATTATCATAGCAATGCTCCATAAACTTTGTAATCACAATGGTCCATGCACTTCTCATCAAAATGCTCTGTCACCAGAGATATCACAATGTTCCATCACTAGTCACCACAATACTCCCTCAACCCTGGAATCACAATATTCCATGACCCTGTCATCACAGTGCTACATCCCCTTATCATCACAATTTTCCTTGAACCCTGACATAACAATGTTCCATAACCCCTGTCATCAAAATGCTCCATGACCCTTGTCAACATAATTCTCCATGCACTTGCCAGCACAATGCTCCCTGACCCTTGTAATCACAATGTTCCAAGCCATTGTCATCACAATGCTCCATTACCTTTGTCATCAGAATTCTCCATGACGCTTGTCATCACAGTGCTCCATGACACCTGTCATCACAATGCTCCATGCCTTTGTCAGCAAAATGCTACATGACCTTGTCATTACAATGCTCCATGACTTGTCCTCACAAAGCTCCATGACCCATGACCGATGTATCACAGTGTTCCATGTCCTTGTCATCACAATGCACCATGCCACTCTCATTACAATAATCCATGAAATATTTCAGACCAATGCTCCATGCCCTTCTCATCAAAATGCTCCATTACACCTGTCATAACAATGCTCCATGACCCCTGCCATCACAATGTTCCACGGCCCTGTCATCACAAGGCCTCATGACACTTGTCATCACAATGCCCCATGACGCTCGTCATCACAATTATCCATGGTCTTCTCATCACAATATTCCATGATCTTTGTCATCACAATGCTCAATACACTTTTCATCACAATGATCCCTGACACTTGTCGTCAGTATGCTCCTGAACCCTGTCATGACAAGGCTGCATGCCTTTTTCATCACAATGTTCCATGCCCGTTTCATAACAATGCTCCAAGACCCCTGTAATCACAATGCTCCATGCCCTTGTCATCACAAATCTCCAGGACGCATGTCATCAGAATGCTCCATGGCCTTCTCATCACCATGATCCATGCCCTTCTCATCACAATGCTCCAAGACCCCTGTAATCACCTTGATCCATGCCCCTTTTCAACAGAATGCTCCATGAGACTTCTCATCAAAAGTCTCCATGGTCTTCTCATCACAATGCTCCAGGAATTTGTCATCAACATGCTCCATTCCCTTGTCATCGCAATGCTCCATGACCAATATCATCACAATTCTCCATGACCAATGTCATCACAACACTCCGTGACACCTGACAACACAATGATCCGGGACTCTTGTCATCACAATGCTCAATTCCCTAGTCATCACAATGCTCCAGGACAATTGTCATCACAGTGATCCATGCCCTTGACATCCCAATGCTCCATAAAACATGTATTCACAATGCTCCATGACGCTTGTCATCACAGTGCTCCATGACACCTGTCATCAAAATGCTCCATGACCCATTTCATCCGAAAGCTCCAAGACCCCTGACATCACAATATTCTATAAACCCTGCCATCAAAATATTCCATTACACTTTTCATCAAATTGCTGCATGGCACGGTCATCAAAATGCTCCCTGCCCTTCTCATCACAATGCACCATGCCCTTGTCATCAAAATGCTCCATGACTTGTCATCACAAAGCTCCATGACGCATGTCATCAGAATGTTCCATGGCCTTCTCATCACAATGCTCCATGCCCTAGTCATCACAATGCTCCAAGACCCCTGTAAACACAATGCTCCTTGCCCCTTTTCATCTCAATGCTCCATGAACCCTGTCATCACAATGCACCATGCCCATCATCATAATGCTTCAGGCTATTGTCATCACAATGAAATCAATATTCTCCATGACATCTGTCATCATAATGCTCCAAACCCTTGTGATCACAATGTTCCGTAACACTTATCATCACAACACCCCATGACGCTCCTCATCACAATTATCCATGGTCTTCTCATCACAATGCTCCATGAACTTCGTCATCACAATGCTCAATACAGTTGTCCTCACAATGCTCCCTGACACTTGTTGTCAGTATACTTCTTGAACCCAGTCATGACAAGGCTCCATGCCTTTTTCATCACAATAACCCACGCCCTTTTCCTCACAGTGCTCCAAGATCCCTGTAATCACAATGCTCCATGCCCTTGTCATCAAAAAGCTCCAGGACCCATGTCATCAGAATGCTCCATGGCCCTTGTCATCACAATTCTCCATGCAATTGTCAGCACAATGCTTCCTGTCCCATGTCATCACAATGCTCCAAGCCATTGTCATCACAGTGTTCCATAACCTTTGTCATCAGAATCCTCCATGACACTTGGCCTCACAATGCTCCAAGCCATTGTCATCACAGTGGGCCCTTACATACATCATCACAATGCTCCCTGACACCACTCTTCACAATACTGCATGACCTGGTCATCACAATGCTCCATGCCCTTGTCATCACAGTGTGCCATTCGAACTGTCATCGCAACAATCCATGGAACTTATTAGACTAATGTTCCATGCCCTTGTCATCACAGTGCTCCATGCCCTTGTTATCACAATGCTTCATGAACTTTGTCATCACAATGGTCCATGCCCTCATCATCAACAGTCTCTGTGACCTTTTTAACCACAATGCTACATGAACTTTTCATCAAAATGCTCTTTGACCGTTGTCATCACAATACTCCATGCACTTCTCATCAAAATGCTCTCTCACCACTGATATCACAATGGTACATCCCTATTTGTCACAATACTCCCTCACCCCTGTCATCAAAATGTGCCATGACTCCTGTCATCACAATGCTACATGCACTTATCATCACAATGTTCGATGACCCCTGGCATCACAATGTTCCATAACATCTGTCATCAAAATGTTCCATGACCCTTTTCATCAAATTGCTCCATGATCTTGTCATCACAGTGCTCCGTACCCTTCTCATCACAATGCACAATGCCCTTGTCATCAAAATGCTCCATAACCTTTGTCATCACAAAAATCCATGACACTTGGCATCACAATGCTCCATGTCATTGTCATCACAATGCACCATGAAGGTTCTCATCACATTGCTCCATGTCCTTGTCATCACAAACCTCCATGACACATGTCATCAGAATGCTCCATGGCCTTCTCATCACAATGCTCCATGCCCTTGCCATCACAATGTTCCATTACACCTGTCATAACAATGCTCCATGAACCCTGTAATCACGATGTTCCATGGCCTTGTCATCACAAGGCTACATGACCCTTATCATCACAATGCTCCAAGAACCCTGTAATCACAATGCTCCATGCTCGTTTTCATCTCAATGATCCATGAACCCTGTCATCACAATGCACCATGCCCATCATCATAATGCTTCATGCTATTGTCATCACAATGAAATCAAAAGGCTCCATGACATCTGACATAACAATGCTCCAAACCCTTGTGATCACAATATTCCATAACACTTGTCATCACAATGCCCCATGAAGCTCATCATCACAATTATCCATGGTCTTCTCATCACAATGCTCCATGACCTTTGTCATCACAATAATCAATACACTTGTCATCAATATGCTCCCTTACCCTTGTTTTCTGTATGCTCCTTGAACCCTGTCATGACAAGGCTCCATGCCTTTTTTTATCACAATGATCCATGCACTTTTCTTCACAATGCTTCAAGACCCCTGTAATCACAAAGCTCCATGCCCTTGCCATCACAAAGCTCAATGACGTATGTCTTCAGAATGCTCCTTGTCCTTCTCCTCACAATGCTCCATGCCCTTGTCATCACAATGCTCCATGACACCTGTCATCACAATGCTCCGTGATTCCAGTCCTCACAATGCTTCATAACGTTTGTCATCACAGTTGTCCTTGCCAGCGTCATCACAAGGCTCTGTGACCTTTGTAATCACAATGCTCCATGAACTTTTCATCACAATTCTCTGCGACCCTTGTCATCACAATGCTCCATGTCTTTGTCAGATCAATGCTCCATGACCATTGTCATCACAATGTGCCACGCGCATTTCATCACAACGGTCCACAAACTTATCATTGCAATGCTCCATAAACTTTGTAAACACAATGGTCCATGCACTTCTCATCAAAATGCTCTCTCACCAGAGATATCACAATGTTCCATCACTAGTCATCACAATACTCCCTCAACCATGGAATCACAATGTTCCATGACCCTGTCATCACAATGCTACATCGCCTTATCATCACAATGTTCCATGACCTCTGACATCACAATGTTCCATAAGCCCTGTCATCAAAATGCTTCATGACCTTTGTCATCACAATTCTCCATGCACTTGTCAGCACAATGCTCCCTGACCCTTGTCATCACAATGTTCCAAGCCATTGTCATCACTGTGCTCCATTACCTTTGTCATCTGAATCCTCCATGTCACTTGGCATCACAATGCTCCATGCCATTGGCATCACAATGGGCCATTACATATGTCATCAAATTGCTCCCTGACACCTGTCTTCACAGTACTGCATGACCTGGTCATCACAATGCTCCATGCCCTTGTCATCACAATGCACCATTCCAACTGTCATCGCAATAATCCATGAAGCTTACTAGACCAATGTTCCATGCCCTTGTCATCACAATGCTCCATGTCCTTGTTATCACAATGTTCCATGACCCCTGTCCTCACAATGCTCCGTGACTCCAGTTATCACAATGCTTCATGACCTTTGTCATCACAGTGGTCCATGCCCTCATCATCAACAGTCTCTGTGACCTTTTTAACCACAATGCTATATGAAATTTTCATCAAAATGCTCTTTGACCCTTGTCATCACAATGATCCATGCACTTCTCATCAAAATGCTCTCTGACCTCTGATATCACAATGTTACATTACTATTCGTCACAATATTCCCTCACCTCTGTCATCAAAATGTGCCATGACTCCTGTCATCACAATGCTACATGCACTTATCATCACAATGTTCGATGACCCCTGGCATCACAATGTTCCATAACCCCTCTCATCAAAATGTTCCATGACACTTTTCATCAAATTGCTCCATGACCCTGTCATCACAATGCTCCCTACCCTTCTCATCACAATGCACAACGCCCTTGTCATCAAAATGCTCCATGACCTTTGTCATCACAAAGATCCATGACACTTGGCATCACAATGTTCCATGTCATTATCATCACAGTACTCCATGAAAGTTCTCATCACATTGCTCCATGTCCTTGTCATCACAAACCTCCATGACACATGTCATCAGAATGCTCCATGGCCTTCTCATCACAATGCTCCATGCCCTTGCCATCACAATGCTCCATTACCCCTGTCATAACAATGCTCCATGACCCCTGTTATCACGTTGTTCCATGGCCTTGTCATCACAAGGTTCCATGACTCTTCTCATCACAATGCTCCAAGACCCCTGTAATCACAATGCTCCATGCCCGTTTTCATCTCAATGATCCATGAACCCTGTCATCACAAAGCACCATGCCCATCATCATAATGCTTCATGCTATTGTCATCACAATGAAATCAAAATGCTCCATGACCTCAGTCATAAAAATGCTCCAAACCCTTGTGATCACAATATTCCATAACACTTATCATCACAGTGCCCCATGAAGCTCGTCATCACAATTATCCATGGCCTTCTCATCACAATGCTCCATGACCTTTGTCATCACAATGATCAATACACTTGTCATCACAATGCTCCCTGCCACTTGTTGTCTGTATGCTCCTTGAACCCTGTCATTACAAGGCTCCATGCCTTTTTGATCACAATGATCCATGCACTTTTCATCACAATGCTCCAAGACCCCTGCAATCACAAAGCGCCATGCCCATGTCATCAAAACGCTCAATGATGTATGTCTTCAGAATGCTCCTTGGCCTTCTCCTCACAATGCTCCATGCCCTTGTCATCACAATGCTCCATGACCCCTGTCATCACAATGCTCCGTGATTCCAGTCATCACAATGCTTCATAACGTTTGTCATCAGAATGGTCCATGCCAGCGTCATCACAAGGCTCTGTGACCTTTGTAACCACAATGCTCCATGAACTTTTCATCACAATTCTCTGTGACCCTTGTCATCACAATGCTCCATGTCTTTGTCAGAACAATGCTCCATGACCATTGTCATCACAATGTGCCAGGCGCATTTCATCACAACGGTCCACAACCTTATCATTGCAATGCTCCATAAATTTTGTAATCACAATGGTCCATGCCCTTCTCATCAAAATGCTCTCTCACCAGAGATATCACAATGTTCCATCACTAGTCATCACAATACTCCCTCACCCATGGAATCACAATGTTCCATGACCCTGTCATCACAATGCTACATCCCCTTATCATCACAATGTTCCATGACCCCTGACATCACAATGTTCCTTAAGCCCTGTCATCAAAATGCTCCATGACACTTGTCATCACAATTCTCCATGCACTTGTCAGCACAATGCTCCCTGACCTTGTCATCACAAAGTTCCAAGCCATTGTCATCACAGTTCTCCACAATCTTGTCATCACAATGCTCCATAAAACTTGTCATCACAATGCTCCATGCACTTCTCATCAAAATGCTCTCTCACCACTGATATCACAATGTTACATCACTATTCGTCACAATACTCCCTCACCTCTGTCATCACAATGTTCCATGACTCCTGTCATCACAATGCTACATGCACTTATCATCACAATGTTCGATGACCCCTGACATCACAATGTTCCATAACCACTGTCATCAAAATGTTCCTTGACACTTTTCATCAAATTGCTCCATGACCCTGTCATCACAATGCTCCCTGCACTTCTCATCACAATGCACAACGCCCTTGTCATCAAAATGCTCCATGACCTTTGTCATCACAAAGATCCATGACCCTTGGCATCACATTGCTCCATGCCCTTGTCATCACTAAGCTCCATGACACATGTCATCAGAATGCTCCATGGCCTTCTCATCACAATGCTCCATGCCCTTGCCATCAAAATGCTCCATTACCCCTGTCATAACAATGCTCCATGACACCTGCCATCACGATGTTCCATGGCCTTGTCATCACAAGTCTCCATGACCCTTCTCATCACATTGATCAAAGACCCCTGTAATCACAATGCTCCATGCCCATTTTCATCTCAATGATCCATGATCCCTGTAATCATAATGCTCCATGCCCCTTTTCATCTCAATGATCCATGAACCCTGTCATCACAATGCACCATGCCCATCATCATAATGCTTCATGCTATTGCCATCACAATGAAATCAAAATGCTCCATGACCTCAGTCATAACAATGCTCCAAACCCTTGTGATCACAATATTCCATAACACTTGTCATATCAATGCCCCAGGACGCTCGTCATCACAATTATCCATGGTCTTCTCATCACAATGCTCCATGACCTTCGTCATCACAATGCTCAATACACTTTTCATCAAAATGCTCCCTGACACTTGTTGTCTGTATGCTCCTTGAACCCTGTCATGACAAGTCTCCATGCTTTTTTCATCACAATGATCCATGCCATTTTCATCACAATGATCCAAGACCCATGTAATCACAATGCTCCATGACCTTGTCATCACAAAGCTCAATGACGCATGCCATCAGAATGCTCCTTGGTCTTCTCCTCACAGTGCTCCATGCCCTTGTCATCACAATGTTCCAAGACCCCTGTAATCACAATGCTCCATGCCCCTTTTCATCAGAATGCTCCATGAGAGTTGTCATTACAAGTGTCAATGGTCTTCTCATCACAATGCTCCAGGACATTGTCATCACCATGCTCCATTCCCTTGTCATCACAATGCTCCATGACACCTGTCATCACAGTAATCCATGACCATTTTCAGCCCAATGCTCCACGACCTACTCATTCCAATGCTCCATGGCCAATATCATCACAATGCTCCATGACCACTGTCATCACAACAATCCATGACACCTGAAACACAATGATCCAGGACTCTTGTCATCACATTGCTCCATTCCCTAGTCATCACAATGCACCATGACACTTGTCATCACACAGCTCCAAGACCCCTTACATCACAATGTTCTATAACCCCTGCCATCAAAATGTTCCATTACACTTTTTATCAAATTGCTGCATTACCCGGTCATCAAACTGCTCCCTGCACTTCTCATCACAATGCACCATGACCCTTGGCATCACAATGCTCCATGTCATTGTCATCACAATGCTCCATGAACCCTCTCATCACATTGCTCCATGCCCTTGTCATCACAAAGCTCCATGACACATGTCATCACAATGCTCGATGCGTTCTCATCACAATGCTCTATGCCCCTGTCATTACAATCCTCCATGACCCATGTATCACAGTCTTCCGTGCCCTTGTCATCACAGTGCTCCATGCCCACTCTCATCACAATAATCCATGAAATATTTCAGACCAATGCTCAATGCCCTTCTCATCAAAATGCTCTATTACTTCTGTCATAACAATTATCAATGACCACTGCCATCACAATGTTCCACGGCCTAGTCGTCACAAGGCTCCATGACCCTTGTCATCACAATGCTCCAAGAACCCTGTAATCACAATGCTCCATGCCCTTGTCATCACAATGCTCCAAGATCCCTGTAATCACAATGCTCCATGCCCCTTTTCCTCTCAATGCTCCATGAACACTGTCATCACAATGCATCAGGCCCATCATGATAATGCTTCAGGCTATTGTCATCACAATGAAATCTATATGCTCCATGACCTCTGTCATCACAATGCTCCAATCCCTTGTGATCACAATGTTCCATGACACTTATCATCACAACACCCAATGACGCTCATCATCGCAATTATCCATGGTCTCCTCATCACAATGCCCCATGACCTTTGTTATCACAATGCTCAATACACTTGTCATCACAATGCTCCCTGACGCTTGTCATCAGTATGCTCCATTAACCCTGTCATGACACGTCTCCATGCCTTTTTCATCACAATGATCCATGCCCTTTTAATCACAATGCTCCAAGACCCCTGTAATCACAATTCTCCATGCCCTTGTCATCACAAAGCTCAATGACGCATGTCATCAGAATGCTCCATGGCCTTCTCCTCACAATGCTCCATACCCTTGTCATCACAATGCTCCAAGACCCCTGTATTCACAATGCTACATGTCCCTTTTCATCAGAATGCTCCATGAGACTTGTCATCACAAGTCTCCATTGTCTTCTCATCAAAGTGCTCCAGGAACTTGTCATCAAAATGCTCCATGATCCCTGTCATCACAATACTCCCTGAATATTTTCAGCCCAATGCTCCATGACACTGGTCATCACAAAGATCCATGCCCTTGTCATCCCAATGCTCCATGACCCATGTATTCACAATGCTCCGTGACGCTTGTCATCACATTGCTCCATGACACCTGTCATCACAATGCTCCATGCCTTTGTCGGTAAAATGCTACCTGACCTTGTCATTGCAATGCACTATTCGCTTTTCATCACAATACTCCATTACCATTGTCATCACAGTCCTCCATGAACCTTGGGATCACATTGCTTCATGCCATTGTCATCACAATGATCCATGCTCCTTGAAATCAAAATAATCCATGACCTCTGTCATCACAATGCTCCAAACCCTTGTGATCACAATGTTTCATAACACTTGTCATCACAACGCTCCATGATGCCTGTCATCACAATACTCCATGCCCTACTCATCACAATGCTCCATGACATTTGTCATCACAATTCTCAATACACTTGTCATCACAATGCCACATGCCTTTTTTATCACAATGTTCCATGCCATTGTCATCAAAATACTCCACAAGCTTGTCATCAGAATACTTCATGACCATTTTCATCACAATTCTCCCTGCACCTGTCAGCAAAATTCTCCCTGACCCTTGTCATCACAATGCTCCAAGCCATTGTCATCACAATGCTCCATTACCTTTGTCATCAGAATCCTCCATGACACTTGGCATCACAATGCTCCATGCCATTGTCATCACTATGGGCCATTACATATGTCATCACAATGCTCCCTGACACCTGTCTTCACAATACTGCATGACCTGGTCATCACAATGCGCCATTACAACAGTCATCACAATAATCCATGAAACTTATTAGACCAATGCTCCATTCCCTTGTCATCACAATGCTCCATGTCCTTGTTATCACAATGCTCCATGACGCCTGTCATCACAATGCTCCATGCCTCCATTCATCATAATGATTCATGACCTTTTTCATCACAATGGTCCATGCCCTCGTCATCAACAGTCTCTGTGACATATTTAACCACAATGGTCCAATAACTTTTCATCACAATGCTCTTTGACCCTTGTCATCACAATGTTCTATGCCTTTCTCAGCACAATGCTCCATGACCCTTGTCATCACAATGCTCCATGCGCTTGTCAGATCAATGCTTTATGACCCATGTCATCAAAATGCACCCTGCGCTTCTCATCACAGTGCTCCACAATCTTGTCACCACAATGCTCCATAAAACTTGTCATCACAATGCTCCATGCACTTCTCATCAAAATGCTTTCTCACCAATGATATCACAATGTTACAGCACTATTCATCACAATACTCCCTCACCCCTGTCATCACAATGTTCCATGACTTTTGTCTTTGCAATGCTACATGCACATATCATCACAAAGTTCGGTGACCCCTGACATCACAATGTTCCATAACCCCTGTCATCATAATGCTCCATAACACTTTTCCTCAAAATGCTCAATGACCCCTGACATCACAGTGTTCCATAACCGCTGTCATTAAAATATTCCATGACACTTTTCATCAAATTGCTCTATGACCCTGTCATCACAATGCTCCCTGCCCTTCTCCTCACAATGTACCACGCCGTTGTCATCAAAATGCTCCATAACTTTTGTCATCACAAACCTCCATGACAATTGGCATCTCAATGCTCCATGCCATTGTCAACAAAATGCTCCATGAACCCTCTAATCACAATGCTACATGCCCCTTTGCATCTCAATGCTCCATGAACCCTGTCATCAAAATGCACCATGACCATCATCATAATGCTTCAGGCTATTGTCATCAAAATGAAATCAAAATATTCGATGATCTATCTCATCACAATGCTCCAAATCCTTGTGATCACAATGTTCCATAACACTTATCATCACAACGCCCCATGAAGCTCATCATCACAGTTATCCATGATCTTCTCATCACAGTGCTCCATGAAATTTGTCATCACAATGCTCCCTGACACTTCTCATCAGTATGCTCCTGGAACCCTGTCATGACAAGGCTCCATACCATTTTCATAAAAATGATCCATGCCAATTTCATCACAATGCTGCAAGACACCAGTAATCACAATGTTCCATGCCCTTGTCATCACAATGCTCCAAGACCCCTGTAATCACAATACTCCATGCCCCTTTTCATCAGAATGCTCCATGAGACTTCTTATTACGAGGCTCCATGGTCTCCTCATCACAGTGCTCCAGGAACCTTTCATCACAGTGTTCCATTCCCTTGTCATCACAATGCTCCATGACCCCTGTCCTCACAATACTTGCTGAACATTTTCACGCCAATGCTCCAGGAACTTCTCATCACAATGCTTCATGATCCCTATCATCACAATGCTCCATGACCACTGTCATCACAACGCTCCATGACCCCTGACAACACAGTGATCCGGGACTCTAGTCATCACAATGCTCCATTCCCTAGTCATCACAATGCTCCATTAATATTTTCAGCCCAATGCTCCATGACACTTGTCATCACAATGATCCATGACCTTGCCATCCCAATGCTCCATAACCCCTGTAATCACAATGATCCGTGATGCTTCTCATCAAAGTGCTCTATGACCCTTATCATCACAATGCTCCATGCCTGTGTCAGCAAAATGCTACAAGACCTTGCCATCAAAATGCTCCATTTGCTTGTCATCACAATACTCCTTTAGCATTGTCATCACAATCATCCATGAACCTTGGGATCACATTGCTTCATGCCCTTGTCATCACAATGCTCCATGCTCCTTGAAAACAAAATGATCCATGACTTCTATCATCACAATGCTCCAAACCCTTGTGATCACAATGTTCCATAACACTTGTCATCACAACGCTCCATGATGCCTGTCATCACAATACTCTATGTCATTTTCGTCAAAATGCTCCATGATCTTTTTCATCACAATTCTCAATACACATGTCATCACAATGTTCCCTGACACTTGTCATCAGAATGCTCCTTGAAACCTGTCATGAAATGGCTTCAAGCCTTTTTCATCACAATGCTCCATGCCCTTTTCATCACAATGCTCCAAGCCATTGTCGTCAGAATACCCCACAAGCTTGTCATCAGAATGCTCCATGACACTTGTCATCACATTTCTCCATGGCCACTGTCATCACAATGCTCCATACCCCTAGGCATTACTGTGCTCCATGACGCGCGTCATCACAATTATCCATGGCCTTCTCATCACAATGCTCGACGCCATTGTCATCAAAATGCTCCATGACCCATGTAATCACAATGCTCCATGCCCTTGTCATCACAAAGCTCCATTTCTTTGTCAGAACAATGCTCAATGAACATAGTCATCACAATGTGCCACGCGCATTTCATCACAACGGTCCACAACATTGTCATGGCTATGCTTCATAAACCTTGTAATCACAATGGTCCATGCACTTCTCATCAAAATGCTCTCTCACCAGAGATATCACAATGTTCCATCTCTAGTCATCACAATACTCCCTCATCCCTGTAATCACAATGTTCCAGGACCCTGTCATCACAATGCTACATCCACTTATCATCACAATGTTCCATGACCCCTGACATCACAATGTTCCATGACCCCTGTCATCAAAATGCTCCATGACCCTTTTCATCCTAAAGCTCCAAGACCCCTGACATCACAATGTTCTATAACCCATGCCATCAAAATGTTCCTTTACACTTTTTATCAAATTGCTGCATGACCTGGTCATCAAAATGCTCCCTGCATTTCTCAGCACAATGCACCATGCCCTTGTCATCAAAATGCTTCATGACTTGTCATCACAAAGCTCCCTGACCCTTGGCATCCCAATGCTCCATGTCATTGTCATCACAATGCTCCATGAACCCTCTCATCACATTGCTCCATGCCCTTCTCATCACAAAGATCCATGACACTTGTCATCACAATGCACGATGCCCTTCTCATCACAATGCTCCATGCCCTTGTCATTACAATCCTGCATGACCCATGTATCACAGTGTTCCATGCCCTTGTCATCACAATGCTCCATGCACACTCTCATCACAATAATCCATGAAACATTTCAGACCAAAGTTCCATGCCCTTCTCATCAAAATGCTCCATTACACCTGTCATAAAAATGCACCATGACCCTTTCCATCAAAATGTTCCACGGCCTAGTCATCACAAGGTTCCATGACACTTGTCATCACAATGCTCCAGACCACTGAAAGCACAATGCTCCATGCCCTTGACATCACAAAGCTCCATGACGCATGTCATCAGAAAGTTCCATGGCCTTCTCATCACAGTGCTCCATGCCGTTGTCATCACAATGCTCCAAGACCCTTGTAATCACAATGCTCCATGCCCCTTTTCATCTCAATGCTCCATGAACCCTGTCATCACAATGCACCATTCCCATCATCATAATGCTACAGGCTATTGTCATCACAATGAAATCAATATTCTCCATGACCTCTGTCATCATAATGTTCCAAACCCTTGTGATCACAAGGTTCCATAACACTTATAATCACAACACCAAATGACGCTCATCATCACAATTATCCATGGTCTTCTCATCACAATGCTCCATGATCTTTGTCATCACAATGCTCAATACACTTGTCATCACAATGCTTCCTGACACTTGTCATCAGAATGCTCCATGAACCCTGTCATGACAAGGCTCCATGCCTTTTTCATAACAATGATCCATGCACTTTTCATCACAATGCTCCAAGATCCCTGTAATCACAAATGCTCCATGTCCTTGTCATCACAAAACTCCATGACGCATGTCATCAGAATGCTCCAAGGCCGTCTCATCACAATGCTCCATGCCCTAGTCATCACAATGCTTCAAGACACATGTAATTAAATGCTCCATGCTCCTTTTCATCAGAATGCTCCATGAGACTTCTCATCAGAAGTCTCCATGGTCTTCTCATCACAATGCCCCAGGACCTTGTCATCACCATGCTCCATTCCGTTGTCATCACAATGCTCCATGACACATGTCATCACAATGCTCCATGCCCTTGTCATCAAAACGCTCCATGACACATGTCATCAGAATGCTTCATGGCCTTCTCATCACAATGCTCCATGCTCTTGTCATCAAAATGCTCCAAGACCCCTGTAATCACAATGCTCCATGCCCCTTTTCATCAGAATGCTCCATGAGACTTATCATCACAAGTCTCCATGGTCTTCTCATCACAATGTTCTAGGACCTTGTCATCACCATGCTCCATTCCCTTGTCATCACAATGCTCCATGACCCCTGTCTTCACAATAATCCATGAACATTTTCAGCCCAATGCTCCACGACCTACTCATCACAATGCTCCATGGCCAATATCATCACAATGCTCCATGACCACTGTCATCACAATACTCCATGACACCTGACAACACAATGATCCGGGACTCTTGTCATCACAATGTTCCATTCCCTAGTCATCACAATGCTCCATGACCCCTGTCATCACAACACTCCATGAACATTTTCAGCCCAGTGCTCCATGACCCTTGTCATCACAATGATCCATGCCCTTGTCATCCCAATGCTCCATGACCCCTGTATTCACAATGCTCCGTGACGCTTGTCATCACAGTGCTCCATGACACATGACATCACAATGTTCCATGCCTTTGTCAGCAAAATGCTACATGACCTTGTCATCACAATGCTCTATGTGCTTGTCATCACAATACTCCATTTCCATTGGCATCACAATCCTCCATGAAACTCAGGATCACATTGCTTCATGCCCTTGTCATCACAATGCTCCATGCTCCTTGAAATCGAAATGATCCATGACCTCTGTCATCACAATGCTCCAAATCCTTGTGATCACAGTGTTCCATAGCACTTGTCATCACAACGCTCCATGATGCTTGTCATCACAATGATCCATGCACTTTTAATCACAATGCTCCATGACCTTTGTCATCACAATTCTCAATACATTGTCATCACAATGCTCCCTGACATTTGTCATCAGAATGCTCATTGAACCCTCTCACGAAAAGTCTCCATGCCTTTTTCATCACAAAGCCCCATGCGGTTTTCATCACAATGCTCCATGCCATTGTCATCAAAATACTCCACAAGCTTGTCACCAGAATGCTCCATGACACTTGTCACCACAATTCTCCATGCACTTGTCAGCAAAATGGCCCCTGACCCTTGTCATCACAATGCTCCAAGCCATTGTCATCACAATGCTCCATTACCTTTGTCTTTAGAATCCTCCATGACACTTGGCATCACAATGCTCAATGCCATTGTCATCACAATGGGCCATTACATATGTCATCACAATGCTCCCTGACACCTGTCTTCACAATACTGCATGACCTGGTCATCACAGTGCTCCATGCCCTTGTCATCACAATGTTCCATGCCCTTGTTATCACAATGCTTAATGACCCCTGTCATCACAATGCTCCATGACTCCAGTCATCACAATGCTTCATGACCTTTGTCATCACAATGGTCCATGCCCTCATCATCAACAGACTCTGTGACCTTTTTAACCACAATGCTCCATGAACTTTTCTTCACAATGCTCTTTATCCCCTGTCATCACAATGCTCTATGCCTTTCTCAGCACAGTGCTGCATGACGTATGTCATTAGAATCCTCCATGGCCTTCTCCTCACAATGCTCCATGCCTTTGTCATCACAAGGCTCCAAGACCCCTGTAATCACAATGCTCCATGCCCCTTTTCATCAGAATGCTCCATGAGACTTGTCATCACAAGTCTCCATGGTCATCTCATCACAATGCTCCAGGACCTTGTCATCACAGTGCTCCATGACACCTGTCATCACAATGCTCTGTGACTCCAGTCATCACAGTGCTTCATAATATTTGTCATCACAATGGTCCATGCCCGCGACATCACAAGGCTCTGTTACCTTTGTATCCACAATGCTCCATGAACATTTCATCAAAATGCTCTGTGACCCTTGTCATCACAATGCTCCATGCCTTTGTCAGTGAAATGCTCCATGACCATTGTCATCACAATGTGCCACGTGTTTTTCATCCCAACGGTCCAAAAATTTGTCATCACAATGCTCCATAAAAATTGTAATCACAATCCTCAATGCCCTTCTCATCACAATGCTCCATTACCCCTGTCATAACAGTGCTCCATGACCCCTGCCATCACAATGTTCCACGGCCTTGTCATCACAAGGCTCCATGACACTTGTCATCACAATGCTCCAAGACCCCTTTAATCACAACGCTCCATGCCGTTGACATCACAAAGCTCCATGACACATGTCATCAGATTGTTCCTTGGCCTTCTCATCAAAATGCTCCATGCCCTTGTCATCACAATGCTCCAAACCCCCTGTAAACACAGTGCTCCATGCCCCTTTTCATCGCAATGCTCCATGAACCCTGTCATCACAATGCATCATGCTGATTATCATAATGATTCAGGCTATTGTCATCACAATGAAATAAAAATTCTCCATGTCCTCTGTCATCACAATGCTCCATGACCCCTGTCATCACAACACTCCATGAACATTTTCAGCCCAAAGCTCCATGAAACTTGTCATCACAATGATCCATGCACTTGTCATCCCAATGCTTCATGACCCCTGTATTCACAATGCTCCGTGACACTTGTCATCACAGTTCTCCATGACACCTGTCATCACAATGCTCCATGCCTTTGTCAGGAAAATTCTACATGACCTTGTCATTACAATGCTCTATGCGCTTGTCATCACAATGCTCCAAGACCCCTGTAATCACAGAGCTCCATGCCCCTTTTCATCTCAATGCTACATGAACTCTGTCATCACAATGCACCATGCCCATCATCATAATGCTTCAGGCTATTGTCATCACAATGAAATCAAAATTCTCCATGACCTCTGTCATCGTAATGCTCCAAAACCTTGTGATCACAATGTTCCATAACACTTATAATCACAACACCCCATGACGATCATCATCACAATTATCCATGGCCTTCTCATCACCATGCTCCATGACCTTTGTCATCACAATTCTCAATAAACTTGTCATCACAATACTCCCTGACACTTGTCGTCAGAATGCTCCTTGAACCCTGCCACGAAAAGGCTACATGCCTTTTTCATCACATTGCCCCATGCCGTTTTCCTCACAATGCTCCATGCCATTATCATCAAAATACTCCACAAGATTGTCATCAGAATGCTCCCTGACCCTTGTCATCACAATGCTCCAAGCCATTGTCATCACAATGCTCCATTACCTTTGTCATCAGAATCTTCCATGACACTTGGCATCACAATGCTCCATGCCATTTTCATCACAGTGGGCCATTACATATGTCATCACAATGCTCCCTGACACTTCTCTTCACAATAATGCATGACCTGGTCATCACAATGCTCCATGCACTTGTCATCACAATGTGCCATACCAAATGTCATCGCAATAATCCATGAAACATATTAGAACTATGCTCCATGCCCTTGTCATCACAATGCTCCATGCCCTTGTTATCACAATGCTCCATGACCCCTGTCATCACCATGCACCGTGACTCCACTCATCACAATGATTCATGACCTTTGTCATCACAATGGTCCATTCCCTCATCATCAACAGTCTCTGTGACCTTTTTAACCACAATGCTCCATGAACTTTTCATCACAATGCTCTTTGACCCTTGTCATCACAGTGATCTACGCCTTTCTCAGCACAATGCTCCATGCCCTTGTCATCACAATGCTCCATGACCCTGTCATCACAATGCTCCTTGACTCCAGTCATCACAATGCTTCATGACATTTGTCATAACAATGGTCCATTCCCGCGTCATCACAAGGATTTGTGACCTTTTTAACCACAATGATTCATGAACTTTTCATCACAATGCTCTGTGACACTTGTCATCACAGTGCTCCATGCCTTTGTCAGAAAAATGCTCCATGACCCTTGTCATCACAATGTGCCACACGATTTTTATCCCAACGGTCAACAAATTTGTCATCGCAATGCTCCATAAAAATTGTAATCACAGTGCTCCATGCCCTTCTCATCACAGTGCTCCATTACACCTGTCATAACAATGCTCCTTGACCCCTGCCATCACAATGTTCCACGGCCTTGTCATCACAAGGTTCCATGACCCTTGTCATCACAATGCTCCAAGACACCTGTAATCCCAATGCTCCATGCCCTTGTCATCACAAAGCTCCATGACGCATGTCATCAGAATGTTCCATGGACTTCTCATCAAAATGCTCTATGCCCTTGTCATCACAATGCTCCAAGACCCCTGTAATCAAAATGCTCCATGCCCCTTTTCATCTCAATGCTCCATGAACCCTGTCATCACAATGCATCATGCCCATCATCATAATGCTTCCGGCTATTGTCAGCACAATGAAATCAAAATTCTCCATGACCTCTGTCATCACAATGCTCCATGACCCCTGTCATCACAATACTCCATGAACATTTTCCGCCCATTGCTCCATGAACCTTGTCATCACAATGATCCATGACCCCTGTATTCACAATGCTCCGTGACACATGTCATCACAGTGCTCCATGCATTTGTCTGCAAAATTCTACATGATCTTGTCATTACAATGCTCTATGCGCTTGTCATCACAATGCTACAAGACCCCTGTATTCACAATGCTCCATGCCCCTTTTCATCTCAATGCTCCATGAACCCTGTCATCACAATGCACCACGCCCATCATCATAATGCTTCAGGCTATTGTCATTACAATGAAATCAAAAGTCTCCGTGACCTCTGTCATCATAATGCTCCAAACCCTTTTGATCACAATGTTCCATAACATTTATCATCACCACACCCCATGATGATCATCATCACAATTATCCTTGGACTTCTGATCCCAATGCTCCCTGATCTTTTTCATCACGATGCTCAATACACTTGTCATCAAAATGTTCCCTGACACTTGTTGTCTGTATGCTCCTTGAACCCTGTCATGACAAAGCTCCATGCTTTTTCATCACAATGCTCCAAGACCCATGTAATCACAATGCTCCATGCGCTTGTCATCACAAAGCTAAAGGACGCATGTCTTCAGAATTCTCTTGGCCTTCTCCTCACAATGCTCCATGCACATGTCATCACAAATTTCCAAGACGCCTGTAATCACAATGGTCCATGTCCATTTTCATCAGTATGCTCCATGAGATTTGTCATCACAAGGCTCCATGTTTTTCTCATCACAGTGCTCCAGGACATTGTCATCACAATGCTTCACGACCTTGTCCTGAAAATTCTCAATGGCCCTTGTCATCATAATGGTCCAAGCCCTAGTCATCACAGTGCTCCAATATATTTGTCAACACAATCCTCCATTACATTTGGCATCACAAGTCTCACTGCTATTGTCATCGCAATGGACCATGACATATGTCATCACAATGCTCCCTGACAACTGTCTTCACAATACTCAATGACCTTCTTATCACAATGCTCCATGCCCTTGTCATCCCAATGCGCCATTCCAAATGTCATCGCAATAATCCATGAAACTTATTAGACCAATGCTCCTTGCCCTGGTCATCACAATGCTCCATGCCCTTGTTATCACAATGCTCCATGACCCCTGCCATCACAATGCTCTGTGACTCCAGTCAACACAATGCTTCATGAGTTTGTCACCACAATGGGCCATGCCCTCGTCATCATCACTCTCTGTGAGTTTTTTAACCAAAATGATCCATGAACTTTTCTTCACAATGTTCTTTGACCCTTGTCATCACAATGCTCTATGCCTTTCTCAACACAATGCTCCATGACCCTTGTCATCACAATGCTCCATGTGCTTGTCTGCACAATGCTCCATGACACATGTCATCACAATGCTCCATAACCCCTGTCATCACAATGCTCCGTGACTCCATTCATCACAATGCTTCATAACGTTTGTCATCACAATGATCCATGCCCGTGTCATCACAAGGTTCTGTGACCTTTGTAACCACAATGCTCCAAGAACTTTTCATCACAATTCACAGTGACCCTTGTCATCACAATGCTCCATGTCTTTGTCAGAACAATGCTCCATGACCATTGTCTTCACAATGTGCCACACGCATTTCATCACAACGGTCCACAACCTTGTCATTGCAATGCTCCATAAACCTTGTAATCACAATGGTCTAGGCACTTCTCATCAAAATGCTCTCTTACCAGAGATATCACAGTGTTCCATGACTAGTCATCACAATACACCCTCACCCATGTAATCACAATGTTCCATGACCCTGTCATCACACTGCTACATCCCCTTATCATCACTATGTTCCATGACCCCTTACATCACAATGTTCCATAACCCCTGTCATCAAAATGCTCCATGATTCTTTTCATCCCAAAGCTCCATGACCCCTGACATCACAATGTTCTATAACACCTGCCATCAAAATATTCCATTACATTTTTCATCAAATTGCTGCATGGCACGGTCATCAAAATGCTCCCTGCACTTCTCATCAAAATGCACCATGCCCTTGTCACCAAAATGCTCCATGACTTGTCATCACAAAACTCCATGACCCTTGGCATCACAATGCTCCATGTCATTGTCATCACAATGCTCCATGAACCCTCTCATAACATTGCTCAATGCCCTTGTCATCACAAAGCTCCATGACACTTGTCATCACAATGCTCGATGCCCTTCTCATAGCAATGCTCCATGCCCTTGTCATTACAATCCTGCATGACCCATGTATCATAGTGTTCCGTACCCTTGTCATCACAATGCTCCAGGCCCACTCTCATCACAATAATCCATGAAACATTTCAGACCAATGTCCCATGCCCTTCTCATCACAATGCTCCATTACCTCTCTCATAACAATGCACCATGACCCCTGCCATCACAATGTTCCATGGCCTAGTCATCACAAGGTTCCATGACACTTGTCATCACAATGCTGAAGGCCCCTGTAATCACAATGCTCCTTGATCTTGTCATCACAAAGCTCCATGACGCATGTCATCAGAAAGTTCCATGGCCTTCTCATCACAATGCTCCATGCCCTTGTCATCACAATGCTCCAAGACGTTTGTAAACACAATGCTCCATGCCACTTTTCATCTCAATGCTCCATGAACCCTGCTATCACAATGCACCATGCCCATCATCATCATGCTTCAGGCTATTGTCATCACAATGCAATCAATATTCTCCATGACCTCTGTCATCATAATGCTCCAAACACTTGTGATCACAATGTTCCATAACACTTATCATTACAACACCTCATGACGCTCATCTTCACAATTATCCATGGTTTTCTCTTCACAATGCTCCATGATCTTTGTCATCACAATGCTCAATACACTTGTCATCACAATGCTCCCTGACACTTGTCGTCAGTATGCTCCTTGAACCCTGTCATGACAAGGCTCCATGCCTTTTTCATAACAATGATCCATGCACTTTTCATCACAATGCTCCAAGATCCCTGTAATCACAAATGCTCGATGCCCTTGTCATCACAAAATGCCATGACGCATGTCATCAGAATGCTCCATTGCCTTCTCATCACAATGCTTCATGCCCTAGTCATCACAATGCTCAATGCCCCTTTTCATCAGAATGCTCCATGAGACTTCTCATCAGAAGTCTCCATGGTCTTCTCATCACAATGCTCCAGGACCATGTCATCACCATGCTCCATTCCGTTGTCATCACAATGCTCCATGACACATGTCATCACAATGCTCCATGCCTTTGTCAGCAAAATGCTACATGACCTTGTCATTACAATGCTCTATGTGCTTGTCATCACAATACTCCATTTCCATTGTCATCACAATCCTCCATGAACCTTGGGATCACATTGCTTCATGCCCTTGTCATCACAATGTTCCATGCTCCTTGAAATAAAAATGATCCATGACAACTGTCATCACAATGCTCCAAACCCTTGTGATCACAGTGTTCCAAAACACTTGTCATCACAATGCTCCATGATGCCTGTCATCACAATACTCCATGCCCTTTTCATCTCAATGCTCCATGACATTTTTCATCACAATTCTCAATACACTTGTCATCACAATGCTCCCTGACACTTGTCGTCAGAATGCTCCTTGAACCCTGTCACGAAAATACTCCATGCCTTTTTCATCACAATGCCCCATGCCGTTATCATCACATTGCTCCATGTAATTGTCATCAAAATACTCCACAAGCTTGTCATCAGAATGCTCCATGACCCTTGTCATAACAATTCTCCATGCACTTGTCAGCACAATGCTCCCTGACCCTTGACATCACAGTGCTCCAAGCCATTGTCATCACAATGCTCCATTACCTTTGTCATCAGAATCCTCCATGACACTTGGCATCAGATGCTCCATGCCATTGTCATCACAATGGGCCATTACATATGTCATCACAATGCTCCCTGACACCTGTCTTCACAATACTGCATGACCTGGTCATCACAATGCTCCATGCCCTTGTCATCACAATACGCCATTCCAAATGTCATCGCAATAATCCATGAAACTTATTAGACCAATGTTCCATGCCCTTGTCATCACAATGCTCCATGCCCTTGTTATCACAATGCTCCATGAACCCTGTCATCACAATGCTCCGTGACTCCAGTCATCACAATGCTTCATGACTTTTGTCATCACAATTGTCCAAGCCCTCGTCATCAACAGTGTCTGTGCCCTTTTTAACCTCAATGCTCCATGAACTTTTCATCACAATGCTCTTTGACCCTTGTCATCACAATGCTACATGCGCTTGTCAGCACAATGCTCCATGACACATGTCATCACAGTGCACCATACACTTGTCATCACAGTGCTCCACAATTTTGTCAACACAATGCTACTTAAAATTTGTCATCACAATTCTCCATGCACTTGTCATCAAAATGCTATCTCACCAATGATATCACAATGCTACATCACTATTTGTCACAATACTCCCTCACCCTTGTCATCACAATGTTCCATGACTCCTGTCATCACAATGCTACATGCACTTATCATCACAATGTTCGATGACCCCTGACATCACAATGTTCCATAACACCTGTCATCAAAATGTTCCATGACACTTTACATCAAATTGCTCCATGACCCTCTCATCAGAATGCTCCCTGCCCTTCTCATCACAATGCACAACGTCGTTGCCATCAAAATGTTCCATGACCTTTGTCATTACAAAGATCCATGACACTTGGCATCATAATGCTCCATGTCATTGTAATCAGAATGCTCCATTAAGGCTCTCATCACATTGCTCCATGCCCTTGTCTTCAAAAAACTCCATGACTCATGGCATCAGAATGCTCCATGGCATTCTCATCACAATGATCCATGCCCTTGCCATCACAATGCTCCATTACCCCAGTCATAACAATGCTCCATGACCACTGCCATCACGATATTCCATGGCCTTGTCATCACAAAGCTCCATGACCCTTCTCATCACAAAGATCCAAGAACCCTGTAATCACAATGCTCTATGCCCCTTTTCATCTCAATGATCCATGAAACCTGTCATCACAATGCACCATGCCCATCATCATAATGCTTCATGCTATTGTCATCACAATGAAATCAAAATTCTCCATGACCTCTGTCATAACAATCCTCCAAACCCTTGTGATCACAATATTCCATATCACTTGTCATCACAATGCCCCATTACACTGCTCATCACAATTATCAATGGTCTTCTCATCAAAATGCTCCATGACCTTTGTCATCACAATGCTCAATACACTTGTTATCAAAATGCTCCCTGACACTTTTTGTCTGTATGCTCCTTGAATCCTGTATTGACAAGGCTCCATGCCTTTTTCATCACAGTGATCCATGTCCTTCTCATCACAATGCTCCAAGACCCATGTAATCTCAATGCTCCATGCACTTGTCATCACAAAGCTCAATGATGCATGCCATCAGAATGCTCCTAAGTCTTCTCCTCACAATTCTCCATGCCCTTGTAATCACAATGTTACAAGACCCCTGTAATCACAATACTCCATGCCCTTGTCATCAAAAAACTCCATGACGCATGTCATCAGAATGCTCCATAGCCTTCTCATCATAATGCTCCATGACCTTTGTCATCACAATTCTCAATACTCTTGTCATCACAATGCTCTCTGACACTTGTCATCAGAATGCTCCTTGAACACTGTCACGAAAAGGCTCCATGCATTTTTCTTCACAATGACCATGCAGATTTCATCACAATGCTCCATGCCATTGTCATCAAAATACTCCACAAGCTTGTCATCAGAATGCTCCCTGACCCTTGTCATCACAATGCTCCAAGCCATTGTCATCACAATGCCCCATTACCTTTGTCATCAGAATACTCCATGACACTTGGTATCACAATGCTCCATGTCCTTGTCATCACAATGCGCCATTCCAACTTTCATTGCAATAATCCATGAAACTTATTAGATCAATGTTCCATGCTCTTGTCATCACAATGCTCCATGCCATTGTCATCAAAATGCTCCATTACATTTGTCTTCATAATCCTCCATGACACTTGGCATCACAGTGCTCCATGTCACTGTTATCACAATGGGCCACTACGTATGTCATCACAATGCTCCCTGACACCTCTCTTCACAATACTGCATGACCTGTTCATCACAAAGCTCCATGCCCTTGTCATCACAAATCGCAATTCCAAATCTCATCGCAATAATCCATGAAACTTATTAGACCAATGCTCCATGCCCTTGTCATCACAGTGCTCCATGCCATTGTTATCACAATGCTCCATGACCCCTGTCATCACAATGCTCCGTGACTCCAGTCATCACAATGCTTCATGACCTTTGTCACCACAATGATCCATGCCCTCATCATCAACAGTCTATGTGACCTTTTTAACCACAATGCTCCATGAACTTTTCATCACAATGCTCTTTGACCCTTGTCATCACAATGCTCTATGCCTTTCTCAGCACAATGCTCCATGACCATTTTCATCACAATGCTCCATGCTCTTGTCAGCGCAATCCTCCATGACATATGTCATCACAATGAACCATGCACTTGTCATCACAGTGCTCCACAATCTTGTCATCACAATGCTCCATAAAACTTGTTATCACAATGCTCCATGCACTTCTAATCAAAATGCTCTCACACCACTGATATCACAATGTTACATCACTATTCGTCACAATACTCCCTCACCCCTGTCATCATAATGTTCCCTGACTCCTGTAATCACAGTGCTACATGCACATATCATCACAATGTTCGATGACCCCTGGCATCACAATGTTCCATAACCCCTCTCATCAAAATATTCCATGACACTTTTCATCAAATTGCTCCATGTCCCTGTCATCACAATGTTCCCTGCCCTTCTCATCACAATGCACAACGCCCTTGTCATCAAAATCCTCCATGACCTTTGTCATCAGAAAGATCCATGACCCTTGGCATCACAATGCTCCATGTCATTGTCATCACAATGCTCCATGAACGCTCTCATCACATTGCTCCATGCTCTTGTCATCACAAAGCTCCATGACACATGTCCTCAGAATGCTCCATGGCCTTCTAATCACAATGCTCCATGCCCTTGCCATCACAATTCTCCATTACCCCTGTCATAACAATGCTCCATGACCCCTGACAACACAATGTTCCACGGCCTTGTCATCACAAGGCTCCATGACACTTGTCTTCACAATGCTCCAAGACCACTTAAATCACAATGATCCATGCCCCTTTTCACCTCAATGCTCCATGAACCCTGTCATCACAATGCATCATGCCCATCATTATAATGATTCAGGCTACTGTCAGCACAATTAAATCAAAATTCTTCATGACCTTTGTCATAACAATGATCCAAACCCTTGTGATCACAATATTCCATAACACTTTTCATCACAATGCCCCATGATGCTCGTCATCACAATTATCCATGGTCTTCTCATCACAATGCTCCATGACCTTTGTCATCACAATGCTCAATACACTTGTCATCAAAATGCTCCCTGACACTTGTTGTCTGTATGCTCCTTGAACCCTGTCTTGACAAGGCTCCATGCCTTTTTCATCACAATGATCCATGCCCTTTTCATCACAATGCTCCAAGACCCATGTAATCACAATGTTCCATGCCCTTGTCATCACAAAGCTCAATGACGCATGTCTTCAGAATGCTCCTTCGCCTTCTCCTCACAATGCTCCATACCCATGTCATAACAAAGTTCCAAGACCCCTGTAATCACAATGCTCCATGCCCCATTTCATCAGTGTACTCCAAGAGATTTGTCATCACAGTGCTCCATGGTTTTCTCATCACAATGCTCCAGGACATTATCATCACAGTTCTTCACGACATTGTCCTGAAAATTCTCAATGGCCCTTATCATCATAATGCTCCAAACCCTAGTCCTCACAATGCTCCATTTTATTTGTCATCACAATCTTCCGTTACATTTGGCATCACAATGCTCCCTGCCATTGTCATCGCAATGGACCATGACCTATGTCATCACAATGCTCCCTGGCACCTGTCTTCACAATACTCCATGACCTTCTCATCACAATGATCCATGCCCTTGTCATCACAATGCACCATGTCCACTGTCATCACAATAATCTATGAAACCTGTCAGACCAATGATCCATGCCACTGTCATCACAATGCTCCATGCCCTTGTCATCACAATGGTCGATGCCCTTTTCATCACAGTACTACATGACTCCTGTCATCAAAATGCTCCGTTACTCCAGTCATCACAGTGCTACATAACATTTGTCATCACAATTGTCCATGCCTGCGTCATCACAAGGCTCTGTGACTTTGTAACCACAGTGCTCAATGAACTTTTCATCACAATGCTCCGTGATCCTTGTCATCACAATGCTCCATGCCTTTGTCAGAAAAATGCTCCATGACTCTTGTCATCATAATGTGCCACGCGCTTTTAATCACAATGGTCCAAAAATTTGTCATAGCAATGCTCCATAAACCTTTTAATCACAATGATCCATGCCCTTGTCATCACAAAGCTCCATGACACATGTCATCAGAATGTTCCATGGCCTTCTCATCAAAATGCTCCATGCCCTTTTCATTACAGTGCTCAAAGACCCCTGTAATCACAATGCTCCATGCCTCTTTTCATCTCAATGCTCCATGAACCCTGTCATCACAATGCATCATACCCTTCATCATAATGCTTCCGGCTATTGTCAGCACAATGAAATCAAAATTATCCATGACCTCTGTCATCACAATGCTCCATGACCCCTGTCTTCACAATACTCCATGAACATTTTCAGCCCAATGCTCCATGACCCTTGTCATCACAATGATCCATGTCCTTGTCATCCCAATGCTCCATGACCCCTGTATTCACAATGCTCCGTGACGCTTGTCATCACAGTGCTCCATGACATCTGTCATCACAAAGCTCCATGCCCTTGTCACCACAATGCATCATTCCAACAGTCATTGCAATAATCCATGAAACATATTAGACCAATGCTCCATGACCCTTTCATCAAAATGCTCCATGACCCTTGTCATCACAATGCTCCATGAACTTTTCATCACAATGCTCTTTGATCCTTGTCATCACAATTCTCTATGCATTTCTCAGCACAATGCTCCATGACCCTTGTCATCACAATGCTCCATGCGCTTGTCAGCATGATGCTCCATGACACATGTCATCACAATGCACCATGCACTTGTCATCACAGGGCTCCACAATCTTTTCATCACAATGCTCCATAAACCTTGTCATCACAATGCTCCATGCACTTCTCTTCAAAATGCTCTCTCACCACAGATATCACAATGTTACATAACTATTGGTCACAATACTCCCTCACCCCTGTTATCACAATGTTCCATGACTCCTGTCATCACAATGCTACATGCACTTATCATCACAATGTTCGATGACCCCTGACATCACAATGCTCCATAACACCTGTCATCAAAATGCTCCATGACCCTTTTCATCAAAATGTTCCATGACCCTGTCATCACAATGCTCCCTGCCCTTCTCATCACAATGCACAACGCACTTGTCATCAAAATGCTCCATGACCTTTGTCATCACAAAGAACCATGACCATTGGCATCACAATGCTCCATGTCATTGTCATCACAATGCTCCATGAACACTCTCATCACATTGCTCCATGCCTTGTCATCACAAAGCTGCATGGCACATGTCATCAGAATGCACCATGGCCTTCTCATCACAATGCTCCATGCGCTTGCCATCACAATGCTCCATTACCACTGTCATAACAATGCTCCATGACCCCTGCCATCACGATATTCCGTGGGCCTGTCATCACAAGGCTCCATGACCCTTGTCATCACAATGCTCCAAGACCCCTGTAATCACAATGATCCATGCCACTTTTCATCTCAATGATCCATGAACCCTGTCATCAAAATGCACCATGCCCATCATCATAATGCTTCCTGCTATTGTCATCACAATGAAATCAAAATGCTCCATGACCTCTGTTATAACAATGCTCCAAACCCTTGTGATCACAATATTCCATAACACTTGTCATCACAGTGCCCCATGACGCTTGTCATCACAATTATCCATGTCCTTCTCATCACAATGCTCCATGACATTTGTCATCACAAAGCTCAATACCCTTGTCATCACAATGGTCCCTGACCCTTGTCATCAGTATGCTCCTTGAACCCTGTCATGACAAGGCTCCATGACTTTTTCATCACAATGTTGCATGCCCTTTTCCTCACAGTGCTCCAAGACCCCTGTAATCACAATGCTCCATGCCCTTGTCATCACAAAGCTCCATGATGCATGTCATCAGAACGCTCCTTGACATTCCCATCCCAATGTTCAATGCCCTTGTCATCACATTGCTCCATTACATTTGTCATAACAATGCTCCATGACCCCTGCCATCACAATGTTCAACGGCATTGTCATCACAAGGCTCCATGACCCTTGTCATCACAATGCTCCAAGACACTTGTAATCACAATGCTCCAAGCGCTTGTCATCACAAAGCTCCATGACGCATGTCATCAGAATGTTCCATGGACTTCTCCTCACAATGCTCCATGCCCTTGTCATCACAATGCACCATGCACATTGTCATCACAATAATCTATGAAACTTGTCAGACAATTGCTCCATGCCCCTTTCATCACAATGCTCCATGCCATTTTCAGAACAGTGTTCCATGACCCTTGTCATCACAATGTGCCACGCGGTTTTCGTCTCAACAGTCGACAACCTTGTCATTGCAATGCTCCATAAACCTTGTCATCACAATTCTCCATGCCATTGTTATCACAATGCTCCATGACCCCTGTCATTACAATGCTCCGTGACTCCAGTCATTACAATGCTTCATGACCTTTGTCATCACAATGGTCCATGCCTTCGTCATCAACAGTCTCTGTGACCTTTTTAACCACAATGCTCCATGAACTTTTCATCACAATGCTCTTTGACCCTTGTCAACACAATGCTCTATGCCATTCTCACCACAATGCTCCATGACACTTGTCATCACAATGGCCCATGCACTTGTCAGCACAATATTCCATGACACATGTCATCACAATGCTCCATGACCACTGTCATCACAATGCTCCGTGACTCCAGTCATCACAATGCTTCATAATGTTTGTCATCACACTGGTCCATGTCCGCATCATCACAAGTGTCTGTGACCTTTGTAACCACAATGCTCCATGAACTTTTCATCACAATTCTCTGTGACCCTTGTCATCACAATGCTCCAAGTCTTTGTGAGAACAATGCTCCATGACCATTGTCATCACAATGTGCCACACGCATTTCATCACAACGGTGAACAAACTTGTCATTGCAATGCTCCTTAAAGATTGTAATCACAATGCTCCATGCACTTCTCATCCAAATGCTCTCTCACCAGAGATATCACAATGTTCCATCACTAGTCATCACAATACTCCCTCACCCCTGTAATCACAATGTTCCATGACCCTGTCATCACAATGCTACATCCCCTTATCATCACAATGTTCCATGACACCTGACATCACAATGTTCCACAACCCCTGTCATCAAAATGCTCCATGACCCTTTTCATCCCAAAGCTCCATGATCCCTGGCATCACAATGTTCTATAACCCCTGTCATCAAAATGTTCCATTACACTTTTCATCAAATTGCTGCATGACCCTCTCATCAAAATTATCCCTGCCCTTCTCATCACAATGCACCACGCCCTTGTCATCAAAATGCTCCGTGACTTTTGTCATCACAAAGCTCCATGACCCTTGACATCACAGTGCTCCATGTCATTGTCATCACAATGTTCCATGAACCCTCTCATCATATTGCTCTTGCCCTTGTCATCACAATGCTCCATGACTCTTGTCTTCACAATGCTTGATGCCCTTCTCATCACAATGCTCCAAGCCCTTGTCATTAAAATCCTCTATGATCATTGTATCACAGTGTTCCGTGCTCTTGTCATCACAATGCTCCATGCCCACTCTCATCACAATAATCCATGAAACATTTCACACCAATGCTTCCTGTCCTTCTCATCACAATGCTCCATTACACCTTTCATAACAATGTTCCATGACCCCTGCCATCACAGTGTTCCACGGCCTTGTCATTCACAAGGCTTCATGACACTTGTCATCACAATGTTACAAGACCCATGTAATCACAATGCTCCATGCCCTTTTCATCACAAAGCTCCATGACGCATGTCATTAGAATGTTCCATGGACTTCTCATCACAATGCTCCATGCCCTTGTCATCACAATGCTCCAAGACACTTTTTATCACAATGCTCCATCCCCCTTTTCATCTCAAAGCTCCATGAATCCTATCATCACAATGCACCATGCCCATTATCATAATGCTTCAGGGTATTTTCATCACAATGAAATCAAAATGCTCCATGACCTCTGTCATCACAATGCTCCAAACAGTTGGGATCACAATGTTCCATAACACTTCTCATCACAACAACCCATGATGCTCATAATCACAATTATCCATGGTCTTCTCATCACTATGCTCCATAACCTTTGTCATCACAATGCTCCCTGACACTTGTCGTCTGTATGCTCCTTGAACACTGTCATGACAAGGCTCCATGCCTTTTTCATCACAATGATCCATGCCCTTTTCATCACAATGCTCCAAGACACCTGTAATCACAATGCTCCATGCACTTGTCATCACAGTGCTCCATGACGCATTCATCAGAATGCTCCATGGCATTCTCTTCACAATGCTCCATGCCCTTTTCATCACAATGCTCCAAGACCCCTGTAATCACAATGCTCCCTGCCGCTTGTCATTATAGCGCTCCATGACGCTCTTCATCACAATTATCCATGGTCTTCTCATCACAGTGCTCCACGGTCTTGCCATCACAGTGCTCCATGCCCTGGTCATCACAATGCTCTATGTTCCCTGTCATCACAATTCTCCACGTTCTTGGCATCACTATGTTCCATGACACTTCCCATCACAGTGTTAAATGCTTTGTCATCACAATACTCCACAAGCTTGTCATCAGAATACTCCATGACCCTTGTCATCACAATGATCCATGACCCCTGTCATCACAATGCTCCATGAGACGTATCATCACAATGCTCCATGTCCTTTCTCATTACAGTGCTCCATGATGCTCGTCACCAGAATTATCCATGGTCTTCTCATCACAGTGCTCCACGGTCTTGCCATAACAATGCTCCATGCCCTGGTCATCACAATGCTCCATGTCCCTTGTCATCACAATTCTCCACGTCCTTGTTATCACAGTGCTCCATGACAGTTCTCATCACAATGTTACATGCTCTTGTCATCACAATTCCCCATGCACTTGTCCTCGAAATGCCCCATGACCCCTGTCATAGCAAGCTCCATTCCTTTGTCATCACAATGCTTCACGAATTTTTCATCAAAATTCTCAAAGGCCGTTGTCATCACAATGCTCCATGCCCTTGTCATCACAATGCTCCATGACCCTTGTCATCTCAATGCTCCAAGCCCTTGTCACAGTGCTCCATTACCTTTGTCATCACAATCCTCCATAACACTTGGCATCACAATGCTTCATGTCATTGTCATCACAATGGAACATGAAATATGCCATCACAATGCTCCCTGACACCTGTCTTCACAATACTCCATGACCTTGTCATCACAATGCTCCATTCCCTTGTCATCACAATGTGCCATGCCCACTGCCAACACAATTATCCATGAAACTTGTCAGACCAATGCTTCATGCTCCTGTCATCACAATGCTACATGACCCCAGTCATCTCAATGCTCCGTGTGTCCCGTCATCACAAGGCTCCATGACCTGTGTCACCACAAATGTCAATGTCCTCATCATCACAAGGCTCTGTGAAATGTGTCACCACAATGCTCCATGAACTTTTCATCACAATGCTCAATGTCATTGTCATCACAATGCCCTATGAACGCTCTCATCACATTGCTCCATGACCTTGTCATCACAAAGCTCCATGACGCATGTCATCAGAATGCTCCATGGCCTTCTCATCACAATGTTCCATGCCCTTGCCATCACAATTCAAAATAACCCCTGTCATAAAAATGCTCCATGACCCTGCCATCACGATGTTCCATGGCCTTGTCATCACAAGGCTCCATGCCCTTGTCATCACAATGCTCCAAGACCCCTGTAATCAAAATGCCCCATGCCCCTTTTCATCTCAATGATCCATGAACCCTGTCATCACAATACACCATGCCCATCATCAAAATGCTTCATGGTATTGTCATTACAATGAAATCAAAATGCTCCATGACCTCTGTCATCACAATGCTCCAAATCCTTGTGATCAAAATGTTCCATTACACTTATCATCACAACGCCCCATGACGCTCGTCATCACATTTATCCATGGTCTTCTCATCACAATGCTCCATGACCTTTGTCATCACAATGCTCAATACACTTGTCATCACAATGCTCCCTGACACTTGTCGTCAGTATGCTCCCTTAACCCTGTCATGACAAGGCTCCATGCCTTTTTCATCACAATGTTCCATGCCCTTGTCTTCAAAAGCTCCATGATGCATGTCATCCAAACGCTCCATGGCCATCTCATCCCAATGCCCCATGCCATTGTCATAACTATGCCCCAAGACCCCTGTATTCACAATGCTCCATGCCCCTTTTCATCAGAATATTCCATGAGACTTGTCATCACAAGTCTCCATGGTCTTCTCATCACAATGCTCCAGTACCTTGTCATCACAAGCCTCCATGGCCCCTGTCATCACAATACTCCATGAACGTTTTCAGCCCAATGCTCCTTGACCTTCTCATCACAATGCTCCATGACCCCTGTCATCACAATTCTCCATGACTCCTGTCATCACAATGATCCATGAAACCTGACAACACAATGATCTGGGACTCTTGTCATCAAAATGCTCCATGCCCTTGTCATCCCAATGCTCCATGACCCCTGTAATCACAATGCTCCGTGACACTTGTCATCAGAGTGCTCCATGAAACTTGTCATCACAATGCTCCATGCCTTTGTCAGCAATATGCTACATAATCGTGTCATCACAATGTTCCATGCGCTTGTCATCACAATCTTTCATGACACTTTGGATCATATTGCTTCATGCCCTTGTCATCTCCCTCCTGCCTTTCTGGTTTTTACAGATTTTCAGATGTCCCTTTTGACCCGTGGGAAGTGACAATTCTTTGTAGTGTGGATTTGCATTGTGCGCTTGCTTGATTGTCCAAAAAGGTCGTATGCGTTTTCAAATGAATATATTCAGGAGAAAAAGCATACGCCCTTTTTGGCCAAGTGCATCATTGTCGAAGTTATGATGCTTTTCCTGTGCTTTAAAGGCGATTCCTATTTACCTCTTGAAATATGTTTTGTGCAATTCTGCCTCATTTTCAAGTCAGCTTCGTTGCCTTCCCTCAACTGATTTTTGGAAGACAGTAGTCCTTTATAACTGTAGGTTTGTGAATTGCTGTGCCCGTGAGCTACAATTTTCAAATCCCATTTTTGGGAGCTGACCGCAAATCCACAATTTTGCTTCAGGACCTATACTTGTTCCAGGGGTGGATATACTGTTCCCTGCGGGTGGCTGAGGCTTTGGTTAATTCTTCTTCCTGATGGGAATTTACAGTGACATGTGCCCGTCCAAATGCCTACATCTACTCTCTGATTGGTTCTCCCTCTTCCCTTTCATCCTCTGCACAATTAGCAAACTGTGCGAACCAGGAGGTTATAGGGGCTGGCTCTCCTAAGTTGGGAGATTGATAGTAAAGCAGTTGGAATGCCAAACTGGAGCACAAGGAGAGGAAAAATTAGGAGACTTTCAGAAATCTTTCACCATCACAGGGTGTCCATTCTCTAGGTTTCCCATACATGTTATAACTGTAGTGATATTCCCTACTACCTGGAGATTTGGGATCCATGGAATCGTGGCATGCATTACTACTTTAAAGGGTCTGCATTTTCTCTCCCAATCTCACCAGTCCTCTCAGTCCCAAGTGTCCAGCCTTATGTCTCATCCAGCTGTCTTTGCAGATATGGTCATTCCCGGTTTCATCAGAACCCCTGAAGGAATTGTGTAAGAATTTCGCTGTTTTTTTTGTTTGTTTTTGAAATTCATTTTTATAGTGCGGTTGAGCTGATTTTCACTGACGTGTTTATGCCAGTCTAGACACACTTGATTCCCTTATGGAGACAAATCAATACATAGGTTTTAAGATTCTCACTAGTCAGATATATTCCTCTGTGTGGAATAGGGGGTTTGAGTCCCGTTCACTGAGGAAGGGGTAGGTCTCGTCTATTCTCTATTTGGTTTATGGAATGGTACCTGTGCTAATATCAAACTCTGGTTTTATGCATCACCCCACCTCTCCTATCCCATTAAACAGGTATAAGAGTGTTTTCTAAATGTGAGACTCTGTTCTCTTTCTTAATTCAGTTCATGTGTTGTGATGTTGACATTCCCTCTGTAAGTGATATCTTATGAATAGATTCTTCTTCTGTGTGACTAATTTCACTTAGAATCATCATACCTAAATCCACTCTTTATGCTGCTACTGGCCTTATGACATTGATTCCACGTCTGAGTGATATTCCGTTGTACAAAATTACCACAAGTTATTTATGCATTTCTCTTTTTCCTGGGATATTTTAGGTGTACCGAAGTTGAGGTACTTTTATGCAGAGCAGCCCTAAACTTTGGGGTGCCTGTGTGTTGTCGATATTTAGTCTTCCCAAGTTATATGTCCATGAGTTGAAGTCCCCTTTGCTCGGGGGCTTTGTATTTAAATGTTTTAGGAAACAACATACACTTCTTCAGAGTGGCTCTTGGATATTTATACCCAACACATCAGCGTGACTAGGCTCCCTGTTCTCCATGGCCTCTCCAGCATTTCTGGTTTGTACACATTTTTTGGATGGCCTTTCTGAGCAGTGGAAATTGAGACTTCTTTGTTGTGCGGATTTGCATTTCCCGCTTGGTTGGTTGGCCAAAAACTCTGTATGTGTTTTTTTCCTGAAGATATTCACGAAAAAAAGGCATACACCCTTTTGCCCAACTACATCATTTTAGAAATTCTGCTGCTTTTCATATGCTTTAAATGTGAGTACAATCTACCTTTTGAAATCTGTTTCCTGCAATTCTGCCTCTCATTCAGATCCTCTTCGTTGCCTTACCTGAATATATTTTTGGACGTTGGTTATCATTTATATCTTTGCAGGTCTTTGAATTGTCTGCTCCTGAGCTCCATTTTGCAACTCGCTTTTTTTGTGAGCAGGCCGCCAAACCATTAGATTGATTCTGGCCCTATTCTGGTTCTGAGGAGGCAGGCTGAGCCTTTGGTTAATTCTTCTTCTAATGGGAAATTAGAGTGACATGTGCCTGTCAAAAATCCTACAGCTAATCTCTCATTGGTTCCCCCCTTCCCATTTATCCTCTGCACAAATTGCAAACTGTGTGAAACAGGAGGTTAAAGGTGCTGATTCTCAAAGTGAGGAGATTTTTAGTAATGTGGCTGGAATGGCGAACCCCAGCACCAGGAGATCAAAAATGAGGTGCATTTTAGACACCTTTCCTGAGCACACGGTGTACATTCATCTCGGTTTCGCAGGCATGTTTTCGCTGTCAGAAGATTCCCTTGAACCTGCCGATTTGGGACCCATGGAATGGGTACCAGGCAGTATTACTTTAAAAGGTCTGCATTTCCTCACCCAGCCTCTCTAACATCTCTTAGCCTGCATAGCTTCCAGCCTTATATATCATCCTGCTGTGGGTCTACATGTGTTCAATCCATGTTACATCGTAGCCCTTCAACAAAAGGTGTAAGAATTTTTGTCTGTCTTTCCGTTTTTATAAATATTTTTAAATTTATTTTTATATTGGTTACAGCTGATTTTCAAAGCTCTGTTTTTTGCTGCTGTACATCCACTTGATTCATGTACTGTGAGACAACAATAAATTATTTTTCAGATGCTTACGAGTCATATGTATTATTGTCCAGTGACTTGAGTGGGCTGAGTCCAGTTCTTTGAGGTACCATGTAGGCCTTGTCAGTTATTCAATTTGGTACTTGGAATGGTATCTTTGCTAATTTCAACCTCCTGGATAATACCTCACCATTCCCCACCTTTCCCATTTAGCAGCCTTATGTCTATTTTCTACATATTTGACTATGTTTCTGTTTTGTAGTTTATTTCATGTGTAGCCATTTTTGATTCCACCTTTAAGTGACATCTTATGATATGTGTCTTTTTCTTTCTGACATATGTCACTTAGAATGATCGTATGTAACTCCTCCAGAGTTGTTCCAACTGGCCTTATTTCACTGATTTCGGGATGAGTAATATTCCACTCTACATAAGTAACCATCTCTTTTATCCATTTTATCCTTCCAGGGACATTTAGGTTATATCCATGTGGCGGCCCTTTTTAAAAGAGAGGTGGTAAACGTTGTGGTGCCTGTTTACTGTCCATTTTTGTTTTTCCCAAGGTATACGCCCATGAGTGCAAGTGCCCTATGCTCTGTAGCTCATCTTTTAGATGTTTTAGCAAACACAATACACTTCTCCAGAGTGGCCATTGGCAAATTACATTTCCACTATCAGCCTCACAGGGCTCCCTTTTCTCCTCGCCCTGTCCTGCATTTCTGGTGTTTACACTTTATGTGGATGGCCCTTCTGACTGATGTGAAGTGATACATTTTGTAGTATTGATTTCCAGTGCCCACCTGTTTGGTTGGATAAAACGTGTGTATGGCCTTTACTTGAATATATTCAGAAAAAATGCATACGCCCTTTTGTGGCAACTGCATCATTGGCGATGCTGAGCCCCTTTTCTTGTGCTTTAATGGGGAGTCCTTTCTACCTCTTCAAATCTGTTTCCTGCCACTCTCCCTTGCTTACAAGTCCTTTTCTGTGACTTACCTCAAGACATTTTTCGACGATAGATATTTTCAACTCTGCAGTTTCATGAATTTTAATGCCCCTGAGTTCCATTTTTCAACTTGTGTTTTTGGAAACTGGACACAAAACAGCGGGATTTCCTCTAGACCTATTCTGTTTCCGTGGGCAATTCTAGCCTTTGATTAATTTGTCTTCCAGATTGGAAATTAGAGTGGCATGTGCCTGTCCGAACACCTAAGACTTGTCTCTAAATTTTTCTCATCCTTCCGCTTCATCCTCTGGACAAATTCCAAACTGTGTGCAACAGGATGTTGACGGTGCTGATATCCCCAAGTGAGGAGATTGTTAGGAAAGATGCCGGAGGGGTGAACCCGAGCACCAGGCAATGAGGAGAAGATGTGCCTTTTCCAAACACTTTCCGATCAAACGATGTACCATCCTCCAGGTGTGACAGGCATGTTTTAGCTGTAGGAAGGGTCCCGTGCATGGAAGGAGAACACCAGGGATTTTTCCAAATCAGTGCCTCCCCATACCCCAAACTGGGGAATTTTTAAGCTACAGCTACACATATGTCCAGTAAGGGCCTTGGGAAATAGGCAGAGCCCAAACTTTAGATGATTGAAATCTTCAGGGTCAGAAGCGTTCACCATCGGCCTTGTTTAGGTTACATTTTATCTGTCATTGATAGATGATGTCAATAAAAATATCTATTCTTTTTTCAGATTATTTCCCCTTATAGGTTATTGCAAAATATTCAGTGTAGTGCCCTGTGCTATACAGTTGTTCCTTGTTGATGATCTATTTTATACATAGCAGTGTGTATGTGTTAATCCCACACTGTTAATTTATCTCTTGTCCTACCTTTCCCCTTTGGTAATAATAAATTATAAGATTTTATACTTCTCAGAAATGGGGGAGCTGAAAGAGAGGTATCCTTTTCAATGGAAAAGCATTCAAAACAAGATTGAAGCTTCAGCCAAGAGTATTTGATGTACATCCATGGAAATAAATCACTTCATTACTCTAATGTTGACCTGACAAATAAGACAGACGTCTTCACTGAACTTGCTTATAGTAAAGTGATGGAAATATCAAAGGTAAGTCTTAGAAACATCTTATTTTACCCGAGCATTATACACTGCTTTATGTTAACTACAGTTTGGCTCACACATCTGTTCATTGAAGTTACAATGATCTCAATTTCTGTTACTGATCCTCCAGAGTGGACCCCAACAGGAGTCCCCGTGCCCAGTGTCATTGGAGCCAACAGATCAAGACTGAGTTTGGTTCAGTAGCAAAGGAAACATTATTTTGAAAACAGAATGGAGAGGTGAGAGCGTGCAGTCCCCCACGGACTGTGGGCTGGGCTGCTGTTAGGGATCCCAGCAGCGTCAGTGGGAGGGAGGGGATGGAGCTCTCGAGGGCTGGGTTGGCTGCAGCTCAAGCTCTATGCCGTGGAGTCTGCATGGGACCCCGCTAGCTGAGGTGTGGACCCAGCCATTCTGCAATAGGAAATCGGGTCTGAAGTGCCGGGTGTGGGACCTCTGCATGCGGAACCCTAGGAGCACATGAAATTAGACAAAGCACAAAGGAAAAACAGGTTAGACTTTATTTTATTGCCCAGGTTCTCTTTTTATCTCACAGGAATTTTTAATGAACGTTGCCAGAGACAAACACCTCCTCTGCTTTTTGTTCTGTTCCTCATTCTTGGGGTGTTGAGGGTGCAGACCCCTCTTTTGTAACTGCTTCATGCAGTGGTGGGAGCCCTGATACCTGGGGGGAGGAGCAAAACGTCTCCCCACCAGCCTCCAGGTGAGGTTGATTGTCCCAAGGCCTCCTGCCTCACTTCTCGTACACCTGAGCTCCAGCATTGGAAGTGTTATAGATTCTAATGACCTTTAAGTTTCCAGGAGAGAGATGTGCAGAGATGCTGAGGTGGCAGGTTTCACCCCACCCCACATTTGTTTGGCGACCTTAGGCTGACGGTTTTTGCCAGCCTAGATGCTCTGACCAGTAGTCTGTGCTTTCTTTAATTAGGTCCCTGAATTAATGTACAAACAGCACCATGTGTCAGAACCCTGCCCGCGCAACTCCCAGACAGTCCAGGGTCAGTGGTGATCCAGGACCATGACGTCCACTGAGTCAACGGCCTTTAGAAGTAGCCAGCAGTCCAGCCGTTCATATTGGCCACCATCACTGCGGTGTCTGTAGGGTTTTCTATGGTGACAGCGTGATATACGTTTCCCCCGCCAAGCTTATTAGCTCCCCTCTGGGTGCAGTAAGTCCTGCAAGCAGTAGTCTGCTCTTCCGGGGCACAGTTTTGTTGTTTTCTGAGAGAAACTCCAGGTCAAGTGATGGTCACACCAGTCATCTTGGGGCCCCGTTGCCCCGGTTTGTCTCTCTGGAGGTGGAGTTGGAGGGCCTCCTCACTCGATGTCAGTGTGTCCACAGAGCGACACCTTCAACTTCAGGGCATGATGGGTGGTTAGGATCACGACGTGGGGTCCTTTTCCCTTAGGAGGTAGCTGGCCTTGTGGGCTGCTGATTTCTAGCTTTTTAGATACCCCAGTGTCCTGGCCTGATGAGTTGGTGGGCAAAGCCCTTGGGGACCATAGTTTATCATACCTGAAGGGCATTCTTGTGTTGCTCCATTTCAAGTGGTCCCAGTTTTTGCACTAAGTCTCCAAAGGCAATTAACATTGACCGGGTATGTAAAGGTCAAAGGGTTTAGCTAAATTAGGGAGTTCCTGGGCAAGGGTCTAAATTGACTGCTCTTTCCATTTTTGAAAGTCTGCTTCTGGATTCTATTCAAAAGGATCATCATCTTTTCGTGTCAGTGTTTCAGGTAGAGGCCCAGCTATCAGACTGTAGTTAGGGATCCAGATGCAGAAAACCTTGGCCTCCCCAGGAACCCCTAAGCTGTCTTCTAGTTTTAGAAGAGGTAAGGCTGCAAACGGCTTCTTCCCTATCCTGGGATGCGTTTCTCCGAATATCTGTGAGAATGAAGCCCAGGCATGTCACCTGAGCCAGTGAAATTTGAGCCTTTTTCTTGGACACCTTCTATCCTTTCTTGGCTAGGTAGTTCAGAGGCCTCTTTAGTAGGCCTGGCGATCAGAATGTCATCTGCATATTGAAGGAGGGTTCCCTTTTACAGAGGTAGAACTTTTAGGTCTTTAGAGGACATTTCCCCAATGATGGTGTGGGGATTTTTGAACCATTGGTGCAGGACGGCCCAGCATTATTGCTTGTGTTGCATGTTGTGTCCTGCCACTCACAAGCCAAAAATTCTTGTGACTCTGAGCTGAATGGAATACAGAAGAATGCATCATTGAAGTCTAATACAGAATGCCATGGCCTGGTGGATGGTAGAATGAGCAGCAGGGTGTAGGAAATAGGAGCTACTGGCTGTATATCCTCGGTGGCTTCACTGACTGTCCTGATATCCTTTACTAGGTCTCCAGCAGCCCATGGGGCTCTCGAGGTCAGGCCAATCCCAGGATATGGAGCTCACCTGGGCTGCACCCGCCACCCCACAGCCCACGGGGCTCTCGTGTTCAAGTGCCTCCCAGGGTATGGAGCTCACCTGTGCAGCTACCCAGCAGCCCATGGGGCTCTCCTAGTCAGGCCCTTCCCAGGATACAGAACTCCCCTGGGCAGGTACCCCAGCAGGGCTGGACACACAGGAACTGTGCACATAGCCCACCTTGCAGAGAACCCCCAGCTCACCTGTCGCTCACAGCTGACGCAGAACACCTCAGAGCAGGACTTGAACTAACAAACAGCAGCTCTGAAAGGTCTGTGACCCTGGCTATCACTCTGTGCAGCCTCTCTCTGCCTGGTCTTCCAGACACTTCCACTGCAGCCAGGGCACCAGGCCTCTGTCTCCACCCACCATCACTCCTCTCCCTGACTCCTGGGTTCCTCTCATTAGGATAGGGTCTTCTTGAAGTTGTTTTCCACTCATGGACCAGATAAAATGATAAGAAAACAAGCCGCAGCTGCAGCCCCTTGTCTAGCCTGACTCTCTAGGGCCCACACCTGTTCCTTGGGCCTGGCCCGTTTAGCAAGGTTCATTTTCTGCTACTGTGAGCCCCTGAGGGGTGAGGATTGGCTGATTTGGGCAGCCTGACACTGCCTGCCAACCCTCCCCAGGTGTGCCTTTTTTGAGGTCAATATAAACACCTCTCCAGTCAGCAAGAGCCCCTGTAGCTGTGCCTGATGCCATATTCTCTGCCCCGTCAGCAGTGTCGGGGCTGGGGTGGTGGTAGGGAGTGAGGGGCCGTGGCTTTATGGGTGACCCAGTGTGAGTGGGGCTCTGCTGGACTTTTCGCAGGAGTTGCTAGTCTGCCACCTGCTAAAGAAGAGGATGTGTCATCCATACCTGCCGCTGGAATTTCTCCCCAGGCAGAGGTGAGGAAGTAAAAAAGCAGTGTGGGCCGTGGCAGGAGGGGTATCTCAGGCAGGGAAATGGAAAGCTTCCAGAAGGGCATCTGGGGCCAGGACCATCCTGGCTGGCCTGCAGGCACCAAGTCGGCCTGCATGCTGTCTCTGGTGTGGCTCCACAGCCCTTCCTCTAGGCTTGCAAGTACTTGTACATATCCAGGTGTTTTACCTGGAAAGGGTGGGAAGAGTTCAGCTGCAGCAGGACTGGGGCTCAGGTCACATTTACTCACAGACGACTCAACACAGTCCCCCAGCTTTGCAATGAGGATGCTCCTTGTGGGGGGGAGCGCTGCTGACTGCATGGGAGACGATTTCCCACCTCTGACCAACTTAAGAATTTTTTACCACTGGAGCAAGTGCCCTGATACGATTTTCCTCTGTATCACTGGTGGGTTCTGTTTTTTTTTTTTTTTTTTTTTTCTTTTTTTCTTTTTGGTTCAAGGTAGATTTTATTTATTCCTCTTTTTTTTTTAATTTTGGAGATATAAACATGGAAATAATGCATTAATATAAAGACATCTATGTGAAGGGAAAAACCTTTTTTCTGTTTTATTTTATTAAATGTTACTTATTTATTGTTATTTTTTTAAAAAAATTATTTATTTCTTTTATACAGCAGGTTCTTATTGGATATCTATTTTATACATATAAGTGTGCACATGTGAATCCTAGTCTCCCAATTCATCCCACCACTACCCTCACATGGTGTTCCCCCCTTGGTGTCCATATGTTTGTTCTCTATATCTGTGTCTCTATCTCTGCCCTGCAAACCGGTTCATCTGTACCATTATTCTAGGTTCCACATATATGCATTAATATACAGTATTTGTTTTTCTCTTTCTGACATACTTCACTCCGTATGACAGTCTCTAGATCCATCAAGGTCTCTACAAATGACCCAATTTCATTCCTATGTATGGCTGAGTAACATTTCATTATATATATGTACCACGTCTTTATCCATTCGTCTGTCTGTGGTCACTTAGGTTGCTTTAATTACCTGGCTATTGTAAATAGTGCTGCAATGAATATTGTGGTGAATGTATCTTTTTGATTTATGGTTTTCTCTGGGTATATGCCCAGTAGTGGGATTGCTGGATTATATGGTAATTCTATTTTTAGTTTTTTAAGGAACCTCCATACTGTTCTCCATAGAGACTGTATCGATTTACATTCCCAACAATAGTGGAAGAAGGTTCCTTTTCACCACACCCTCTCCAGCATTTGTTGTTTGTAGATTTTCTCATGATGTGATGTGATACGTCATTGTAGTTTCAATTTCCATTTCTCTAATATTTAGTGATGCTGAGCAGATTTTCATGTGCGTACTGGCCATCTCTATGTCTTCTTGGAAGAAATATCTATTTAGATCTTCTTCCATTTTTGTATTGGGTTGTTTATTTTATTAATATTGAGCTGCATGAGCTGTTTATATATATTGGAGATTAATCATTTGTCCATTGATTCATTTGCAATTATTCTCTGCCATTCTGAGGGTTGTCTTTTCACCTTGTTTGTGGTTTCCTTTGCTTTGCAAAAGCTTTTAAGTTTCATTATGTCCCATCTGTATAGTTTTCTTTTTTACTTCATTAATATAGGAGGTGGATCAAAAAAGATCTTGCTGTGATTTACGTCAGAGTATCCTTCATAAGTTTTCCTCTCAGAGTTTTATACTGTCTGGTCTTACATTAAGGTCTCTAATCCATTTTGAATATATTTTTATGTATGGTGTTGGGGAGTGTTCTAATTTCATTCTTTTACATGTAGCTGTCCATATTTCCCAGCACCAATGATTGAAGAGACTGTCTTATCTCCATTGTATAGTCTTGCTTCCTTTGTCATAGATTAGTTGATCATAGGTGTGTAGGTTTATCCCTGGGCCTTCTTTGTTTTTATTTTTTTTTCCTTTTACACGTTTATTGGAGTATAATTGCTTTACAATGGAGTGTTCGTTTCTGCTGTATAACAAAGTGAATCAGCTATACATATACAAATATCACCAGATCCCCTCCCTCTTGCATCTCCCTCCCACACTCCATATCCCACACCTTTATGTGGTCACAAAGCACCGAGCTGATCTCCCTGTTCTATGTGGCTGCTTCCCAGTAGCTATCGGTGTTACATTTGGTAATGTATTTATGTCCATGCCACTCTCTCATTTCGTCCCAGCTTACCCATCCCCCTTCCGGTGTCCTCAAGTCCTTTCTCTATGTCTGTGTCCTTAATCCTGTCCTGCCACTAGGTTCTTCAAAATCTTTTTTTTTCTTCATTAGATTCCGTATATCTCTGTTAACATACAGTATTTGTTTTTCCCTTTCTGACTTACTTCACTGTGTAGGACAGATTCTAAGTCCATCCACCTCAGTACAAATAACTCAGTTTTGTTTCTTTTTATGGCTGAGTAATATTCCATTGTATATATGTGCCAGATCTTCTTTATCCATTCATCTGTCGATGGACACTTAGGTTGCTTCCATGTCCTGGCTATTGCAAATAGAGCTTCAATGAACATTTTTCTACATAACTCTTTTTGAATTATGGTTTTCACAAGGCAAATGCCCAGTAGTTGGATTGTTGTGTCATATGGTACTTCTATTGTTAGTTATTTAAAGGACCCTCCGTACTGTTCTCTCTAGTGCCCATATCAATTTACATTCCCACCCACAGTGCAAGTGTGTTCCCTTTTCTCCAATAAAGGCCTCTCCAGCGTTTATTGTTTTGTAGAATTTTTTGATGATTGCCACTCTGACTGCTGTGAGGTGATACCTCAGGGTAGTTTTGATTTGCATTTCTCTAATGATTAGTGATGTTCTACATCCTTTCATGTGTTTCTTGGTAATCTGTATATCTTCTTTGGAGAAATGTCTATTTAGGTCTTCTGCCCGTTTTTGGATTGGGTTGTTTGTTTTTGTGATATTGAGCTACATGAGGTGCTTGTAAAGTTAGGAGATTAATCCTTTGTCAATTGCTTCATTTGAAAATATTTTCTCCCATTCTGAGGTTTGTTTTTGCATCTTATTTATGTTTTCCTGTACTGCGTAAAAGCTTTTAAGTTTCATTAGGTCCCATTTGTTGATTTCTGTTTTTATTTCCATTTCTCTAAATGGTGGGTCAAAAAGGATCTTGCTGTGATTTATGTCATAGAGTGTTCTGCCTATGGTTTCCTCTAAGTGTTTTATAGTGTCTGGTCTTATATTTAGATCTCTAATCAATTTAGAGTTTATATTTGTGTATGGTGTTATGGAGTGTTCTAATTTCATTCTTTTATGTGTAGGGGTCCAGTTTTTCCAGCACCAATTACTGAAGAGACTGTCTTTTCTCCATTGTATATCCTTAGCTCCTTTGTCATAGATGAGATAGCCATAGGTATGTAGGTTTATCTCTGGGCTTTCTGTCCTGTTCCATTGATCTGTGTTTATGCCAATCTACATACACTTGATTCCATTATGGAGACATATAAATACATAGGTTTCAAGGTTATTACCAGTCAGATATATTCATCTTCAGTGAATAGGGTGTTTTGTGTCCAGTTCATTGAGAAAGGAGTAGGTCTTGTCTATTACATATTTGGTATATGGAATGGGATCTGTGCTAATTTCAAACTCTGCTTTTACACATCACCCCACGTCACCTTTCCCCTTAAGGAGGCATAAGTGTGTTTTCTAAATGTGTAACTCTGTTCTCTTTTGAAATTCAGTTCATGTGTGGCCATGTTTACATTTCCTCTATAAGTGATATATTACAATAAGTTTCTCTTCCTTTGTGGCTCATTTCACTTAGCATCATCGTACCTAAAGCCACTCATTATGCTGCTATTGGCCTTATGACATTGATTTTATGTCTGAGTGACATTCCATTGTATATAAGTACCACAACATCTATATCCATTTTTTTTTCTTTTACTGGGATATTTAAAGTGTACCGAAGTCGAGGTTCTTGTAAACAGAGCAGCCCTAAACTTTGGGCTGGCTGTGTGTTGTGGATTTTTAGTTTTCCCAAAATACACGCCCATGAGTGGATGTGTGCTATGCTCTGTAGCTCTGTTTTAGAAAACAACATACAGTTTTCCAGAGAGGCTGTTGGCAATTTACATCCTGTCCATCAGCGTAACCAGACTCCCTTTTCTCCATGGCCTGTCGTGCATTTGTGGTTTTTACAGTATTTGTGGATGGCCCTTTTGACTGGAGGTAAGGGACACTTCTCTGTAGTGTGGATTTCCAATGCCTGATGGCTTGCTTGGCCAAGAAGGGCATATGCATTTTTTCCCGAATATATTCAAGAAAATACACATAGTCCCTTTTCAGCCAAGGGCAACATTGTCAAAATTCTGTCGCTTTTCATGTGCTTTAAAGACGACTCCAATCTACCTCTTGAAATCCGTTTCCTTCAATTCTGCCTTGCATTCAAATCCTCTTCACTGCCTTTCCTCAATATATTTCTGGATGATAGTTGTCCTTTATAACTCTGCAAGTTTGTGAATTGCTGTGCCCCTGATTTCCATTTTTCAACTCGCCTATTTGTGAGCTGGCTGCAATACCGCAGGATGGCTTTAGGCCCTACTCTGGTTCCAGGGCTTCAGGCTGAGCCTTTGGTTAATTCTTCTTCCTGGTGGGAAACTACAGTGACATGTGCCCATCCAAACACCTACCGCTTATCTCTCATTTATTTCACCTCTTCCTGTTCATCCGCTGAACAATTTGCAAACTGTGCATAACAGGATGGTAAAGACGCTGACACTCAAAGTGGGGAGATTTTTAGTAATGCAGATGGAATGGCGAAGCCGAGCACGACAAAAGGAAAAATGAGGTACCTTTTAGAAAACTTTCCCAATTACACAGTGTACCATCCACTGGGTTTCCCATGCATGATTTAACTGTAGGAGGATTCCCTTACACCTGGAGAGTTGGGACCACTAGAATGGGTAGCACACAGTATTGCTCTAAGTGGTGTTCTTTTGTTCACACAACCTCAGCAATCTTGTCCGCCCCAAGTGTCCAGTCTTATGTCTCATCCAGCTGTGGGTGTAAAGGTGGTCAATCTAGCTTGCATCACAGGCCCTGAACGTAATTTTTAAGACTTTCTCTCTGTTTTTGCATTTTGCTTTTGAAATTTATTTTTATAAGTGGGTTTAACTGAATTTCAGTGCTATGTTCATGCCGTTATACACACACATGATTCCTTTATGGAGAGATGAGAATACATATGTTTTAAAATTCTTAGAGTCATATATATTCCTCAGAAATGAATAAGGGTTTTTGATTCCAGTTCATTATGCCGGGAGTAGGTGCGGTCTATTAAATACTTGGTTTATGTAACGATATGTGTGCTAATTTGAAACTGTTGTTTTATGCATCACTTCACCTCGCCTTTCCCATTAAGCAGGAAGAAGATTCTTTTCTAAATGTGTGACTCTGTTGTGTTTCTAATTCAATTCATGTGTAGTCATGTGTACACTCCCACTATGAGTGATATCTTATGATAAGACTCGTTACTCTGTTATCTTTCCTAAATCAGTTCATGTGTAGCCATGTTTTCAGGACCTTCATAAGTGATATCTTATGATAAGTTTCTTTTTCTGTGTGACTTATTTCACTTAGAATCATCGTACCTGAGACCACTCATTTTAGTGCTACTGGCCTTATGACATTAATGTCATGGCTGAGGGATATTCCATCGTATGTAAGTACCACAATTTCTTGAATCATTTTTGTCTTTCCTGGGATATTTAAGGTGTACCCAAGTTGAGGTTCTTGTAAGCAGTGCAGCCCTAAATTTGGGCATGGATGTGTCTTACCGATTTTCAGTTTTCCAAAGGTATATTCCCTAGACGGGAACTGCCCTTGGATTTTTAGCTCTGTTGTTTATTTGATATAGGGAACAAAATGCACTCCTCCAGAGAGGTAGTTGGCAATTTATATCCTGCCCTTTAGACTAACAAGGTTCAAGTATCTCCAGGGCCTATCTTGACTTTCTGGTTTCTACACATTTTTCGGATATCCCTTTTGACCTGTGGGAAGTGATCGTTCTTTTAGTGAAGATTTGCATTGCCCGCTTGCTTGCTTGGCCAAAAAGTGCATATGCTTTCTTTCCTGAATATATTCAGGATAAAACACATACGCCCTTTTTGGCCAAGTGCATCACTGTCGAAGTTGTGCCCCTCTTCCTGTGCTTCTAAGTCGATTCCAATGTACTTCATGAAATCTGTATCCTGTTATTCTGCCTCATTTTCAAATCTGCCTCACTGCCTTCCCTCAATAGATTTTTGGAGGATAGTTGTCCTTTATTACTCTGCCAATTTGTGAATTGCTGTGCCCCTGAGCTCCATTTTTCAGCTCGCTTTTTTGTGATCTGACCGCAAATCCACAATTTTGGTTCAGGACTTATACTCGTTCCTACAGGCAGGCTGAGACTTTGGTAAATTCTTCTTCCTGATGGGAAATTAGAGTGACATGTGCCCGTCCAAATGCCTAACAACTACTCTCTAATTGGTTCTCCCTCTTCCCTTTCATACTCTGCCAAATTGGTACACCTGTGCGAAGCAGGAAGTTAAAGGGGATGTCTCTCCAAGTAGGGATATTGATAGTAAAGCAGTTAAAAAGTCAAACCGGAGCACCAGGAGAGGGACTATTCGTTGAGTTTTAGATACCATTCGTATCCACAGTGTGTCCATTCCCTAGGATTCCCGTATATGTTATAGCTCAAGTAATAATCCCTTCAACCAGGAGAGTTGGGACCAATGCAATATGTGCAACGCATTATTGCTTTAAAGGGTCTTCATTTGCTCACCCAACCTCACCAATCCTCTCAATCACAAGTATCCAGCCATAAGACACATCCAGCTGTCATTGTAGAGATGGTCATTTCAGGTTTCATCAGATCCCCTGAAGGAATTGTAAACAATTTCCCTGTTTTGTTTTGTTTTTGAAATTCCTTTTTATAGTGGGTTTGAGCTGATTCTCACGGCCATGTTTATGCCAGTCGAGACACACTTGAATCCCTTAAGGACACATTTCAATACATAGGTTTTAAGATTTTACTAATCAGATATATTCCTCTGCAGGGAATATGGGGTGTTGAGTCCCTTTCACTGAGGAAGGTGTAGGTCTTGTCTATTCCCTATTAGGGTTTTGGATTGGTACCTGTACTAATATCAATCTCTGTTTTTTTGCATCACCCCACCTCTCCTTCCCCCTTGAGCAGGCATAAGTGTTTTCTAAATGTGAGACTCTTCTCTTTCCTAACTCAGTTCATGTGTAGCCATGTTTACAGGTTCTTCATAAGTGATATCTTATGATAAGTTTCTTTTTTGTGTGTGACTTATTTCACTTAGAATCATCGTACCTGAATCCACTCATTTTGCTCCTACTGGTCTTAAGACATTGATTTCATGGCTGAGGGATATTCCATCGTACGTAAGTACCACAATTTTTTGAACCATTTTTATATTTCATGGGATATTTAAGGTGTACCCAAGTTGAGCTTCTTGTAAGCAGTGCAGCCCTAAATATTGGGGTGTCTCTGTCTTATTGAATTTCAATTTTCCCAAGGTATATTCCCTAGACTGGAAGTGCCCTTGGCTCTGTAGCTCTGTTGTTTATTGTTTTAGGGAACACAATGCACTCCTTCAGAGAGGCAGTTGGCAATTTACATCCCGCCCATCAGCATAACAAGGCTCCCTGTTCTCCAGGACCTGTCTTGCCTTTCTGATTTTTAAATATTTTGCGGATGTCCCTTTTCACAGGTGGGAAGTGATACTTCTTAGTAGTGCAGATTTGCATTGCCTGCTTGCTTGCTTGGCCAAAAAGTGCATATGCGTTTTCTCCTGAATATATTCAGGAGAAAACACATACGCCCTTTTTGGCCAAGTGCATTATTGTAGAAGTTGTGCCCCTCTTCCTGTGTTTAAAGATGATTCCAACGCACCTCTTGAAATCTGTTTTTTGCTATTCTGCCTCGCATTGATGGCCGCCTCGTTGCGTTCCCTAACCAGATTTTTGGATGCTAGTTGTCCTTTATTACTCTGCCAGTTTGTGAATTGCTGTGCCCCTGAGGTCCATTTTTCAACTCGATTTTTGTGAGCTGAATGCAAGTCCAAAACTTTGGTTCAGGAAATATACTGGTTCCTGGTGGGTGGCTGAGACTTTGGTTAATTCTTCTTCCTGCCAGGAAATCAGAGTGACATATGCCCCTCCAAATGTCTAACAACTACTCTCTCATTGGTTCTCCCTCTTCCCTTTCATCCTCTGCCAAATTGGCAACCTGTGTGAAACAGCAGGTTAAAGGGGCTGTCTCTCCAAGTTGGGAGATGGATAGTAAAGCAGTTGGAAACTAAAACCAGAACACCAGGAGAGGGACTATTAGTTGAGGTTTAAAAACCTTTCGTATTCAAAGTGTGTCCATTCTCTAGGTTTCCCGTACATGTTATAGCTGTAGTAATATTCCCTTCAACCTGGAGAGTTGGGACCCATGGAATGGGTGCCACACATTATTGCTTTAAAGGGTCTGCATTTACTTACACAATCTCACCTATCATCTCACACCCAAGTGTCCAGCCTTATGCCACATCCAGCTCTCGTTGTAGATAGGGTCATTCCAGATTTCATCAGAGACCCTGAAGGAATTGTAAAGAATTTCCCTGTTTTTTTGTTTTGTTTTTGAAATTCCTTTTTATAGTGGGTTTGTGCTGATTCTCACTGCCATGGTTATGCCAGTCTAGACACACTTGTTTCCCTTATGGAAACATATCAATACATAGGTTTTAAGATTCTTACTAGTAAGATATATCCCTCTGTGGGGAATATGGGGTGTTGAGTCCCTTTCACTGAGGAAGGTGTAGGTCTTGTCTATTCCGTATTAGGTTTTTGGAATGGTACATGTGCTTATATCAAACTCTGGTTTTATGCATCACCACACCTCTCCATCACCCTTAAGCAGGCATAAGATTGTTTTCTAAATGTGAGACTCTGTTCTCTTTCCTAACTCAGTGCATGTGTAGCCATGTTTACAGGATCTTCATAAGTGATATCTTACGATAAGTTTCTTTTTCTGTGTGACTTATTTCACTTAGAATCATCGTACCTGAATCCACTCATTTTGCTGCTACTGGTCTTATGACATTGATTTCATGGCTGAGGGATATTCCATCGTAAGTATATACCACAATTTTTGAACCATTTTTATCTTTCCTGGGATATTTAAGGTGTACCCAAGTTGAGGTTCTTGTAAGCAGTGCAGCCCTAAATTTGTGGGTGGCTCTGTCTTACTTATTTTCAGTTTTCCCAAGGTATATTCCCTAGACTGGAATTGCCCTTGTCTGCAGCTGTCTTGTTTACTTGTTTTAGAGAACACAATGCACTCATCCAGATAGGCAGTTGGCAATTTACTTCCCGCCCATCAGCATTACAAGGCTCCATGTTCTCCAGGGAATGTCTTGTCTTTCTGGTTTTTACACATTTTGTGGATGTCCATTTTGACTGATAGGAAGTGATACTTCTTTGTAGTTCAGATTTGCATTGCCCAGTTACTTGCTTGGCAAATAATGGCGTATGCGTTTTCTCCTGAATATATTCAAGAGAAAATGCATATGCTCTTTTTGACCAAGTGCATCATTGTCGAAGTTTTGCCCCTCTTCCTTTGCTTTACAGGTGATTCCAACATACCTCATGTAATCTGTTTCCTGCTATTGTGCCTTGCTTTCAAGTCCGCATCGGAGCCTTCCTTCAAAAGATTTTTGGACGATAGTTGTCCTTTATTATTCTGCCAGTTTTCGAATTGCTGTGCCCCTGAGCTCCATTGCTCAACTCGTTTTTTGTGAGCTGACCGCAAGTCCAAAATTTTGGTTCAGGACCTATACTGGTTCCCGGTGGGTGACTGAGACTTTGGTTAATTCTTCTTCCTGCCGGGCAATTATAGTTACATGTGCCCGTCCAAATGCCTAACAGCTACTCTCTCATTGGTTCTCCCTCTTCCCTTTCATCCTCTGCCAATTTGGCAACCTGTGTGAACAAGGAGGTTAAAGGGCCTGTCTCTCCAAGTTGGGTGATTGATAGTAAAGCAGTTGGAGAGTGAAACCGGAGCAGCAGAAGAGGGACTATTAGTTGAGTTTTAGAAAACTTTCGTATTCACAGTGTTTCCATTCTCTAGGTTTCACGTTCCTGTTATAGCTGTAGTAATATTCACTACAACCTGCTGAGTTGGTACCCATGGAATGGAGCCCACGCATTATTGCTATAAATGGTCTGCGTTTGCTCACCCAATCTCACCAATCCTCTCAGTCCCATGTGTCCAGCCTTATGCCACATCCAGCTGTCATTGTAGATAGGGTCATTACATGTTTCATCATATACCCTGAAGGAATTGTATAGAATTTACCTTTTCTTTTGTTTTTGAAATTCCTTTTTATAGTGGGTTTGAGCTGATTCTCGCTGCCATGTTTATGCCAGTCTAGACACACTTGATTCCCTTACGGAGACATATCAATACATAGGTTTTAAGTTTCTTACTAGTCGGATATATTCCTCTGTGGGAAATATGGGATTTTGAGTCCCTTTCAGTGAGGAAGGTATAGGTAGGTCTTGTCTATTCCATAGTTGGTTTTTAGAATTGTACCTGTGCTTATATCAAACTCTGGTTTTATGCATCACCCCACCTCTACTTCCCCCTTAAACAGGCATAAGAGTGATTTCTAAATGTGAGACTCTGATCTCTTTCCTAACTCAGTTCATGTGTAGCCATGTTTACAGGATCTTGATAAGTGATATCTTATGATAAGCTTCTTTTTCTGTGTGACTTATTTCACTTAGAATCACCGTACCTGAATCCACTCATATTGATGCTACTGGTCTTATGACATTGATTTCATGGCTGAGGGATATTCCATCGTACGTAAGTACCACAATTTTTTGAACAATTTTTATATTTCCTGGGATATTTAAGGTGTACCCAAGTTGAAGTTCTTGTAAGCAGTGCAGCCATATATTTGGGTGTGTCTCTGTCTTATTCATTTTCAGTTTTCCCAAGGTATATTCCCTAGACTGGAAGTGCCCTTGGCTCTGTAGCTCTGTTGTTTACTTGTTTTAGGGGACACAGTACACTCCTTCAGAGAGGCAGTTGGCAATTTACATCCCGCCCATCAGCATAACAAGGCTCCCTGTTCCCCAGGACCTCTCTTGCCTTTCTGGTTTTTACACATTTTGTGGATGTCCCTTTTGACTGGTGGGAAGTAGTACTCCTTAGTAGTGCAGTTTTGCATTGCCCACTTGCTTGCTTGGCCAAAAAGGGCGTATGCGTTTTCTCCTGAATATATTCAGGAGAAAACGCATACGCCCTTTTTGGCCAACTGCATCATTGTCGAAGTTGTGCCCCTCTTCCTGTGCTTTAAAGGTGATTCCAACGTACCTCTTGAAATCTGTTTCCTGCTATTCTGCCTCGCATTCAGGTCCGCCTCGTTGCCTTCCCTCAACAGATTTTTGGACGATAGTTGCCCTTTATTAATCTGCCAGTTTGTGAATTGCTCTGCCACATAGCTCCAATTTTTAACTCGTTTTTTTGAGCTGAACGTAAGTCCAATATTTTGGTTCAGGGCCTATACTTGTTTACGGTGGGTGGCTGAGACTTTGGTTAATTCTTCCTCCCGGGAAAGAAGAGTGACATGTCCCCGTCCAAATGCCTAACAGCTACTCTCTCATTAGTTCTCCCTCTTCCCTTTCATCCTTTGCCAAATTGGCAACCTGAGTGCACCAGGAGCTTAAAGGTGCTGTCTCTCCATGTTTGGAGCTTGATAGTAAAGCAGATGAAAAGTCAAACTGGAGCACAAGGAGAGGTACTTACTCGTTGAGTTTTAGAAAAGTTTCGTATTCACAGTATGTCCATTCCCTAGGTTTCCCATACATGAAATAGCTATAGAAATATTCCCTACAACCTGGAGAGTTATGACCCATGGAATGTGTGCCATGCATTATTGCTTTAAAGGGTCTGCATTTGCTCACCCAATCTCACCAATCCTCTCAGTCCCATGTGTCCAGCCTTATGCCACATCCAGCTGTCATTGTAGATAGGGTCATTCCAGGTTTCAACAGAGACACTGAAGGAATTGTAAAGAATTTTCCTGTTTTTTTTTATTTTCTTTTTGAAATTCCTTTTTATAGTGGGTTTGAGCTGATTCTCACTGCCATGTTTATGCCAGTCTAGACATTTGATTTCCTTACGGAGACATATCAAACATAGGTTTAAGATTCTTACTAGTCAGATATATTCCTCTGCGGGAAATATGGGGTTTTGAGTTCCTTTCACTGGGGAAGGTGTAGGTCTTGTCTATTCCATAGTTGGTTTTTGGAACGTTACCTGGGCTTATATCAAACTCTGGTTTTATGCATCACCCCACCTCTCCTTCCCCCTTAAGCAGGCATAAGTGTGTTTTCTAAATGTGAGACTCTGTTCTGTTTCCTAACTCAGTTCATGTGTAGCCATGTTTACAGGATCTTCATAAGTGGTATCTTATGATAAGTTTCTTTTTCTGTGTGACTTATTTCACTTAGAATCATCGTACCTGAATCCACTCATTTTGCTGCTACTGGTCTTATGACATTGATTTGATGGCTGAGAGATATTCCATCGTACGTAAGTACCACAATTTTTTGAAAAATTTTTATATTTCCTGGGATATTCAATGTGTATCCAAGTTGAGGTTCTAGTAATCAGTGCAGGCCTAAATTTTGGGGTGGCTCTGACTTATTGATTTTCAGTTTTCCCAAGGTATATTCCCTAGACTGGATGTGCCCTTGGCTCTGTAGCTCTGTTGTTTACTTCTTTAGGGAACACAATGCACTCCTCCAGAGAGGCAGTTGGCAATTTACATCCCGCCCATCAGCATAACAAGGCTCCCTGTTCTCCAGGGCCTGTCTTGCCTTTCTGGTATTTACACATTTTGTGGATGTCCCTTTTGACCGGTGGGAAGTGATACTTATTTGTAGTGCAGATTTGCATTGCCCACTTGCTTGCTTGGTCAAAATGGGCGTATGCGTTTTCTCCTAAATATATTAAGGACAAAACGCATATACTCTTTTTGGCCAAGTGCATCATTGTCGAAGTTGTGCCCCTCTTCCTGTGCTTTACAGGTGATTCCAACGTACCTCTTGAAATCTGTTTCCTGCTATTCTGCCTCGCTTTCAAGTCCGCCTCGTTGCCTTCCTTCAACAGATTTTGGGATGATAGTTGTCCTTTATTTCTTTGCCAGTTTGTGAATTGCTGTGCCCTTGAGCTCCATTTTTCAACTCGTTTTTTGTGAGCTGAACGCATGTCCAAAATTTTGGTTCAGGACCTATACTGGTTCCCCGTGGGTGGTTGCAACTTTGGTTAATTCTTCTTCCTGCCCGGGAAATTAGAGCGACATATGACCGTCCAAATGCCTAACAGCTAATCTCTCATTGGTTCTCCCTCTTCACTTTCATCCTTTGCCAAATTGGCAACCTGTGCGAACCAGGAGGTTAAAGGTGCTGTCTCTCCAACTTGGGAGATTGATAGTAAAGCAGGTGGAAAATCAAACTGGAGCACCAGGAGAGGGACTATTCGTTGAGTTTTAGAAACCTTTCATATTCACAGTGTCTCCATTCTCTAGGTTTCCGGTACATGTTATATCTGTAGTAATGTTCCCTTTAACCTGGAGAGTTGGGAACCATGGAATGGGTGCCATGCATTATTGCTTTAAAGTGTCTGTATTTGCTCAATGAATCTCACCAATCCTCTCAGTCCCAAGTGTCCAGCCTTATGCCACATCCAGCTGTCATTGTAGACAGGGTCATTCCACGTTTCATCAGAGACCCTGAAGGAATTGTAAAGAATTTCCCTGTTTTTTGGTTTTGTTTTTGAAATTCTTTTTATAGTGGGTTTGAGCTGATTCTCGCTGCCATGTTTATGCCTGTCTAGACACACTTGATTCCCTTACGGATACATATCTATATATAGGTTTTAAGATTCTTACTAGTCAGATATATTCCTCTGCGGGAAATATGGTGTTTTGAGTCCCTTTCACTGAGGAAGGCGTAGGTCTTGTCTATTCCATAGTTGGTTTTTGGAACGGTACCTGTGCTTATATAAAACTCTGGTTTTATGCATCACCCCACCTCTCCTTCCCCTTTAAGCAGGCATAAGAGTGTTTTCTAAATGTGAGACTCTGTTCTCTATCCTAACTCAGTTCATGTGTCGCCATGTTTACAGGATCTTCATAAGTGATATCTTATGATAAGCTTCTTTTCTGTGTGACTTATTTCACTTAGAATCATCGTACCTTAATCCACTCATTTTGCTGCTACTGGTCTTATGACATTCATTTCATGGCTGAGGGATATTCCATCGTACGTAAGTACCACAATTTTTTGAACCATTTTTATATTTCCTGGGATATTTAAGGTGTACCCAAGTTGAGGTTCTTGTAAGCAGTGCAGCCCTAAATTTGAGGGTGGCTCTGTCTTATTGATTTTCAGTTTTCCCAAGGTATATTCCCTAGACTGGAAGTGCCCTTGGCTCTGTAGCTCTGTTGTTTACTTGTTTTAGGGAACACAATGCACTCCTCCAGTGAGGCAGTTGGCAATTTACATCCCGCCCATCAGCATAACAAGGCTCCCTGTTCTCCAGGGCCTGTCTTGCCTTTCTGGTATTTACCCTTTTTGTGGAGGTCCCTTTTGACCGGTGGGAAGTGATACTTCTTTGTAGTGCAGATTTGCATTGCCCACTTGCTTGCTTGGCCAAAAAGGGCGTATGTGTTTTCTCCTGCATATGTTCACAAGAAAATGCATACGCCATTTTTGGCCAAGTGCATCATTGTCGAAGTTGTGCCCCTCTGCCTGTGCTTTTCAGGTGATTCCAACGTACCCCTTGACATCTGTTTCCTGCTATTCTGCCTCGCTTTCAATCTGCCTTGTTGCCTTCCCTCAACAGATTTTTGGATGATAGTTCTCCTTTATTTCTTTGCCAGTTTGTGAATTGCTGTGCCCTTGAGCTCCATTTTTCAACTCGCTTTTTGTGAGCTGAACACATGTCCAAAATTTTGGTTCAGGACCTATACTGGTTCCCGGCGGGTGGTTGCAAGTTTGGTTAATTCTTCTTCCTGCCCGGGAAATTAGAGTGACATATGCCCGTCCAAATGCCTAACAGCTACTCTCTTATTGGTTCTCCCTCTTCCCTTTCATCCTGTGCCAAATTGGCAACCTGTGAGAACCAGGATGTTAAAGGGGCTGTCTCTCCAAGTTGGGAGATTGATAGTAAAGCAGGTGGAAAGTCAAACTGGAGCACCAGGAGAGGGACTATTCGTTGAGTTTTAGAAACCTTTCATATTCACAGTGTCTCCATTCTCTAGGTTTCCCGTACATGTTATATCTGTAGTAATATTCCCTTTAACTTGGAGAGTTAGGACCCATGGAATGGGTGCCATGCATTATTGCTTTAAAGTGTCTGTATTTGCTCACTGAATCTCACCAATCCTCTCAGTCCCTAGTGTCCAGACTTATGCCACATCCAGCTGTTATTGTAGACAGGGTCATTCCAGGTTTCATCAGAGACCCTGAAGGAATTGTAAAGAATTTCCCTGTTTTTTTGTTTTGTTTTTGAAATTCCTTTTTATATTGGGTTTGAGCTGATTCTCGCTGCCTTGTTTATGCCAGTCTAGAAACATTTAATTCCCTTATGGAGACATATCAATACATAGGTTTTAAGATTCTTACTAGTCAGATATATTCCTCTGCGGGAAATATGGGGTTTTGAGTCCCTTTCACTGAGGAAGGAATAGGTAGGTCTTGTCTATTCCATAGTTGGTTTTTGGAACGGTTCCTGTGCTCATATCAAACACTGTTTTTATGCATCACCCACCTCTCCTTCCCTTTTAAGCAGGCATAAGAGTGTTTTCTAAATGTGAGACTCTGTTCTCTTTCCTAACTCAGTTCATGTGTAGCCATGTTTACAGGATCTTCATAAGTGATATCTTATGATAAGCTTCTTTTTCTGTGTGACTTATTTCACTTAGAATCATCGTACCTGAATCCACTGATTTTGCTGCTACTGGTCTTATGACATTGATTTCATGGCTGAGGGATATTCCATCGTACGTAAGTACCACAATTTTTTGAACCATTTTTATATTTCCTGGGATATTTAAGGTGTACTCAAGTTGAGGTTCTTGTAAGCAGTGCAGCCCTAAATTTGAGGGTGGCTCTGTATTATTGATTTTCAGTTTTCCCAAAGTATATTCACTAGACTGGAAGTGCCCTTGGCTCTGTACGTCTGTTGTTTACTTGTTTTAGGGAACACAATGCACTCCTCCAGTGAGGCAGTTGGCAATTTACATCCCGCCCATCAGCATAACAAGGCTCTCTGTTCTCCAAGGCCTGTCTTGCCTTTATGGTATTTACACATTTTGTGGATGTCCCTTTTGACAGGTGGGAAGTGATACTTCTTTGTAGTGCAGATTTGCATTGCCCGCTTGCTTGCTTGGCCAAAAAGGGCGTATGTGTTTTCTCCTGCATATATTCAGGAGAAAACACATACACCCTTTTTAGCCAAGTGCATCATTGTCGTAGTTGTGCCCCTCTTCCTGTGCTTTACAGACGATTCCAACGTACCTCTTGAAAATTTTTTCCTGCTATTCCGCCTCACTTTCATGTCCGCTTTGTTGCCTTCCCTCAACAGATTTTTGGATGAGAGTTGTCTTTATTACTCTGCCAGTTTTTGAATTGTTGTGCCCTTCAGCTCCATTTTTCAACTCGTTTTTTGTGAGCTGAACGCATGTCCAAAATTTTGATTCAGGACCTATACTGGTTCCTGGTGGGTGGCTGCAACTTTGCTTAATTCTTCTTCCTGCCAGGAAAGTAGAGTGACATATGCCCGTCCAAATGCCTAACAGCTACTCTCTCATTGGTTCTCCCTCTTCCCTTTCATCCTCTGCCAAATTGACAACCTGTGCGAACCAGGAGGTTAAAGCTGCTGTCTCTCCAAGCTGGAAGATTGATAGTAAAGCAGTTGGAAAGTCAAACCGGAGCACCAGGAGAGGGACTATTCGTTGAGTTTTAGAAACCTTTCGTATTCACACTGTGTTCATTCTCTAGGGTTCCCGTACATATTATACCTATAGTAATATGCCCTTAACCCTGGCCTGTTGGGACCCATGGAATGGGTGCCACACATTATTGCTTTAAAGGGTCTACATTTACTCACCCAATCTCACCAATCCTCTCAGTCCTAAGTGTCCAGCCTTATGCCACATCCAGCTGTCGTTGTAGATAGGGTCATTCCAGGTTTCATCAGCGACCTTGAGGTGTTGTGTAAGAATTGTTCTGTTTTTATGTTTTGTTTTGAAATTCATTTTTATATTGGGTTTGAGCTGATTCTCCCTGCCATGTTTATGTCATTCTAGACACACTTAGTTACCTTACGGAGACATATCAATACATAGGTTTTAAAATTCTAACTAGTCAGATATATTTCTCTGTGGGGAATAGGGATGTTGAGTTCCGTTCACTGAGGAAGGAGTAGGGCTTGTCTCTTTTGTTTTTGGATTATGGAACGGTACCTGTGCTAATATCAATCTTTTGTTTTGTGCATCTCCCCACCTGTCTTTCCCCTTAATAAGCGTTAGAGTGTTTTCTAAATCTGAGATTCTGTTCTCTTCCCTAAATCAGTTCATATGTAGCCATGTTTACATTCACTTCATAAGTGATATCTTATGTCAGAATGCACCATGGCCCTTGTCATAATAATGCTTCATGACCCCTGTCATCACAATGATCCATGCCCTGGTTATCAAAATGCTCCATGTCCCTTGTCATCAAAATTCTCCACGTACTTGTCATCACAGTGCTACATGACACTTCTCATCAAAATGTTACATGCTCTTGTCATCACAATTCTCCATTCTCTTGACATTGCAATGCTCCATGCCCTTGTCATCACAATGCTCCATGCCTTTGTCATCACATTGCTCCATGACCCCTGTCATCACATTGCTCCCTGACACCTGTCATCACAATGCTTCATGCCCCTTGTCATTACAGTGCTCCATGATGCTCGACATCACAATTACCCAAGGTCTTCTCATCACAATGCTCCACGGTTTTGCCATCACCATGCTCCATGCCTTGTCATCTCAAAGCTCAATGTCCCTTGTCCTCACAATTATCCACGTCCTTGTCATTATAATGTTCCATGGCACTTCACATCACAATGCTATATGCTCTTGTCATCACAATACTCCATGCACTTGTCATCGCAATGCTCCATGACCCCTGTCACAGGAAGCTCCATGCGCTTTTCATCAAAATGCTTCACGACCAGGACATTAAAATTCTCAATGGCCCTTGATATCACAATGCTCCATGCCCTTGTCATCACAATGCTCCTTTATTTTGTCACAACAATCCTCCATAACAATTGGCATCACAATGCTCCATGATATTGTCATCAAACTGGAACATGACATATTTCATCACAATGCTCCCTGACAACTTTCCTCACAATAATCCATGACCTTGTCATCACAGTGCTCCATGCCCTTGTCATCACAATGTGCCATGCCCATTCTTATCACAATAATCCAAGAAACTTGTCAGACCAATGCTCCATCCCACTTTTCCTCACAATGCTCCATGAACGCTGTCATCAAAATTCACCATGCCCATCATCATAATGCTTCATGCTATTGTCATCACAATGAAATCAAAAAGCTCCATGACATCTGTCATCACAATGCTGCAAACCCTTGTGATCACAATGTCCCATAACAGTTGTCATCACAATGCCACATGACACTGGTCACCACAGTTATCCATGGGCTTCTCATCACAATGCACCATGACTTTTGTCAACACAATGTTCAATACCCTTGTCAAAACAATGCTCTCTGATTATTGACCTCAGTATGCACCGTGCACTCTTTCATGACAAGGCTCCATGCCTTTTTCATCACAATGATCCATGCCCTTCTCATCAAAATGTTCCAAGACACCTGTGATCACAATGCTCCTTGCACTTCTCATCACAAAGCTACATGACGAATGTCATCAGAATGCTCCATGGCCTTCTCATCATAATGTTCCATGCCCTTGTCATCACAATGCTCCAAGACCCCTGTAATCAAAATGATCCCTGCGACTTTTCATCGGAATGCTCCATGAGACTTGTCATCACAAGGTTCCATGGTCTTCACATCACAGTGCTCCAGGACCTTGTCATCACAGTGCTCCATTCCCTTGTCATCACAATGCTCCATGACCACTGTCATCACAATAATCCATGAATATTTTCAGCCCAATGCTCCACGAAATTCTCATCACAATGCTCCATAGACCATATCACCACAATGCTCCATGACCACTGTCATCAAAACACTCCATGACACCTGACAACACAATAATCCGGGACACTTGAAATCACAGTTCTCCATTCCCTAGTCATCACAATGCTCCATGACCCCTGTCATCACAACACTCCATGAATATTTTCAGCCCAGTGCTCCATGACCCTTGTCATCACAATGATCCATGCCCTTGTCCTCCCAATGCTCCATGACCCCTGTATTCACAATGCTCCGTGACGCTTGTCATCACAGTGCTCCCTGACACCTGTCATCAAAATGCTCCATGCCTTTGTCAGCAAAATGCTACATGACCTTGTCATTACAATACTCTATGCGCTTGTCATCACAATACTCCATTTCCATTGTCATCACAATCCTCCATGAACCTTGGGATCACATTGCTTCATGCCATTTGCATCACAATGCTCCATGCTCCTTGAAATCAAAATGATCCATGACCTCTGTCATCACAATGCTCCAAAACCTTGTGATCACAATGTTCCATAACACTTGTCATCACAACGCTCCATGATGCCTGTCATTACAATAATCCATGCCCTTTTCATCACAATGCTCCATGACCTTTTTCATCACAATTCTCAATACACTTGTCATCAAAATGCTCCCTGACACTTGTCATCAGAATGCTCCTTGAACCCTGTCACGAATAGGCTCCATGCCGTTTCATCACAATGCACCATGCCGTTTTCATCAGAATGCTCCAGGCCATTTTCATCAAAATCCTCCACAAGATTTTCATCAGAATGCTCCATGACCCTTCTCATCATAATTCTCCATGCACTTGTCAGCACAATGCTCCCTGACCCTTGTCATCACAATGCTCCAAGCCATTGTCATCACAATGTTCCATTACATTTGTCATCAGAATTCTCCATGACACTTGGCATCACAATGTTCCATGACATTGTCATCACAATGGGCCATTCCAAATGTCATTGCAATAATCCATGAAGCATATTAGACCAATGTTCCATGGCCTTGTCATCACAATGCTCCATGCCCTTGTTATCACAATGCTCCATGACCCCTGTCATCACAATGCTCCGTGACTCCCGTCATCACAATGCTTCATGACCTTTGTCATCACAGTGGTCCATGCCATCGTCATCAGCAGTCTCTGACCTTTTTAAACACAATGCTCCATGAACTTTTCATCACAATGCTCTTTGACCCTTGTCATCACAATGCTCCATGCGCTTGTCAGCACAATGCTGCATGACACATGTCATCACAGTGCACCATGCGCTTGTCATCAGAGTGCTCCACAATCTTGTCATCACAATGCTCCATGCACTTCTCATCAAAATGCTCTCTCACCACTGATATCACAATGCTACATCACTGTTTGTCACAGTACTCCCTCACCCCTGTCATCACAATGTTCCATGACTCCTGTCATCCCAATGCTACATGCACTTATCATCACAATGTTCATTGACCCGTGACAGCACAATGTTCCATAACACCTGTCATCAAAATGTTCCATGACAATTTTCATCAAATTGCTCCATGTCCCTGTCATCAGAATGCTCCAAGCCATTCTCATCACAATGCACAACGACCTTGCCATCAAAATGTTCCATGACCTTTGTCATCACAAAGATCCATGACCCTTGGCATCACAATGCTCCATGTCATTGTCATCACAATGCTCCATGAATGCTCTCATCACATTGCTCCATGCCCTTGTCTTCACAAAGCTCCATGACACATGTCATCAGAATGCCCCATGTTCTTCTCATCACAATGCTCCATGCCCTTACCATCACAATGCTCAATTACAGCAGTCATCACAATGCTCCATGACCCCTGCCATCACGATGTTCCATGGACTTGTCATCACAAAGCTCCATGACCCTTCTCATCACAATGCTCCAAGAACCGTGTAATCACAATGCTGTATGCCGCTTTTCATCTCAATGATCCATGAACCCTGTCATCACAATGCACCATGCCCATCATCATAATGCTTCATGCTATTGTCATCACAAAGAAATCAAAATGCTCCATGACCTCTCTCATACAAATGCTCCAAACCCTTGTGACCACAATATTCCATAACACTTGTCATCACAATGCCCCATGACGCCTGTCATCAGAATGCTCCATGTCCTTCTCATCACAATGCTCCGTGCCTTAGTCATCACAATGCTCCAAGACCCCTGTAATCACAATGCTCCAGGCCCCTTTTCATCAGGATGTTCCATGAGACTTGTCATCACAAGTCTCCATTGTCTTCTCATCACAATGCTCCAGGACCTTGTCATCACCATGCTCCATTCCCTTGTCATCACAATGCTCCATTACCCCTGTCATCACAATAATCCATGAACATTTTCAGCCCAGTGCTCCACGACCTACTCATCACAATGCTCCATGACCACTGTCATCACAACACTACATGACACATGACAAAATAATGATCTGGGACTCTTGTCATCACAATGCTCCATTCCGTAGTCATCACAATGCTTTATGACCCCTGTCATCACAACACTCCATGAATATTTTCAGCCGAGTGCTCCATGACCCTTCTCATCACAATGATCCATGCCATTGTCAGCCCAATGCTCCATGACCCCGTATTCACAATGCTCAATGACGCTTGTCATCACAGTGCTCCATGACACCTGTCATCACAATGCTCCATGCCTTTGTCAGCAAAGTGCTACATGACGTTGTCATTACAATGCTCTATGCGCTTGTCAGCACAATACTCCATTTCCATTGTCAACACACTCCTCCATGAACCTTGGGATCACATTGCTTCATGCCCTTGTCATCACAATGCTCCATGCTCCTTGAAATCAAAATGATCCATGACCTCTGTCATCACAATGCTCCAAATCCTTGTGATCACACTGTTCCATAACAATTCTCATCACAACGCTCCATGATGCCTGTCATCACAATACTCGATTCCCTTTTCATCACAATGCTCCATGACCATTGTCATCACAATTCTCAATACACTTGTCATCAAAATGCTCCCTGACACTTGTCGTCAGAATGTTCCTTGAACCCTGTCACGAAAAGGCTCCATGCCTTTTTCATCACAATGCCCCATGGCGTTTTCATCACAATGCTCCGTGCCATTGTCATCAAAATACTCCACAAGCTTGTCATCAGAATGCTACATGACCCTTGTCATCACAATTCTACATGCACTTGTCAGCACAATGCTCCATGACCCTTATCATCACAATGATCCAAGCCATTGTCATCACAATGGCCCATTACATATGTCATCACAATGCTACCTGACACGTGTCTTCACAATACTGCATGACCTGGTCATCACAATGCTCCATGCCCTTTTCATCACAATGCGCCATTCCAACTGTCATCACAATAATCCATGAAACTTATTAGACCAATGATCCATGCCCTTGTCATCACAACGCTACATGCCCTTATTATCACAATGCTCCATGGCCCCTGTCATCACAATGCTCCGTGACTCCAGTCATCACAGTGATTCATGACCTTTGTCATCACAATGGTCCATGCCCTCGTCATCAACAGTCTCTGTGACCATTTTAACCACAATGCTCCATGAACTTTTCATCACAATGCTCTTTGACCCTTGTCATCACAATGCTCCATGCGCTGGTCAGCACAATGCTCCATGACACATGTCATCACAATGAACCATGCGCTTGTCATCACAGTGCTCCACAATCTTGTCATCACAATGCTCCTTAAAATTTGTCATCACAATGCTCCATGCACTTCTCATCAAAATGCTCTCTCACCACTGATATCACAATGCTACATCACTATTTGTCACAATACTCCCTCACCCCTGTGATCACAGTGCTCCATGACTCCTGTCATCTCAATGCTACATGCACTTATCACAATGTTCGATGACCCCTGACATCACAGTGTTCCATAACACCTGTCATCAAAATGTTCCTTGACACTTTTCATCAAATTGCTCCAAGACCCTGTCATCAAAATGCTCCCTGCCCTTCTCATCACAATGCACAACGCCCTTGCCATCTAAATGCTCCATGACCTTTGTCATCACAAAGATCCATGAGCCTTGGCATCACAATGCTCCATGTCATTGTCATCACCATGCTCCATGAACCCTCTCATCCCATTGCTCCATGCCCTTGTCTTCACAAAGCTCCATGTCACATGTCATCAGAATGCTCCATGGCCTTCTCATCACAATGCTCCATGCCCTTGCCATCACAATGCTCCATTACCCCAGTCATAACAATGCTCCATGACCCCTGCCATCACGATGTTCCATGGTCTTGTCATCTCAAAGCTCCATGACCCTTCTCATCACAATGCTCCAAGATCCCTGTAATCACAATGCTCTATGCCCTTTTTCATCTCAATGATCCATGAACCCTGTCATCACAATGCACCATGCCCATCATCATAATACTTCATGCTATTGTCATCACAAAGAAATCAAAATGCTCCATGACCTCTGTCATAACAATGCTCCAAACCCTTGTGATCACAATATTCCCTATCACTTGTCATCACAATGCCGCATGACACTCGTCATCACAATTATCAATGGTCTTCTCATCACAATGCTCAATACACTTGTCATCAAAATGCTCCCTGACACTTGTTGTCTGTATGCTCCTTGAACCCTGTCATCACAAGTCTCCATGCCTTTTTCATCACAATGATCAATGCCCTTTTCATCACAATGCTCCAAGACCCATGTAATCACAATGCTCCATGCCCTTGTCATCACAAAGCTCAATGACGCATGCCATCAGAATGCTCCTTGGTCTTCTCCTCACAATGCTCCATGCCCTTGTCATCACAATGTGCCAAGACCCCTCTAATCACCATGCTCCATGCCCCATTTCATCAGTATGCTCCATGAGACTTTTCATCACAAGGCTCCATGGTTTTGCCATCACAGTGCTCCAGGACCTTGTCATCACAATGCTTCTCGACATTTTCATGAAAATTTTCAATGGCCCTTTTCATCATAATGCTCCAAGCCCTAATCATCAAAATGCTCCATTATATTGGTCATCACAATTCTCCATTACATTTTGCATCACAATGCTCCATGCCACTGTAATCGCAATGGACCATGACATATGTCATCACAATGCTCCTTGTCACCTGTCTTCACAATACTCCATGACATTCTCATCAGAATGCTCCAGGCCCTGGTCATCACAATGCACCATGCCCACTGTCATCACAATAATCTATGAAACTTGTCAGACCAATGCTCCATGCCCCTGTCATCATAATGCTCCATGCCCTTGTCATCACAAAGCTACATGACCCCTGTCTTCACAATGCTCCGTGACTCCAGTCATCACAATGTTTCATAACGTTTGTCATCACAGTGGTCCATGCCCGCATCATCACAAGGCTCTGTGACCTTTGTAACCACAATGCTCCATGAACTTTTCATCACAATGCTCTTTGACCCTTGTCATCACAATGCTCCATGCGCTGGTCAGCACAATGTTCCATGACACATGTCATCACAATGCACCATGCGCTTGTCATCACAGTGCTCCACAATCTTTTCATCACAATGCTCCTTAAAATTTGTCATCACAATGCTCCATGCACTTCTCATCAAAATGCTCTCTCACCACTGATATCACAATGCTACATCACTATTTGTCACAATACTCCCTCACCCCTGTCATCACAATGTTCCATGACTCCTGTCATCACAATGCTACATGCACTTATCACAATGTTCGATGACCCCTGACATCACAGTGTTCCATAACACCTGTCATCAAAATGTTCCATGACATTTTTCATCAAATTGCTCCAAAACACTGTCATCAGAATGCTCCCTGCCCTTCTCATCACAATGTACAACGCCCTTGCCCTCTAAATGCTCCGTGACCTTTGTCATCACAAAGATCCATGACACCTGTCTTCACAATGCTCTGTGACTCCAGTCATCACAATGTTTCATAACGTTTGTCATCACAGTGGTCCATGCCCGTGTCATCACAAGGCTCTGTGACCTTTGTAACCACAATGCTCCCTGAAATTTTCATCACAATTCTCTGTGACCCTTGTCATCATAATGCTCCATGTCTTTTTCAGAACAATTCTCCATGACCATTTACATCACAATGTGCCACGTGCATTTAATCACAACGGTCCACAACTTTGCCATTGCAATGCTCCCTAAACCTTGTAATCACAATGCTCCATGCACTTCTCATCAAACTGCTCTCTCACACGAGATATCACAATGTTCCATAACTAGTCATCACAATACTCCCTCACCCCTGTAATCACAATGTTCCATGAAACTGTCATCACAATGCTACATCCCCTTATCATCACAATGTTCCATGACCCCTGACATCACAATGTTCCATAACCCCTGTCATCAAAATGCTCCATGACGCTTTTCATCCCAAAGCTCCAAGACCCCTGACATAACAATGTTCTATTACCCCTGCCATCAAAATGTTCCATTACACTTTTCATCAAATTGCTGCATGACCCGGTCATCAAAATGCTCCCTGCCCTTCTCATCACAATGCACCATGCCCTTGTCATCAAAATGCTCCATGACTTGTCATCACAAAGCTCCATGACCCTTGGCATCACAATGCTCCTTGTCATTGTCATCACAATGCTCCATAAACACTCTTATCACATTGCTCCATGCCCTTGTCATCACAAAGCTCCATGACGCATGTCCTCAAAATATTCCATGGCCTTCTCATCACAATGCTCCATGCCCTTGTCATCACAATGGCCAAAACCCCTGTAAACACAATGCTCCATGCCCCTTTTCATCTCAATGCTCCATGAACCCTGTCATCACAATGCACCATGCCCATCATCATAATGCTTCAGGCTATTGTCATCACAATGAAATCAATATTTTCCATGACCTCGGTCATCAAAATGCTCCAAACACTTGTGATCACAATGTTCCATAACACTTATCATCACAACACCCCATGGCGCTCATCATCACAATTATCCATGGTCTTCTCATCACAATGCTCCATGATCTTTGTCATCACAATGCTCAATACACTTGTCGTCACAATGCTCCCTGACACTTGTCGTCAGTATGCTCCTTGAACCCTGTCATGACAAGGCTCCATGCCTTTTTCATAACAATGAGCCATGCCCTTTTCATCACAATGCTCCAAGATCCCTGTAATCACAATGCTCCATGCACATCTCATCAAAATGCTCTCTCACCAGAGATATCACAATGTTCCATCACTAGTCATCACAATACTCCCTCACCCCTGTAAACACAATGTTCCATGACACTGTCATCACAATGCTACATCCCCTTATCCTCACAATGTTCCATGACCCCTGACATCACAATGTTCCATATCCCCTGTCATCAAAATGCTCCATGACCCTTTTCTTCCCAAAATTCCAAGACCCCTGACATCACAATGTTTTATAAGCCCTGCATCAAAATGTTCCTTTACAATTTTCATCAAATTGCTGCATGAACCGGCCATCAAAATGCTCCCTGCCTTTCTCATCACAATGCACCATGCCCTTGTCATCAAAATGCTCCATGACTTGTCATCACAAACTCCATGACCCTTGGAATCACAATTCTCCATGTCATTGTCATCACAATGCTCCATGAACCCTCTTATCACATTGCTCCATGCCCTTGTCATCACAAAGCTCCCTGAAACTTGTCATCACAATGCTCGATGCCCTTCTCATCACAATACTCCATGCCCTTGTCATTACAATCCTGCATGACCGATGTATCACAGTGCTCCATGCCATTGTCATCACAATGCTCCATGCCCACTCTCATCACATTAATCCATGAAATATTTCAGACCAATGTTCCTTGCCCTTCTCATCAAAATCTTGCATTACCCCTGTCATAACAATGCACCATGACCTTTGCCATCAAAATATTCCACGTCCTAGTCATCACAAGGTTCCATGACACTTGTCATCACAGTGCTTAAGAGCACTGAAATCACAATGCTCCATGCCCTTGTCATCACAAAGCTCCATGACGCAGGTCATCAGAATGTTCCATGGCCTTTTCATCACAATGCTCCATGCCCTTGTCATCACAATGTTACAAGACAATTGTAATCACAATGCTCCATGCCCCTTTTCATCTCAATGCTCCATGAACCCTGTCATCACAATGCACCATGCCCATCATCATAACGCTTCAGGCTATTGTCATCACAATGAAATGAATATTCTCCATGACATCTGTCATCATAATGCTCCCAACCCTTGTGATCACAATGTTCCATAACACTTATCATCACAACACCCCATGATGCTCATCATCACAATTATCCATGGTCTTCTCATCACAATGCTCCATGATCTTTGTCATCACAATGCTCAATACACTTGTCATCACAATGCTCCCTGACACTTGTCGTCAGTATGCTCCTTGAACCCTGTCATGACAAGGCTCCGTGCCATTTTCATAACAATGATCCATGCCCTTTTTATCACAATGCTCCAAGATGCCTGTAATCACAATGCTCCATGCCCTTGTCATCAGAAAACTCTATGACGCATATCATCAGAATGCTCCATGGCCTTCTCATCAAAATGCTCCATGCCCTACTCATCACAATGTTCCATGGCCAATATTATCACAATGCTCCATGACCACTGTCATCACAACAATCCATGACACCTGACAACACAATGATCTGGGACTCTTGTCATCACAATGCTCCATTCCCTAGTCATAACAATGCTTCATGACCCCTGTCATCCCAACATTCCATGAACATTTTCAGCCCAGTGCTCCATGACCCTTGTCATCACAATGCTCCATGACCCCTGTATTCACAATGCTCCGTGATGCTTGTCATCACTGTGCTCCATGACACTTGTCATCACAATGCTCCATGTCTTTGTCAGCAAAATGCTACATGACCTTTTCATTACAATGCTCTATGCGCTTGTCATCAAAATACTCTATTTCCATTGTCATCACAATCCTCCATGAACCTTGGGATCACATTGCTTCATACCCCTGTCATCACTATGCTCCATGCTCCTTGAAATCAAAATGATCCATGACGTCTGTCATCACAATGTTCCAAACCCTTGTGATCACAATGTTTCATAACACTTGTCATCACAATGCTCCATGATGCATGTCATATCAATACTCCATGCCCTTTTCATCCCAATGCTCCATGACCTTTGTCATCACAATTCTCAATACACTTGTCATCACAAAGCTCCCTGACACTTGTCTTCAGAATGCTCCTTAAACCCTGTCACGAAAAGCTACCATGCCTCTTTCATCACAATGCCCCATGCCATTTTCATTTCAAAGCTCCATGCCATTCTCATTAAAATACTCCACAAGCTTGTCATCAGAATGCTCCATGACCCTTGTCATCACAGTCCTACATGCAATTGTCAGCACAATGCTCCCTGAACGTTGTCATCACTATGCTCAAAGCCATTGTCATCACAATGCTCCTTTACCTTTGTCATCAGAATCCTCCATGAAACTTGGCATCACAATGCTCCATGCCATTGTCATCACAATGGGCCATTACATATGTCATCACAATGCTCCCTGACTCATATCTTCAAAATAATCCATGACCTTCTCATCACAATGCTCCATGACCCCTGTCATCATAATGCTCCATGCACTTGTCATCAGAGTGCTCCACAATCTTGTCATCACAATGCTCCATAAACGTTGTCATCACAATGCTCCATGCACTTCTCATCAAAATGCTCTCTCACCACTGATATCACAATGATACATCACTATTCGTCACAATACTCCATCACCCCTGTCATCACAATGTTCCATGACTCCTGTCATCACAGTGCTACATGCACTAATCATCACAATGTTCGATGACCCCTGACATCACAATGTTACATAACCCCTGTCATCAAAATGCTCCATGACGCTTTTCATCAAAATGCTCCATGACCCCTGACATCACAATGTTCCATAAACACTCTCATCAAAATGTTCCATGACCCTTTTCATCAAAATGCTCCATGACACTGTGATCACAATGCTCCTTGCCCTTCTCATAACAATGCACAACGACATTGTTATCAAAATGCTCCCTGACACTTGTTTTCTGTATGCTCCTTGAACCCTGTCATGACGAGGCTCCATGCCTCTTTCATCACAATGATCCATGCCCTTTTCTTCACAGTGCTCCAAGACCCCTCTAATCACAATGCTCCATGCCCTTGTCATCACAAAGCTCAATGACGCATGTCATCAGAATGCTCCTTGTCCTTCTCCTCAAAATGCTCCATGCCCTTGTCATCACAATGTTCCAAGACCCCTGTATTCACAATGCTCCATGCCCCTTTTCATCAGTATGCTCCATGAGACTTGTCATCACAAGACTCCATGGTTTTCTCATCACAATGCTCCAGGACATTGTCATCACAATGCTCCAGGACATTGTCATCACAATGCTTCACGACCTTGTCATGAAAATTCACAATGGCCCTTGTCATCATAATGCTCTAAGCCCTAGTCATCACAATGCTCCATTATATTTGTCATCACAATCCTCCATTACATTTGGCATCAAAATGCTCCATGCCATTGTCATCGCAATGGACCATGACATATATCATCCCAATGCTCGCTGACACCTGTCTACACAATACTCCATGACATTCTCATCACAATGCTGCATGTCCTTGTCATCGCAGTCGACCATGACATAGGTCATCACAATGCTCCCTGACACCTGTCTTCACAATAATCCATGACCTTCACATCACAATGCTGCATGCCCTTGTCATCACAATGCACCGTGCCCACTGTCATCACAATAATCTATGAAACTTTTCAGACCAATGCTCCATGCACCTGTCATCACAATGCTCAATGTCCTTGTCATCACAATGCTCCATGACCCCTGTCATCACAATGCTCCGTGACACCAGTCATCACAATGATTCATAACGTTTGTCATCACAATGCTCCATGCCCCAGTCATCACAAGGCTCTGTGACCATTGTAACCACAATGCTCCATGAAATTTTCATCACAATGCTCCATGACACTTGTCATCACAATGTTCCTTGCCTTTGTCCGAACAATGCTCCATGACCCTTGTCATCACATTGTGCTACACACTTTTCATTACAAAGGTTCACAAACTTGTCATTGCTATGCTCCATAAACCTTGTAATCACAGTGATCCATGCACTTTTCATCAAAATGCTCTCTCACCAGAGATATCACAATGTTCCATCACTAGTCATCACCATACTCCCTCATCCCTGTAATCACAATGTTCCATGACCCCTGTCATCTCAATGCTACATACACTTATCATCACAATGTTCCATGACACCTGACATCACAATGTTCCACAACCCCTGTCATCAAAATGCTCCATGACCCTTTTCAACCCAAAGCTCCATGACCAATGACATCACAATATTCTATAACCCCTCTCATCAAAATATTCCATTACACTATTCCTCAAATTGCTGTATGACACTGTCATCAAAATGCTCCCTGCCCTTCTCATCACAATGCACCACGCCCTTGTCATCAAAAGGCTCCATGACCTTTGTCTTCACAAAGCTCCATGATCCTTGACATCACTGTGCTCCATGTCATTGTCATCACAATGCTCCATGAACCCTCTCATCACATTGCTCCATGCCCTTGTCATCACAAAGCTCCATGACACTTGTCATCACAGTGCTTGATGCCCTTCTCATCACAATGCTCCATGCCCTTGTCATTACAATCCTCCATGACCAGTGTATCACAGCGTTCCGTGCTCTTGTCATCACAGTGCTCCATGCCCACTCTCATCACAATAATCCATGAAATATTTCACAACAATGCTTCCTGCCCTTCTCATCACAATGCTCCATTACACCTGTCATAACAATGTTTCATGAGCCCTGCCATCACAATGTTCCACGGTCTTGTCATTCACAAGGCTCCATGACACTTGTCATCACAATATTCCAAGAACCCTTTAATCACAATGCTCCATGCCCTTGTCATCAGAAAGCCCCATAACGCATGTCATCAGAATGTTCCATGGACTTCTCATCACAATGCTCCATGCCCTTGTCATCACAATGCTCCAAGACCCTTGTTATCAAAATGCTCGATGCCCCTTTTCATCTCAAAGCTCCATGAATCCTATCATCACAATGCACCATGCCCATCATCATAATGCTTCAGGCTATTGTCACACAATGAAATCAAAATGCTCCATGACCTCTGTCATCACAATGCTCCAAACCGTTGTGATCACAATATTCCATAACACTTATCATCACAACACCCCATGATGCTCATAATCACAGTTATCCATGGTCTTCTCATCACTATGCTCCATAACCTTTGTCATCACAATGCTCAGCACACTGGTCATCACAATGCTCCCTGACACTTGTCGTCAGTATGCTCCTTGAACACTGTCATGACAAGGCTCCATGCCTTCTTCATCACAATGATCCATGCCCTTTTCATCACAGTCCTCCAAGACACCTGTAATCACAATGTTCCATGCACTTGTCATCACAGTGCTCCATGACGCATTCATCAGAATGCTCCATGTCCTTCTCTTCACAATGCTCCATGCCCTTGTCATAACAATGCTCCAAGACCACTGTAATCACAATGCTCCATGCCCCTTTTCATCAGAATACTCCATGATAGTTTTCATCACATGTCTCCATGGTCTTCTCATCACAATGCTCCAGGACCTTGTCATCACCATGCTCCATTTCCTTGTCATCACAATGTTCCATGACCCCTGTCATCAGAGTACTCCATGAACATTTTCAGCCCAATTCTCCATGACACTCCCATCACAATGCTCCATGACCAATATCATCACAATGCTCCATGACCACTGTCATCACAACACTCCATTACCCCTGACAACACAGTGAGCCGGGACTCTTGTCATCACAATGCTCCATGACCCCTGTCATCACAATACTCCATAAACATTTTCAGCCCGATCTTCCATGACACTTGTCATCACAATGATCCATGCCCTTTTCATCCCAATGCTCCATGACCCCTGTATTCACAATGCTCTGTGACGCATGTCATCACAGTGCTCCATGACACCTGTCATCACAATTCTCCATTCCTTTGTCAGCAAAATGCTACATGAACTTGTCATTACAATGTTCTATGAGCTTGTCATAACATTACACCTTTACTATGGTCATCACAATCCTCCATGAAACTTGGAATCACATTGTTTCTTGCCCTTGCCATCACAATGCTCCATGCTTCTTGAAATCAACAATATCCATGACCTGTGTCATCACAATGCTCCAAACACTTGTGATCACCAAGTTCCATAACACTTGTCATCACAAAGCTCCATGATGCCTGTCATCACAATACTCCATGCCCTTTTCATCACAATGCTCCATGACCTTTTTCATCACAATTCTCAATACACTTGTCATCACAATGCTTCCTGACACTTGTCTTCAGAATGCTCCATGAACCCTGTCACGAAAAGGCTCCATGCCTTTTTCCTCACAATGCCCCATGCAGTTTTCATCACAATGATCCATGCCAATGTCATCAAAATACTCCACAAGCTTGTCATCAAAATGCTCCATGACCCTTGTCATCACTATTCTCCATGCACTTGTCAGCACAATGCTCCCTGACCCTTGTCATCACAATGCTCCAAGCCATTGTCCTCACACTGTTCCATTACCTTTGTCATCAGAATCCTCCATGACACTTGCATCACAATGCTCCATGCCATTGTCATCACAATGGGCCATTACATATGTCATCACAGTGCTCCCTGACACCTGTCTTCACAATACTGTATGACCTGGCCTTCACAATGCTCCATGCCCTTGATATCACAAAGCTCCATGACCCCTGTCATCACAATGCTCCGTGACTCCAGTCATCACAATGCTTCATGACCTTTGTCATCACAATGGTCCATGCCCTCATCATCAACAGTCTCTGTGACCTTTTTAACCACAATGCTCCATGAACTTTTCATCACAATGCTCTTTGACCCTTGTCATCACAATACTCTATGCCTTTCTCAGCACAATGCTCCATGACCGTTGTCATTACAATGCTCCATTCGCTTGACAGCACAATGCTCCTTGACACATGTCATCACAATTTGCCATGCGCTTCTCATCACAGTGCTCCACAATCTTGTCATCACAATGCTCTATAAACCTTGTCATCACAATGCTACATGCACTTATCATCACAATGTTCGATGACCCCTGACATCACAATGTTCCATAACCCCTGTCACCAGAATGCTCCATGACCCTTTTCATCAAAATGTTCCATGTCCCCTGACATCACAATGCTCCATGACCCCTGTCATCACAATGCTCCATGCTCCTTGATATCACAATGATCCATGACCTCTGTCTTCACAATGCTCCAAACCCATGTGATCACAATGTTCCATAACCCTTGTCATCACAACGCTCCATAATGCCTGTCATCACAATACTCCATGCCCTTGTCGTCACAATGCTCCATGATATTTGTCATCACAATTCTCAATACACTTGTCATCACAATGCTGACACTTGTCGTCAGAATGCTCCTTGAACCCTGTCATGAAAAGGCTCCATGCATTTTTCATCACAGTGCTCCATGCCCTTTTCATCACAATGCTCCATGCCATTGTCATCACAATACTCCACAAGCTTGTCATCTGAATGCTCCATGACACTTGTCATCACAATGCTCCATGAGCACTGTCATCACAATGCTCCATACCACATGTCATTACAGTGCTCCATGACGCTGGCCATTCACAATTATCCGTGGTCTTCTAATCACAATGCTCCACACGCTTGTCATCAAAATGCTCCATGACCCTTGTCATCACAATGCTTCATGACCCCTGTCATCACAATGCTCCATGCCCCTTGTCATTACAGTGCTCCATGATGCTCGTCACCAGAATTATCCATGGTCTTCTCATCACACTGCTCCACGGTCTTGCCATCACAATGCTCCATGCCCTGGTCGTCACAATTCTCCATGTCCTTGTCATCACAATGCTCCATGACAGTTCTCATCACAATGTTACATGCTCTTGTCATCACAATTCTCCATGCACTTGTCATCGCATTGCCCCCTGACCCCTGTCATAGCAAGCCGCATGCCTTTGTCATTACAATGCTTCACGACATTTTCATCAAAATTCTCAATGGCCGTTGTCATCACAATGCTCCATGCCCTTGTCATCACAATGCTCCATGACCCTTGTCATCACAATGCTCCAAGCATTTGTCATCACAATGCTCCATTACCTTTGTCATCACAATCCTCCATATCACTTGGCATCACAATGCTCCATGCCATTGTCATCACAATGGTACATGAAATATGCCATCACAATGCTCCCTGACACCTGTCTTCACCATACTCCATGACCTTGTCATCACAATGCTCCATGCCCTTGTCATCACAATGTGCCATGCCCACTGTCAACACAATTATCCATGAAACTTGTCAGACCAATGCTCCATGCCCCTGTCATCACAATGCTACATGACCCCAGTCATCACAATGCTCCATATGTCCCGTCATCACAAGGCTTCATGACCTGTGTCATCACAATGGTCAATGCACTCATCATCACAATGCTCTGTGAAATTTGTCACCACAATGCTCCATGACCTTTTCATCACAGTGCAGATACGTCCATGAGTGCAAGTGCCCTATGCTCTGTAGCTCATCTTTTAGATGTTTTAGCAAACACAATACACTTCTCCAGAGTGGCCCTGGGCAAATTACAATTCCACTATCAGCCTCACAGGGCTCCCTTTTCTCCTCACCCTGTCCTGCATTTCTGGTGTTTACACTTTATGTGGATGGCCCTTCTGACTGATGTGAAGTGATACATTTTGTAGTATTGATTTCCAGTGCCCACCTGTTTGGTTGGATAAAATGTGTGTATGGCCTTTACTTGAATATATTCGGAAAAAATTGCATATGCCCTTTTGGGCCAACTGCATCATTGGCGATGTTCAGACCCTTTTCTTGTGCTTTAATGGGGAGTCCTTTCTACCTCTTCAAATCTGTTTCCTGCCACTCTCCCTTGCTTACAACTCCTTTTCTGTGACTTACCTCAAGACATTTTTCGACGATAGATATTTTCAACTCTGCAGTTTCATGAATTTTAGTGCCCCTGAGTTCCATTTTTCAACTTGTGTTTTTGGAAACTGGACACAAAACAGCGGGATTTCCTCTAGCCCTATTCTGTTTCCATGGGCAATTCTAGCCTTTGATGAATTTGTCTTCCAGATTGGAAATTAGAGTGGCATGTTCCTGTCCGAACAACTAAGACTTGTCTCTAAATTTTTCTCATCCTTCCGCTTCATCCTCTGGACAAATTCCAAACTGTGTGCAACAGGATGTTGACGGTGCTGATATCCCCAAGTGAGGAGATTGTTAGGAAAGATGCTGGAGGGGTGAACCTGACAAATTCCAAACTGTGTGCAAAAGGATGTTGACGGTGCTGATATCCCCAAGTGAGGAGATTGTTAGGAAAGATGCTCGAGGGGTGAACCCGAGCACCAGACAATGAGGAGATGAGGTGCCTTTTCCAAACTCTTTCCGAACAAATGGTGTACCTTCGTCTAGGTGTGACAGGCATGTTTGAGCTGTAGGAAGGGTCCAGTGCACGGAAGGAGAACACCAGGGATTTTTCCAAATCAGTGCCTCCCCGAACCCCAAACTGGGGAATTTTTAAGCTACGGCTACACGTATGTCCATTAAGCGCCTTGGGAAATAGGCAGAGCCCAAACTTTAGATGATTGAAATCTTCAGGGTCAGAAGCGTTCACCATCGGCCTTGCTTAGGTTACATTTTATCTGTCTTTGATAGATGATGTCAATAAAAATATCTATTCTTTTTCAGATTATTTCCCCTTATAGGTTATTGCAAAATATTCAGTGTAGTTCCCTGTGCTATACAGTAGTTCCTTGTTGATGATCTATTTTATACATAGCAGTGTGTATGTGTTAATCCCACACTGTTAATTTATCCCTTCTCCTACCTTTCCCCTTTGGTAATAATAAATTATAAGATTTTATACTTCTTAGAATTGGGGGAGCTGAAAGAGAGGTATCATTTTCAATGGAAAAGCATTCAAAACAAGATTGAAGCTTCAGCCATGAGTATTCGATGTACATCCATGGAAATAAATCACTTCATTTCTCTAATGTTGACCTGACAAATAAGACAGACGTCTTCACTGAACTTGCTTATAGTAAAGTGATGGAAATATCAAATGTAAGTCTTAGAAACATCTTATTTTACCCGAGCATTATACACTGCTCTATGTTAACTACAGTTTGGCTCACACATCTGTTCATTGAAGTTACAATGTTCTCAATTTCTGTTACTGATCCTCCAGAGTGGACCCCAACAGAAGTCCCCGTGCCCAGTGTCATTGGAGCCAACAGATCAAGACTGAGTTTGGTTCAGAAGCAAAGGAAACATTATTTTGAAAACAGAATGGAGAGGTGAGAGCGTGCACTCCCCCACGGGCTGTTGGCTGGGATGATGTGTAGGGACCCCAGGAGCGTCACTGGGAGGGAGGGGATGGAGGTCTCGAAGGCTGGGTTGGCTGCAGCTCAGGCTCTATGCCGTGGAGTCTGCATGGGACCCCGCTAGCTGAGGTGTGGACCCAGCCATTCTGCACTACGAAATCGGGTCTGAAGTGCCGGGTGTGTGACCTCTGCATGCGGAACCCTAGGAGCACGTGAAATTAGACAAAGCACAAAGGAAAAACATGTTAGACATTATTTTATTGCCCAGATTCTCTTTTTATCTCCCAGGAATTTTTAATGAACGTTGCCAGAGACGAACACCTCCTCTGCTTTTTGTTCTGTTCCTCATTCTTCGGGTGTTTAGGGTGCAGACCCCTCTTTTGTAACTGCTTCATGCTGTGGTGGGAGCCCTGATACATCGGGGGAGGGGCAAAACGTCTCCCCACCAGCCTCCAGGTGAGGTTGATTGTCCCAAGGCCTCCTGCCTCACTTCTCGTCCGCCTGAGCACCAGCATTGCAAGTGTTATAGATTCTAATGACCTTTAAGTGTCCAGGAGAGAGATGTGCAGAGATGCTGAGGTGGCAGGTTTCACCCCCCCCACATTTGTACGGTGACTTTAGGCTGACGGTTTTTGCCAGCCTAGATGCTCTGACCAGTAGTCTGTGCTTTCTTTAATTAGGTCCCTGAATTAATGTACAAACAGCACCATGTGTCAGAACCGTGCCCGCGAAACTCCCAGACAGTCCAGGGTCAGTGGTGATCCAGGACCATGACGTCCACTGAGTCAACGGCCTTTAGAAGTAGCCAGCAGACCAGCCGGTCATATTGGCCACCATCACCGCGGTGTCTGTAGGGTTTTCTATGGTGAAAGCATGATATACGTTTCCCCCGCCAAGCTTATTAGCTCCCCTCTGGGTGCAGTAAGTCCTGCAAGCAGTAGTCTGCTCTTTCGGGGCACAGTCTTGTTGTTTTCTGAGAGAAACTCCAGGTCAAGTGATGGTCACACGAGTCATCTTGGGGGCCCGTTGCCCCCATTTGTCTCTCTGGAGGTTGGAGTTGGAGGGCCTCCTCACTCGAGGTCAGTGTGTCCACAGAGCGACCCCTGCAACTTCAGGGCATGATGGGTGGTTAGGATCACGACGTGGGGTCCTTTTCCCTTAGGAGGGAGCTGGCCTTGTGGGCTGCTGATTTCTAGCTTTTTAGATACCCCAGTATCCTGGCCTGATGAGTCGGTGGGCAAAGCCCTTGGTGATCATAGTTTATCATACCTGAAGTGTATTCTTGTTGCTCCATTTCAAGTGGTCCCAGTTTTTTCACTAAGTCTCCAAGGGCAATTAACCTTTGACCGGTTATGTAAAGGTCAAAGGGTTTAGCTAAATTAGCGAGTTCCTGGGCAAGGGTCTGAATTGACTGCTCTTTCCATTCTTGAAAGGCTGCTTCTGGATTCTATACAAAAGTATCATCATCTTTTCGTGTCAGTGTTTCATGTAGAGGCCCAGCTATTAGACTGTAGTTAGGGATCCAGATGCAGAAAACCTTGGCCTCCCCAGGAACCCCTAAGCTGTCTTCTAGTTTTAGAAGAGGTAAGGCTGCAAATGGCTTCTTCCCTATCCTGGGATGCGTTTCTCTGAATATCTGTGAGAATAAAGCCCAGGCATGTCACCTGAGCCTGGGATATTTGAGCCTTTTCCTTGGACACCTTCTATCCTTTCTTGGCTAGGTAGTTCAGAGGGGTCTTTAGTAGGCCTGGCGATCAGAATGTCATCTGCATATTGAAGGAGGGTTCCCTTTTACAGAGGTAGAACTTTTAGGTCTTTAGAGGACATTTCCCCAATGATGGTGTGGGGATTTTTGAACCATTGGGGCAGGACGGCCCAGCATTATTGCTTGTGTTGCATGTTGTGTCCTGCCACTCACAAGCCAAAAATTCTTGTGACTCTGAGCTGAATGGAATACAGAAGAAGGCATCATTGAAGTCTAATACAGAATGCCATGGCCTGGTGGATGGTAGAATCAGCAGCAGGGTGTAGGAAATAGGAGCTACTGGATGTATATCCTCGGTGGCTTCACTGACTGTCCTGATATCCTTTACCAGGTCTCCAGCAGCCCATGGGGCTCTCGTGGTCAGGCCAATCCCAGGATATGGAGCTCACCTGGGCTGCATTCCGCACCCAACAGCCCACGGAGCTCTCGTGGTCAAGTCCTTCCCAGGGTATGGAGCTCACCTGTGCAGCTACCCAGCAGCCCATGGGGCTCTCATAGTCAGGCCCTTCCCAGGATACGGAACTCCCCTGGGCAGGTACCCCAGCAGGGCTGGACACACAGGAACTGTGCACATAGCCCACCTTGCAGAGAACCCCCAGCTCACCTGTCACTCACAGCTGACACAGAACACCTCAGAGCAGGACTTGAACTAACAAACAGCAGCTCTGACAGGTCTGTGACCCTGGCTATCACTCTGTGCAGCCTCTCTCTGCCTGGTCTTCCAGACACTTCCACTGCATCCAGGCCACCAGGCCTCTGTCTCCACCCACCATCACTCCTCTCCCTGACTCCTGGGTTCCTCTCATTAGGATACGGTCTTCTTGAAGTTGTTTTCCACTCATGGACCAGATAAAATGTTAAGAAAACAAGCCGCAGATGCAGCCCCTTGTCTAGCCTGACTCTCAAGAGCCCACACCTCTTCCTTGGGACTGACCCGTTTAGCAAGTTTCATATTCTGCAACTGTGAGCCCCTGAGGGGTGAGGATTGGCTGATTTGGGCAGCCTGACACTGCCTGCCAGCCCTCCCCATGTGTGCCTGTTTTGAGGTCAATATAAACAACTCTCCAGTCAGCAAGAACCCCTGTAGCTGTGCCTGACGCCATATTCTCTGCCCCGTCAGCAGTGTCGGGGCTGGGGTGGTGGTACGGAGGGAGAGGCCGTGGCTTTGTGGGTGGCCCAGTGTGAGTGGGGCTCTGCTGGACTTTCTGCAGTAGTTGCCAGGCTGCCACCTGCAAAAGAAGAGGATGTGTCATCCATACCTGCCGCTGGAATTTCTCCCCAGTCAGAGGTGAGGAAGTAAAAAAGCAGTGGGGGCCATGGCAGGAGGGGTATCTCAGGCAGTGAAATGGAAAGATTCCAGAAGAGCATCTGGGGCCAGGACCATCCTGGCTGGCCTGCAGGCACCAAGTCGGCCTGCGTGCTGTCGCTGGTGTGGCTCCACAGCCCTTCCTCTAGGCTTGCAAGTGCTTGTACATATTCAGGTGTTTTACCTGGAAAGGGTGGGAAGAGTTCAGCTGCAGCAGGACTGGGGCTCAGCTCACATTTACTCACAGACGCCTTGACACAGTCCCCCAGCTTTGCAATGAGGATGCTCCTTGTGGGGGGGGAGTGCTGCTGAGGGCATGGGAGACGATTTCCCACCTCTGACCAACTTAAGAATTTTTTACCACTGGAGCAAGTGCCCTGATACGATTTTCCTATGTATAACTGGTGGGTTCTGTTTTTTTTTTTTTTTCTTTTTTTCTTTTTGGTTCAAGGTAGATTTTATTTATTCCTCTTTTTTTTTTAATTTGGAGATATAAACATGGAAATAATGCATTAATATAAAGACATCTATGTGAAGGGAAAAACTTTTTTTCTGTTTTATTTGATTAAATGTTATTTATTTATTTTTAGTTTTTAAAAATTTATTTATTTCTTTTATACAGCAGGTTCTTATTGGATATCTATTTTATACATATAAGTGTGCACATGTGAATCCTTGTCTCCCAATTCATCCCACCACCACCCTCACATGGTGTTCCTCCCTTGGTGTCCATATGTTTGTTCTCTACATCTGTGTCTCTATCTCTGCCCTGCAAACTGGTTCATCTGTACCATTTTTCTAGGTTCCACATATATGCATTAATATACAATATTTGTTTTTCTCTTTCTGACTTACTTCACTCTGTATGACAGTCTCTAGATCCATCAAGGTCTCTACAAATGACCCAATTTCATTCCTATGTATGGCTGAGTAATATTCCATTGTATATATGTGCCAGATCTTCTTTATCCATTCATCTGTCGATGGACACTTAGGTTGCTTCCATGTCCTGGCTATTGCAAATAGAGCTGCAATGAACATTTTTGTACATAACTCTTTTTGAATTATGGTTTTCACAAGGCAAATGTCCAGTAGTTAGATTGTTGTGTCGTATCGTACTTCTATTGTTAGTTATTTAAAGGAACCTCCGTACTGTTCTCCCTAGTGCCCATATCAATTTACATTCCCACCCACAGTGCAAGTGTGTTCCCTTTTCTCCAATAAAGGCCTCTCCAGCATTTATTGTTTTCTAGATTTTTTGATGATTGACACTCTGACTGCTGTGAGGTGATACCTCACGGTAGTTTTGATTTGCATTTCTCTAATGATTAGTGATGTTCAGCATCCTTTCATGTGTTTCTTGGTAATCTGTATATCTTCTTTGGAGAAATGTCTATTTAGGTCTTCTGCCCGTTTTTGGATTGGGTTGCTTGTTTTTGTGATATTGAGCTACATGCGGTGCTTGTAAAGTTAGGAGATTAATCCTTTGTCAATTGCTTCATTTGAAAATATTTTCTCACATTCTGAGGGTTGTTTTTGCATCTTGTTTATGTTTTCCTGTACTGTGTAAAAGCTTTTAAGTTTCATTAGGTCCCATTTGTTGATTTCTGTTTTTATTTCCATTTCTCTAAGTGGTGGGTCAAAAAGGATCTTGCTGTGATTTATGTCATAGAGTGTTCTGCCTATGGTTTCCTCTAAGTGTTTTATAGTGTCTGGTCTTATATTTAGATCTCTAATCAATTTAGAGTTTATTTTTGTGTATGGTGTTATGGAGTGTTCTAATTTCATTCTTTTATGTGTAGGGGTCCAGTTTTCCCAGCACCAATTACTGAAGAGACTGTCTTTTCTCCATTGTATATCCTTAGCTCCTTTGTCATACATGAGATAGCCATAGGTATGTAGGTTTATCTCTGGGCTTTCTGTCCTGTTCCATTGATCTGTGTTTATGCCAATCTACATACACTTGATTCCATTATGGAGACATATAAATACATAGGTTTCAAGGTTATTACCAGTCAGATATATTCCTCTTCAGTGAATAGGGTGTTTTGTGTCCAGTTCATTGAGAAAGGAGTAGGTCTTGTCTATTACATATTTGGTATATGGAAAGGGATCTGAGCTAATTTCAAACTCTGCTTTTACACATCACCCCACGTCAACTTTCCCCTTAAGGAGGCATAAGTGTGTTTTCTAAATGTGTAACTCTGTTCTCTTTTGAAATTCAGTTCATGTGTAGCCATGTTTACATTCCCTCTATAAGTGATATATTACAATAAGTTTCTTTTACTTTGTGGCTCATTTCACTTAGCATCATCATACCTAAATCCACTCATTAAGCTGCTATTGGCCTTATGACATTGATTTTATGTCTGAGTGACATTCCATTGTATATAAGTACCACAACTTCTATATCTATTTTTTTTTTCCTTTCCTGGGATATTTAAAGTGTACTGAAGTCGAGGTTCTTGTAAACAGAGCAGCCCTAAAGTTTGGGCTGGCTGTGTGTTGTGGATTTTTAGTTTTCTCAAAATACACGCCCATGAGTGGAAGTGTGCTATGTTCTGTAGCTCTGTTTTAGAAAACAACATACAGTTCTCCAGAGAGGCTGTTGGCAATTTACATCCTGTCCATCGGCGTAACCAGGCTCCCTTTTCTCCATGGCCTGTCCTGCATTTGTGGTTTTTACACTATTTGTGGATGGCCCTTTTGACTGGAGGTAAGGGACACTTCTCTGTAGTGTGGATTTGCAATGCCTGATGGCTTGCTTGGCCAAGAAGTGCATATGCATTTTTTCCCGAATATATTCAAGAAAATACACATAGTCCCTTTTCAGCCAAGGGCAACATTGTCGAAATTCTGTCGCTTTTCATGTGCTTTAAAGACGACTCCAATCTACCTCTTGAAATCCGTTTCCTTCAATTCTGCCTTGCATTCAAATCCTCTTCACTGCCTTTCCTCAATATATTTCTGGATGATAGTTGTCCTTTATAACTCTGCAAGTTTGTGAATTGCTGTGCCCCTGATTTCCATTTTTCAACTCGCCTATTTGTGAGCTGGCTGCAATACCGCAGGATGGCTTTAGGCCCTACTCTGGTTCCAGGGCTTCAGGCTGAGCCTTTGGTTAATTCTTCTTCCTGGTGGGAAACTACAGTGACATGTGCCCATCCAAACACCTACAGCTAATCTCTCATTTATTCCCCCTCTTCCTGTTCATCCTCTGCACAATTTGCAAACTGTGCATATCAGGAGGGTAAAGGCGCTGACACTCCAAGTGGGGAGATTTTTAGTAATGCAGATGGAATGGCAAAGCCGAGCACGACAAAAGGAAAAATGAGGTACCTTTTAGAAAACTTTCCCAATTACACAGTGTACCATCCACTGGGTTTCCCATGCATGTTTTAACTGGAGGAAGATTCCCTTAAACCTGGAGAGTTGGGACCACTAGAATGGGTAGCACACAGTATTGCTCTAAGTGGCTTTCTTTTGCTCACACAACCTCAGCAATCTTGTCAGCCCCAAGTGTCCAGTCTTATGTCTCATCCAGCTGTGGGTGTAAAGGTGGTCAAGCCAGGTTGCATCACAGGCCCTGAACGAAATTTTTAAGACTTTCTCACTGTTTCGCTGTTTTTGCATTTTGCTTTTCAAATTTATTTTTATAAGTGGGTTTAACTGAATTTCAGTGCTCTGTTCATGCCGTTATACACACACATGATTCCTTTACGGAGACATGAGAATACATATGTTTTAAAATACTGAGAGTCAGACATATTCCTTGCAATGAATAGGGGATGTTGAGTCCAGTTCATTGTGGTGGGATTAGATGTTGTCTATTACATACTTGGTTTACGTAACGGTATCTGTGCTAATTTAAAACTGTGATTTTATGCATCACCCCACCTCGCCTTTCCCATTAAGCAGGCAGAAGCTTGTTTTCTAAATTTGTGACTCCGTTGTGTTTGTAAATCAGTTCATGTGTAGCCATGTGTACATTCCCGCTATGAGTGATATCTTATGATAAGATTCGTTACTCTGGTATCTTTCCTAAATCAGTTCATGTGAGGCCATGTTTACAGGAACTTCATATGTGATATCTTATGATAAGTTTCTTTTTCTGTGTGACTTATTTCACTTAGAATCATCGTACCTGAATCCACTCATTTTGCTGCTACTGGCCTTATGAAATTGATTTCATGGCTGAGGGATATACCATCGTACGTAAGTACCACAATTTCTTGAACCATTTTTGTCTTTCCTGGGATATTTAAGGTATACCCAAGTTGAGGTTCTTGTAAGCAGTGAAGCCCTAAATTTTGTGGTGGCTCTGTCTTATTGATTTTCAGTTTTCCCAAGGTATATTTCCTAGACTGGAAGTGCCCTTGACTCTGTAGCTCTCTTGTTTACTTGTTTTAGGGAACACGATGCACTCCTCCAGAGAGGCAGTTGGCAATTTACATCCCGCCCATCAGCATAACAAGGCTCCCTGGTCTCCAGGGCCTGTCTTGCCTTTCTGGTTTTTACACATTTTGCAGATGTCCCTTTCGACCAGTGGGAAGTGATACTTCTTTGTTGTGTAGATTTGCATTGCCCGCTTGCTTGCTTGGCCAAAAAGGGTGTATGCGTGTTCTCCTGCATATATTCAGGAGAAAACATATACGCCCTTTTTGGGCAAGTGCATCATTGTCGAAGTTGTGCCCCTCTTCCTGTGCTTTAAAGGCGATTCCAACCTACCTCTTGAAATCTGTTTCCTGCTATACTGCCTCGCTTTCAAGTCCACCTCGTTGCCTTCCCTCAGCAGATTTTTGAGCGATAGTTGTCCTTTATTACTCTGCCAGTTTCTGAATTGCTGTGCCCCTGAGCTCCATTTTTAAATTCGTTTTTTGTGAGCAGACCGCAAGTCCAAAATTTTGGTTCAGGACCTATACTGTTTCCCAGCGCGTGGCTGAGATTTTGGTTATTCCTTCTTCCTGCCAGGCAATTAATGTGACATGTACCCGTCCAAATGCCTAACATCTACTCTCTCATTTGTTCTCCCTCTTCCCTTTCATCTTTGCCAAATTGGCAACTGTGCGAACCAGGAGGTTAAAGGGGCTGTCTCTCCAAGTTGGCAGATTGATAGTAAAGCTGTTGGAAAGTCAAACTGGAGCAACAGGAGAGGGATTATTAGTTGAGTTTTAGAAACCTTTCGTATTCACACTGTGTCCATTCTCTAGGTTTCCCATACATGTTATAGCTGTAGTAATATTCCCTTCAACCTGGACAGTTGTGACCCATGGAATGGGTGCCACACATTATTGCTTTAAAGGGTCTGCATTTGCTCACCCAATCTCACCAATACTCTCAGTCCCAAGTGTCCAGCCTTATGCCACATCCAGCTGTCATTGTAGATAGGGTCATTCCAGGTTTCATCAGAGACCCTGAAAGAATTGTAAAGAATGTCCCTGTTTTATTGTTTGGTGTTTGAAATTCCATTTTATAGTGGGTTTGAACTTATTCTCACTGCTATGTTTATGCCAGTCTAGACACACTTGATTCCCTTTTGGAGACATATCAATACATAGGTTTTAAGATTCTTACTAGTCAGATATATTCCTCTGCGGGGAATATGCGGGCTTGAGTCCCTTTCACTTAAGAAGGTGTAGGTAATATCTATTCTGTATTTGATTTTTAGAATGGTAGTTCTACTTATAACAAACTCTGGTTTTAAGCATTACCCACCTCTCCTTCCCCTTTATGCGGGCATACGATTGTTTTCTAAATGTGAGAATCTCTTACATTCCTAACTCAGTTCCTGTGTAGCCATGTTTACAGGACCTACATAAGTGATATCTTATGATAAGATTCTTTTTCTGTGTGACTTATTTCACTTAGAATCATCGTACCTGAATCCACTCATTTTGCTGCTACTGGCCTTATGACATTGATTTCATGGCTGAGGGATAATCCATCGTACGTAAGTACCACTATTTTTTGATCCATTTTTATCTTTCCTGGGATATTTAAAGTGTACCAAAGTTGACGTTTTTGTAAGCAGTGCAACCCTGAATTTTGGGGAGGCTCTGTCTTTTTGATTTTCAATTTTCCCAAGGTATATTCCCTAGACTGGAAGTGCCCTTGGCTCTGTAGCTCTATTGTTTACTTGTTTTAGGGAACACAATGCACTCCTCCAGAGAGGCAGTTGGCAATTTACATCCCGCCCATAAGCATAAAAATGCTCCGTGTTCTCAAGGGCCTGTCTTGCCTTTCTAGTTTTTACACATTTTGAGGTTGTCCCTTTTGACCAGTGGGAAGTGATACATCTTTGTAGTGCAGATTTGCATTGCCCGCTTGCTTGCTTGTCCAAAAAGGGTGTATGCGTTTTCTCCTGAATATATTCAAGAGAAAACGCATAAGCCCTCTTTGGCCAAGTGCATCATTGTCGAAGTTGTGTCCCTTTTCCTGTGCTTTAAAGCCGATTCCAATGTAACTCTTGAAATCTGTTTCCTGCTATTCTGCCTCGTTTCAAGTCTGCTCGTTGCCTTCCCTCAACAGATTTTTGGACGATAGTAGTCCTTTATTACTCTGCCAGTTTGTGAATTGCTGTGCCCCTAATCTCCATTTTTCTACTCGTTTTTTGTGAGCTGAACCCAAGTCCAAAATTGTGATTCAGGACCTATACTGGTTCCCGGTGGGTGGCTGAGACTTTGGTTAATTCTTCTTCCTGCCGGGCAATTAGAGTGATATGTGCCCGTCCAAATGCCTAACAGCTACTCTCTCATTGGTTCTCCCTCTTTTCTTTCATCCTTTGCCAAATAGGCAACCTTTGCGGACCAGGAGGTTAAAGGGGCTGTCTCTCCAAGTTGGCAGATTGATAGTAAAGCAGTTAGAAAATCAAACCGGAGCACCAGGAGAGGGTCTATTTGTTGAGTTGTAGAAACATTTTGTATTCACAGTGTGTCCATTCTCTAAGTTTCCCTTACTTGTTATATCTATAGTAATATTACCTTCAACCAGGAGAGTTGGGACTGATGGAATGGGTGCCATGCAGTACTGCTTTAAAGGGTCTACATTTGCTCACCAAATCTCACCAATCCTCTCAGTCCCAAGTGTCCAGCCTTATGCCACATCCAGATGTCGTTGTAGATATGGTCATTCCAGAAATCATCAGAGACCCTGAAGGAATTGTAAAGAAATTCCATGTTTTTTTGTTTTGTTTTTGAAATTTCATTTTATAGTGGGTTTGAGCTGATTCTCGCTGCCATGTTTATGCCATTCTAGACACAATTGATTCCCTTACGGAGACATATCAATACATAGGTATTAAAGTTCTTACTAGTCACATATATTCCTCTGTGGGGAATATGGGGTTTTGAGTCCCTTTCACAGAGTAAGGTGTAGGTCTTGTCTATTCCTTATTTGGTTTTTTGAACAGTACCTGTGCTTATATCAAACTCTGGTGTTATGCATCACCACACCTCTCCTTCCCCTTAAGCAGGCATAAGAGTGTTTTCTAAATGTGAGGCTCTGTTCTCTTTCCTAACTCTGTTCATGTGTAGCCATGTTTACAGGATCTTCATAAGTGATATCTTATGATAAGTTTCTTTTACTGTGTGACTTATTTCACTTAGAATCATCGTACCTGAATCCACTCATTTTGCTGCTACTGGTCTTATGACATTGATTTCATGGCTGAAGGATATTCCATCATATGTAAGTACCACAATTTTTTAAACCATTTTTATCTTTCCTGGGATGCTTAAGGTGTACCCAAGTTGATGTTCTTTTATGCAGTGCAGCACTAAATTTTGGGATGGCTTTGTCTTATTGATTTTCAGTTTTCCCAATGAATATTCCCTAGACTGGAAGTGCCCTTGGCTCTGTAGCTCTGTTGTTTACTTGTATTAGGGAACACAATGCACTCCTCCAGAGAGGTAGTTGGCAATTTACATCCCGCCCATTAGCATAACAAGACTCCCTGTTTTCCAGGGCCTGTCTTGCCTTTCTGGTTTTTAACCATTTTGTGGATGTCCCTTTTAACCGGTGGGAAGTGATACAACTTTGTAGTGCAGATTTGCATTGCCCGCTTGCTTGCTTAGCCAAAAAGGGCGTATGCGTTTTCTCCTGAATATATTAAGGACAAAACGCATATACCCTTTTTGGCCAAGTGCATCATTGTCGAAGTTGTGCCCCTCTTCCTGTGCTTTAAAGGCGATTCCAATGTACCTCTTGAAATCTGTTTCCTGCTGTTGTGCCTCACATTCAAGTCCGCCTCGTTGCCTTCCCTCAACAGATTTTTTGATGATAGTTGGCCTTTATTACTCTGCCAGTTTGTGAATTACTTTGCCCCATAGCTCCATTTTTTAACTCGTTTTTTCTGAGCTAAACGCAAGTCCAATATTTTGTTCAGGACATATACTGGTCCCCGGTGGGTGGCTGAGACTTTGGTTAATTCTTCTTCCTCCCAGGAAATAAGAGTGACAGTTGCCCTTCCAAATGGCTAACAGCTACTCTCTCATTGGTTCTCCCTATTCCCTTTCATCCTATGCCAATTTGGCAACCTGAGCGCACCAGGAGTTTAGAGGTGCTTTCTCTCCAAGTTGGGAAATTGATAGTAAAGCAGTTGGAAGGTCAGACTGGAGCACCAGCAGAGTCACTATTCGTTGAGTTTTAGAAACCTTTCGTATTCACAGTGTGTCCATTCTCTAGGTTTCCCATACATGTTATAGCTGTAGTAATATTCCCTTCAACCTGGAGAGTTGCGATCCATGGAATGAGTGCCATGCATTATTGCTTTAAAGGGTCTGCCTTTGCTCACCCAATCTCACCAATCCTCTCAGTCCCATGTGTCCAGCCTTATGCCAACTCCAGCTGTCATTGTAGATAGGGTCATTCCAAGTTTCAATAGAGACCCTGAAGGAATTGTAAAGAATTTTCCTGTTTCTTTTTGTTTTGTTTTTGAAATTCCGTTTTATAGTGGGTTTGAGCTGATTCTCGCTGCCATGATTATGCAAGTCTAGACACACTTGATTGCCTTAAGGAGACATATCTGTACATAGGTTTTAAATTTCTTACTAGTCAGATACATTCCTCTGCGGGAAATATGGGATTTTGAGTCCCTTTCACTGAGGAAGGTGTAGGTCTTGTCTATTCCATAGTTGGTTTTTGGAACGGTACCTGTGCTTATATCAAACTCTGGTTTTATGCATCACCCCACCACTCCTTCCTCTTTAAGCAGGCATAAGAGTGTTTTCTAAATGTGAGACTCTCTTCTCTTTCCTAACTCCGTTCATGTGTAGCCATGTTTACAGGATTATCATAAGTGATATCTTATGATACGTTTCTTTTTCTGTGTGACTTATTTCACTTAGAATCATGGTACCTGAATCCACTCATTTTGCTGCTACTGGTCCTATGACATTGATTTCATGGCTGAGGGATATTCCATCGTACGTAAGTACCACAATTTTTTTAAACAATTTTATCCTTCCTGGGATATTTAAGTTGTACCCAAGTTGAGGTTCTTGTAAGCAGTGCAGCCCTAAATTTTGGGGTGGCACTGTCTTATTGATTATCAGTTTTCCCAAGGTATATTCCCTAGACTGGAAGTGCCCTTGGCTCTGTAGCTCTCTTGTTTACTTGTTTACGGAACACAATGCACTCCTCCAGAGAGGCAGTTGGCAATTTACCTCCCACCCATCAGCATAACAAGGCTCCCTGTTCTCCAGGGCCTCTCTTGCCTTTCTGAATTTTACCCATATTGTGGAGGTCCCTTTTGACCAGTGGGAAGTGATACTTCTTTGTAGTGCAGACTTGCTTTGCCCACTTTCTTGCTTGGCCAAAAAGGGCGTATGCGTTTTCTCCTGAATATACTGAGGAGAAAATGCATAAGCCTTTTTTGGCCAAGTGCATCATTGTCGAAGTTGTGCCCCTCTTCCTGTGCTTTAAAGGCGATTCCAACGTACCTCTTGAAATCTGTTTCCTGCTATTCTGCCTCACTTTCAAGTCCGCCACGCTGCCTTCCCTCAACAGATTTTTGGATGATAGTTGGCCTTTATTACTCTGCCAGTTTGTGAATTGCTCTGCCCCATAGCTCCATTTTTTAACTCGTTTTTTGTGAGCTGAACGCAAGTCTAATATTTTGGTTCAGGACCTATACTGGTTCCCGGTGAGTGGCTGAGACTTTGGTAAATTCTTCTTCCTCCCAGGAAATAAGAGTGACAGTTGCCCGTCCAAATGAATGACAGCTACTCTCTCATTAGTTCTCCCACTTCCCTTTCATCCTTTGCCAAATTGGCTACCTGAGCGCACCAAGAGGTTAAAGGTGTTGTCTTTGCTACTTGGGAGATTGATAGTAAAGCATTTGGAAAGTCAAACTGGAGCACCAGGAGAGGCACTCTTCTTTGAGTTTTAGAGACTTTTCGTATTCACAGTGTGTCCATTCTCTAGGGTTCCCGTACATGTTATAGCTGTAGTAATATTCCCTTCAACCTGGAGACATGGGACCCATGGAATGAGTGCCATGCATTATTGCTTTAAAGGGTCTGCATTTGCTCACCCAATCTCACCAATCCTCTCAGTCCCATGTGTCCATCCTTATGCCACATCCAGCTGTCATTGAAGATAGGGTCATTCCAGGTTTCAACACAGACCCTGAAGGAATTGTAAAGAATTTCCCTGTTTTTTGGTTGTGTTTTTGAAATTCCTTTTTATAGGGGGTTTGAGCTGATTCTCGCTGCCATGTTTATGCCAGTCTAGACACACTTGATTCCCTTACGGAGACATATCAATACATAGGTTTTAAGATCCTTACTAGTCAGATATATTCTTCTGCGGGAAATATGGGATTTTGAGTCCCTTTCACTGAGGATGTTGTAGGTAGATCTTGTCTATTCCATAGTTGGTTTTTGGAAAGGTTCCTGTGCTTATATCAAACTCTGGTTTTATGCATCATCCCACCTCTCCTTCCCCCTTAAGCAGGCATAAGTGTGTTTTCTAAATGTGAGACTCTGTTCTCTTAACTAACTCAGTTCATGTGTAGCCATGTTTACAGGATCTTCATAAGTGATATCTTATGATACGTTTCTTTTTCTGTGTGACTTATTTCACTTAGAATCATCGTACCTGAATCCACTCATTTTGCTGCTACTGGTCTTATGAGTTTGATTTCATGGCTGAGGGATATTCCATCGTATGTAAGTACCACAATTTTTTGAACCATTTTTATATTTCGTGGGATATTTAAGGTGTACCCAAGTTGAGGTTCTTGTAAGCAGTGCAGCCCTAAATATTGGGGTGGCTCTGTCTTATTGATTTTCAGTTTTTCCAAGGTATATTCCCTAGACTGGAAGTGTCCTTGGCTCTGTAGCTCTGTTGTTTACCTGTTTTAGGGAACACAATGAACTCCTTCAGAGAGGAAGTTGGCAGTTTGCATCCCGCCCATCAGCATAACAAGGCCCCCTGTTCTGCAGGGCATGTCTTGAATTTCTGGTTTTTACCCTTTTTGTGGATGTCCATTTGGACCGGTGGGAAGTGATACTTCCTTGTAGTGCAGATTTGCATTGCCCGCTTGCTTGCTTGGCCAAAAAGGGCGTATGAGTTTTCTCCTGAATATACACAAGAGATAACGCATACGCCCTTTTTGGCCAAGTGCATCATTGTCGAAGTTGTGCCCCTCTTCCTGTGCTTTAAAGGCGATTCCAACGTACCTCTTGAAATCTGTTTCCTGCTATTCTCCCTCACGTACAAGTCCGACTCGTTGCCTTCCCTCAACAGATTTTTGGATGGTAGTTGGCCTTTATTACTCTGCCAGTTTGTGAAATGTTCTGCCCCATAGCTCCATTATTTAACTCGTTTTTTGTGAGCTGAACGCAAGTCCAATATTTTGGTTCAGGACCTATAGTGATTCCCGGTGGGTGGCTGAGACTTTGGTTAATTATTTTTCCTCCCAGGAAATAAGAGTGACATGTGCCCGTCCAAATGCCTAACAGCTACTCTCTCATTGGTTCTCCCTCTTCCCTTTCATCCTTTGCCAAATTGGCAACCTGTGCAAACCAGGAGGTTAAAGGTGCTGTCTCTCCAAGTTGGGAGATTGATAGTAAAGCAGTTGGAAAGTCAAACTGGAGCACCAGGAGAGGGACTATTCTTTGAGTTTTAGAAACCTTTCATATTCACAGTGTGCCCATTCTCTAGGTTTCCCATACATGTTATAGCTGTAGTAATATTCCCTTCAACCTGGAGAGTTGGGACCCATGGAACGGGTGCCATACATTATTGCTTTAAAGGGTCTGCATTTGCTCACCCAATCTCACCAATCCTCTCAGTCCCATGTGTCCAGATTTATGCCATATCCAGCTGTCATTTTAGATAGGGTCATTTCAGGTTTCATCAGAGACCCTGAAGGAATTGTAAGGAATTTCCCTGTTTTTTTGTTTTGTTTTTGAAATTCCTTTTTATAGTGGGTTTGAGGTGATTCTCACTGCCATGTTTATGCCAGTCTAGACACACTTGATTCCCTTACGGAGACATATCAATACATAGGTTTTAAGATTCTTACTACTCAGATATATACCTCTGCGGGAAATATGGGGTTTTGAGTCCCTTTCACTGAGGAAGGTATAGGTAGGTCTTGTATATACCATAGTTGGTTTTAGGAACGGTACCTGTGCTTATATCAAACTCTGGTTTTATGCATCACCCCACCTCTCCTTCCCCCTTAAGCAGGCATAAGAGTGTTTTCTAAATGTGAAACTCTGTTCTCTTTCCTAACACAGTTCATGTGTAGCCATGTTTACAGAAACTTCGTAACTGATATCTTATGATAAGCTTCTTTATCTGTGTGACTTATTTCACTTAGAATCATCGTACCTGAATCCACTCATTTTGCTGCTACTGGTCTTATGAGTTTGATTTCATGGCTGAGGGATATTCCATCGTATGTAAGTACCACAATTTTTTGAACCATTTTTATATTTCGTGGGATATTTAAGGTGTACCCAAGTTGAGGTTCTTGTAAGCAGTGCAGCCCTAAATATTGGGGTGGCTCTGTCTTATTGATTTTCAGTTTTTCCAAGGTATATTCCCTAGACTGGAAGTGTCCTTGGCTCTGTAGCTCTGTTGTTTACCTGTTTTAGGGAACACAATGAACTCCTTCAGAGAGGAAGTTGGCAGTTTGCATCCCGCCCATCAGCATAACAAGGCCCCCTGTTCTGCAGGGCATGTCTTGAATTTCTGGTTATTACCCTTTTTGTGGATGTCCATTTGGACCGGTGGGAAGTGATACTTCCTTGTAGTGCAGATTTGCATTGCCCGCTTGCTTGCTTGGCCAAAAAGGGCGTATGAGTTTTCTCCTGAATATACACAAGAGATAACGCATACGCCCTTTTTGGCCAAGTGCATCATTGTCGAAGTTGTGCCCCTCTTCCTGTGCTTTAAAGGCGATTCCAACGTACCTCTTGAAATCTGTTTCCTGCTATTCTCCCTCACGTACAAGTCCGACTCGTTGCCTTCCCTCAACAGATTTTTGGATGGTAGTTGGCCTTTATTACTCTGCCAGTTTGTGAAATGTTCTGCCCCATAGCTCCATTATTTAACTCGTTTTTTTGTGAGCTGAACGCAAGTCCAATATTTTGGTTCAGGACCTATAGTGATTCCCGGTGGGTGGCTGAGACTTTGGTTAATTATTTTTCCTCCCAGGAAATAAGAGTGACATGTGCCCGTCCAAATGCCTAACAGCTACTCTCTCATTGGTTCTCCCTCTTCCCTTTCATCCTTTGCCAAATTGGCAACCTGTGCAAACCAGGAGGTTAAAGGTGCTGTCTCTCCAAGTTGGGAGATTGATAGTAAAGCAGTTGGAAAGTCAAACTGGAGCACCATGAGAGGGACTATTCTTTGAGTTTTAGAAACCTTTCATATTCACAGTGTGCCCATTCTCTAGGTTTCCCATACATGTTATAGCTGTAGTAATATTCCCTTCAACCTGGAGAGTTGGGACCCATGGAACGGGTGCCATACATTATTGCTTTAAAGGGTCTGCATTTGCTCACCCAATCTCACCAATCCTCTCAGTCCCATGTGTCCAGACTTATGCCATATCCAGCTGTCATTTTAGATAGGGTCATTTCAGGTTTCATCAGAGACCCTGAAGGAATTGTAAGGAATTTCCCTGTTTTTTTGTTTTGTTTTTGAAATTCCTTTTTATAGTGGGTTTGAGGTGATTCTCACTGCCATGTTTATGCCAGTCTAGACACACTTGATTCCCTTACGGAGACATATCAATACATAGGTTTTAAGATTCTTACTACTCAGATATATACCTCTGCGGGAAATATGGGGTTTTGAGTCCCTTTCACTGAGGAAGGTATAGGTAGGTCTTGTATATACCATAGTTGGTTTTAGGAACGGTACCTGTGCTTATATCAAACTCTGGTTTTATGCATCACCCCACCTCTCCTTCCCCCTTAAGCAGGCATAAGAGTGTTTTCTAAATGTGAAACTCTGTTCTCTTTCCTAACACAGTTCATGTGTAGCCATGTTTACAGAAACTTCGTAACTGATATCTTATGATAAGCTTCTTTATCTGTGTGACTTATTTCACTTAGAATCATCGAACCTGAATCCACTCATTTTGCTGCTACTGGTCTTATGACATTGATTTCATGGCTGACGGATATTCCATCGTACGAAAGTACAACAATTTTTTGAACCATTTTTATATTTCCTGGGATATTTAAGGTGTACCCAAGTTGAGGTTCTCGTAAGCAGTACAGCCCTAAATTTGAGGGTGGCTCTGTCTTATTGATTTTCAGTTTTCCCAAGGTATATTCCCTAGACTGGAAGTGCCCTTGGCTCTGTAGCTCTGTTGTTTACTTGTTTTAGGGAACACAATGCACTCCTCCATAGAGGTAGTTGACAATTTACATCCCGCCCATCAGCATAACAAGGCTCCCTGTTCTCCAGGGCCTGTCTTGCCTTTCGGATATTTACACATTTTGTGGATGTCCCTTTTGACCGGTGGGAAGGGATACTTCTTTGTAGTGCAGATTTGCATTGCCCGCTTGCTTTCTTGGCCAAAAAGGGCGTATGCGTTTTATCCTGCATATATTCAGGAGAAAATGCATACGCCCTTTGTGGCCAAGTGCATCATTGTCGAAGTTGTGCACCTCTTCCTGTGCTTTACACGTGATTCCAACGTACCTCTTGAAATCTGTTTCCTGCTATTCTGCCTCGCTTTCAAGTCCGCCTCGTTGTCTTCCCTCAACAGATTTTTGGATGATAGTTATCCTTTATTACTCTGCCAGGTTGTGAATTGCTGTGCCCTTGAGCCCCATTTTTAAACTCGTTTTTTGTGAGCTGAACGCATGGCCAATATTTTGGTTCAGGACCTATACTGGTTCCCGGTTGGTGGCTTAGACTTTGGTTAATTCTTCTTCCTGCCGGGAAATTAGAGTGACATATGCCCGGCCAAATGCCTAACAGCTACTCTCTCATTGGTTCTCGCTCTTCCCTTTCATCCTCTGCCAAATTGGCAACCTGTGAGAACCAGGAGGTTAAAGGGGCTGTCTCTCCAAGTTGGGAGATTAATAGTAAATCAGTTGGAAAGTGAAACCGGAGCACCAGGAGAGGGACTATCCGTTGAGTTTTAGAGACCTTTCGTATTCACAGTGTGTCCATTCTCTAGGTTTCCGGTACATGTTATACCTGTAGTAATATTCCCTTCATCCTGGAGAGTTGGGACCCATGGAATGGGTGCCATGCATTATTGCTTTAAAGGGTCTGCATTTGCTGACCCAATCTCAGCAATCCTCTCAGTCCCAAGTGTCCAGCCTTATGCCACATGCAGCTGTCATTGTAGACAGGGTCATTCCATGTTTCATCAGAGACCCTGAAGGAATTGTAAAGAATGTCCCTGTTTTTTGTTTTTTTGTTTTTGTTTTTTTTTTTTTTTTTTTTTTTGCGGTACGCGGACCACTCACTGTTGTGGCCTCTCCCATTGCGGAGCATAGGCTCCGGACGTGCAGGCTCAGTGGCCATGCCTCACGGGCCCAGCCGCTCTGCGGCATGTGGAATCCTCCCGGACCGGGGCACGAAATCGCGTCCCCTGCATCGGCAGGCAGACTCTCAACCACTGCGCCACCAGGGAAGCCCTTTTGCTTTGTTTTTGAAATTCCTTTTTATAGTGGGTTTGAGCTGATTCTCGCTGCCAAGGTTATGCCAGTCTATACACACTTGATTCCCTTACGGAGACATATCAATACATACGTTTTAAGATTCTTACTAGTCAGATATATTCCTCTGCGGGAAATATGGGGTTTTGAGTCCCTTTCACTGAGGAAGGTATAGGAAGGTCTTGTCTATTCCATTGTTGGTTTCTGGAACGGTACCTGTGCTTATATCAAACTCTGGTTTTATGCATCACCCCACCTCTCCTTCCCCCTTAAGCAGGCATAAGAGTGTTTTCTAAATGTGAGACTCTGTTCTCTTTCCTAACTCAGTTCATGTGTAGCCATGTTTACAGGAACATCGTAACTGATATCTTATGATAAGCTTCTTTTTCTGTGTGACTTATTTCACTTAGAATCATCGTACCTGAATCCACTCATTTTGCTGCTACTGGTCTTATGACATTGATTTCGTGGCTGAGGGATATTCCATCGTACGTAAGTACAACTATTTTGTGAACCATTTTTATATTTCCTGGGATATTTAACGTGTACCCAAGTTGAGGTTCTTGTAAGCAGTACAGCCCTAAATTTGAGGCTGGCTCTGTCTTATTGATTTTCAGTTTTCCCAAGGTATATTCCCTAGACTGGAAGTGCCCTTGGCTCTGTAGCTCTGTTGTTTACTTGTTTTAGGGAACACAATGTACTCCTCCTGAGAGGCAGTTGGCAATTTACATCCCGCCCATCAGCATAACAAGGCTCCCTGTTCTCCAGGGCCTGTCTTGCCTTTCTGAAATTTGCACATTTTGTGGATGTCCCTTTTGACCGGTGGGAAAGGATACTTCTTTGTAGTGCAGATTTGCATTGCCCTCATGCTTGCTTGGCCAAAAAGGGCGTATGTGTTTTCTCCTGCATATATTCAGGAGAAAATGCATACGCCCTTTGTGGCCAAGTGCATCATTTTCGAAGTTGTGCCTCTCTTCCTGTGCTTTACAGGTGATTCCAACGTACCTTTTGAAATCTGTTTCCTGCTATTCTGCCTCGCTTTCAATTCTGCCTCGTTGCCTTCCCTCAACAGATTTTGGGATGATAGTTGTCCTTTATTACTCTGCCGTTTTGTGAATGGCTGTGCCCTTGAGCTCCATTTTTCAACTCGTTTTTTGTGAGCTGAAAGCATGGCTAATATTTTTGTTCAGGACCTATACTGGTTCCCGGTGGGTGGCTGAGACTTTGGTTAATTCTTCTTCCTGTTCGGGAAATTAGAGTGACATATGCCCGTCCAATTGCCTAACAGCTACTCTCTCATTTGTTCTCCCTCTTCCCTTTCATCCTCTGCCAAATTGGCAACCTGTGAGAACCAGGAGGTTAAAGGGGCTGTCTCTCCAAGTTGGGAGATTTATAGTAAAGCAGTTGGAAAGTCTAACCCGAGCACCAGGAGAGGGACTACTCGTTGAGTTTTGAAATCTTTCGTATTCACAGTGTGTCCATTCTCTAGGTTTCCCGTACATGTTATAGCTGTAGTAGTATTCCCTTCAACCTGGAGAGTAGGGACCCATGGAGTGGGTGCCATGCATTATTGCTTTAAAGGGTCTGCAATTGCTCACCCAATCTCACAAATCCTCTCAGTCCCAAGTGTCCAGCCTTATGCCACATGCTGCTGTCATTGTAGACAGGGTCATTCCACGTTTCATCAGAGACCCTGAAGGAATTGTAAAGAATTTCCCTGTTTTTTTGTTTTGTTTTTGAAATTCCTTTTTATAGTGGGTTTGAGCTGATTCTCGCTGCCATGTTTATGCCAGTCTAGACACACTTGATTCCCTTACGGAGACATATCAATACATAGGTTTTAAGATTCTTACTAGTCAGATATATTCCTCTGTGGGAAATATGGGGTTTTGAGTCCCTTTCACTGAGGAAGGTATAGGTAGGTCTTGTCTATTCCATAGTTGGTTTTTGGAACGGTACCTGTGCTTATATCAAACTCCGGTTTCATGCATCGCCCCACCTCTCCTTCCCCCTTAAGCAGGCATAAGAGTGTTTTCTAAATATGAGACTCTGTTCTCTTTCCTAAATCAGTTCATGTGTAGCCATGTTTACAGGATCTTCATAAGTGTTATCTCATGATAAGCTTCTTTTTCTGTGTGACTTATTTCACTTAGAATCATCGTACCTGAATCCACTCATTTTGCTACTACTGGTCTTATGACATTCATTTCATGGCTGAGGGATATTCCATCGTAGGTAAATACCACAATTTTTTGAACCATTTTTATATTTCCTGGGATATTTCAGGTGTACCCAAGTTGAGGTTCTTGTAAGCAGTACAGCCCTAAATTGGAAGGTGGCTCTGTCTTATTGATTTTCAGTTTTCCCAATGTATATTCCCTAGACTGGCAAGTGCCCTTGGCTCTATAGCTCTGTTGTTTACTTGTTTTAGGGAACAAAATGCACTCCTCCAGTGACGCAGCTGGCAATTTACATCCCGCCCATCAGCATAACAAGGCTCCTTCTTCTCCAGGGCCTGTTTTGCCTTTCTGGTATTACACATTTGGTGGATGTCCCTTTTGACCGGTGGGAAGTGATACTTCTTTGTAGTGCAGATTTGCATTGCCCGCTAGCTTGCTTGGCCAAAAAGTGTGTATGCGTTTTCTCCTGCATATATTCAGGAGAAAATGCATACCCCGTTTTTGGCCAAGTGCATCCTTGTTGAAGTTGTGCCCCTCTTCCTGTGCTTTACAGGTGATTCCAACGTACCTCTTGAAATCTGTTTCCTGCTATTCTGCCTCGCTTTCAATTCCGCCTCGTTGCCTTCCCTCAACAGATTTTTGGATGATAGTTGTCATTTATTACTCTGCCATTTTGTGAATTGCTGTGCCATTGACCTCCATTTTTCAACTCGTTTTTTGTGAGCTCAACACAGGTCCAAAATTTTAGTTCAGGACCTATATTGGTTCCCGGTGGGTGGCTGCAACTTTCGTTAATTCTTCTTCCTGCCAGGAAATTAGAGTGACATATGCCCGTCCAAATGCCTAACAGCTACTCTCTCATTGGTTCTGCCTCTTCCCTTGCATCTTCTGCCAAATTGGCAACCTGTGAGAACTAGGAGGTTAAAGGGGCTGTCTCTCCAAGTTGGGAGATTGATAGTAAAGCAGTTGGAAAGTCAAACCGGAGCACCAGGAGAGGGACTATTCTTTGAGTTTTAGAGACCTTTCGTATTCACAGTGTGTCCATTCTCTAGGGTTCCCGTACATGTTATAGCTGTAGTAATATTCCCTTCAACCTGGAGAGTTGGGACCCATGGAGTGGGTACCATGCATTATTGCTTTAAAGGGTCTGCATTTGCTCACACAATCTCAACAATCCTCTCAGTCCTAAGTGTCCAGCCATATGCCACATCCAGCTGTCATTTTAGACAGGGTCATTCCAGGTTTCATCAGAGACCCTGAAGGAATTGTAAAGAATTTCCCTGTTTTTGTGTTTTGTTATTGAAATTCCTTTTTATAGTGGGTTTGAGCTCGTTCTCGCTGCCATGTGTATGCCAGTCTAGACACACTTGATTCCGTTATGGAGACATATCAATACTTAGGTTTTAAGATTCTTACTAGTCAGATATATTCTTCTGCGGGAAATATGGGGTTTTGAGTCCCTTTCACTGAGGAAGGTATAGGTAGGTCTTGTCTATTCCATAGTTGGTTTTTGGAACGGTACCTGTGCTTATATCAAACTCTGGTTTTATGCATCACCCCACGTCTCCTTCCACCTTAAGCAGGCATAAGAGTGTTTTCTAAATGTGAGACTCTCTTCTCTTTCCTAACTCAGTTCATGTGTAGCCATGTTTACAGGATCTTCATAAGTGATATCTTATGATAAGCTTCTTTTTCTGTGTGACTTATTTCCCTTAGAATCATCGTACCTGAATCCACTCATTTTGCTGCTACTGGTCTTATGACATTGATTTCTTGGCTGAGGGATATTCCATCATACGTATGTACCACAATTTTTTGAATCATTTTTATGTTTCCTGGGATACTTAAGGTGTACCCAATTTGCGGTTCTTGTAAGCAGTGCAGCACTAAATTTTGGGGTGGGTCTGTCTTTTTGATTTTCAGTTTTCCCAAGGTATATTCCCTAGACTTGAACTGCGCTTGGCTCTGGAGCTCTGTTGTTTCCTTGTTTTAGGGAACACAATGCACTCCTCCAGTGAGGCAGTTGGCAATTTACATCCCACCCATCAGCATAACAAGGCTCCTTGTTCTCCAGGGCCTGTCTTGAATTTCTGGTTTTTACCCTTTTTGTGGATGTTCTTTTGGAACTGTGGGAATTGATACTTCTTTGTAGTGCAGACTTACATTGTCCGCTTGCTTGCTTGGCCAAAAAGGGCATATGCGTTTTCTCCTGAATATACTCAGGAGAAAACGCATACGCCCTTTTTGGCCAAGTGCATCATTGTCGAAGTTGTGCCCCTCTTCCTGTGCTTTAAAGGTGATTCCAATGTACCTCTTGAAATCTGTTTGCTGCTATTCTGCCTCACTTTCAAGTCTGCCTCGTTGCCTTCCCTCAAAAGATTTTTGGATGACAGTTGTCCTTTATTACTCTGCCAGTTTGTGAATTGCTCTGCCCTATAGCTCCTTTTTTTAACTCGTTTTTAGTGAGCTGAACGCCAGTCCCATATTTTGGTTCAGAACCTATACTGGTTGCCGGTAGGTGGCTGAGACTTTGTTTAATTCTTCTTCCTCCCGGGAAATAAGAGTGACATGTGCCCGTCCAAATGCCTAACAGCTACTCTCTCTTTGGTTCTCCCTCTTCCCTTTCATCCTTTGCCAAATTGGCAACCTGTGCAAAACAGGAGGTTAAAGGTGCTGTCTCTCCAGGTTGGGAGATTGATAGTAAACCAGTTGGAAAGTCAAAACGGAGTAACAGGAGAGGGACTATTCGTTGAGTTTTAGAGACCTTTCGTATTCACAGTGTGTCCATTCTCTAGGTTTCCCGTACATGTAATAGCTGTAGTAATATTCCCTTCAACCTGGAGAGTTGGAGCCCATGGAATGGGTGCCTTGCATTATTGCTTCAAAGGGTCTGCATTTGCTCACCCTATCTCACCAGTCCTCTCAGTCGCATGTGTCCAGCCTTATGCCACATCCAGCTGTCGTTGTAGATAGGGTCATTCCAGGTTTCATCAGAGACCCTGAAGGAATTGTAAAGAATTTTCCTGTTTTTTGTTTTCTTTTTGAAATTCCTTTTTATAATGGGTTTGAGCTGATTCTCGCTGCCATGATTATGCCAGTCTAGAAATTTTTGATTATCTTACGGAGACATATCAATACATAGCTTTTAAGATTATTACTAGTCAGATATATTTTTCTGCGGGAAATATGGGGTTTTGAGTCCCTTTCACTGAGGAAGGTGTAGGTCTTGCCTATTCCGTACTTGGTTTTTGGAACGGTACATGTGCTTATATCAAACTCTGGTTTTATGCATCTCCCGACCTCTCCTTCCCCCTTAAGCTGGCATAGCCGTTTTTTCTAAATGTGAGACTCTGTTCTCTTTCCTAACTCAGTTCATGTGTAGCCATGTTTACAGGACCTTCATAAGTGATATCTTATGATAAGTTTCTTTTTCTCTGTGACGTATTTCACTTAGAGTCATCATACCTGAATCCACTCATTTTGCTGCTACTGGTCTTATGACATTGATTTCATGGCTGAGGGATATTCCATCATACGTAAGTACCACAATTTTTTGAACCATTTTTATCTTTCCTGGGATACTTAAGGTGTTCCCAAGATGACGTTCTTGTAAGTAGTGCAGCCCTAAATATTGGGGTGGCTGTGTCTTATTGATTTTCAGATTTCCCAAGGTATATTCCCTATACTGGAAGTGCCCTTGGCTCTGTAGCCCTGTTGATTACTTGTTTTACGGAACACAATGCACTCCTCCAGAGAGGCAGTTGGCAATTTACATCCCGCCAATCAGCATAACAAGGCTCGCTGTTCTCCAGGGCCTGTCTTGCCTTTCTGGTTTTTACCCATTTTGTGGATGTCACTTTTGACCGGTAGGAAGTGATACTTCTTTGTAGTGAAGATTTGCATTTCCTGCTTGCTTGCTTGGTGAAAAAGGGCGTATGTGATTTCTCCTGATTATATTCAGGAGAAAATGCATACACCCTATTTGGCCAAGTGCATCATTGACAAAGTTGTGCCCTCTACCTGTTCTTTCAAGACAATTCCAACGTACCTCTTGAAATCTGTTTCCTGCTATTCTGCCTCGCTTTCAAGTCCGCCTCGTTGCCTTCACTCAACATATTTTTGGATGCTAGTTGTCCTTTATTACTCTCCCTGTATGTGAATTGCTGTGCCCCTGAGCTCCTTTTTTGAACTCGTTTTTGTGAGCTGAACGCAAGTCCAACAGACTGCTTCACGACCTATACTGGTTTACTGTGCCTGGCTGAGTCGTTGGTTAATTCTCCTTCCTGACATGAAATTAGAGTGACATGTGACCGTCCAAACGCCTAACAGCTAATCTCTCTGTGATTCTCCCTCTTCCCTTTCATCCTCTGCCAAATTGGCAACGTGGGCAAACTAGGAGGTTAAAGGGGCTGTTTCTCCAAGTTGGGAGATTGATAGTAAAGCAGTTGGAAAGTCAAACCAGGGCACCAGCAGAGGGACTATTAGTTGAGTTTTAGAAACTTTTCGTATTCACAGAGTGTACTTTCTCTAGGTTTCCCATACATGTTATATCTGTAGTAATATTCCCTTCAACCTGGAGAGTTGGGACCCATGGAATGGGTGCCACACATTATTGCTTTAAGGGGTCTGCATTTGCTCACCCAATCTCACCCATCCTCTCAGTCCGAAGTGTCCAGCCTTATGCCACATCCAGCTGTCGATGTAGATAGGGTCATTCCAGGTTTCGTCAAAGACCCTGAAGAAATTGTAAAGAATTTCCTCTTTTTTTGTGTGTGTTTGAAATTCCTTTATATAGTGGGTGTGAGCTGATTCTCAGTGTCATGTTTATGCCAGTCTAGAAACACTTGATTGCCTCATGGAGACATATCAATAAATAGGTTATAAGATTCTTACTAGTCAGATATATTCCTCTGCAGGTAATATGGGGTTTTGAGTACCTTTCACTGAGGTAGGTGTAGGTCTTGTCTATTCCATATGTGATTTTTGGAAAGGTACATGTACTAATATCAAACTCTGGGTTTATGCATCACCCCACCTCTCCTTCCCCCTTAAGCAGGCATAAGAGTGTTTCCTAAATGTGAGACTCTGTTCTCTTTTCTAACTCAGTTCATGTGTAGCCATGTTTACAGGACCTTCATACGTGATATCTTATGATAAGTTTCTTTTTCTCTGTGACTTATTTCACTTAGAATCATCGTACTTGAATCCACTCATTTTGCTGCTACTGTTCTTATGACATTGATTTCATGGCTGAGGGATATTCCATCATACATATGTACCCCAATTTCTTGAACCATTTTTATTTTTCCTGGGATATTTAAGATGTACACAAGTTGAGGTTCTTGTAAGCAGTGCAGCCCTAAATTTGGGGGTGGCTGTGTCTTATTGATTTTCAGCTATCCCAAGGTATATTCACTAAGCTGGAAGTGCCCTTGGCTCTGTAGCTCTGTTGTTTACTTGTTTTGGGGAACACAATGCACTCCTCCAGAGAGGCAGTTGTCAATTTACGTCCCGCCCATCAGCATAACAAGGCTCCCAGTTCTCCAGGGCCTGTCTTGCCTTTCTGCTTTTTACACATTTTGCAGATATCCCTTTTGACTGGTTGGAGGTGATAATTCTTTGTAGTGCAGATTTGCATTGCCCGCTTGCTGGGTGGCCAAAAAGGGCGTATTCGTTTTCTCCTGAATATATACAGGAGAAAAGGAATACGCCATTTTTGGCCAAGTGCATCATTGTCGAAGTTGTGCCCCTCTACCTGTGATGTAAAGGCGATTCCAACATACCTCTTGAAATCTGTTTCCTGCTATTAAGCCTCGCTTTCAAGTCCGCCTCGTTGCCTTCCATTAAACAGATGTTTGGACGATAGTTGTCCTATATTTCTCTGCCAGTTTGTGAATTGCTGTTCCCCTGAGCTCCATTTTTCAACTCGTTTTTTGTGAGTTGAATGCAAGTCCAAACTTTTGTTCAGGACCTATACTGGTGTCCGGTGGGTGGCTGAGACTTTGTTTAATTCTTCTTCCAGCCGGGAAATTATAGGGACATGTTCCCTTCCAAATGCCTAACAGCTACTCTCTCATTGGTTCTCCCTCTTCCCTTTCATCCTCTGCCAAATTGGCAACCTGTGAGAACCAGGAGGTTAAAGGGGCTGTCTCTCCAAGTTGGTAGATTGATAGTAAAGCAGTTGGAAAGTCAAACCGGAGCACCAGGAGAGGGACTATTAGTTGAATTTTAGAGACCTTTCGTATTCACAGTGTGTCCATTCTCTAGGTTTCCTGTACATGTTATAGCTGTAGTAATATTCCCTACAACCTGGAGAGTTGGGACCCATGGAATGGGTGCCACTCATTATTGCTTTAAAGGGTCTGCATTTGCTCACCCAATCTCACCAATCCTCTCAGTCCCAAGTATCCAGCCTTATGCCACATCCAGCTATCATTGTACATAGGGTCATTACAGGTTTCATCAGAGACCCTGAAGGAATTGTAAGAAATTTCACTGTTTTTTTTTGTTTTGTATTTGAAATTCCTTTTTATAGTGGGTTTGAGCTGATTCTCACTGTCATGTTTATGCCAGTCTAGACACACTTGATTCCCTTACGGAGACATATCAATACATACGTTTTAAGATTCATACTAGTAAGATATATTACTCTGTGGTGAATATGGGGTGTTGAGTCCCTTTCACTGAGGAAGGTGTAGGTATTGTTTATTCCGTATTTGGTTTTTGGAAAGGTACCTGTACTAATATCAATCTCTGATTTTATGCATCACCCCACCTCTCCTTCCCCCTTAAGCAGGCATAAGCGTGTTTTTTAAATGTGAGTCTCTCTTCTCTTTCCTAACTCAGTTCATGTGTAGCCATGTTTACAGGATCTTCATAAGTGATATCTTATGATAAGTTTCTATTTCTGTGTGACTTATTTCACTTAGAATTATCGTACCTAAATCCACTCATTTTGCTGCTACTGGCCTTATGACATTGATTTCATGGCTGAAGCATATTCCATCATACGTAAGTACCACAATTTCTTGAACCATTTTTGTCTTTCCTGGGATATTTAAGGTGTACGCAAGTTGAGGTTTTTTTAAGCAGTGCAGCCCTGAATTTTGGTGTCCATCTGTCTTATTTATTTTCAATTTTCCCAAGGTATATTCCCTAGACTGGAAGTGCCCTTGGCTCTGTAGCTCTGTTGTTTACTTGTTTTAGGGAACACAATGCCCTCCTCCATAGAGGCAGTTGGCAGTTTACATCCCGCCCATCAGCATAACAAGGCTCCCTGTTCTCCAGGGCCTGTCTTGCCTTTCTGGTTTTTACACTTTTTGCGGATGTCCCTTTTGACCGGTGGGAAGTGATACTTCTTTGTAGTGCCGATTTGCATTGCCCGCTTGCTTGCTTGTCCAAAAAGGGCATATGTGTTTTCTCCTGAATATATTCACGTGAAAACCCATATGCCCTTTATGGCCATTTCCATAATTTTCGAAGTTGTAATGCTTTTCCTGTGTTTAAAGGCGATTCCAATGTACCTCTTGAAATCTGTTTCATGCCATTCCTCCTCATTTTCCCTTCCGCCTCGTGGCTTTCCCTCAACAGATTTTTGGCAGCGAGTAGTCCTTTATAACTCTGCAGGTTAGTGAATTGCTGTGGCCCTGAGCTCCATTTTTCAACTCGCGTTTTTGTGAGCTGACCGCAAATCAACAGTTTTTTTTCTAGACTTATACTGGTTCTGGGGGGCAGGCTGAGACTTTGGTTAATTCCTCTTTGTGACGGGAAATTAGAGAGATATGTGGCCGTCCAAATGCCTACAGCTACTCTCTCATTGGTTCTCTCTCTTCCCTTATATCCTGTGCACAATTTGCCAACTGTGCGAACCAGGAGGTTATAGTGGCTGACTTTCCAAGTTGGGAGATTGATAGTAAAGCAGTTGGAATGTCAAACTGGAGTACAAGTAGAGTTTTAGAAACCTTTCACCATCAGATGGTTTCCATTCTCTAGGTTCCCATACACGTTATAACTATAGTGATATTCCCTTCTACCTGGAGAGTTGGGAACCATGGAATGGGGGGCAGGCATTATTGCTTTAAAGGGTCTGCATTTTTTCACCCAATCTCACCAATCCTCTCAGTCCCAAGTGACCAGCCTTATGCCACATCCAGCTGTCATTGTAGATAGGGTCATTCCAGGTTTCATCAGAACCCCTGAAGGTATTGTGTAAGAATTTTACTGTTTTTATGTTTTGTTTTGAAATTCATTTTTATAGTGAGTTTGAGCTGATTCTCACTGCCATGTTTATGTCGTTCTAGACACACTTGGTTCCCTTACAGAGACATATCAATACATAGGTTTTAAAATTCTTACTAGTCAGATATATTTCTCTGCGGGGAATAGGGATGTTGAGTTCCATTCACTGAGGAAGGAGTAGGGCTTGTCTCTTCTGTTTTTGGATTATGGAACGGTACATGTGCTAATATCAATCTTATGTTTTGTGCATCTCCCCACCTCTCTTTCCTCTTAAGCAAGCGTTAGATTGTTTTCTAAATCTGAGACTCTGTTCTCTTCCCTAAATCAGTTCATATGTAGACATGTTTACATTCCTTTCATAAGTGATATCTTATGTCAGAATGCACCATGGCCGTTCTCATAATAATGCTCCATGTCCCCTGTCATCACAGTGCACCATGCCCTGGTTATCACAAAGCTCCATGTCCCTTGTCATCACAATTCTCCACGTACTTGTCATCACAATGCTACATGACACTTCTCATCAAAATGTTACATGCTCTTGTCATCACAATTATCCATCCACTTGACATTGCAATGCTCCATGCACTTGTCATCACAATGCTCCATGCACATGTCATCACAAAGCTCCATGCCCCTGTCATCACAGTGCGCCATGACCACTGTCATCACAATGCTTCCTGACACCTGTCATCACAATGATTCCGGACTCTTGTCATCACAATGTTCCATTCCCTTGTCATCACAATGCTCCATGACACCTGTCATCACAATACTCCATGAACATTTTCAGCCCAATGTTCCATGACCCTTGTCATCACAATACTCCAAGCCATTGCCATCACAATGCTCCATTACCTTTGTCATCAGAATCCTCCATGACACTTGGCATCACAATGCTTTATGCCATTGTCATCACAATGGGCCATTACATATGTCATCACAATTCTCCCTGACAACTGTCTTCACAATACTGCATGACCTGGTCATCACAATGCTCCATGCCCTTGTCATCACAATGCACCATTCCAACTGTCATCGCAAGAATCCTTGAAACTTATTAGACCAATGTTCCATGCCCTTGTCATCACAATGCTCCATGCCCTTGTTATCACAATGCTCCATGACCCCTGTCATCACAATGCTCCTTGCCCCTTTTCATCTCAATGATCCATGAACCCTGTCATCAAAATGCACCATGCCCATCATCATAAAGCTTCATGCTATTGTTATCACAATGAAATCAAAATGCTCCATGACCTCTGTCATAACAATGCTCCAAACCCTTGTGATCACAATATTCCATAACAGTTGTCATCACAATGCCCCATGACGCGCGTCATCACAATTATCCATGGTTTTCTCATCACAATGCGCCATGTCCTTTTTCATCACAATGCTCAATACACTTGTCATCAAAATGCTCCCTGACACTTGTTGTCTGTATGCTCCTTGAACCCAGTCATGACAAGGCTCCTTGCCTATTTCTTCACAATTATCCATGTCCTTTTCATCACAATCCTCCCTCACCCCTGTTATCACAATATTCCATGGCCCCTGTCATCACAATGCTACATCCCCTTATCAGCACAATGTTCCATGACCCCTGACATCACAATGTTCCATAACCCCTGTCTTCAATATGCTCCATGACCCATTTCATCCCAAAGCTCCATGACCCCTGGAATCACAATTCTCTATAACCACTGTAATCAAAATGTTCCATTACACTTTTCAGCAAATTACTGCATGACCCTGTCATCAAAATGCTCCCTGCCCTTCTCATCACAATGCACCACACCCTTGTCATCAAAATGCTCCATAACCTTTGCCATCACAAAGCTCCATGACCCACGGCATCACAATGCTCCATGTCATTGTCATCATAATGCTCCATGAACCCTCTCATCACATTGCTCCATGCCCTTGTGATCACAAAGCTCCATGACACTTGTCATCACAATGCTCGATGCCCTTCTCATCACAATGCTCCATGCCCTTGTCATTACAATCCCCCTTGACCAATGTATCACAGTATACCCTGCCCTTGTCATCACAATAAACCATGAAATATTTCAGACCAATGCTCAATGCCCTTCTCATCACAATGCTCCATTACCTCTGTCATAACAATGCTCCATGACCCACGCCATCACAATGTTCCACGGCCTTGTCATCACAAGGCTCCATGACCCTTGTCATCACAATGCTCCAAGACCCCTGTAATCACAATGCTCCATGCCCTTGTCATCACAAAGCTCCATGACGCATGTCATCAGAATGTTCCATGGACTTCTCCTCACAGTGCTCCATGCCATTGTCATCACAATGCTCCAAGACCCCTGTAATCACAATACTCCATGCACCTTTTCATCAGAATGCTCCATGAGACTTGTCATCACAAGTCTCCATGGTCATCTCATCACAATGCTCCAGGACCATGTCATCACCACGCTCCATTCCCTTGTCATCACAATGCTCCATGACACCTGTCATCACAATACTCCATGAACATTTTCAGCCCAGTGCTCCATGACCTTCTCATCACAATGCTCCATGACCAATAGCATCACAATGATCCATGAACACTGTCATCACAACACTCCATGACATATGACAACACAATGATCTGGGACTCTTGTCATCACAATGCTCCAAGAGCCCTGTAATCACAATGCTCCATGACCCCTGTCATCACAATACTCCATGAACATTTTCAGCCCAATGTTCCATGACCATTGTCATCACAATGATCCATGCCCTTGTCATCACAAAGCTCCATGACACATGTCTTCAGAATTTTAGATGGCCTTCTCATCAAAAAGTTCCATGCACTTGTCATCACACTGCTCCATGCCCTTGTCATCACTATGTGCCTAGACCCCTGTAATCAGAATGCTCCATGCCCCTTTTCATCAGTATGCTCCATGAGATTTGTCATCACAAGGCTCCATGATTTTCTCAACACAATGCTCCAGGACCTTGTCATAACAATGCTTCACGACCTTGTCATGAAAATTCTCAATGGCCCTTGTCATCATAATGCTCCAAGCCCTAGTCATCACAATGCTCCATTATATTTGTCATCACAATCCTCCATTACATTTGGCATCACAACACTCCCTGCCATTGTCATCGCAATGGATCATGACATAAGTCATCACAATGCTCCCTGACACCTGTCTTCACAATACTCCATGACCTTCTCTTCACAATGCTCCATGCCATTGTCATCACAATGCACTATGCCCACTGTCATCACAATAATCTATGAAACTTGTCAGCCCAATGCACCATGCCACTGTCATAACAATGCTCCATGTACCTGTCATCACAATGCTCCATGCCCTTGTCATCACAATGCTCCATGACTTGTCATTACAAAGCTCCATGACCCATGAACCATGTATCACAGTGTTCCGTGCCCTTGTCATCACAATACACCATGCCACTCTCATCACAATAATCCATGAAATATTTCAGACCAATGTTCCATGCACTTCTCATCAAAATGCTCCATTACACCTGTCATAACAATGCTCCATGACCCCTGCCATCACAATGTTCCACGGCCTTGTCATCACAAGGCTCCATTACAGTTGTCATCACAATGCCCCATGACGCTCGTCATCACAATTATCCATGGTCTTCTCATCACAATGTTCCATGATCTTTGTCTTCACAATGCTCAATACACTTGTCATCACAATGATCCCTGACACTTGTCGTCAGTATGCTGCTTGAACCCTGTCATGACAAGGCTGCATGCCACTTTCATCACAATGTTTCATGCCCTTTTCATAACAATGCTCCAAGACCCCTGTAATCACAATGATCCATGCCCTTGTCATCACAAAACTCCATGACGCAGGTCATCAGAATGCTCCATGGCCTTCTCATCACCATGATCCATGCCCTTGTCATAAAAATGCTCCAAGACCCCTGTAATCACCATGCTCCATGCCCCTTTTCAACAGAATGCTCCATGAGACTTCTCATCAAAAGTCTCCATGGTCTTCTCATCACAATGCTCTAGGACTTGTCATCACCATGCTCCATTCCCTTGTCATCGCAATGCTCCATGACCAATATCATCACAATGCTCCATGACCACTGTCATCACCACACTCCATGACACCTGACAACACAATGATCCGGGACTCTTGTCATCACAATGCTCCAAGACACCTGTAATCACAATGCTCCATACCCTTGTCATCACAAAGCTCAATGACACATGTCATCCGAATGTTCCATGGCCTTTTCATCAAATGCTCCATGCCCTTGTCATCACAATGCACCATGCACTTGTCAGCACAATGCTCACTGACCCTTGTCATCACAGTGCTCCATGCCATTGTCATCACAATGCTCCATTACCTTTGTCATCAGAATCCTCCATGAAACTTGGCATCACAATACTCCATGCCATTGTCATCACAATGGGCCATTACATATAACATCACAGTGCTCCCTGACAACTCTCTTCACAATAGAGCAAGACCTGGTCATCACAATTCTTCACGCCCTTGTCATCACAATGCTCCATGACCCCTGCCATCACAATGTTCCACGGCCTTGTCCTCACAAGGCTCCATGACCCTTGTCATCACAATGCTCCAAGACACCTGTAATCACCATGCTCCATGCCCTTGTCATCACAAAGCTCCATGACACACCTCATCAGAATGTTCCATGGCCTTCTCATCAAAAAGCTCCATGTCCTTGTCATCACAATTCACCATGTCCAATGTCATCACAATAGTCTATGAAACGTGTCAGACCAATGTTCCATGCCCCTGTCATGACAATGCTCAATGCCCTTGTCATCAAAATGCTCCATGACCCCTGTCATCACAATGCTCCGTGACTCCAGTCATCACAATGCTTCATAACGTTTGTCATCAGAACTGTCCATGCTCGCGTCATCACAAGGCTCTGTGACCTTTGTAACCACAATGCTACATGAACTTTTCATCACAATGCTCCGTGACCCTTGTCATCACAATGCTCCATGCCTTTGTCAGAACAATGCTCCATGACCCTTGTCATCACAATGTGCCATGCGCTTTTCATCACAATGATCCACAACATTCTCATCGCTATGCTAAATAAACCATGTAATCACAATGCTCCATGCACTTCTCATCCAAATCTTCTCTCACATGAGATATCACAATGTTCCATCACTAGTCATCAGAATCCTCCCTCACCCCTGTTATCACAATGTTCCATGACCACTCTCAACACAATGCTACATCCCCTTATCATCACAATGTTCCATGACCCATGACATCACAATGTTCCATAACCACTGTCATCAAAATGCTCCATGACATTTTTCATCCCAAAGCTCCATGACCCTTGGCATCACAATATTCTATAACCCCTGTCATCAAAATGTTCCATTACATTTTTCATCAAATTTCTGCATGACACAGTCATCCAAATGCTCCCTGCCTTTCTCATCACAATGCACCACACACTTGGCATCAAAATGCTCCATGACATTTGTCTTCACAAATCTCCATGACACTTGGCATCACAATGCTCCATGTCATTGTCATCACAATGCTCCATGAACCCTCTCATCATATTGCTCCATGCCCTTGTCTTCACAAAGCTCCCTGACACTTGTCATCGCAATGCTCGATGCCCTTCTCATCACAATGCTCCATGCCCTTGTCATTACAGTCCTGCATGACCCATGTATCACAGTGTTCCGTTTCCTTGTCATCAGAATGCTCCATGCCCACTCTCATCACAATAATCCATGAAATATTTCAGACCAATGGTCAATGCCATTCTCATCAAAATGCTCCATTACCTCTGTCATAACATTGATCAATGACCCTTGCCATCAAAATATTCCACGGCCTTGTCATCACAAGGCTCCATGACACTTGTCATCACAATGCTCCAAGACCCCTGTAATCACAATGCTCCATGCCCTTGTCAGCACAAAGCTCCTTGACACATGACATAAAAATGTTCCATGGCCTTCTCATCACAATGCTCCATGCCCTTGTCATGACAATGCTCCAAGACCCCTGTAATCACAATTCTCCATGCTACTTTTCATCTCAATGCACCTTGAAGCCTGTCATCAAAATGCACCATGCCCATCATCATAATGATTCAGGCTATTGTCATCACAATGAAATCAAAATTATCCATGACCACTGTCATCATAATGCTCAAAACCCTTGTGATCACAATGTTTTATAACACTAATCATCACAACAACCTCTGACGCTCATCATCACAATTATCCATGGTCTTCTCATCACAATGCTCCATGACCTTTGTCATCACAATTCTCAATACACTTGTCATCACAATGCTCCCTGACAGTTGTCATCAGTATGCTCCTTGAACCCTGTCATGACAAGACTCCATGCCTTTTCATCACAGTGATCCATGCCCTTTTCATCACAGTGCTCCCAGACCACTTGAATCACAATGCTCCATGCCCTTGTCATCACAAAGCTCCATGACACATGTCATCAGAATGCTCCATTGCCTTCTCCTCACAATGCTCCATGCTTTTGTCATCACAATGCTCCAAGACTCCTGTAATCACAATGCTCCATGCCCCTTTTCATCAAAATGCTCCATGAGAGTTGTCATCACAAGTCTCCATGGTCTTATCATCACAATGCTCCAGAATCTTGTCATTAACATGCTCCATTCCCTTGTCCTCACAATGCTCCATGACCACTGTCATCACAATACTCCATGAATATTTTCAGCCCAATGCCCCATGAAATTCCCATCACAATGCTCCATGACAAATATCATCAAAATGATCCATGACCACTCTCATCACAACACTCCATGACACCTGACAACACAATGATCTGGGACTCTTGTCATCACAATGCTCCATTCCCTACTCATCACTATGCTCCATGACCCATGTCATCACAATACTCCATGAACACTTTCAGCCCAATGATCCATGACCCTTGTCATCACAATCATGAATGCCCTTGTCATCCCAATGCTCCATGACCCCTGTATTCACAATGCTCCGTGACGCTTGTCATAACAGTGCTCCATGACACCTGTCATCACAATGCTCCATGCCTTTGTCAGCAAAGTGCTACATGACCTTGTCATTACAATGCTCTATGCGCTTGTCATCACAATAATCCATTACCATTGTCATCACAATCCTCCATGAACCTTGGGATCACATTGCTTCATGCCCTTGTCATCAAAATGCTCCATGATCTTTGAAATCACAATGATCCATGACCTCTGTCATCACAATGCTCCAAACCCTTGTGATCACAATGTTCCATAACGCTTGTCATCACAACGCTCCATCATGCCTGCCATCACAACACTCCATGCAGTTTTCATCACAATGCTCCATGATCTTTGTCATCACAATTCTCAATACACTTGTCATCACAATGCTCCCTGACACTTGTCGTCAGAATGCTCCTTGAACACTGTCACAAAAAGGTTCCATGCCTTTTTCATCACAAAGCCCCATGACATTTTCATCAAAATGTTCCATGCCATTGTAATCAAAATAGTCCACAAGCTTGTCATCAGAATGCTTCATGACCCTTGTTATCACAATTCTCCATGCACTTGTCAGCACAATGCTCCCTGACCCTTGTCCTCACAATGCTCCAAGCCATTGTCATCACAATGCTCCATTACCTTTGTCATCAGAATCCTCCATGACACTTGGCCTCACAATGCTCCATGCCATTGTCATCACAGTGGGCCATTACATATGTCATCACAGTGCTCCCTGACACCTCTCTTCACAATACAGCAAGACCTGGTCATCACATTGCTCCATGCCCTTGTCATCACAATGCGCCATTCCAACTGTCATCGCAATACTCCATGAAACTTATTAGACCAATGCTTCATGCCCTTGTCATCACAATGCTCCATGCCCTTGTTATCACAATGTTCCATGACCCCTGTCATCACAATGCTCTGTGACTCATGTCATCACAATTCTCCAAGACCTTTGTCATCACAATGGTCCATGCCCTCATCATCAACACTCTCTGGGACCTTTTTAAGCACAATGCTCCATGAACATTTCATCCCAATGCTCTTTGACCCTTGTCATCACAATGCTCTATGCCTTTCTCAGGACAATGCTCCATGCCCTTGTCATCACATTGCTCCATGACCCCTGTCATCACAATGCTCCGTGACTCCAGTCATCACAATTCTTCAAAACATCTGTCATCACAATGGTCGATGCTCGTGTCATCAAAATGCTCTGTTACCTTTGTAACCACAATGTTCTATGAACTTTTCATCACAATGCTCCGAGACCCTAGTCATCAAAATGTTCCATGCCTTTGTCAGAAAAATGCTCCTTGACCCTTGTCATCATAATGCTCCAAAACCCCTGTAATCACAATGCTCCATGCCCTTGTCATCACAAAGCTCCATGACACATGTCATCAGAATGTTCCATGGTCTTCTCATCAAAATGTTCCATGCCCTTGTCATCAAAATGCTCCCAGACCCCTGTAATCACAATGCTCAATGCCCCTTTTCAAATCAATGGTCCATTAACCCTGTCATCACAATGCATCATGCCCATCATCATAATGCTTCCAGCTATTGCCAGCACAATGAAATCAAAATTTTCCATGACCTCTGTCATCACAATGCTCCATGACCCCTGTCATCACAATACTCCATGAACATTTTCAGCCCACAGCTCCATGACACTTGTCATCACAATGATCCATGCCCTTGTCATCCCAATGCTCCATGACCCTTGTATTCACAATGCTCTGTGACGCTTGTCATCACAGTGCTCCATGACACCTGTCATCACAATGCTTCATGCCTTTGTCAGCAAAATACTACATGACCTTTTCATTACAATGCTCTATGTGCTTGTCATCACAATACTCCATTACCATTGTCATCACAATCCTCCTTGAAACTTTTGATCACATTGCTCCATGCCCTTGTCATCACAATGCGCCATTCCAACTGTCATCAAAATACTCCATGGAACTTATTAGAACAATGCTCCATGCCCTTGTCATCACAATGCTCCATGCCCTTGTTATCACAATGTTCCATGACCCCTGTCATCACAATGCTCCGTGACTCCAGTCATCACAATGCTCCATGACCTTTGTCATCACAATGGTCCATGCCGTCATCATCAACAGTCTCTGTGACCAATTTAACCACAATGCTCCATGAACATTTCATCATAATGCTCTTTGACACTTGTCATCACAATGCTCTATGCCTTTCTTATCACAATGCTCCATGCCCTTCTCATCACAATGCTCCATGACCCCTGTCATCAAAATGCTCCGTGACTCCAGTCATCACAATTCTTCATAACATTTGTCATCACAATGGTCAATGCCCGTGTCATCACAAGGCTCTGTTACCTTTGTAACCACAATGCTCCATGAACTTTTCATCACAATGCTCCGTGACCCTTGTCATCACAATGCTCCATGCCTTTGTCAGAAAAATGCGCCATGACCCTTGTCATCACAATGGGCCACGCGCATTTCATCCCAACAGTCCAGAAATTTGTCATTGCAATGCTCCATAACACTTGTAATCACAATGCTCCATGCCCTTCTCATCACAATGATCCATTACACCTGTCATAACAATGCTCCATGACCCCTGCCATCACAATGTTCCACGGCCTTGTCATCACAAGGCTCCATGCCTTTGTCAGAACAATGCTCCATGACCCTTGTCATCACAATGTGCCATGCGCTTTTCATCACAATGATCCACAACATTCTCATCGCTATGCTAAATAAACCATGTAATCACAATGCTCCATGCACTTCTCATCCAAATCTTCTCTCACATGAGATATCACAATGTTCCATCACTAGTCATCAGAATCCTCCCTCACCCCTGTTATCACAATGTTCCATGACCACTCTCAACACAATGCTCCATCCCCTTATCATCACAATGTTCCATGACCCATGACATCACAATGTTCCATAACCACTGTCATCAAAATGCTCCATGACATTTTTCATCCCAAAGCTCCATGACCCTTGGCATCACAATATTCTATAACCCCTGTCATCAAAATGTTCCATTACATTTTTCATCAAATTTCTGCATGACACAGTCATCCAAATGCTCCCTGCCTTTCTCATCACAATGCACCACACACTTGGCATCAAAATGCTCCATGACATTTGTCTTCACAAATCTCCATGACACTTGGCATCACAATGCTCCATGTCATTGTCATCACAATGCTCCATGAACCCTCTCATCATATTGCTCCATGCCCTTGTCTTCACAAAGCTCCCTGACACTTGTCATCGCAATGCTCGATGCCCTTCTCATCACAATGCTCCATGCCCTTGTCATTACAGTCCTGCATGACCCATGTATCACAGTGTTCCGTTTCCTTGTCATCAGAATGCTCCATGCCCACTCTCATCACAATAATCCATGAAATATTTCAGACCAATGGTCAATGCCATTCTCATCAAAATGCTCCATTACCTCTGTCATAACATTGATCAATGACCCTTGCCATCAAAATATTCCACGGCCTTGTCATCACAAGGCTCCATGACACTTGTCATCACAATGCTCCAAGACCCCTGTAATCACAATGCTCCATGCCCTTGTCAGCACAAAGCTCCTTGACACATGACATAAAAATGTTCCATGGCCTTCTCATCACAATGCTCCATGCCCTTGTCATGACAATGCTCCAAGACCCCTGTAATCACAATTCTCCATGCTACTTTTCATCTCAATGCACCTTGAAGCCTGTCATCAAAATGCACCATGCCCATCATCATAATGATTCAGGCTATTGTCATCACAATGAAATCAAAATTATCCATGACCACTGTCATCATAATGCTCAAAACCCTTGTGATCACAATGTTTTATAACACTAATCATCACAACAACCTCTGACGCTCATCATCACAATTATCCATGGTCTTCTCATCACAATGCTCCATGACCTTTGTCATCACAATTCTCAATACACTTGTCATCACAATGCTCCCTGACAGTTGTCATCAGTATGCTCCTTGAACCCTGTCATGACAAGACTCCATGCCTTTTCATCACAGTGATCCATGCCCTTTTCATCACAGTGCTCCCAGACCACTTGAATCACAATGCTCCATGCCCTTGTCATCACAAAGCTCCATGACACATGTCATCAGAATGCTCCATTGCCTTCTCCTCACAATGCTCCATGCTTTTGTCATCACAATGCTCCAAGACTCCTGTAATCACAATGCTCCATGCCCCTTTTCATCAAAATGCTCCATGAGAGTTGTCATCACAAGTCTCCATGGTCTTATCATCACAATGCTCCAGAATCTTGTCATTAACATGCTCCATTCCCTTGTCCTCACAATGCTCCATGACCACTGTCATCACAATACTCCATGAATATTTTCAGCCCAATGCCCCATGAAATTCCCATCACAATGCTCCATGACAAATATCATCAAAATGATCCATGACCACTCTCATCACAACACTCCATGACACCTGACAACACAATGATCTGGGACTCTTGTCATCACAATGCTCCATTCCCTACTCATCACTATGCTCCATGACCCATGTCATCACAATACTCCATGAACACTTTCAGCCCAATGATCCATGACCCTTGTCATCACAATCATGAATGCCCTTGTCATCCCAATGCTCCATGACCCCTGTATTCACAATGCTCCGTGACGCTTGTCATAACAGTGCTCCATGACACCTGTCATCACAATGCTCCATGCCTTTGTCAGCAAAGTGCTACATGACCTTGTCATTACAATGCTCTATGCGCTTGTCATCACAATAATCCATTACCATTGTCATCACAATCCTCCATGAACCTTGGGATCACATTGCTTCATGCCCTTGTCATCAAAATGCTCCATGATCTTTGAAATCACAATGATCCATGACCTCTGTCATCACAATGCTCCAAACCCTTGTGATCACAATGTTCCATAACGCTTGTCATCACAACGCTCCATCATGCCTGCCATCACAACACTCCATGCAGTTTTCATCACAATGCTCCATGATCTTTGTCATCACAATTCTCAATACACTTGTCATCACAATGCTCCCTGACACTTGTCGTCAGAATGCTCCTTGAACACTGTCACAAAAAGGTTCCATGCCTTTTTCATCACAAAGCCCCATGACATTTTCATCAAAATGTTCCATGCCATTGTAATCAAAATAGTCCACAAGCTTGTCATCAGAATGCTTCATGACCCTTGTTATCACAATTCTCCATGCACTTGTCAGCACAATGCTCCCTGACCCTTGTCCTCACAATGCTCCAAGCCATTGTCATCACAATGCTCCATTACCTTTGTCATCAGAATCCTCCATGACACTTGGCCTCACAATGCTCCATGCCATTGTCATCACAGTGGGCCATTACATATGTCATCACAGTGCTCCCTGACACCTCTCTTCACAATACAGCAAGACCTGGTCATCACATTGCTCCATGCCCTTGTCATCACAATGCGCCATTCCAACTGTCATCGCAATACTCCATGAAACTTATTAGACCAATGCTTCATGCCCTTGTCATCACAATGCTCCATGCCCTTGTTATCACAATGTTCCATGACCCCTGTCATCACAATGCTCTGTGACTCATGTCATCACAATTCTCCAAGACCTTTGTCATCACAATGGTCCATGCCCTCATCATCAACACTCTCTGGGACCTTTTTAAGCACAATGCTCCATGAACATTTCATCCCAATGCTCTTTGACCCTTGTCATCACAATGCTCTATGCCTTTCTCAGGACAATGCTCCATGCCCTTGTCATCACATTGCTCCATGACCCCTGTCATCACAATGCTCCGTGACTCCAGTCATCACAATTCTTCAAAACATCTGTCATCACAATGGTCGATGCTCGTGTCATCAAAATGCTCTGTTACCTTTGTAACCACAATGTTCTATGAACTTTTCATCACAATGCTCCGAGACCCTAGTCATCAAAATGTTCCATGCCTTTGTCAGAAAAATGCTCCTTGACCCTTGTCATCATAATGCTCCAAAACCCCTGTAATCACAATGCTCCATGCCCTTGTCATCACAAAGCTCCATGACACATGTCATCAGAATGTTCCATGGTCTTCTCATCAAAATGTTCCATGCCCTTGTCATCAAAATGCTCCCAGACCCCTGTAATCACAATGCTCAATGCCCCTTTTCAAATCAATGGTCCATTAACCCTGTCATCACAATGCATCATGCCCATCATCATAATGCTTCCAGCTATTGCCAGCACAATGAAATCAAAATTTTCCATGACCTCTGTCATCACAATGCTCCATGACCCCTGTCATCACAATACTCCATGAACATTTTCAGCCCACAGCTCCATGACACTTGTCATCACAATGATCCATGCCCTTGTCATCCCAATGCTCCATGACCCTTGTATTCACAATGCTCTGTGACGCTTGTCATCACAGTGCTCCATGACACCTGTCATCACAATGCTTCATGCCTTTGTCAGCAAAATACTACATGACCTTTTCATTACAATGCTCTATGTGCTTGTCATCACAATACTCCATTACCATTGTCATCACAATCCTCCTTGAAACTTTTGATCACATTGCTTCATGCCTTTGTCATCACAATGCTCCATGCTCCTTGAAATCAGAATGATCCATGACCTCTGTCATCACAATGCTCCAAAACCTTGTGATCACAATGTTCCATAATACTTGTCATCACAACGCTCCATGATGCCTGTCATCACAATACTCCATGCCCTTTTCATCAAAATGCTCCATGACCTTTGTCATCACAATTCTCAATACACTTGTCATCACAATGCTCCCTGACACTTGTCGTCAGACTGCTCCTTGAACCATGTCAAGAAAAGGCTCCATGCCTTTTTCATCACTATGCCCCATGCCATTTTCATAACAATGCTCCATGCCATTTTCATCAAAATACTCCACAAGCTTGTCATCAGAATGCTCCATGACCCTTGTTATCACAATTCTCCATGCACTTGTCAGCACAATGCTCCCTGACCCTTGTTATCACAATGCTCCAAGCCATTGTCATCACAATGGGTCATTACATATGTCTTCACAGTGCTCCCTGAGACCTCTCTTCACAATACTGCAAGACCTGGTCATCACAATGCTCCATGCCCTTGTCATCACAATGCGCCATTCCAACTGTCATCAAAATACTCCATGGAACTTATTAGAACAATGCTCCATGCCCTTGTCATCACAATGCTCCATGCCCTTGTTATCACAATGTTCCATGACCCCTGTCATCACAATGCTCCGTGACTCCAGTCATCACAATGCTCCATGACCTTTGTCATCACAATGGTCCATGCCGTCATCATCAACAGTCTCTGTGACCAATTTAACCACAATGCTCCATGAACATTTCATCATAATGCTCTTTGACACTTGTCATCACAATGCTCTATGCCTTTCTTATCACAATGCTCCATGCCCTTCTCATCACAATGCTCCATGACCCCTGTCATCAAAATGCTCCGTGACTCCAGTCATCACAATTCTTCATAACATTTGTCATCACAATGGTCAATGCCCGTGTCATCACAAGGCTCTGTTACCTTTGTAACCACAATGCTCCATGAACTTTTCATCACAATGCTCCGTGACCCTTGTCATCACAATGCTCCATGCCTTTGTCAGAAAAATGCGCCATGACCCTTGTCATCACAATGGGCCACGCGCATTTCATCCCAACAGTCCAGAAATTTGTCATTGCAATGCTCCATAAAACTTGTAATCACAATGCTCCATGCCCTTCTCATCACAATGATCCATTACACCTGTCATAACAATGCTCCATGACCCCTGCCATCACAATGTTCCACGGCCTTGTCATCACAAGGCTCCATGACACTTTAATCACAATGCTCCAAGACCCCTGTAATCAAAATGTTCCATGTCCTTGTCATCACAAAGCTCCATGACACATGTCATAAGAATATTCCATGGCCTTCTCATCAAAATGCTCCATGCCCTTGTAATCACAATGCTGCAGACCCCTGTAATCACAGTGCTCCATGCCCCTTTTCCTATCAATGGTCCATGAACACTGACATCACAGTGCATCATGCCCATCATCATAATGCTTCTGGCTATTGTCAGCAGAATGAAATCTAAATTCTCTATGACCTCTGTCATCACAATGATCCATGACCCAAAGCATCACAATACTCCATGAACATTTTCATCACAATGCTCCATGACCCTTGTCATCACAATGATCCATGCCCTTCTCATCCCAATGCTCCATGACCCCTGTATTCACAATGCTCCGTGACGCTTGTCATCAGAGTTCTCCATGACACCTGTCATCACAATGCTCCATGACTTTGTCAGCAAAATGCTACATGACCTTGTCATTACAATGCTCTATGTGCTTGTCATCACAATACTCCATTACCATTGTCATCACAATCCTCAATGAAACTTTTGATCACATTGCTTCATGCCTTTGTCATCACAATGCTCCATGCTCCTTGAAATCAAAATGATCCATGACCTCTCTCATCACAAAGCTCCAAAACCTTGTGATCACAATGTTCCATAACACTTGTCATCACAACGCTCCATGATGCCTGTCATCACAATACTCCATGCCCTTTTCATCAAAATTCACCATGACCATTGTCATCACAATTCTCAATACACTTGTCATCACAATGCTCCCTGACACTTGTCGTCACAATGCTCCTTGAACCCTGTCACCAAAGGCTCCATGACATTTTCATCACAAGGCCCCATGCCGTTTTCATCAAACTGATCGATGTCATTGTCATCAAAATACTCCACAAGCTTGTCATCAGAATGTTCCATGACACTTGTCATCATAATTCTCCATGCACTTGTCAGCAAAATGCTCTCTGACCCTTGTCATCACAATGCTCCAAGCCATTGTTATCACAATGCTCCATTACCTTTGTCATCACAATCCTCCATGACAATTTGCATCACAATGCTCCATGCCACTGTCATCACAATGGGCCATTACATATGTCATCACAATGCGCCCTGACACCTCTCTTCACAATACTGCATGACCTGGTCATCAAAATGCTCCATGCCCTTGTCATCACAAATCGCCATTCCAACTCTCATTGAATAATCCATGAAACTTATTAGACCAATGCTCCATGCCCTTGTCATCACAATGCTCCATGCCCTTCTTATCACAATGCTCCATGAACCCTGTCGTCAAAATGTTCCGTGACTACAGTCATCAAAATGCTTCATGACCTTTGTCATCACAATGGTCCATGCCCTCATCATCAAGTCTCTGTGACATTTTTAACCACAATGCTCCATGAACTTTTCATCACAATGCTCTTTGTCCCTTGTCATTGCAATGCTCTATGCCTTTCTCAGCACAATGCTCCATGACCCTTGTCATCACAATGCTCCATGCGCTTGCCAGCACAATGCTCCATGACACATGTCATCACAATGCTCCATGCGCTTGTCATCACAGTGCTCCACAATCTTGTCATCACAATGCTCCATAAACCTTGTCATCACAATGCTCCATGCGCTTCTCATCACAATGCTCTCTCACAACTGATATCACAATGTTACATCACTATTCGTCACAATACTCCCTCACCCCTGTTATCACAATTTTCCATGACTCCTGTCATCACAGTGCTACATGCATTATCATCACAATATTCGATGACCACTGTCATCACAATGTTACATAACCCCTGTCATCAAAATACTCCATGACCATTTTCATCAAAATGCTCCATAACCCGTGACATCACAATGTTCCATAACCCCTGTCATCAAAATATTCCATGACCTTTTTCATCAAATTGCTCCATTACCCTGTCATCACAATGCTTCCTGCCCATCTCATCACAATGCAAAACGCCCTTGTCATCAAAATGCACCATGACCTTTGTCATCACAAAGATCTATGACCCTTGGCATAACAATGCTCCAAGTCATTGTCATCACAATGCACCATGAACGCTCTCATCACATTGCTTCATTCCCATGTCATCACATAGCTCCATGACACATGTCATCAGAAAGTTCCATGGCCTTCTCATCACAGTGTTCCTTTCCCATGCCATCACAATGCTCCATTAACCATCTCATAACAATGATCCATGACCCCTGCAATCACAATGTTCCATGGCCTTGTCATCACAAGGCTCCATGACACTTGTCTCCAAAATGATCCAAGACCCCTGTAATCACAATGATCCATGCCCCTTTTCAACACAATGCTCCATGAACCCTGTCATCACAATGCCTCATGCCCATCATCATAATGCTTCATGCTATTGTCAGCACAATTAAATCAAAATTCTTCATGACCTCTCTCATAACAATGATCCAAACACTTGTGATCACATTATTCCGTAACACTTGTCATCACAATGCCCCATGATGCTCATCACCACAATTATCCATGGTCTTCTCATCACAATGCTCCATGACATTTCTCATTACAATGCTCAATACACTTGTCATCACAATGCTCCCTGACACTTGTCGTCAGTATGCTCCTTGAACCCTGTCATGACAAAGCTCCATGCCTTTTTCATCACAATGATCCATGCCCTTTTCATCACAATGCTCCTAGAACCCTGTAATCACAATGTTCCATGCCCTTTTCATCACAAAGCTCAATGACGCATATCTTCAGAATGCTCCTTCGCCTTCTCCTCACAATGCTCCATACCCATGTCATCACAATGTTCCAAGATCCCTGTAATCACAATGGTCCATGCCCCTTTTTATCAGTATGCTCCAAGAGATTTGTCATCACAGTGCACCATGGTTTTATCATCACAATGCTCCAGGACCTTATCATCACAATGCTTCACGACATTGTCCTGAAAATTCTCAATGGCCCTTGTCATCATAATGCTCCAAGCCCTAGTCCTCACAATGCTCCATTACATTTGGCATCACAATGCTCCCTGCCTTTGTCATCGCAATGGACCATGACATATGTCATCACAATGCTCCCTGACACCTATCTTCACAATACTCCATGACCTTCTCATCACAATGATCCATGCCCTTGTCATCACAATGCACCATGTCCCCTGTCATCACAATAATCTATGAAACTTTTCGGAAAAATGATCCATGCCCCTGTCATCAAAATGCTCCGTGCCCTTGTCATGACAATGCTCCATGCCCTTGTCATCACAGTACTCCATGACCCCTGTCATCACAATGCTCCGTGGCTCCAGTCAACACAATGCTTCATAAGATTTGTTATCACAATTGTCCATGCCCGCGTCATCACAAGACTCTGTGACTTTTGTAACCACAGTGCTCCATGAACATTTCATCACAATGCTCCGTGATCCTTGTCATCACAATGCTCCATGCCTTTGTCAGAAAAATGCTCCATGACCCTTGTCATCACAATGTGCCATGCGCTTTTCATCACAATGGTCCACATATTTGTCATAGCAATGCTCCATAAACCCTGTAATCACAATGCTCTATGCCCCTTTTCATCTTAATGAACCATGAACCCTGTCATCACAATGCACAATGCCCATCATCATAATGCTTCATGCTATTGCCATCACAATGAATACAAAATGCTCCATGATCTCTGTCATAACAATGCTCCAAACACTTGGGATCATAATATTCCATAACACTTGTCATCACAGTGCCCCATGACACTCGTCATCACAATTATCCATGGTCTTCTCATCACAATGCTCCATGACATTTGTCATCACAATGCTCAATACACTTGTCATCAAAATGCTCCCAGACACTTGTTGTCTGTATGCTCCTTGAACCCTGTCATGACAAGGTTCCATGCCTTTTTCATCACACTGATCCATGCCCTTTTCCTCACAATACTCCAAGACCCCTTTAAACACCATGCTCCATGCCCTTGTCATCACAAAGCGCAATGAAACATGTCTTCAGATTGCTCCTTGGCCTTCTCCTCACAATGTTCAATGCCCATGTCATCACAATGTTCCAAGACCCCTGTAATCACAATGGTCCATGCCCCTTTTCATCAGTATGCACCATGAGATTTGTCATCACAAGTCTCTATGGATTTCTCATCACAATGCTCCAGGACCTTGTCATCACAATGCTTCACGACCTTGCAATGAAAATTCTCAATGGCCCTTGTCATCATAATACTCCAAGCCCTAGTCATCACAATGCTCCATTTTATTTGTCATCAAAATCCTCCATTACATTTGGCATCACAATACTCCCTGCCATTGTCATTGCAATGGACCATGACATATGTCATCACAAAGCTCCCTGACACCTGTCTTCACAATACTGCATGACCTGGTCATCGCAATGCTCCATGCCCTTGTCATCACAATGCGCCATTCCAACTGTCATCGCAATAATCCATGAAACTTATTAGACCAATGTTCCATGCCCTTGTCCTCACAATGCTCCATGAGCTTGTCATCACAATGCTCCATGACCCCTGTCATCACAATGCTCCGTGACTCCAGTCATCACAATGCTTCATAACATTTGTCATCACAGTGGTCCATGCCCGCGTCAGCAAAAGGCTCTGTGTCCTTTGTAACCACAATGCTCCATGAACATTTAATCACAATGCTCCGTGACCTTTGTCGTCAACATGCCCCATGCCTTTGTCAGAAAAATGCTCCTTGACCCTTGTCATCACAATGTTCTACGCGCTTTTCATCACAAGGGTCCACAAATTTGTCATGGTAATGCTCCATAAACCTTGTAATCACAATGCTCCATGCCCTTCACATCACAATGCTCCATTACCCCTGTCATAACAATTCTCCATGACTCCTGCCATCACAATATTCCACGGCCTTGTCATCACAAGGTTCCATGACACTTGTCATCACAATGCTCCAAGACCACTGTAATCACAATGCTCCATGCCCTTGTCATCACAAAGCCCCATGACACATGCCATCAGAATGTTCCATGTCCTTCTCATGAAAATGCTCCATGCCCTTGTCATCACAGTGCTCCAAGACCTCTGTAATCACAATGCTCCCTGCCCATTTTCATCTCAATGCTCCATGAACCCTGTCATCACAATGCACCATGCCCATCATCATAATGCTTCCGGCTATTGTCACCACAATGAAATCAAAATTCTCCATGACATCTGCCATCACAATACTCAATGAATATTTTCAGCCCAATGCTCCATGACCATTGTCATCACAATGATCCATGCCCTTGTCATCCCAATGCTCCATGACCCCTGTATTCACAATGCTCTGTGACGCTTGTCATCACAGTGCTCCATGACACATGTCATCACAATGCTCCATGACTTTGTCAGCAAAATGCTATATGACCTTGTCATTACAATGCTCTATGCACTTGTCATCAAAATACTCCATTACCATTGTCATCACAATCCTCCATGAACCTTGGGATCACATTGCTTCATGCCCTTGTCATCAAAATGCTCCATGCTCCTTGAAATCAAAATGATCCATGACCTCTGTCATCACAATTCTCCAAACACTTGTGATCACAATGTTCCATAACACTTCTCATCACAACGCTCCATGATGCCTGTCATCACAATACTCCATGCACTTTTCATCACAATTCTCCATGGCCTTTGTCATCACAATTCTCAATACAATTGTCATCACAATGCTCCCTGACACTTGTCGTCAGAATGCTCCTTGAAACCTGTCACGAAAAGGCTCCATGACATTTTCAACACAATGCCCCATGCCGCTTTCATCACAGTGCTCCACGCCACTGTCATCAAAATTCTACACAAGCTTGTCATGAAAATGCTCCATGACCCTTGTCATCACAATTCTCCATGCACTTGTCAGCACAGTGCTCTCTGACCCTTGTCATCTCAGTGCTCCAAGCCATTGTCATCACAATGCACCATTATCTTTGTCATCAGAATCCTCCATTACATTTGGCATCACAATGCTCCATGCCATTGTCATCACAATGGGCCATTACATATGTCAACACAATGCTCCCTGACACCAGTCTTCACAATACTGCATGACCTGGTTATCACAATGCTCCATGCACTTGTCACCACAATGCACCATTCCAGCAGTCATCGCAATAATCCATGAAACTTATTAGACCAGTGCTCCATTCCCTTGTCATCACAATGCTCCATGACCCTTGTCATCAGAATGCTCCATAAACTTTTCATCACAATGCTCTTTGATCCTTGTCATCACAATTCTCTATGCCTTTCTCAGCACGATGCTCCATGACACATGTCATCACAATGCACCATGTGCTTGTCATCACCGTGCTCCACAATCTTGTCATCACAGTGCTCCATAAAACTTCTCATCACAATTCTCCATGCACTTCTCATCAAAATGCTCTCTCACCACAGATATCACAATGTTACATCACTATTCGTCAAAATACTCCCTCTCCCCTGTTATCACAATGTTCCATGACTCCTGTCATCACAATGCTACATGCATTCTCATCACAATGTTCGATGACCACTGACACCACAATGCTCCATAACACCTGTCATCAAAATGCTCCATGACTCTTTTCATCAAATTGCTCCATGACCCTGTCATCACAATGTTCCCTGCCCTTCTCATCACAATGCACAACGCACTTGTCATCAAAATGCTCCATGATCTTTGTCATCATAAAGATCCATGACACTTGGCATCACAGTGCTCCATGTCATTGTCATCACAATTCTCCTTGAACACTCTCATCACATTGCTCCATGCCCTTGTCATCACAAAGCTCCATGACACATGTCATCAGAATGCTCCATGGCCTTCTCATCACAATGCTCTATGTGCTTGCCCTCACAATGCTCCATTGCCCCTGTCATAAAAATTCTCCATGACACCTGCCATCACGATGTTCTGTGGACTTGTCATCACAATGCTCCATGCCCTTGTCATCACAATGCTCCAAGACCCCTGTAAACACAATGCTCCATGCCCCTTTTCATCTCAATGCTCCATGAACCCTGTCATCACAATGCACCATGCCCATCATCATAATGCTTCAGGCTATTGTCATCACAATGAAATCAATATTCTCCATGACCTCTGTCATCATAATGCCCCAAACTCTTGTCATCACAATGTTCCATAACATTTATCATCACAACACCCCATGACGCTCATCATCACAATTATCCATGGTCTTCTCATCACAATGCTCCATGACCTTTCTCAGCACAATGATCAATACACTTGTCATCAAAATGCTCCTTGACACTTGTTGACTATATGCTTCTTGAACCCTGTCATGACAAGGCTCCATGCCTTTTTCATCACAATGATCCATGCCCGTTTTATCACAATGCTACAAGACCCATTTAAACACAATGCTCCATGCCGTTGTCATCACAAATCTCCATGACACATGCCATCAGAATGTTCCATGTCCTTCTCATCAAAATGCTTCATGCCCTTGTCATCACAGTGCTCCAAGACCCCTGTAATCACAATGCTCCATGAACCCTGTCATCACAATGCACCATGCCCATCATCATAATGCTTCCGGCTATTGTCAGCACAATGAAATCAAAATTCACCATGACCCCTGTCATCACAATAATCCATGAATATTTTCAGCCCAATGCTCCATGACACCTGTCATCACAATGCTCCATGACTTTTTCAGCAAAATGCTACATGACATTGTCATTACAATGCTTTATGCACTTGTCATCACAATACTCCATTACGATTGTCATCACAATCCTCCATGAACCTTGGGATCACATTGCTTAATGCCCTTGTAATCACAATGTTCCATGCTCTTTGAAATCAAAATGATCCATGACCTCTGTCATCACAATGCTCCAAACACTTGTGATCAAAATGTTCCATAACACGTGTCATCACAATGCTCCATGACTCCAGTCATCACAATGCTTCATAACGTTTGTCATCACAATGGTCCATGCCCACGTCATCACAAGGCTCTGTGACCTTTGTAACCACAATGATCCATGAACAGTTCGTCACAATGCTCCGTGACCCTTGTCATCAAAATGCTCCATGCCTTTGTCAGAAAAATGCTCCTTGACCCTTGTCATCACAATGTGCTACGAGCTTTTCATCACAACGTTCGACAAATTTGTCATGGTAATGCTCCATAAACCTTGTAATCACAATGCTCCATGCCCTTCTCATCACAATTCTCCATTACCCCTGTCATAACAATGCTCCATGACCCCTGCCATCACAATATTCCACGGCCTTGTCATCACAAGGCTCCATGACACTTGTCATCAGAATGCTCCAAGACCCCTGTAATCACAATGCTCCATGCCCTTGTCATCACAAAGCTCCATGACACATGCCATCAGAATGTTCCATGTCCATCTCATCAAAATGCTCCATGCCCTTGGCATCACAGTGCTCCAAGACCCCTGTAATCACAATGCTCCCTGCCCCTTTTCATCTCAATGCTCCATGAACCCTGTCATCAAAATGCACCATGCCCATCATCATAATGCTTCCGGCTATTGTCAGCACAATGAAATCAAAATTCTCCATGACCTCTGTCATCACAATGCTCCATGACACCTATCATCAAAATACTCCATGAACATTTTCAGCCCAATGCTCCATGACACTTCTCATCACAATGATCCATGCCCTTGTCATCCCAGTGCTCCATGACGCCTGTATTCACAATGCTCCGTGACGCTTGTCATCACAGTGCTCCATGAAACCTGTCATCAGAATGCTCCATGCACTAGTCATCCCAATGCTCCATGACCCCTGTATTCACAATGCTCCGTGACGCTTGTCATCACAGTGCTTCATGACGCCTGTCATCACAATGCTCCTTGCCTTTGTCATCACAGTACTCCATGACCCCTGTCATCACAATGCTCCATGACTCCAGTCACCACAATGCTTCATAACATTTGTCATCACAATTGTCCATGCCCACGTCATCACAAGGCTTTGTGACCTTTGTAACCACAATGCTCCATGAACTTTTCATCACAATGCTCCGTGATCCTTGTCATCACAATATTCCAAGCCTTTGTCAGAAAAATGCTCCATGACCCTTGTCATCACAATGTGTCACGTGCTTTTCATCACAACGGTCCACAAAGTTGTCATAGCAATGTTCCATAAACCTTGTAATCTCAATGCTCCATGCCCTTCTCATCACAATGCTCCATTACCCCTGTCAGAACAATGCTCCATGACCCCTGTCATCACAATGATCCACGGCCTTGTCATCATAACGCTCGATGCCTTTGTCATTACAGTGCTCCAAGACCCCTGTAATCACAATGCTCCATGCCCCTTTTCATCTCAATGCTCCATGAACCCTGTCATCACAATGCATCATACCCTTCATCATAATGCTTCCGGCTATTGTCAGCACAATGAAATCAAAATTCTCCATGACCTCTGTCATCACAATGCTCCATGACCCCTGTCATCAAAACACTACATGAACATTTGCAGCCCAATGCTCCATGAATCTTGTCAGCACAATGATCCATGCCCTTGGCATCCCAATGCTCCATGACCCCTGTATTCACAATGCTCCGTGACGCTTGTCACCACAGTGCTCCATGACACCTGTCATCACAATGTTCCATGCCTTTGACAGCAAAATGCTACATGACTTTGTCATTACCATTCTCTATGCGCTTGTCATCACAATACTCCATTACCATTGTCATCACAATCCTTCATGAATCTTGGGATCACATTGCTACATGCCCTTGTCATCACAATGCTCCATGCTCCTTGAAATCAAAATGATCCATGACCTCTGTCATCACAATGCTCCAAAACCTTGTGATCAAAATGATCCATAACACTTGTCATCCCAACGCTCCATGATGCCTGTCATAACAATACCCCATGCACTTTTCATCACAATGCTCCACGACCTTTGTCATCACAATTCTCAATACACTTGTCATCACAATGCTCCCTGACACTTGTCGTCAGAATGCTCCTTGAACCCTGTCACGAAAAGGCTCCATGCCTTTTTCAACACAATGCCCCATGCCGTTTTCATCACAATACTCCACGCCACTGTCAGCAAAAAACTCCACAAGCTTATCATGAGAATATTCCATGACCCTTGTCATCAAATTCTCCATGCACTTGTCAGCACAATGCTCCCTGACCCTTGTCATCTCAATGCTCCAAGCCACTGTCATCACAATGCACCATTACATTTGTCATCAGAATCCTCCATGACACTTGGCATTACAATGCTCCATGTCATTGTCCTCAAAATGGGCCATTACATATGTCATCACAATGCTCCCTGACACCTCTCTTCACAATACTGCATGACCTGGTCATCACAATGCTCCATGCCCTTGTCACCACAATGCACCATTCCAGCAGTCATCGCAATAATCCATGAAACTTATTAGACCAATGCTCCATGCCCTTGTCATCACAATGCTCCATGACCCTTGTCATCACAATGCTCCATGGACTTTTCATCACAATGCTCTTTGATCCTTGTCATCACAATTTTCTATGCCTTTCTCAGCGCAATGCTCCGTGACCCTTGTCATCACAATGCTCCATGCGCTTGTCAGCACGATGCTCCATGACACATGTCATCATAATGCACCATGCGCTTGTCATCACAGTGCTCCACAAGCTTGTCATCAGAATGCTCCATAAAACTTGTCATCACAATGCTCCATGCACTTCTCATCAAAATGTTCTCTCACCACAGATATCTCAATGTTACATCACTATTCATCACAATACTCCCTCACCCCTGTTATCACAATGTTCCATGACTCCTGTCATCACAATGCTACATGCAATTGTCATCACAATGTTCGATGACCCCTGACATCACAATGCTCCATAACCCCTGTCAGCAAAATGCTTCATGACCCTTTTCATCATAATGCTCCATGACACCTGGCATCACAATGTTCCATAACCCTTCTCATCAAAATGTTCCATGACCCTTTTCATCAAATTGCTCCATGACCCTGTCATCACAATGCTCCCTGCCCTACTCAACACAGTGCACAACGCCCTTGTCATCAAAATGCTCCATGACCTTTGTCATCACAAAGATCCATGACCCTTGGCATCACAATGCTCCATGCCCTTCTCCTCACAAAGCTCCATGACACATGTCATCAGAATGCTCCATGGCCTTCTCATCACAATGCTCCATGCCCTTGCCATCACAATGCTCCATTACACCTGTCATAAAAATGCTCCATGACACCTGCCATCACGATGTTCCTTGGCCTTGTCATCACAAGGCTCCATGACCCTTCTCATCACAATGCTCCAAGACACCTGTAATCACAATGCTCCATGCCCATTTTCATCTCAATGATCCATGAACCCTGTCATCACAATGCACCATGCCCATCATCATAATGCTTCATGCTATTGTCATCACAATGAAATCAAAATGCTCCATGACCTCAGTCATAACAATGCTCCAAACCCTTGTGATCACAATATTCCATAACTCTTGTCATCACAGTGCCCCATGACACTCGTCATCACAATTATCCAAGGTCTTCTCATCACAGTGCTCCATGAACATTGTCATCACAATGCTCAATACACTTGTCATCAAAATGCTCCCTGACACTTGTTGTCTGTATGCTCCTTGAACCCTGTCATGACAAGGCTCCATGCCTTTTTCAGCACAATGATCCATGCCCTTTTCTTCACAATGCTCCAAGACCCATTTAAACACAATGCTCCATGCCCTTGTCATCACAAAGCTCAATGACGCATGTCTTCAGAATGCTCCTTGGGCTTCTACTCACAATGCTCCATGCCCATGTCATCACAATGTTCCAAGACCCCTGTAATCACAGTGGTCCATGCCCCTTTTCATCAGTATGCTCCATGAGATTTGTCATCACAAGTCTCTGTGGATTTCTCCTCACAATGCTCCAGGAACTTGTCATCACAATGCTTCTCGACCTTGTTCTGAACATTCTCAATGGCCCTTGCCATCATAATGCTCCAAGCCCTAGTCATCACAATGCTCCATTATATTTGTCATCAAAATCCTCCATTACATTTGGCATCACAATGCTCCCTGCCATTGTCATTGCAATGGACCATGACATATGTCATCACAATGCTCCCTGACACCTGTGTTTACAATACTCCATGACCTTCTCATCACAATGATCCATGGCCTTGTCATCCCAATGCTCCATGACCCCTGTATTCACAATGCTCCATGATGCTTGTCATCACAGTGCTCAATGACACCTGTCATCACAGTGCTCCATGGCTTTGTCAGCAAAATGCTACATGACCTTGTCATTACAATGCTCTATGCGCTTGTCATCACAATACTCCATTTCAATTGTCATCACAATCCTCCATGAACCTTGAGAGAACATTGCTTCATACCCTTGTCATCACAATGCTCCATGCTCCTTGAAATCAAAATGATCCATGACCTCTGGCAACGCAATGCTCCAAACCCTTGTGATCCCAATGTTCCATTACTCTTGTCATCACAATGCTCCATGATGCCTGTCATCACAAAATTCCATGCCCTTTTCATCACAGTGCTCCATGACATTTGTCATCACAATGCTCAGTACACTTGTCATCACAATGCTCCCTGACACTTGTCATCAGAATGCTCTTTGAACCCTGTCACGAAAAGGCTCCATGCCTTTTTCATCACCATGCCCCATCCCGTTTTCATCACAATGCTCCGTGACCATTGTCATCAAAATTCTCCATGACTTTGTCTGAAAAATGTTCCATGACCCTTGTCATCACAATGTGCCATTCGCTTTTCATCACAGCGGTCCAGAAAATTGTCATTGCAATGCTCCATAAACCTTGTAATCACAATGCTCCATACACTTCTCATCAAAATGCTCTCTCACCAGAGATATCACAGTGCTCCATCACTAGTTGTCACAATACTCCCTCACCACTGTAATCACAATGTCCCATGACCCCTGTCATCTCAATGCTACATCCCTTTATCATCACAAAGTTCCATGACCCCTGACATCACAATATTCTATAACCCCTGTCATCAAAATGTTCCAATACACTTTCCATCATATTGCTGCATGACCCTGTCATCAAAATACTCCCTTCCCTTCTCATCACAATGCACCATGCAATTGTCTTCAAAATGCTCCATGACCTTTGTCATCACAAAGCGCCATGACCCTTGGCATCACATTGCACCATGCCCTTGTCATCACAAAGCTCCATGTCACTTGTCATCACAATGCTCGATGCCTTTCTCATCACAATGCCCCATGACCTTGTCATTACAATCCTCCATGACCCATGTATCACAGTGTTCCATGCCCTTATCATCACAATGCTCTATGCCCACTCTCATCACAATAATCCATGAAACATTTCAGACCAATGCTCCATGCCCTTCTCATCACAATGCTCCTTTTCCTCTTTCATAACAATGCTCCATGACACCTGCCATCAAAATGTTCCACGGCCTTTTCATCAAAAGGCTCCATGACACTTGTCATCACAGTGCTCCACGACCCCTCTAATCAAAATGCTCCATGCCCTTGTCATCAAAAAGCTACATGACGCATGTCATCAGAATGTCCCATGGCCCTGTCATCACAAGGCTCCATTCACTTGTCATCACAATGCTCCAAGACCCTTTTAATCAAAATGCTCCATGCGTCTTTTCATCTCAATGCACCATGAAACCTGTCATCACAATGGACCCTGCCCATCATCATAATGCTTCAGGCTATTGTCATCACAATTAAATCAAAATTCTCCATGACCTCTGTCATCACAATGCTCCATTCCTTTGTGATCACAATGTTCCATAGCCCTTATCATCACAACACTCCCTGACGCTCATCATCACAATTATCCATGGTCTTCTCATCACAATGCTCCATGAACTTTGTCATCACAATGCTCAATACACATGTCATCACAATGCTCCCTGACACTTGTCATCAGTATGCTCCATTAACCCTGTCATGACACGTCTCCATGCCTTTTTCATCACAATGATCCATGTCCTTTTAATAACAATGCTCCAAGACACATGTAATCACAATGCTCCATGCCCTTGTCATCACAAAGCTCAATGACGCATGTCATCAGAATGCTCCACGGCCTTCTCATCAAAATGCTCCGTGCCCTTGTCATTACAGTGCTCCAAGACCCCTGTAATCACAATGCTCCATGCCCCTTTTCATCTCAATGCTCCATGAACCCTGTCATCACAATGCATCATACCCTTCATCATAATGCTTCCGGCTATTGTCACCACAATGAAATAAAAATTCTCAATGACTTCTGTCATCACAATGCTCCATGACCCCTGTCATCAAAATACTCCATGAACATTTTCAGCCCAATGCTCCATGACACTTTTCATCACAATGATCCATGCCCTTGTCATCCCAATGCTCCAAGAACCCTGTATTACAATGCTCCATGACGCTTGTCATCACAGTGCTCCATGACATCTGTCATCAAAATGCTCCATGCCCTTGTCATCCCAATGCTCCATGACCCCAGTATTCACAATGCTCCGTGACGCTTGTCATCACAGTGCTCCATGATACCTGTCATCACAATGTTCCATGCCTTTGTCAGCAAGATGCTACATGACTTTGTGATTACCATGCTCTATGCGCTTGTCATCACAATACTCCATTACCATTGTCATTACAATCCTCCATGAATCTTGGGATCACATTGCTACATGCCCTTGTCATCACAATGCTCCATGCTCCTTTAAATCAAAATGATCCATGACCTGTGTCATCACAATGCTCCAAAACCTTGTGATCACAATGTTCCATAACACTTGTCATCCCAACGCTCCATGATGCCTGTCATCACAATACTCCATGCACTTTTCATCACAATGCTCCATGACCTTTGTCATCACAATTCTCAATACACTTGTCATCACAATGCTCCCTGACACTTGTCGTCAGAATGCTCCTTGAACGTTGTCACGAAAAGTTTCCATGCTTTTTTCAACACAATGCCCCATGCCGTTTTCATCACAATGCTCGACGCCACTGTCAGCAAAAAACTCCTCAAGCTTATCAGGAGAATGTTCCATGACCCTTGTCATCACAATTCTCCATGCACTTGTCAGCACAATGCTCCCTGACCCTTGTCATCTCAATGCTCCAAGCCACTGTCATCACAATGCACCATTAACTTTGTCATCAGAATCCTCCATGACACCTGGAATCACAATGCTCCATGCCATTGTCATCACAATGGGCCATTACATATGTCATCACAGTGCTCCCTGACACCTCTCTTCACAATACTGCACGACCTGGTCATCACAATTCTCCATGCCCTTGTCACCACAATGCACCATTCCAACAGTCATCACAATAATCCATGAAAATTATTAGACCAATGCTCCATGCCCTTGTCATCACAATGCTCCATGACCCTTGTAATCACAGTGCTCCATGAACTTTTCATCACAGTGCTCTTTGATCCTTGTCATCACAATGCTCTATGCCTTTCTCAGCGCAATGCTCCATGACCCTTGTCATCACAATGCTCCATGCGCTTGTCAGCACGATGCTCCATGATGCATGTCATCATAATGCACCATGTGCTTGTCATCACAGCGCTCCACAAGCTTGTCATCACAATGCTCCATAAACATTGTCATCACAATGCTCCATGCACTTCTCATCAAAATGCTCTCTCACCACAGATATCACAATGTTACCTCACTATTCATCACAATAATCACTCACCCCGGTTATCACAATGTTCCATGAACCCTGTCATCACAATGCTACATGCATTTATCATCACAATGTTCGATGACCCCTGACATCACAATGCTCCATAACCCCGGTCATCAAAATGCTCCATGACCCTTTTCATCATAATCCTCCATGACCCCTGACATCACAATGTTCCATATCCCCTGTCATCAAAATGTCCCATGACACTTTTCATCAAATTTCTCCATGACCCTGTCATCACAATGTTCCATATCCCCTGTCATCAAAATGTCCCATGACACTTTTCATCAAATTTCTCCATGACCCTGTCATCACAATGCTCCCTTCCCTTCTCATCACAATGCACAATGCCCTTGTCATCAAATTGCTCCATGACCTTTGTCATCACAAAGATCCATGACCCTTGGCATCACAATGCTCCATGTCATTGGCATCACAATGCTCCATGAACACTCTCATCACATTGTCCCATGCCCTTGTCATCACAAAGCTCCATGACCCCTGTCTTCAGAATGCTCCATGGCCTTCTCATCACAATGCTCCATGCCCTTGCCGTCAAAATGCTCCATGACCCCTGCAATCACGATGTTCCGTGGCCTTGTCATCACAAGGCTCCATGACCCTTCTCATCACAATGCTCCAAGACCCCTGTAATCACAATGCTCCATGCCCATTTTTCATCTCAATGATCAATGAACCCTGTCATCACAATGCACCATGCCCATCATCATAATGCTTCATGCTATTGTCATCACAATGAAATCAAAATGCTCCATGAGCTCAGTAATAACAATGCTCCAAAAACTTGTGATCACAATATTCCATAACACTGGTCATCACAGTGCCCCATGACACTCGTCATCACAATTATCCATGTTCTTCTCATCACAATGCTCCATGACCTTTGTTATCACAATGCTCAATACACTTGTCATCAAAATGCTCCCTGACAATTGTTGTCTGTATGCTCCTTGAACCCTGTCATGACAAGGCTCCATGCCATTTTTAACACAATGATCCATGCCCTTTTAATCACAATGCTCCAAGACCCATGTAATCACAATGCTCCATGCCCTTGTCATCACAAAGCTCAATGACGCATGTCATCAGAATGCTCCATGGCCTTCTCATCACAATGCTCCATGCCCTTGTCATCACAATGCTCCAAGACCCCTGTAATCACAATGCTCCATGTCCCTTTTCATCAGAATGCTCCATGAGACTTGTCATCACAAGTCTCCATTGTCTTCTCATCAAAGTGCTCTAGGAACTTGTCATCAAAATGCTCCATGATCCCTGTCATCCCAATAATCCATGAACATTTCAGCCCAATGCTCCATGACCTTCTCATCAAAATGCTCCATGACCCCTGTCATCACAATACTCCATGAACATTTTCAGCCCAATGCTCCATGACCCTTGTCATCACAATGATCCATGCCCTTGTCATCCCAATGCTCCATGACCCCTGTATTCACAATGCTCCGTGAGGCTTGTCATCACAGTGCTCCATGACACCTGTCATCACAATGCTCCATGACTTTGTCAGCAAAATGCTACCTGACCTTGTCATTGCGATGCTCTATTCGTTTGTCATCAAAATACTCCATTACCATTGTCATCACAGTCCTTCATGAACCTTGGGATCACATTGCTTCATGCCCCTGTCATCACAATGCTCCATTCTCCTTGGAATCAAAATGATCCATGACTTCTGTCATCACAATGATCAAAACACTTGTGATCACAGTGTTCCATAACACTTGTCATCACAACGCTGCATGATGCCTGTCATCACAATACTCCATGCCCTTTTCATCACAATGCTCCAAGACTTTGTCATCACAATTCTCAAGACACTTGTCATCACAATGCCCCATGCCATTTTCATCACAATGCTCCATGCCATTGTCATCAAAATACTCCACAAGCTTGTCATCAGAATACTCCATGACCCTTTTCATCACAATTCTCCATTCACCTTTCGGCACAATGCTCCATGAACCTTGTCATTACAATGCTCCAAGCCATTGTCATCACAATGCTCCATTACCTTTGTCATCAGAATCCTCCATGACACTTGGCATCACAATGCTCCATGCCATTGTCATCACTATGGGCCATTACATATGTCATCACAATGCTCCCTGACACCTGTCTTCACAGTACTGCATGACCTGGTCATCACAATGCTCCATGCCCTTATAATCACAATGCACCATTCCAACTGTCATCACAATAATCCATGAAACTTATTAGACCAATGCTCCATTCCCTTGTCATCACAAGGCTCCATGCCCTTGTTATCACAATGCTCCATGCCTCCATTCATCACAATTCTTCATGACCTTTGTCATCACAGTGGTCCATGCCCTAGTCATCAACAGTCTCTGTGACATATTTAACCACAATGCTCCATGAACTTTTCATCACAATGCTCTTTGACCCTTGTGATCACAATGCTCTATGCCTTTCTCAGCACAATGCTCCATGACCCTCGTCATCACCATGCTCCATGCGCTTGTCCGCACAATGTTCCATGACCCATGTCATCACAATGCACCCTGCACTTTTCATCACTGTGCTCCACAATCTTGTCACCACAATGCTCCATAAAACTTGTCATCACAATGCTCCATGCACTTCTCATCAAAATGCTCTCTCAACACTGATATCACAATGTTACATCACTATTCATCACAATACTCTCTCACCCCTGTCATCACAATGTTCCATTACTTCTGTCTTTGCAATGCTACATGCACTTATCATCACAAAGTTCGATGACCCCTGACATCACAATTTTCCATAACCCCTGTCATCAAAATGCTCCATAACACTTTTCCTCAAAATGCTCAATGACCCCTGACATCACAATGTACCATAACACCTGTCATCAAAATATTCCATGACCCTTTTCATCAAATTGCTCTATATCCCTGTCATCACAATGCTCCCTGCCCTTCTCATCACAATGTACCACGCCGTTGTCATCAAAATGCTCCATGACATTTGTCATCACAAGGATCCATGACCCTTGGCATCTCAATTCTCCATGCCATTGTCATCACAATGCTCCATGAACCCTCTAATCACAATGCTCCATTCCCCTTTGCATCTCAATGCTCCATGAACCCTGTCATCAAAATGCACCATGCCCATCATCATAATGCTTCAGGCTATTGTCATCACAATGAAATCAAAATATTTGATGATCTATCTCATCACAATGCTCCAAATCCTTGTGATCACAATGTTCCATAACACTTATCATCACAACGTCACTTGACGCTCGTCATCACAATTATCCGTGGTCTTCTCATCACAATGCTCTACGCCCTTGTCATCAAAATGCTCCATGACCCTTGTCATCACAATTCTCCATGGCCACTGGCATCACAATGCTCCATACCCCTTGTCATTACTGTGCTCCATGACGCTCGTCATCACAATTATCCATGGTCTTCTCATCACAATGCTCTACGCCCTTGTCATCAAAATGCTCCATGACCCTTGTCATCACAATGCTCCATGGCCACTGTCATCACAATGCTGCATTCCCCTTGTCATTACAGTGCTCCATGACGCTCGTCATCACAATTATCCATGGTCTTCTCATCACAATGCTCCACGGTCTTTCCATCACAGTGCTCCATGCCCTGGTCATCACAATGCTCCATGTCCCTTATCATCACAATTCTCCTCGTTCTTGGCATCACTGTGCTCCATGACACTTCTCATCACCGTGTTACATGATTTGTCATCACAATTCTCTATGCAATTGTCATCACAATGCTCCATGACCCCTGTCATAGGAAGCTCCATGTGCTTCTCATCACAATGCTTCATGAATTTGTCCTCAAAATTCTCAATGGCCCTTGTCATCACAATGCTCCATGCCCTTGTCATCACAATGCTCCATGTCCCTAGTCATCACAATGCTCCAAGCCCTTGTCATCAAAATGCTCCTTTACATTTGTCATCACAATCCTCCATGACACTTGGCATCACAATGTTCCATTCCATTGTCATCGCAATGGACCATGACATATGTAATCACAATGCTCCCTGAGACCTGTCTTCAAAATACTCCATGCCTTTGTCATCACATTGCACCATGCCCACTGTCATCACAATAATCCATGAAATATGTCAGGCCAATGCTCCATGCCCCTATCATCACAATGCTCCGTGACTCCAGTCATCACAATGCTTCATGAAATTTGTCATCACAATGGTCCATGCCCTCGTCATCACAAGGCTCTGTGACCTTTGTCAACAAAATGCTCCATGAAATTTTCATCACAATGCTCGGTGACGCTTGTCATCACATTGCTCCATGTCTTTGTCAGCACAGTGCTCCATGACCCATGTCATCACAATGCGCCATGTGCTTGTCATCACAATGCTCCACAAACTTGTCATCACAATGCTCCATAAAACTTGTCATCACAATGCTCCATGCACTTCTTATCCAAATGCTCTCTCACGAATGATATCAAAATGTTCCCTCACTAGTCATCACAATACACCCACTCCCCTGTCATCACAATGGTCCACAACACCGTCATGAAAATGTTCCATGACTCCTGACATCACAATGTTCCATAACCCCTGTCATCAAAATGTTCCATGACACTTTTCATCAAATTGCTCCATGACCCTGTCATCACAATGCTCCCTGCCCTTCACAAGAGAATTCACCACACCCTTGTCATCAAAATGCTCCATGACCTTTGTCATCACAAAATTCCATGACACTTGGCATTACAATGCTCCATGCCATTGTCATCACAATGCTCCAAAAACCTCTCATCACATCGTTCCAAGCCCTTGTCATCACAGGATCCATGATGCTTTTCATCACAATGCTCGATGCCATTCTTCTCACAATGCTCCATGCGCTTGTCATTACAATCCTCCATGATCCATGTATCACAGTGTTCCGTGCCGTTGTTATCTCAATGCTCCTTGCCCCCTCTCATCACAATAATCCATGAAACATCTCAGACCAATGTTCCATGCCCTTTTCATCACAATGATGCAAGACTCCTCTAGTCATAATTCTCCATGCCACTTTTCATCTCAATGCACCATGAACGCTGTCATCACAATGCACCAATGCACATCATCATAATGCTTCATGCTATTGCCATCACAATGAAATCTAAATGCTCTATGACCTCTGTCATCAAAATGCTCCAAATCCTTGTGATCACAATATTCCATAACACTTATCATCACAGCTCCCCATAACGCTCGTCATCACAATTATCCATGGTCTTCTAATCACAATGCTCCATGACATTTGTCATCACAATGCTCAATACCCTTGTCATCACAGTGCTCCAAGACTCCTGTAATCAAAATGCTCCATGCCCTTGTCGTCACAAAGCTCCATGATGCATGTCTTCAGAACGCTCCATGACATTCTCATCACAATGTTCAATGCCCTTGTCATCACAATGCTCCAAGACCCCTGTAATCACAATGCTCCATGACCCTTTTCATCAGAATGCTCCATGAGACTTGTCATCACATGGCTCCATGGTCTTCTCATCACAGTGCTCCAGTACCTTTTCATCACAATGTTCCTTGACCGCTGTCATCACAATACTCCATGAACATTTTCAGCCCAATGCTCCATGAGGTTCTCATCACAATGCTCCATGACCTCTGTCATCACAATGCTCCATGACCACTGTCATCACAATGCTCCATGAACCCTGACAACACAATGATCCGGGACTCTGCTCATCAGAATGCTCCATGCCCTTGTCATCCCAATGCTCCATGAACCCTTTAATCACAATGATCCATGACGCTTGTCATCACAGTGCTCCATGAACCTTGTCATCACAATGCCTTTGTCAGCAAAATGATACATAATCTTGTCATCACAATGCTCCATGTGCTTGTCATCACAATCCTCCATGACCCTTGGGATCATATTGCTTTATACCCTTGTCATCTCTATCTTGCCTTTCTGGTCTTTACAGATTTTCGGATGCCCTTTTTGACCAGTGGGAAGCGACAATTCTTTGTAGTGTGGATTTGCATTGTGCACTTGCTTGATTAAAGGGCCTCTGACTTTTCTCCTGAATATATTCAGGAGAAAATCATACGCTGTTTTTGGCCAAGTGCATCATTCTCGAAGTTGTGATGCCTTTCCTGTACTTTAAAGGCGATTCCAATTTACCTCTTGAAATATGTTTTGTGCAATTCTGCCTCATTTTCAAGTCCGCTGTGTTGCCTTCCCTCAACAGATTTTTGGAAGAGAGTAGTCCTTTGTAACTCTGCAGGTTTTTGATTTGCTTTGCCCCTGAGCTCCAATTTTCAAATCCCATTATTGAGAGCTGACCGCAAATCCACAATTTTGCTTCAGGACCTATACTGGTTCCAGGGGTGGCTATACTGGTTCCCTGTGGGTGGCTGAGGCTTTGGTTAATTCTTCTTCCTGACGGGAATTTAGAGTGACATGTGTCCGTCCAAATGCCTACATCTACTCTCTGATTGGTTCTCCCTCTTCCCTTTCATCCTCTGCACAATGAGCAAACTGTGCGAACCAGGAGGTTATAGGGGATGACTCTCCTAAGTTGGGAGATTGATAGTAAAGTTGTTGGAATGCCAAACTGTAGCACAAGGAGAGGAAAAAGTAGGAGACTTTCAGAAACTTTTCACCATCACAGGGTGTCCATTCTCTAGGTTTCCCATACATGTTATAACTGTAGTGATATTCCCTTCTACCTGGAAATTTGGGACCCATGGAATGGTGGCATGCATTACTACTTTAAAGGGTCTGCATTTTCTCTCTCAATCTCACCAGTCCTCTCAGTCCCAAGTGTCCAGCCTTATGTCTCATCCAGCTGTCTTTGCAGATAGGGTCATTCTAGGTTTCATCAGAACCCCTGAAGGAATTGTGTAAGAATTTCGCTGTTTTTTGTTTTGTTTTTGAAATTCATTTTTATAATGGGGTTGAGCTGATTTTCCCTGACGTGTTTATGCTGGTCTAGACACACTTGATTCCCTTACAGAGGCATATCAATACATAGGTTTTAAGATTCTTACTAATCAGATATATTCCTCTGTGGGGAATAGGGGTTTTGAGTCCCGTTCACTGAGGAAGGTGTAGGTCTTGTCTATTCTGTATTTGGTTTATGGAATGGTACCTGTGCTAATATCAAACTCTGGTTTTATGCATCACCCCACCTCTCCTTTCCCCTTAAGGAGGCATAAGAGTGTTTTCTAAATGTGAGACGCTGCTCTCTTTCCTAATTCAGTTCATGTGTTGTGATGTTGACATTCCCTCTGTAAGTGATATCTTATGATAAGATTCTTTTTCTGTGTGACTAATTTCCCTTAGAATCATCATACCTATATCCTCTCATTATGCTGCTACTGGCCTTATGACATTGATTTCACGTCTGAGTGATATTCCATTGTACAAAATTACCACAAATTCTTTATGCATTTCTCTTTTTCCTGGGATACTTTAGGTGTACCGAAGTTGAGGTTCTTGTATGCAGAGCAGCCCTAAACTTTGGGGTGCCTGTGTCTTGTTGATATTTAGTCTTCCCAAGTTATATGTCCATGAGTTGAAGTCCCCTTTGCTCGGGGGCTTTGTATTTTAGATGTTTTAGGAAACAGCATACACTTCTTCAGAGTAGCTCTTGGATATTTATACCCCACCCATCAGCGTGACTAGTCTCCCTGTTTTCCATGGCCTCTCCTGCATTTTTGATTTGTACACATTTTTTGGATGGACTTTCTGAGCAGTGGAAATTGAGACTTCTTTATTGTGCGGATTTGCATTTCCCCCTTGCTTGGTTGGCCAAAAACTCTGTATGTGTTTTTTTCCTGAAGATATTCACGAAACAAACGCATACACCCTTTTGCCCAACTGCATCATTTTAGAAATTCTGCTGCTTTTCATATGCTTTAAATGTGAGTACAATCTACCTTTTGTAAAATGTTTCCTGCAATTCTGCCTCTCATTCAGAACCTCTTCGTTGCCTTACCTGAATATATTTTTGGACATTGGTTATCATTTATATCTTTGCAGGTCTTTGAATTGTCTGCTCCTGAGCTCCATTTTGCAACTCGCTTTTTTTGTGAGCTGACCCCCAAACCATTGGATTGATTCCGGCCCTATTCTGGTTCTGGGGAGGCAGGCTGAGCCTTTGGTTAATTCTTCTTCCTTATGGGAAATTAGAGTGACATGTGCCTGTCAAAACTCCTACAGTTAATCTCTCATTGGTTCCTCCTCTTCCCATTTATCCTCTGCAAAAATTGAAAACTGTGTGAAACAGGAGGTTAAAGGTGCTGATTCTCCAAGTCGGGAGATTGTTAGTAATGTGGCTGGAATGGCGAACCCCAGCACCAGGAGATCAAAAATGAGGTGCATTTTAGACACCTCTCCTGAGCACACGGTGTACATTCATCTCGGTTTCCCAGGCATGTTTTCCCTGTCAGAAGATTCCCTTGAAAGTGCAGATTTGGGACCCATGGAATGGGTACCAGGCAGTATTACTTTAAAAGGTCTGCATTTCCTCACCCAGCCTCTCTAACATCTCTTAGCGTGCATAGCTTCCAGCCTTATATATCATCCTGCTGTGTGTCTACATGTGTTCAATCCATGTTACATCGTAGCCCTTCAACAAAAGTTGTAAGAATTCTTGTCTGTCTCACTGTTTTTATAAATATTTTTAAATTTATTTTTATATTGGTTACAGCTGATTTTCAAAGCTCTGTTTTTTGCTGCTGTACATCCACTTGATTCATGTACTGTGAGACAACAATAAATTCTTTCTCAGATGCTTACGAGTCATATGTATTATTTTCCAGTGACTTGAGTGGACTGAGTGCCGTTCTTTAAGGTACTGTGTAGGCCTTGCCAGTTATTCAATTCGGTACTTGGAATGGTATCTTTGCTAATTTCAACCTCCTGGATAATACCTCACCATTCCCCACCTTTCCCATTTAGCAGCCTTATGTCTATTTTCTACATATTTGACTATGTTTCTGTTTTGTAGTTTATTTCATGTGTAGCCATTTTTGATTCCACCTTTAAGTGACATCTTATGATATGTGTCTTTTTCTTTCTGACATGTGTCACTTAGAATGATCGTATGTAACTCCTCCAGAGTTGTTCCAACTGGCCTTATTTCATTGATTTCTGGATGAGTAATATTCCACTCTACATAAGTACCCCATCTCTTTTATCCATTTTATCCTTCCAGGGACATTTAGGTTATATCCAAGTGGAGGCCCTTTTTAACAGAGAGGTGGTAAACGTTGGGGTGCCTGTTTTCTGTCATTTTTTGTTTTTCCCAAGGTATACGCCCATGAGTGCAAGTGCCCTATGCTCTGTAGCTCAGTTTTCAGATGTTTTAGCAAACACAATACACTTCTCCAGAGTGGCCGTTGGCACATTACATTTCCACTATCAGCCTCACAGGGCTCCCTTTTCTCCTCACCCTATCCTGCATTTCTGGTGTTTACACTTTATGTGGATGGCCCTTCTGACTGATGTGAAGTGATACATTTTGTAGTATTGATTTCCAGTGCCCACCTGTTTGTTTGGATAAAAAGTGTGAATGGCCTTTACTTGAATATATTCAGAAAAAAATGCATACGCCCTTTTGAGCCAAGTGCATCATTGGCGATGTTCAGCCCCTTTTCTTGTGCTTTAATGGGGAGTCCTTTCTACCTCTTCAAATCTGTTTCCTGCCACTCCCCCTTTCTTACAAGTCCTTTTCTGTGACTTACCTCAAGACATTTTTCAACAATAGATATTTTCAACTCTGCAGTTTCATGAATTTTAGTGCCCCTGAGTTCCATTTTTCAACTTGTGTTTTTGGAAACTGGACACAAAACAGCGGGATTTCCTCTAGCCCTATTCTCTTTCCGTGGGCATTTCTAGCCTTTGATGAATTTGTCTTCCGGATTGGAAATTAGAGTGGCATGTGCCTGTCCGAACAACTAAGATTTGTCTCTAAATTTTTCTCATCCTTCCGCTTCATCCTCTGGACAAATTCCAAACTGTGTGCAACAGGATGTTGACGGTGCTGATATCCCCAAGTGAGGAGATTGTTAGAAAAGATGCTGGAGGGGTGAACCCGAGCACCATGCGATGAGGAGATGAGGTGCCTTTTCCAAACTCTTTCCGATCAAACGGTGTACCTCCTCTAGGTGTGACAGGCATGTTTTAGCTGTATGAAGGGTCCCGTGCATGGAAGGAGAACACCAGCGATTTTTCCAAATCAGTGCCTCCCCGAACCCCAAACTGGGGAATTTTTAAGTTACGGCTACACGTATGTCCATTAAGGGCCTTGGGAAATAGGCAGAGCCCAAACTTTAGATGATTGAAATCTTCAGGTTCAGAAGCGTTCACCATCGGCCTTGCTTAGGTTACATTTTATCTGTCATTGATAGATGATGTCAATAAAAAATATCGATTCTTTTTCAGATTATTTCCCCATATAGGTTATTGCAAAATATTCAGTGTAGTTCCCTGTGCTATACAGTAGTTCCTTGTTGATGATCTATTTTATACATAGCAGTGTGTATGTGTTAATCCCAAACTGTTAATTTATCCCTTCTCCTACCTTTCCCCTTTGGTAATAATAAATTATAAGATTTTATACTTCTCAGAAATGGGGGAGCTGAAAGAGAGGTATCCTTTTCAATGGAAAAGCATTCAAAACAAGATTGAAGCTTCAGCCAAGAGTATTCGATGTACATCCATGGAAATAAATCACTTCATTTCTCTAATGTTGACCTGACAAATAAGACAGACGTCTTCACTGAACTTGCTTATAGTAAAGTGATGGAAATATCAAATGTAAGTCTTAGAAACATCTTATTTTACCCGAGCATTATACACTGCTCTATGTTAACTACAGTTTGGCTCACACATCTGTTCAATGAAGTTACAATGTTCTCAATTTCTGTTACTGATCATCCAGAGGGAACGCCAACAGGAGTCCCCCTGCCCAGTGTCATTGGAGCCAACAGATCAAGACTGAGTTTGGTTCAGAAGCAAAGGAAACTTTATTTTGAAAACCGAATGGAGAGGTGAGAGTGTGCACTCCCCCACGGGCTGTGGGCTGGGCTGCAGTGTAGGGATCCCGGCAGCGTTAGTGGGAGTTAGGGGATGGAGCTCTCGAGGGCTGGGTTGGCTGCAGCTCAGGCTCTATGCTGTGGAGTCTGCATGGGACTCCACAAGCTGAGGTGTCGACCCAGCCATTCTGCACTAGGAAATCGGGTCTGAAGTGCTGGGTGTGGGACCTCTGCATGCGGAACCCTAGGAGCATGTGAAATTAGACAAAGCACAAAGGAAAAACTGCTTAGACTTTATTTTATTGCCCAGATTCTCTTTTTATCTCCCAGGAATTTTTTTTTTTTTTTTTTTTTTTTTTTTTTTTTTGCTGTACGCAGGCCTCTCACTGCTGTGGCCTCTCCCGTTGCGGAGCACAGGCTCCGGACACACAGGCTCCGCGGCCATGGCTCGCGGGCCCAGCCGCTCCGCGGCATGTGGGATCTTCCGTGATCGGGGCACGAATCCGTGTCCCCTGCATCGGCAGGCGGACTCTCAACCACTGCGCCACCAGGGAAGCCCTCCCAGGAATTTTTAATGAACGTTGACAGAGACGAACACCTCCTCTGCTTTTTGTTCCGTTCCTCATTCTTGGGGTGTTGAGGGTGCAGACCCCTCTTTTGTAACTGCTTCATGCTGTGGTGGGAGCCCTGATACGTGGGGGAAGGGGCAAAACGTCTGCCCACCAGCCTCCAGGTGAGGTTGATTGTCCCAAAGCCTCCTGCATCACTTCTCGTCTGCCTGAGCACCAGCATTGGAAGTGTTATAGATTCTAATGACCTTTAAGAGTCCAGGAAAGAAATGCGCAGAGATGCTGTGGTGGCAGGTTTCACCCCACCCCACATTTGTTCGGTGACATTAGGCTGACGTTTTTTGCCAGCCTAGATGCTCTGACCAGTAGTCTGTGCTTTCTTTAATTAGGTCCCTGAATTAATGTACAAACAGCACCATGTGTCAGAGCCCTGCCTGTGCAACACCCAGACAGTCCAGGGTCAGTGGTGATACAGGACCATGACGTCCACTGAGTCAACGGCCTTTAGAAGTAGCCAGCAGTCCAGCCGTTCATATTGGCCACCATCACTGCGGTGTCTGTAGGGTTTTCTATGGTGAAAGCATGATATACGTTTCCCCCGCCAAGCTTATTAGCTCCCCTCTGGGTGCAGTAAGTCCTGCAAGCAGTAGTCTGCTCTTTCGGGGCACAGTCTTGTTGTTTTCTGAGAGAAACTCCAGGTCAAGTGATGGTCACACGAGTCATCTTGGGGGACTGTTGCCCCCATTTGTCTCTCTGGAGGTTGGAGTGGGAGGGCCTCCTCACTCGAGGTCAGTGGGTCCACAGAGCAACCCCTGCAACTTCAGGACATGGTGGGTGGTTAGGATCACCACGTGGGGTCCTATTCCCTTAGGAGGGAGCTGGCCTTGTGGGCTGCTGATTTCCAGCTTTTTAGATACCCCAGTATCCTGGCCTGATGAGTCGGTGGGCAAAGCCCTTGGTGACCATAGTTTATCATACCTGAAGGGCATTCTTGTGTTGCTCCATTTCAAGTGGTCCCAGTTTTTGTACTAAGTCTCCAAGGGCGATTAACCTTTGACCGGGTATGTAAAGGTCAAAGGGTTTAGCTAAATTAGCGAGTTCCTGGGCAAGGATCTGAATTGACTGCTCTTTCCATTCTTGAAAGGCTGCGTCTGGATTGTATTCAAAAGGATCATCATCTTTTCGTGTCAGTGTTTCATGTAGAGGCCCAGCTATTAGACTGTAGTTAGGGATCCAGATGCAGAAAACCTTGGCCTCCCCAGGAACCCTTAAGCTGTCTTCTAGTTTTAGAAGAGGTAAGGCTGCAAATGGCTTCTTCCCTATCCTGGGATGCGTTTCTCCAAATATCTGTGAGAATGAAGCCCAGGCAAGTCACCTGAGCCTGGGATATTTGAGCCTTTTTCTTGGACACCTTCTATCCTTTCTTGGCTAGGTAGTTCCGAGGCGTCTTTAGTAGGCCTGGCGATCAGAATGTCATCTGCATATTGAAGGAGGGTTCCCTTTTACAGAGGTAGAACGTTTAGGTTTTTAGAGGACATTTCCCCAATGATGGTGTGGGGATTTTTGAACCATTGGGGCAGGACGGCCCAGCATTATTGCTTGTGTTGCATGTTGTGTCCTGCCACTCACAAGCCAAAAATTCTTGTGACTCTGAGATGAATGGAATACAGAAGAAGGCATCATTGAAGTGTAATACAGAATGCCAAGGCCTGGTGGATGGTAGAATGAGCAGCAGTGTGTAGGAAATAGGAGCTACTTGATGTATATCCTCGGTGGCTTCACTGACTGTCCTGATGTTCTTTCCCAGGTCTCCAGCAGCCCATGGGGTTCTCGTGGTTAGGCCAATCCCAGGATATGGAGCTCACCTGGGCTGCATCCCGCACCCCACAGCCCACGGGGCTCTCGTATTCAAGTCCTTCCAAGGGTATGGAGATCACCTGTGCAGCTACCCAGCAGCCCATGGGACTCTCATAGTCAGGCCCCTCCCAGGATACGGAGCTCCCCTGGGCAGGTACCCCAGCAGGGCTGGACACACAGGAACTGTGCACATAGCCCACCTTGCAGAGAACCCCCAGCTCACCTGTCGCTCACAGCTGACACAGAACACCTCAGAGCAGGACTTGAACTAACAAACAGCAGCTCTGACAGGTCTGTGACCCTGGCTATCACTCTGTGCAGCCTCTCTCTGCCTGGTCTTCCAGACACTTCCACTGCAGCCAGGGCTCCAGGCCTCTGTCTCCACCCACCATCACTCCTCTCCCTGACTCCTGGGTTCCTCTCATTAGGATAGGGTCTTCTTGAAGTTGTTTTCCACTCATGGACCAGATAAAATGATAAGAAAACAAGCCGCAGCTGCAGCCCTTTGTCTATCCTAACTCTCAAGGCCCACACCTTTTCCTTGGGACTGACCCGTTTAGCAAGGTTCATTTTCTGCAACTGTGAGCCCCTGAGGGGTGAGGATTGGCTGATTTGGGCAGCCTGACACTGCTTGCCAGCCCCCCACACAGGTGTGCCTGGGTTGAGGTCAATATAAACACCTCTCCAGTCAGCAAGAGCCCCTGTAGCTGTGACTGACGCCATATTCTCTGCCCCATCAGCAGTTTCGGGGCTGGGGTGGTGGGAGGGAGGGACGGGCCGTGGCTTTGTGGGTGGCCCAGTGTGAGTGGGGCTCTGCTGGACTTTCTGCAGGAGTTGCCAGGCTGCCACCTGCTAAAGAAGAGGATGTGTCACCCATACCTGCCACTGGAATTTCTCCCCAGGCAGAGGTGAGGAAGTAAAAAAGCAGTGGGGGCTGTGGCAGGAGGGGTATCTCAGGCAGGGAAATGAAAAGATTCCAGAAGAGCATCTGGGGCCAGGACCCTCCTGGCTGGCCTGCAGGCACCAAGTCGGCCTGCGTGCTCTCGCTAGTGTGGCTCCACAGCCCTTCCTGTAGGCTTGCAAGTGCTTGTACATATTCAGGTGTTTTACCTGGAAAGGGTGGGAAGAGTTCAGCTGCAGCAGGACTTGGGCTCAGCTCACATTTACTCACAGACGCCTCAACACTGTCCCCCAGCTTTGCAATGAGGATGCTCCTTGTGGGGGAGAGCGCTGCTGACGGCATGGGAGACGATTTCCCACCTCTGACCAACTTAAGAATTTTTTACCACTGGAGCAAATGCCCTGATACGATTTTCCTCTGCATAACCGGTGAGTTCTGTTTTTTTTTCTTTCTTTTTTTCTTTTTGGTTCAAGTTAGATTTTATTTATTCCTCTTTTTTTTAATTTGGAGATATAAACATGGAAATAATGCATTAATATAAAGACGTCTATGTGAAGGGAAAAACTTTTTTTCTGTTTTATTTTATTAAATGTTATTTATTTATTTTTAATTTTTTTAAATTTATTACTTTTATACAGCAGGTTCATATTGGATATATGTTTTATACATATAAGTGTGCACATGTGAATCCCAGTCTCCCAATCCATGCCACCACCACCCTCACATGGCGTTCCCTCCTTTGTGTCCATATGTTTGTTCTCTACATCTGTCTCTATCTCTGCCCTGCAAACTGGTTCATCTGTACAATTTTTCTAGGTTCCACATATATGCATTAATATACAATATTTGTTTTTCTCTTTCTGACTTACTTCACTCTGTATGACAGTCTCTAGATCCATCGAGGTCTCTACAAATGACCCAATTTCATTCCTATGTATGGCTGAGTAATATTCCGTTGTATATATGTATCACGTCTTTATCCATTCGTCTGTCTGTGGGCAATTAGGTTGCTTTCATTACCTGTCTATTGTAAATAGTGCTGCAGTGAACATTGTGGTGAATGTGTCTTTTTGATTTATGGTTTTCTCTGGGTATATGCCCAGTAGTGGGATTGCTGGATTATATGGTAATTCTATTTTTAGTTTTTTAAGGAACCTCCATACTGTTCTCCATAGAGACTGTATCGATTTACATTCCCAACAATAGTGGAAGAAGGTTCCTTTTCTCCACACCCTCTCCAGCATTTGTTGTTTGTAGATTTTCTGATGATGCCCATTCTAACAGGTGTGACATGATACCTCATTGTAGTTTCGATTTCCATTTCTCTAATAATTAGTGATGTTCAGCAGATTTTCATGTGTGTACTGGCCATCTCTATGTCTTCTTGGAAGAAATGTCTATTTAGATCTTCCATTTTTGTATTGGGTTGTTTGTTTTATTACTGTTGAGCTGCATGAGCTGTTTATATATATTGGAGATTAATCATTTGTCCATTGATTCGTTTGCAAATATTTTCTGCCATTCTGAGGGTTGTCTTTTCGTCTTGTTTGTAGTTTCCTTTGCTTTGCAAAAGCTTTTACGTTTCAGTAGGTCCCATCTGTTTAGTTTTCTTTTTTATTTCATTACTATAGGAGGTGGATCAAAAAAGATCTTGCTGTGATTTACGTCAGAGTATCCTTCGTAAGTTTTCCTCTCAGAGTTTTATACTGTCTGGTCTTACATTAAAGTCTCTAATTCATTTTGAATATATTTTTATGTATGGTGTTGGGGAGTGTTCTAATTTCATTCTTTTACATGTAGTTCTCCATATTTCCCAGCAACAATGATTGAAGAGACTGTCTTATCTCCATTGTATAGTCTTGCTTCCTTTGTCATAGATTAGTTGACCATAAGTGTGTAGGTTTATCCTTGGGCTTTTTTTTTCCTTTTACACGTTTATTGAAGTATAATTGCTTTACAATGGAGTGTTCGTTTCTGCTGTATAAAAAAGTGAATCAGTTATACATATACAAATATCACCAGATCCCCTCCCTCTTGCATCTCCCTCCCACACTCCATATCCCACCCCTTTATGTGGTCACAAAGCACCGAGCTGATCTCCCTGTTCTATGTGGCTGATTCTCAGTAGCTATCGGTGTTACATTTGGTAATGTATTTATGTCCATGGCACTCTCTCACTTCGTCCCAGCTTACCCATCCCCCTTCCGGTGACCTCAAGTCCTTTCTCTATGTCTGTGTCCTTAATCCTGTCCTGCCACTAGGTTCTTCAAAATCTTTTTTTTTCTTGATTAGATTCCATATATCTCTGTTAACATACAGTATTTGTTTTTCCCTTTCTGACTTACTTCACTGTGTAGGACAGATTCTAAGTCCATCCACCTCAGTACAAATAACTCAGTTTTGCTTCTTTTTATGGTTGAGTAATATTTGATTGTATATATGTGCCAGATCTTCTTTATCCATTCATCTGTCGATGGACACTTAGGTTGCTTCCATGTCCTGGCTAATGCAAATAGAGCTGCAATGAACATTTTTGTACATAACTCTTTTTGAATTATGGTTTTCACAAGGCAAATGCCCAGTAGTTGGATTGTTGTGTCGTATGGTACTTCTATTGTTAGTTATTTAAAGGAACCTCCGTACTGTTCTCCCTAGTGCTCATATCAATTTACATTCCCACCCACAGTGCAAGTGTGTTCCCTTTTCTCCAATAAAGGTCTCTCCAGCATTTATTGTTTTGTAGATTTTTTTGATGATTGCCACTCTGACTGCTGTGAGGTGATACCTCAGGGTAGTTTTGATTTGCATTTCTCTAATGATTAGTGATGTTCTACATCCTTTCATGTGTTTCTTGGTAATCTGTATATCTTCTTTGGAGAAATGTCTATTTAGGTCTTCTGCCCGTTTTTGGATTGGATTGTTTGTTTTTGTGATATTGAGCTACATACGGTGCTTGTAAAGTTTGGAGATTAATCCTTTGTCAATTGCTTCATTTGAAAATATTCTCTCCCATTCTGAGGGTTGTTTTTGCATCTTGTTTATGTTTTCCTGTACTGTGTAAAAGCTTTTAAGTTTCATTAGGTCCCATTTGTTGATTTCTGTTTTTATTTCCATTTCTCTAGGAGGTGGGTCCAAAAGGATCTTGCTGTGATTTATGTCATAGCGTGTTCTGCCTATGGTTTCCTCTAAGTGTTTTATAGTGTCTGGTCTTATATTTAGATCTCTAATCAATTTAGAGTCTATTTTTGTGTATGGTGTTATGGAGTGTTCTAATTTCATTCTTTTATGTGTAGGGGTCCAGTTTTCCCAGCACCAATTACTGAAGAGACTGTCTTTTCTCCATTGTATATCCTTAGCTCCTTTGTCATAGATGAGATAGCCATAGGTATGTAGGTTTATCTCTGGGCTTTCTGTCCTGTTCCATTGATCTGTGTTTATGCCAATCTACATACACTTGATTCCATTATGGAGATATATAAATACATAAGTTTCAAGGTTATTACCATTCAGATATATTCCTCTTCAGTGAATAGGTTGTTTTGTGTCCAGTTTATTGAGAAAGGAGTAGGTCTTGTCTATTACATATTTGGTATATGGAATGGGATCTGTGCTCATTTCAAACTCTGCTTTTACACATCACCCCATGTCACCTTTCCCCTTAGGGAGGCATAAGTGTGTTTTCTAAATGTGTAACTCTGTTCTCTTTTGAACTTCAGTTCATGTGTAGCCATGTTTACATTTCCTCTATAAGTGATATATTACAATAAGTTTCTTTTTCTTTGTGGCTCATTTCACTTAGCATCATCGTACCTAAAGCCAATCATTATGCTGCTATTGGCCTTATGACATTGATTTTATGTCTGAGTGACTTTCCTTTGTATATAAGTACCACAACATCTATATCCATTTTTTTTTTCCTTTCCTGGGATATATAAAGTGTACCGAAGTCGAGGTTCTTGTAAACAGAGCAGACCTAAAATTTGGGCTGGCTGTGTGTTGTGGATTTTTAGTTTTCCCAAAATACACGCCCATGAGTGGAAGTGTGCTATACTCTGTAGCTCTGTTTTAGAAAACAACATACAGTTCTCCAGAGAGGCTGTTGGCAATTTACATCCTGTCCATCGGCGTAACCAGGCTCCCTTTTCTCCATGGCCTGTCCTGCATTTGTGGCTTTTACACTATATGTGGATGGCTCTTTGGACTGGAGGTAAGGGACACTTCTCTGTAGTGTGGATTTGCAATGCCTGATGGCTTGCTTAGCCAAAAAGGGCATATGCATTTTTTCCCGAATATATTCAAGAAAATACACATAATCCCTTTTCAGCCAAGGGCATCATTGTCAAAATTCTGTCGCTTTTCATGTGCTTTAAAGACGACTCCAATCTACCTCTTGAAATCTGTTTCCTTCAATTCTGCCTTGCATTCAAATCCTCTTCACTGCCTTTCCTCAATATATTTCTGGATGATAGTTGTCCTTTATAATTCTGCAAGTTTGTGAATTGCTGTGCCCCTGATTTCCATTTTTCAACTCGCCTCTTTGTGAGCTGGCTGCAATACCGCAGGATGGCTTTAGGCCCTAGTCCTTTTCCGGGGCTTCAGGCTGAGCCTTTGGTTAATTATTCTTCCTGATGGGAAACTAGAGTGACATGTACCCATTCAAACACTTACAGCTAATCTCTCATTTATTTCCCCTCTTCCTGTTCATCCTCTGCACAGTTTGCAAACTGTGCATAACAGGAGGGTAAAGGCACTGACACTCCAAGTGGGGAGATTTTGAGTAATGCAGATGGAATGGCGAAGCCAAGCACGACAAAAGGAAAAATGAGGTACCTTTTAGAAAACTTTCCCAATTACACAGTGTACCATCCACTGGGTTTCCCATGCATGTTTTAACTGGAGGAAGATTCCCTTAAACCTGGAGAGTTGGGACCACTAGTATGGGTAGCACACAGTATTGCTCTAAGTGGTGTTCTTTTGTTCACACAACCTCAGCAATCTTGTCAGCCCCAAGAGTCCAGTCTTATGTCTCATCCAGCTGTGGGTGTAAAGGTGGTCAATCTAGCTTGCATCACAGGCCCTGAACTTAATTTTTAAGACTTTCTATCTGTTTTTGCATTTTGCTTTTGAAATTTATTTTTATAAGTGGGTTTAACTGAATTTCAGTGCTCTGTCCATGCCGTTATACACACACATGATTCCTTTATGGAGACATGAGAATATATATGTTTTAAAATACTTAGAGTCAGACATATTCCTCTGCAATGAATAGGGGGTGTTGAGTCCAGTTCATTGTGCCGGGAGTAGGTGTTGTCTTTTACATGCATAGTTTATGTAACGGTATCTGTGCTAATTTAAAACTCTGCTTTTATGCATTACCCCACCTAGGCTTTCCCATTAAGCAGGCAGAAGATGTTTTCTAAATGTGTGACTCTGTTGTGTTTGTAATTCAGTTCATGTGTAGTCATGTGTACATTCCCGCTATGAGTGATAACTTATGATAAGATTAGTTACTCTGTAATCTTTCCTAACTCAGTTCATGTGTAGCCATGTTTACAGGACATTCATAAGTGATATCTTATGATAAGTTTCTTTTTCTGTGTGACTTATTTCACTTAGAATCATCGTACCTGAATCCACTCTTTTTGCTGCTACTAGCCTTATGACATTGATTTCATGGCTGAGTGATATTCCATCGTACGTAAGTACCACAATATCCTGAACCATTTTTGTCTTTCCTGGGATACTTAAGGTGTACCCAAGTTGAGGTTCTTGTAAGCAGTGCAGCGCTAAATTTTAGGGTGGCTCTGACTTATTGATTTTCAGTTTTCCCAAGGTATATTACCTAGAGTGGAACTGCCCTTGGCTGTGTAGCTCTGTTGTTTACTTCTTTTAGGGAACACAATGCACTCCTCCAGAGAGTCATTTGGCAACTTACATCCCGCCCATCAGCATAACGAGGCTCCCTGATCTCCAGGGCCTGTCTTGCCTTTCTGGTTTTTACACATTTTGTGGATGTCCCTTTTGACTGGTGGGAAGGGATACTTCTTTGTAGTGCAGATTTGCATTGCTGCTTGCTTGCTTGGCCAAAAATGGCGTATGCATTTTCTCCTGAATATACTCAGGAGAAAACGCATACGCCCTTTTTGGCCAAGTGCATCATTGTCGAAGTTGTGCCCCTCTTCCTGTGCTTGAAATGTGATTCCAACGTACCTCTTGAAATCTGTTTCCTGCTATTCTGCCTCGTTTTAAAGTCCGCCTCTCTGCCTTCCCTCAAAAGATTTTTGGACGATAGTTGTCCTCTATTACTCTGCCAGTTTGTAAATTGCTGTGCCCCTGAGCTCCATTTTTCAACTCGTTTTTGTGAGCTGACAGCAAATCCAAAATTATGGTTCAAAACCTATACTGGTTCCCGGCGTGTGGCTGAGACATTGGTTAATTCTACTTCCTGCTGGGCAATTAAAGTGACATGTACCTGTCCAAATGCCTAACAGCTACTCTCTCATTGGTTCTCCCTCTTCACTTTCATCCTCTGCCAAATTGGCAACCTGTGCGAACCAGGAGGTTTTACGGGCTACCGCTGCAAGTTGGGAGATTGATAGTAAAGCCATTGGAAGGTCAAACTGGAGCACAAGGAGAGGGACTATAACTTGAGTTTTAGAAACTTTTCGTATTCACAGTGTGTCCATTCTCTAGGTTTCCTGTAAATGTTATGGCTGTAGTAATATTCCCTTACACAAGGAGAGTTGGGACACATGGAATGGGTGCCACATATTATTGCTTTAAATGGTCTGCATTTGCTCACCCAGTCTCACCAAACCTCTCCGTCTCAAGTGTCCAGCTTTATGCCACATCCAGCTCTCGTTGTAGGTAGGGTCATTCCAGGTTTCATCAGAGCCCCTGAAGGAATTGTAAAGATTTTCCCTTTTTTTTTTTTTTTGTTTTGTATTGGAAATTTATTTTTTTACTGGGTTTGAGCTGATTCTCACTGCCATGTTTATGCCAGTTTAGACACACTTGATTCCCTTATGGTGACATATCAATACATAGGTTTTAAGATTCTTACTAGTCAGATATATACCTCTGCGCAGAATATTGGGTTTTGCATCCCTTTCATTGATGTAGGTGTAGGTCTTGTCTATTCCGTATTTTGATTTTGGAATGGTACTTGTACTAATATCAAACTCTGGTTCTATGCATCACCCCACCTCTCCTTCCTCCTTAAGCAGGCATAAGTGTGTTTTCTAAATGTGAGACACTCTTCCCTTTCCTAACTCAGTTCATGTGTAGCCATGTTACAGAAAATTCATAAGTGCTATCTTATGATAAGTTTGTTTTTCTGTGTGACTTATTTCACTTAGAATCATCGTACCTGAATCCATTCATTTTCCCTTTACTGGCATTATGACATTGATTTCATGGCTGAGGGATAATCCATCATACATAAGTACCACAATTTTTTGAATCATTTTTATCTATCCTGGGATATTAGAGAGTACCCAATTTGAGATTCCTGTAAGCAGTGCAGCCCTAAATTTTGGGGTGGCTCTATCTTATTGATTTTCAGTTTTCCCAAGGTATATTCCCTAGACTGGAACTCCCGTTGGGTCTGTAGCTCTGTTGTTTACTTCTTTTAGGGAACACAGTGCACTCCTCCAGAGAGGCAGTTGGCAATTTACATCCCGCCCCTCAGCATAACAAGGCTCCATGTTCTCCAGGGCCTCTCTAGGATTTCTGGTTTTTACACATTTTGTGGATGTCCCTTTTGACTGGTGGGAAGTGATACTATTTGCTGTGCAGATTTGCATTGCCCACTTGCTTGCTTGGCCAAAACGGGCGTATGCGTTTTCTCCTGAATATATTCAGGAGAAAACGCATACGCCCTTTTTGGCCAAGTGCATTATTTTCGAAGTTGTGCCCCTCTTCCTGTGCTTTACAGGTGATTCCAACGAACCACTTGAAATCTGTTTCCTGCTATTCTGCCTCGCTTAGAAGGTCGCCTCGTTGCCTTCCCTTAACAGATTTTTTGGACGATAGTTATCCTTTATTACTGTGCCAGTTTGTAAATTGCTGTGCCCTTGAGCTCAATTTACTAACTCGTTTTTTGTGAGCTGACCACAAGTCCAAAATTATGGTTGAGGACCTATACTTGTTCAAGGCGGGTGGCTGAGACTTTGGTTAATTCTTCTTCCTGCCGGGAATTTAGAGTGACATGTGCCCATCCAAATGCCAAACAGCTACTCTTTCATTGGTTCCCCCTTTTCCCTTTCATCCTCTTCCAAATTGGCAACCTGAGAAAACCAGGAGGTTAAAGGGGCTGTCTCTCCAAGTTGGGAGATTGATAGTTAAGCAGTTGGAATGTCAAACCGGAGCACCAGGATAGGGACAATTAGTTGGGTTTTAGAAACATTTCGTTTTCACTGTGTGTCCATTCTCTTGGTTTCCTGTACATGTTATAGCTGTAGTAATATTCCCTTCAACCTGGAGACTTGGGACCCATGGAACGGGTGCCATGCATTACTGCTCTAAAGGGTATGCTTTTGCTCACCCAATCTCACCAATCCTCTCAGTCCCATGTGTCCAGACTTATGCCACATCCAGCTGTCATTGTAGATAGGGTCATTCCAGGTTTCATCAGAGACCCTGAAGGAATTGTAAAGAATTTCCCTGTTTTTTGTTTTGTTTTTGAAATTCCTTTTTATAGTGGGTTTGAGCTGATTCTCACTGCCATCTTTATGCCAGTCTACACACACTTGATTCCCTACGGAGACATATCAATACATAGGTTTTAAGATTCTTACTAGTCAGATATATTCCTCTGCGGGAAATATCGGTCTTTGAGTCCCTTTCACTGAGGAAGGTGTAGGTCTTGTCTATTCCATACTTGGTTTTTGGAACGGTACCTGTGCTTATATCAACCTCTGGTTTTATGCATCACCCCACCTCTCCTTCCTCCTTAAGCAGGCATAAGATTGTTTTCTAAATGTGAGACTCTCTTCTCTTTCCTAACTCAGTTCATGTGTAGCCATGTTTACAGGATCTTCATAAGTGATATCTTATGATAATTTCTTTTTCTGTGTGACTTATTTCACTTAGAATCATCGTACCTGAATCCACTCATTTTGCTGCTACTGGTCATATGATATTGATTTCATGGCTGAGGGATATTCCCTCGTACGTAAGTACCACAACTTTTTCAACTATTTTTATATTTCCTGGGATATTAAGGTGTACCCAAGTTGAGGTTCTTCTAAGCAGTGCATTCCTAAATTTAGGGGTGGCTCTGTCTTATTGATTTTCAGTTTTCCCAAGGTATATTCCCTAGACTGGAAGTGCCCTTGGCTCTGTAGCTCTATTGTTTACTTGTTTTAGAGAACACAATGCACTCCTCCAGAGAGACAGTTGGCAATTTACATCCTGCCCATCAGCATAACAAGGCTCCCTGTTCTCCAGGGCCTGTCTTGAATTTGTGGTTTTTACCCTTTTGTGGATATCCCTTTGGACCGGTGGGAAGTGATACTTCTTTGTAGTGCAGACTTACATTGTCTGCTTGCTTGCTTGGCCAAAATGGGTGTATGCGTTTTCTCCTGAATATACTCAGGAGAAAACGCATACGCCCTTTTTGGACAAGTGCATTATTGTCGAAGTTGTGACCCTCTTCGTGTGCTTTAAAGGCGATTCCAACATACCTCTTGAAATCTGTTTCCTGCTATTCTGCCTCACTATCAAGTCCGCCTCGATGCCTTCCCTCAACAGATTTTTGGATGATAGTTGTCCTTTATTACTCTGCCAGTTTGTGAATTGCTCTGCCCTATAGCTCCATTTTTTAACTCGTTTTTTGTGAGCTGAACGCAAGTCCCATATTTTGGTTTAGGACCTATACTGGTTCCCGGTGGGTGGCTGAGACTTTGGTTAATTCTTTTTCCTCCCGGGAAATAAGAGTGACATGTGCCCGTCCAAATGCCTAACAGCTACTCTCTCTTTGGTTCTCCCTCTTCCCTTTCATCTTTTGCCAAATTGGCAACCTGTGCGAACCAGGAGGTTAAAGGTGCTGCCTCTCCAAGTTGGGAGATTGATAGTAAAGCAGTTAGAAAGTGAAACTGGAACACCAGGAGAGGGACTATTCGTTGAGATTTAGAAACCTTTCGTATTCACAGTGTGTCCATTCTCTAGGTTTCCCATACATGTTATAGCTGTAGTAATATTCCCTACAACCTGGAGAGTTGGGACCCATGGAATGGGTGCCATGCATTATTTCTTTAAAGGGTCTGCATTTGCTCACGAATCTCACCTATCCTCTCAGTCACTTGTGTCCAGGTTTATGCCACCTCCAGCTGTCGTTCTAGATAGGGTCATTCCAAGTTTCATCAGAGACCCTGAAGGAATTGTAAAGAATTTCCCTGTTTTTTTGTTTTGTTTTTGAAATTCCTTTTTGTAGTGGCTTTGAGCTGATTCTCACTGCCATCTTTATGCCAGTCTACACACACTTGATTCCCTACGGAGACATATCAATACATAGGTTTTAAGATTCTTACTAGTCAGATATATTCCTCTGCGGGAAATATGGTGTTTTGAGTCCCTTTCACTGAGGAAGGTGTAGGTCTTGTCTATTCCATACTTGGTTTTTGGAACGGTACCTGTGCTTATATCAACCTCTGGTTTTATGCATTACCCCACCTCTCCTGCCCTCTTAAGCAGGCATAAGAGTGTTTTCTAAATGTGAGACTCTCTTCTCTTTCCTAACTCAGTTCATGTGTAGCCATGTTTACAGGATCTTCATAAGTGATATCTTATGATGGTTTCTTTTTCTGTGTGACTTATTTCACTTAGAATCATCGTACCTGAATCCACTCATTTTGCTGCTACTGGTCATATGATATTGATTTCATGGCTGAGGGATATTCCCTCGTACGTAAATACCACAAATTTTTCAACCATTTTTATCTTTCCTGGCATATTTAAGGTGTACCCAAGTTGAGGTTCTTGTCAGCAGTGCATTCCTAAATTTTGGGGTGGTTCTGTCTTATTGATTTTCAGTTTTCCCAAGGTATATTCCCTAGACTGGAAGTTACCTTGGCTCTGTAGCTCTGTTGTTTACTTGTTTTTGGAAACACAATGCACTCCTCCAGAGAGGCAGTTGGCAATTTACATCCCGCCCATCAGCATAACAAGGCTCCCTGTTCTCCAGGGCCTGTCTTGAATTTCTGGTTTTTACCCTTTTTGTTGATGTCCTTTTGGACCGGTGGGAAGTGATACTTCTTTGTAGTGCAGACTTACATTGTCCGCTTGCTTGCTTGGCCAAAATGGGCGTATGTGTTTTCTCCTGAATATACTCAGGAGAAAACTCATACACCCTTTTTGGACAAGTGCATCATTGTCGAAGTTGTGCCCCTCTTCCTGAGCTTTAAAGGTGATTTCAACGTGCCTCTTGAAATTAGTTTCCTGATATTCTGCCTCACTTTCAAGTCCGCCTCGTTGCCTTCCCTCATCAGATTTTTGGATGATAGTTGTCCTTTATTACTCTGCCAGTTTGTGAATTGCTCTGCCCTATAGCTCCATTTTTTAACTCGTTTTTTGTGAGCTGAACGCAAGTCCCATATTTTGGTTTAGGACCTATAATGGTTCCCGGTGGGTGGCTGAGACTTTGGTTAATTCTTCTTCCTCCCGGGAAATAAGAGTGACATGTGCCCGTCCAAATGCCTAACAGCTACTCTCTCTTTGGTTCTCCCTCTTCCCTTTCATCCTTTGCCAAATTGGCAACCTGTGCGAACCAGGAGGTTAAAGGTGCTGTCTCTCCAAGTTGGGAGATTGATAGTAAAGCAGTTAGAAAGTGAAACTGGAGCACCAGGAGAGGGACTATTCGTTGAGATTTAGAAACCTTTCGTATTCACAGTGTGTCCATTCTCTATGTTTCCCATACATGTTATAGCTGTAGTAATATTCCCTACAACCTGGAGAGTTGGGACCCATGGAATGGGTGCCATGCATTATTTCTTTAAAGGGTCTGCATTTGCTCACGAATCTCACCTATCCTCTCAGTCCCATGTGTCCAGGTTTATGCCACCTCCAGCTGTCGTTCTAGATAGGGTCATTCCAAGTTTCATCAGAGACCCTGAAGGAATTGTAAAGAATTTCCCGGTTTTTTTGTTTTGTTTTTGAAATTCCTTTTTATAGTGGGTTTGAGCTGATTCTCACTGCCATCTTTATGCCAGTCTACACACACTTGATTCCCTATGGAGACATATCAATACATAGGTTTTAAGATTCTTACTAGTCAGATATATTCCTCTGCGGGAAATATGGGGTTTTGAGTCCCTTTCACTGAGGAAGGTGTAGGTCTTGTCTATTCCATACTTGGTTTTTGGAACGGTACCTGTGCTTATATCAACCTCTGGTTTTATGCATTACCCCACCTCTCCTGCCCTCTTAAGCAGGCATAAGAGTGTTTTCTAAATGTGAGACTCTCTTCTCTTTCCTAACTCAGTTCATGTGTAGCCATGTTTACAGGATCTTCATAAGTGATATCTTATGATAAGTTTCTTTTTCTGTGTGACTTATTTCACTTAGAATCATCGAACCTGAATCCACTCATTTTGCTGCTACTGGTCTTATGACATTGATTTCATGGCTGAGGGATATTCCATCATATGTAAGTACCACAACTTTTTGAACCATTTTTATCTTTCCTGGGATACTTAAGTTGCACCCAAGTTGAGGTTCTTGTAAGCAGTGCAGCCCTAAATTTTGGGGTGGCTCTGTCTTATTGATTTTCAGTTTTCCCATGGTATATTCCCTAGACTGGTAGTGCCCTTGGCTCTGTTGTTTACTTGTTTTAGGGAACACAATGCACTCCTCCAGAGAGGCAGTTGGCAATTTACATCCCGCCCATCAGCATAACAAGGATCCCTGTTCTCCAGGGCCTGTCTTGAATTTCTGGTTTTTACCCTTTTTGTGGATGTCCCATTGGACCGGTGGAAAGTGATACTTCTTTTTAGTTCAGACTTACATTGTCTGCTTGCTTGCTTGGCCAAAATGGGCGTATGCGTTTTCTCCTGAATATACTCAGGAGAAAACGCATACGCCCTTTTTGGACAAGTGAATCATTGTCGAAGTTGTGACCCTCTTCGTGTGCTTTAAAGGCGATTCCAACATACCTCTTGAAATCTGTTTCCTGCTATTCTGCCTCACTATCAAGTCCGCCTCGATGCCTTCCCTCAACAGATTTTTGGATGATAGTTGTCCTTTATTACCCTGCCAGTTTGTGAATTGCTCTGCCCTATAGCTCCATTTTTTAACTCATTTATTGTGAGCTGAACGCAAGTCCCATATTTTGGTTTAGGACCTATACTGGTTCCCGGTGGGTGGCTGAGACTTTGGTTAATTCTTTTTCATCCCGGGAAATAAGAGTGACATGTTCCCGTCCAAATGCCTAACAGCTACTCTCTCTTTGGTTCTCCCTCTTCACTTTCATCCTTTGCCAAATTGGAAACCTGTGCGAACCAGGAAGTTAAAGGTGCTGTCTCTCCAAGTAGGGAGATTGATAGGAAAGCAGTTAGAAAGTGAAACTGGAACACCAGGAGAGGGACTATTCGTTGAGATTTAGAAACATTTCGTATTCACAGTGTGTCCATTCTCTAGGTTTCCCATACATGTTATAGCTGTAGTAATATTCCCTACAACCTGGAGAGTTGGGACCCATGGAATGGGTGCCATGCATTATTGCTTTAAAGGGTCTGCATTTGCTCACGAATCTCACCTATCCTCTCAGTCCCATGTGTCCAGCCTTATGCCACCTCCAGCTGTCGTTCTAGATATGGTCATTCCAAGTTTCATCAGAGACCCTGAAGGAATTGTAAAGAATTTCCCTGTTTTTTGTTTTGTTTTTGAAATTCCTTTTTATAGTGGGTTTGAGCTGATTCTCACTGCCATCTTTATGCCAGTCTACACACACTTGATTCCCTTACAGAGACATATCAATACATAGGTTTTAAGATTCTTACTAGTCAGATATATTCCTCTGCGGGAAATATGGGGTTTTCAGTCCCTTTCACTGAGGAAGGTGTAGGTCTTCTCTATTCCATACTTGGCTTTTGGAACGGTACCTGTGCTTATATCAAACTCTGGTCTTATGCATCACCCCACCTCTCCTGCCCCCTTAAGCAGGCATAAGAGTGTTTTCTAAATGTGAGACTCTCTTCTCTTTCCTAACTCAGTTCATGTGTAGCCATGTTTACAGGATCTTCATAAGTGATATCTTATGATAAGATTCTTTTTCTGTGTGACTTATTTCACTTAGAATCATCGTACCTGAATCCACTCATTTTGCTGCTACTGGTCATATGATATTGATTTCATGGCTGAGGGATATTCCCTCGTACGTAAGTACCACAACTTTTTCAACCATTTTTATATTTCCTGGGATATTAAGGTTTACCCAAGTTGAGGTTCTTGTAAGCAGTGCATTCCTAAATTTTGGGGTGGCTCTGTCTTATTGATTTTCAGTTTTCCCAAGGTATATTACCTAGACTGGAAGTGCCCTTGGCTCTGTAGCTCTGTTGTTTACTTGTTTTAGGGAACACAATGCACTCCTCCAGAGAGGCAGTTGGCAATTTACATCCCGCCCATCAGCATAACAAGGCTCCCTGTTCTCCAGGGCCTGTCTTGAATTTCTGGTTTTTACCCTTTTTATGGATGTCCGTTTGGACCGGTGGGAAGTGATACTCCTTTGTAGTGCAGACTTACATTGTCCGCTTGCTTGCTTTGCCAAAATGGGCGTATGCGTTTTCTCCTGAATATACTCAGGAGAAAATGCATACGCCCTTTTTGGACAAGTGCATCATTGTCGAAGTTGTGCCCCTCTTCCTGTGCTTTAAAGGTGATTTCAACGTGCCTCTTGAAATTACTTTCCTGCTATTCTGCCTCACTTTCAAGTCCGCCTCCTTGCCTTCCCTCAACAGATTTTTGGATGATAGTTGTCCTTTATTACTCTGCCAGTTTGTGAATTGCTCTGCCCTATAGCTCCATATTTTAACTCGTTTTTTGTGAGCTGAACTCAAGTCCCATATTTTGGTTTAGCACCTATACTGGTTCCCGGTGGGTGGCTGAGACTTTGGTTAATTCTTCTTCCTCCCGGGAAATAAGAGTGACATGTGCCCGTCCAAATGCCTAACAGCTACTCTCTCTTTGGTTCTCCCTCTTCCCTTTCATCCTTTTCCAAATTGGCAACCTGTGCGAACCAGGAGGTTAAAGGTGCTGTCTCTCCAAGTTGGGAGATTGATAGTAAAGCAGTTAGAAAGTGAAACTGGAACACCAGGAGAGGGACTATTCGTTGAGATTTAGAAACCTTTCATATTCACAGTGTGTCCATTCACTAGGTTTCCCATACATGTTATAGGTGTAGTAATATCCCCTACAACCTGGAGAGTTGGGACCCATGGAATGGGTGCCATGCATTATTGCTTTAAAGGGTCTGCATTTGCTCACGAATCTCACCAATCCTCTCAGTCCTATGTGTCCAGCCTTATGCCACCTCCAGCTGTCGTTCTAGATAGGGTCATTCCAAGTTTCATCAGAGACCCTGAAGGAAATGTAAAGAATTTCGCTGTTTTATTGTTTTGTTTTTGAAATTCCTTTTTATAGTGGGTTTGAGCTTATTCTCGCTGCCATCTTTATGCCAGTCTACACACACTTGATTCCCTTATGGAGACATATCAATACATAGGTTTTAAGATTCTTACTAGTAAGATATATTCCTCTGCGGGAAATATGGGTTTTGAGTCCCTTTCACTGAGGAAGGTGTAGGTCTTGTCTATTCCATACTTGGCTTTTGGAACGGTATCTGTGCTTATATCAACCTCTGGTTTTATGCATCACCCCACATCTCCTTCCCCCTTAAGCAAACATAAGGGTGTTTTCTAAATGTGAGACTCTCTTCTCTTTCCTAACTCAGTTCATGTGTAGCCATGTTTATAGGATCTTCATAAGTGATATCTTATGATAAGTCTCTTTTTCTGTGTGACTTATTTCACTTAGAATCATCGTACCTGAATCCACTCATTTTGCTGCTACTGGTCTTATGACATTGTTTTCATGGCTGAGGCATATTCCATCATACGTAAGTAACACAATTTTTTGAACCATTTTTATCTTTCCTGGGATACTTAAGTTGCACCCAAGTTGAGGTTCTTGTAAGCAGTGCAGCCCTAAATTTTGGGGTGGCTCTGTCTTATTGATTTTCAGTTTTCCCATGGTATATTCCCTAGACTGGAAGTGCCCTTGGCTCTGTAGCTCTGTTGTTTACTTGTTTTAGGGAACACAATGCACTCCTCCAGAGAGGCAGTTGGCAATTTACATCGCGCACATCAGCATAACAAGTCTCCCTGTTCTCCAGGGCCTGTCTTGGATTTCTGGATTTTACCCTTATTGTGGATGTCCCTTTGGACCGGTAGGAAGTGATACTTCTTTGTAGTGCAGACTTACATTGTCTGCTTGCTTGCTTGGCCAAAATGGGCGTATGCGTTTTCTCCTGAATATACTCAGGAGAAAAAGCATTCGCCCTTTATGGACAAGTGCATCATTGTCAAAGTTGTGCCTCTTCCTGTGCTTTAAAGGCAATTCCAACGGACCTCTTGAAATCTGTTTCCTGCTATTCTGCCTCACTTTCAAGTCCGCCTCGTTGCCTTCCCTCAACAGATTTTTGGATGATAGTTGTCCTTTATTACTCTGCCAGTTTGTGAATTGCTCTGCCCTATAGCTCCATTTTTTAACTCGTTTTTTGTGAGCTGAACGCAAGTCCCATATTTTGGTTTAGGACCTATACTGGTTCCCGGTGGGTGGCTGAGACGTTGGTTAATTCTTCTTCCTCCCGGGAAATAAGAGTGACATATGCCCGTCCAAATGCCTAACAGCTACTCTCTCTTTGGTTCTCCCTCTTCCCTTTCATCCTTTGCCAAATTGGCAACCTGTGCGTACCAGGAGGTTAAAGGTGCTGTCTCTCCAAGTTGGGAGATTGATAGTAAACCAGTTAGAAAGTGAAACTGGAGCACCAGGAGAGGGACTATTCGTTGAGATTTAGAAACCTTTTGTATTCACAGTGTGTCCATTCTCTAGGTTTCCCATACATGTTACAGCTGTAGTAATATTCCCTACAACCTGGGGAGTTGGGACCCATGGAATGGGTGACATGCATTATTGCTTTAAATGGTCTGCATTTGCTCACGAATCTCACCAATCCTCTCAGTCCCATGTGTCCAGCCTTATGCCACCTCCAGCTGTCGTTCTAGATAGGGTCATTCCAAGTTTCATCAGAGAGCCTGAAGGAATTGTAAAGAATTTCACGGTTTTTTTGTTTTGTTTTTGAAATTCCTTTTTATAGTGGGTTTGAGCTGATTCTCACTGCCATCTTTATGCCAGTCTACACACAATTGATTCCCTTACAGAGACATATCAATACATAGGTTTTAAGATTCTTACTAGTCAGATATATTCCTCTGCGGGAAATATGGGGTTTTCAGTCCCTTTCACTGAGGAAGGTGTAGGTCTTGTCTATTCCATACTTGGCTTTTGGAACGGTACCTGTGCTTATATCAAACTCTGGTCTTATGCATCACCCCACCTCTCCTGCCCCCTTAAGCAGGCATAAGAGTGTTTTCTAAATGTGAGACTCTCTTCTCTTTCCTAACTCAGTTCATGTGTAGCCATGTTTACAGGATCTTCATAAGTGATATCTTATGATAAGTTTCTTTTTCTGTGTGACTTATTTCACTTAGAATCATCATACCTGAATCCACTCATTTTGCTCCTACTGGTCATATGATATTGATTTAATGGCTGAGGGATATTCCCTCGTACGTAAGTACCACAACTTTTTCAACCATTTTTATATTTCCTGGGATATTAAGGTTTACCCAAGTTGAGGTTCTTGTAAGCAGTGCATTCCTAAATTTTGGGGTGGCTCTGTCTTATTGATTTTCAGTTTTCCCAAGGTATATTCCCTAGACTGGAAGTGCCCTTGGCTCTGTAGCTCTGTTGTTTACTTGTTTTAGGGAACACAATGCACTCCTCCAGAGAGGCAGTTGGCAATTTACATCCCGCCCATCAGCATAACAAGGCTCCCTGTTCTCCAGGGCCTGTCTTGAATTTCTGGTTTTTACCCTTTTTATGGATGTCCGTTTGGACCGGTGGGAAGTGATACTCCTTTGTAGTGCAGACTTACATTGTCCGCTTGCTTGCTTGGCCAAAATGGGCGTATGCGTTTTCTCCTGAATATACTCAGGAGAAAATGCATACGCCCTTTTTGGACAAGTGCATCATTGTCGAAGTTGTGCCCCTCTTCCTGTGCTTTAAAGGTGATTTCAACGTGCCTCTTGAAATTACTTTCCTGCTATTCTGCCTCACTTTCAAGTCCGCCTCCTTGCCTTCCCTCAACAGATTTTTGGATGATAGTTGTCCTTTATTACTCTGCCAGTTTGTGAATTGCTCTGCCCTATAGCTCCATTTTTTAACTCGTTTTTTGTGAGCTGAACTCAACTCCCATATTTTGGTTTAGGACCTATACTGGTTCCCGGTGGGTGGCTGAGACTTTGGTTAATTCTTCTTCCTCCCGGGAAATAAGAGTGATATGTGCCCGTCCAAATGCCTAACAGCTACTCTCTCTTTGGTTCTCCCTCTTCCCTTTCATCCTTTGCCAAATTGGCAACCTGTGCGAACCAGGAGGTTAAAGGTGCTGTCTCTCCAAGTTGGGAGATTGATAGTAAAGCAGTTAGAAAGTGAAACTGGAACACCAGGAGAGGGACTATTCGTTGAGATTTAGAAACCTTTCGTATTCACAGTGTGTCCATTCACTAGGTTTCCCATACATGTTATAGGTGTAGTAATATCCCCTACAACCTGGGGAGTTGGGACCCATGGAATGGGTGCCATGCATTATTGCTTTAAAGGGTCTGCATTTGCTCACGAATCTCACCAATCCTCTCAGTCCTATGTGTCCAGCCTTATGCCACCTCCAGCTGTCGTTCTAGATAGGGTCATTCCAAGTTTCATCAGAGACCCTGAAGGAAATGTAAAGAATTTCGCTGTTTTTTTGTTTTGTTTTTGAAATTCCTTTTTATAGTGGGTTTGAGCTTATTCTCGCTGCCATCTTTATGCCAGTCTACACACACTTGATTCCCTTATGGAGACATATCAATACATAGGTTTTAAGATTCTTACTAGTAAGATATATTCCTCTGCGGGAAATATGGGTTTTGAGTCCCTTTCACTGAGGAAGGTGTAGGTCTTGTCTATTCCATACTTGGCTTTTGGAACGGTACCTGTGCTTATATCAACCTCTGGTTTTATGCATCACCCCACATCTCCTTCCCCCTTAAGCAAACATAAGGGTGTTTTCTAAATGTGAGACTCTCTTCTCTTTCCTAACTCAGTTCATGTGTAGCCATGTTTACAGGATCTTCATAAGTGATATCTTATGATAAGTTTATTTTTCTGTGTGACTTATTTCACTTAGAATCATCGTACCTGAATCCACTCATTTTGCTGCTACTGGTCTTATGACATTGTTTTCATGGCTGAGGCATATTCCATCATACGTAAGTAAGACAATTTTTTGAACCATTTTTATCTTTCCTGGGATACTTAAGTTGCACCCAAGTTGAGGTTGTTGTAAGCAGTGCAGCCCTAAATTTTGGGGTGGCTCTGTCTTATTGATTTTCAGTTTTCCCATGGTATATTCCCTAGACTGGAAGTGCCCTTGGCTCTGTAGCTCTGTTGTTTACTTGTTTTAGGGAACACAATGCACTCCTCCAGAGAGGCAGTTGGCAATTTACATCCCGCCCATCAGCATAACAAGGCTCCCTGTTCTCCAGGGCCTGTCTTGAATTTCTGGTTTTTACCCTTATTGTGGATGTCCCTTTGGACCGGTAGGAAGTGATACTTCTTTGTAGTGCAGACTTACATTGTCTGCTTGCTTGCTTGGCCAAAATGGGCGTATGCGTTTTCTCCTGAATATACTCAGGAGAAAACCCATATGCCCTCTTTGGAAAAGTGAATCATTGTCGAAGTTGTGCCCCTCTTCCTGTGCTTTAAAGGCGATTCCAACATACCTCTTGAAATCTGTTTCCTGCTATTCTGCCTCATTTTCAAGTCTGCCTCGTTGCCTTCCCTCAACAGATTTTTGGATGATAGTTGTCCTTTATTACTCTGCCAGTTTGTGAATTGCTCTGCCCTATAGCTCCATTTTTAACGCGTTTTTTGTGAGCTGAACGCAAGTCCCATATTTTGGTTTAGACCTATACTGGTTCCCGGTGGGTGGCTGAGACTTTGGTTAATTCTTCTTCCTCCCGGGAAATAAGAGTGACATGTGCCCGTCCAAATGCCTAACAGCTACTCTCTCTTTGGTTCTCCCTCTTCCCTTTCATCCTTTGCCAAATTGGCAACCTGTGCGAACCAGGAGGTTAAAGGTGCTGTCTCTCCAAGTTGGGAGATTGATAGTAAAGCAGTTAGAAAGTGAAACTGGAGCACCAGGAGAGGGACTATTCGTTGAGATTTAGAAACCTTTCGTATTCACAGTGTGTCCATTCTCTAGGTTTCCCACACATGTTACAGCTGTAGTAATATTCCCTACAACCTGGAGAGTTGGGACCCATGGAATGTGTGCCATGCATTATTGCTTTAAAGGGTCTGCATTTGCTCACGAATCTCACCAATCCTCTCAGTCCCATGTGTCCAGCCTTATGCCACCTCCAGCTGTCGTTCTAGATAGGGTCATTCAAAGTTTCATCTGAGACCTTAAAGAATTGTAAAGAATTTCGCTGTTTTTTTGTTTTGTTTTTGAAATTCCTTTTTATATTGGGTTTGAGCTGATTCTCGCTGCCATCTTTATGCCAGTCTACACACACTTGATTCCCTTACGGAGACATATCAATACATAGGTTTTAAGATTCTTACTAGTCAGATATATTCCTCTGCGGGAAATATGGGGTTTTGAGTCCCTTTCACTGAGGAAGGTGTAGGTCTTGTCTATTCCATAGTTGGTTTTCCGAACGGTACCTGTGCTTATATCAACCTCTGGTTTTATGCATCACCCCACCTCTCCTTCCCCCTTAAGCAGGCATAAGAGTGTTTTCTTAATGTGAGACTCTCTTCTCTTTCCTAACTCAGTTCATGTGTAGCCATGTTTACAGGATCTTCATAAGTCATATCTTATGATAAGATTCTTTTTCTGTGTGACTTATTTCACTTAGAATCATCGTACCTGAATCCACTCATTTTGCTGCTACTGGTCATATGATATTGATTTAATGGCTGAGGGATATTCCCTCGTACATAAGTACCACAACTTTTTCAACCATTTTTATGTTTCCTGGGATATTAAGGTGTACCCAAGTTGACGTTCTTATAAGCAGTGCTTTCCTAAATTTTGGGGTGGCTCTGTCTTATTGATTTTCAATTTTCCCAAGGTATATTCCCTAGACTGGAAGTGCCCTTGGCTCTGTAGCTCTGTTGTTTACTTGTTTTAGGGAACACAATGCACTCCTCCAGAGAGGCAGTTGGCAATTTACATCCCGGCCATCAGCATAACAAGGCTCCCTGTTCTCCAGGGCCTGTCTTGAATTTCTGGTTTTTACCCTTTTTGTGGATGTCCCTTTGGACCGGTGGGAAGTGATACTTCTTTGTAGTGCAGACTTACATTGTCTGCTTGCTTGCTTGGCCAAACTGGGCGTATGTGTTTTCTCCTGAATATACTCAGGAGAAAATGCATACGCCCTTTTTTGACAAGTGCATCTTTGTCGAAGTTGTGCCCCTCTTCCTGTGCTTTAAAGGCGATTCCAACATACCTCTTGAAATCTGTTTCCTGCTATTCTGCCTCACTTTCAAGTCCGCCTCGTTTCCTTCCCTCAACAGATGTTTGGATGATAGTTGTCCTTTATTTCTCTGCCAGTTTGTGAATTGCTCTGTCCTATAGCTCCATTTTTTAACTCGTTTTTTGTGAGCTGAACGCAAGTCCCATATTTTGGTTTAGGACCTATACTGGTTCCCGGTGGGTGACTGAGACTTTGGTTAATTCTTCTTCCTCCCGGGAAATAAGAGTGGCATGTGCCCGTCCAAATGCCTAACAGCTACTCTCTCTTTGGTTCTCCCTCTTCCCTTTCATCCTTTGCCAAATTGGCAAACTGTGCGAACCAGGAGGTTAAAGGTGCTGTCTCTCCAATTTGGGAGATTGATAGTAAAGCAGTTAGAAAGTGAAACTGGAGCACCAGGAGAGGGACTATTCGTTGAGATTTAGAAACCTTTCGTATTCACAGTGTGTCCATTCACTAGGTTTCCCATACATGTTATAGCTGTAGTAATATTCCCTACAACCTGGAGAGTTGGGACCCATGGAATGGGTGCCATGCATTATTGTTTTAAAGGGTCTGCATTTGCTCACGAATCTCACCAATCCTCTCAGTCCCATGTGTCCAGCCTTAAGGCACCTCCAGCTGTCGTTCTAGATAGGGTCATTCCAAGTTTTATCAGAGACCCTGAAGGAATTGTAAAGAATTTCGCTGTTTTTTTTATTTGTTTTTGAAATTCCTTTTTATAGTGGGTTTGACCTGATTCTCGCTGCCATCTTTATGCCAGTCAACACACACTTGATTCCCTTATGGAGACATATCAATACATAGGTTTTAAGATTCTTACTAGTCAGATATATACCTCTGCGGGAAATATGGGTTTTTGAGTCCCTTTCACTGAGGAAGGTGTAGGTCTTGTCTATTCCATACTTGGTTTTGTAACGGTACCTGTGCTTATATCAATCTCTGGTTTTATGCATCTCCCCACATCTCCTTCCCCCTTAAGCAGGCATAAGAGTGTATTCTAAATGTGAGACTCTCTTCTCTTTCCTAACTCAGTTCATGTGTAGCCATGTTTACAGGATCTTCATAAGTGATATCTTATGATAAGTTTCTTTTTCTGTGTGACTTATTTCACTTAGAATCATCGTACCTGAATCCACTCATTTTGCTGCTACTGGTCTTATGACATTGTTTTCATGGCTGAGGCATATTCCATCATACGTAAGTACCACAATTTTTTGAACCATTTTTATCTTTCCTGGGATACTTAAGTTGCACCCAAGTTGAGGTTCTTGTAAGCAGTGCAGCCCTAAATTTTGGGGTGGCTCTGTCTCATTGATTTTCAGTTTTCCCATGGTATATTCCCTAGACTGGAAGTGCCCTTGGCTCTGTAGCTCTGTTGTTTACTTGTTTTAGTGAACACAATGCACTCCTCCAGAGAGGCAGTTGGCAATTTACATCCCGCCCATCAGCATAACAAGGCTCCCTGTTCTCCAGGGCCTGTCTTGAATTTCTGGTTTTTACCCTTTTTGTGGATGTCCCTTTGGACCGGTGGGAAGTGATACTTCTTTGTAGTGCAGACTTACATTGTCTGCTTGCTTGCTTGGCCAAAATAGGCGTATGCGTTTTCTCCTGAATATATTCAGGAGAAAACGCATATGCCCTTTTTGGCCAAGTGCATCATTGTCGATGTTGTGCCCCTCTTCCTGTGCCTTAAATGCGATTCCAACGTACCTCTTGAAATCTGTTTCCTTCTATTCTGCCTCGCTTTCAAGTCCGCCTCGTTGCCTTCCCTCAACAGATTTTTGGACGATAGTTGTCCTTTATTACTCTGCCTGTTTGTGAATTGTTGTGCACTGAGCTACATTATTTAACTCGTTTTTTTTGTGAGCTGAACGCACGTCCAATATTTTGGTTCAGGACCTATACTGGTTCCCGGTGGGTGGCTGAGGCTTTGGTTATTTCTTCTTCTTCCCGTGAAGTAAGAGTGACATGTGCCCGTACAAATGTCTAACAGCTACTCTCTCACTGGTCTCCCTCTTCCCTTTCATCCTCTGCCAAATTGGCAACCTGTGCGAACCAGGAGGTTAAAGGTGCTGTCTCTCCAAGTTGGGAGATTGATAGTAAAGCAGTTGGAAAGTCAAACGGGAGCACCAGGAGAGGGACTATTCGTTGAGTTTTAGAAACCTTTCGTATTCACACTGTGTCCATTCTCTAGGGTTCCCGTACATATTATAGCTGTAGTAATATGCCCTTAAACCTGGCCTGTTGGGACCCATGGAATGGGTGCCACACATTATTGCTTTAATGGGTCTACATTTGCTCACCCAATCTCACCAATCCTCTCAGTCCCAAGTGTCCAGCCTTATGCCACATCCAGCTGTCGTTTTAGATAGGGTCATTCCAGGTTTCATCAGCGACCCTGAAGGTATTGTGTAAGAATTGTTCTGTTTTTATGTTTTGTTTTGAATTTCATTTTTATATTGGGTTTGAGCTGATTCTCCCTGCCATGTTTATGTCATACTAGACACACTTAGTTACCTTACAGTGACATATCAATACATAGGTTTTAAAATTCTTACTAGTCAGATATATTTCTCTGGGGGGAATAGGGATGTTGAGTTCCATTAACTGAGGAAGGTGTAGGGTTTGTCTCTTTTTTTTTTGGATTATGGAACGGTACATTTGCTAATATCAATCTTTTGTTTTGTACATCTCCCCACCCCTCTTTCCCCTTAAGCAAGCGTTAGAGTGTTTTCTAAATCTGAGACTCTGTTCTCTTCCCTAAATCAGTTCATATGTAGCCATGTTTACATTCCCTTCATAAGTGATATCTTATGTCAGAATGCACCATGGCCCTTGTCATAATAATGCTTCATGGCCCCTGTCATCACAATGATCCATGCCCTGGTTATCAAAATGCTCCATGTCCCTTGTCATCAAAATTCTCCACGTACTTGTCATCACAATGCTACATGACACTTCTCATCAAAATGTTACAAGCTCTTGTCTTCACAATTCTCCATTCTCTTGACATTGCAATGCTCCATGCCCTTGTAATCACAATGCTCCATGCCTTTGTCATCACATTGCTCCATGACCCCTGTCATCACATTGCTTCCTGACAACTTTCATCACAATGCTTCATGCCCCTTGTCATTACAGTGCTCCATGAGGCTCGACATCACAATTACCAAAGGTCTTCTCATCACAATGCTCCACGGTTTTGCCATCACCATGCTCCATGCCTTGTCATCTCAAATCTCAATGTCCCTTGTCCTCACAATTCTCCACGTCCTTGTCATTACAATGCTCCATGGCACTTCACATCACAATGTTATATGCTCTTGTCATCACAATACTCCATGCACTTGTCATCGCAATGCTCCATGACCCCTGTCATAGGAAGCTCCATGCGCTTTTCATCAAAATGTTTCACGACCAGGGCATTCAAATTCACAATGGCCCTTGATATCACAATGCTCCATGCCCTTGTCATCACAATGCTCCTTTACTTTGTCACAACAATCCTCCATAACAATTGGCATCACAATGCTCCATGATATTGTCATCAAACTGGAACATGACATATTTCATCACAATGCTCCCTGACACCTTTCTTCACAATAATCCATGACCTTGTCATCACAGTGTTCCATGACCTTGTCATCACAATGTGCCATGCCCATTCTTATCACAATAATCCAAGAAACATGTCAGACCAATGCTCCATGACACTTTTCATCACAATGCTCCATGAACGCTGTCATCAAAATGTACCATGCCCATCATCATAATGCTTCATGCTATTGTCATCACAATGAAATCAAAAAGCTCCATGACACCTGTCACCACAATGCTGCAAACCCTTGTGATCACAATGTCCCATAACACTTGTCATCACAATGCCCCATGACGCTGGTCACCACAGTTATCCATGGGCTTCTCATCACAATGTACCATGACTTTTGTCAACACAATGTTCAATACCCTTGTCAACACAATGCTCTCTGACTATTGACCTCAGTATGCACCGTGCACTCTTTCATGGCAAGGCTCCATGCCTATTTCATCACAATGATCCATGCCCTTTTCATCAAAATGTTCCAAGACACCTGTGATCACAATGCTCCTTGCACTTGCCATCACAAAGCTCCATGACGAATGTCATCAGAATGCTCCATGGCCTTCTCATCATAATGTTCCATGCCCTTGTCATCACAATGCTCCAAGACCCCTGTAATCAAAATGATCCCTGCGCCTTTTCTTCAGAATGCTCCATGAGACTTGTCATCACAAGGTTCCATGGTCTTCACATCACAGTGCTCCAGGACCTTGTCATCACAGTGCTCCATTCCCTTGTCATCACAATGCTCCATGACCCCTGTCATCACAATAATCCATGAATATTTTCAGCCCAATGCTCTACGAAATTCTCATCACAATGCTCCATAGCCCATGTCACCACAATGAACCATGACCACTGTCATCAAAACACTCCATGACACCCGACAACACAATGATCCGGGACACTTGTCATCACAATGCTACATTCCCTTGTCATCACAATGCTCCATGACCCGTGTCATCACAACACTCCATGAACATTTTCAGCCCAGTGCTCCATGACCCTTGTCATCACAATGATCCATGCCCTTTTCATCCCAATGCTCCATGACCCCTGTATTCACAATGCTCAGTAACGCTTGTCATCACAGTGCTTCTTGACACCTGTCATCACAATGCTCCATGCCTTTGTCAGCAAAATGCTACATGACCTTGTCATTACAATACTCTATGCACTTGTCATCACAATACTCCATTTCCATTGTCATCACAATCCTCCATGAACCTTGGGATCACATTGCTTCCTGCCATTGTCATCACAATGCTCCATGCTCCTTGAAATCAAAATGATCCATGACCTCTGTCATCACAATGCTCCAAAATCTTGTGATCACAATGTTCCATAACACTTGTCATCCCAACGCTCCATGATGCCTGTCATCAAAATACTCCATGCCCTTTTCATCACAATGCTCCATGACAATTGTCATCACAATTCTCAATACACTTGTCATCAAAATGCTCCCTGACACTTGTCATCAGAATGCTCCTTGAAACCTGTCACGAAAAGGCTCCATGCCGTTTTCATCACAATGCCCCATGCCGTTTTCATCACAATGGTCCAGGCCATTATCATCAAAATCCTCCACAAGCTTGTCATCAGAATGCTCCATGACCCTTCTCATCACAATTCTCCATGCACTTGTCAGCACAATGCTCCCTGACCCTTGTCATCACACTGCTCCAAGCCATTGTCATCACAATGCTCCATTACATTTGTCATCAGAATTCTCCATGACACTTGGCATCACACTGCTCCATGCCATTGTCATCACAATGGGCCATTCCAAATTTCATTGCAATAATCCATGAAACATATTAGACCAATGTTCCATGCCCTTGTCATCACAATGCTCCATGCCCTTGTTATCACAATGCTCCATGACTCCTGTCATCACAATCCTCCGTGAGTCCCGTCATCACAATGCTTCATGACCTTTGTCATCACAATGGTCCATGCCGTCGTCATAAACAGTCTCTGACCATTTTAACCACAATGCTCCATGAAATTTTCATCACAATGCTGTTGACCCTTGTCATCACAATGCTCCATGCGCTTGTCAGCACAATGCCTCATGACACGTCATCACAGTGCACCATGCGCTTGTCATCACAGTGCTCCACAATCTTGTCATCACAATGCTCCTTAAAATTTGTCATCACAATGCTCCATGCTCTTCTCATCAAAATGCTCTCTCACCACTGATATCACAATGCTACATCACTATTTGTCACAATACTCCCTCACCCCTGTCATCACAATGTTCCATGACACTGTCATCACAATGCTACATCCCCTTATCATCACAATGTTCCATGACACCTGTCATCAAATTGCCCCATGACCCTTTTCATCCCAACGCTCCAAAGCCCCTGACATCACAATGTTCTATAACCCCTGCCATCAAAATATTCCATTACATTTTTCATCAAAATGCTGCATGACCCGGTCATCAAAATGCTCCCTGCCCTTCTCATCACAATGCACCTTGCCCTTGTCATCAAAATGCTCCATTACTTGTCATGACAAAACCCCATGACACTTGGCATCACAATGCTCCATGTCATTGTCATCACAATGCTCCATGAACCCTCTCATAACATTGCACAATGCCCTTGTCATCAAAAAGCTCCATGACACTTTGCATTACAATGCTCGATGCCCTTCTCATCACAATGCTCCAGTCCCTTGTCATTACAATCCTGCATGACCCATGTACCATAGTGTTCTGTACCCTTGTCATCAGAAGGCTCCATGCCCACTCTCATCACAATAATCCATGAAACTTTTCCGACCAATGTTCCATGCCCTTCTCATCACAATGCTCCATTACCTCTGTCATAACAATCCACCATGACCCCTGCCATCACAATGTTCCACGGCCTAGTCATCACAAGGTTCCATGACAGTTGTTATCACAATGCTGAAGACCCCTGTAATCACAATGCTCCATGCCCTTGTCATCACAAACCTCCATGACTCATGTGTTCAGAATATTTCATGGCCTTCTCATCACAATGCTCCATGCCCTTGTCATCACAATGCTCCAAAACCCATGTAAACACAATGCTCCATGCCCCTTTTCATCTCAATGCTCCATGACCCCTGTCATCACAATGCTCTGTGACTCCAGTCAACACAATGCTTCATAAGATTTGTCATCACAATTGTCCATGCCCGCGTCATCACAAGGCTCTGTGACCTTTGTAACCACAATGCTCCATGAACTTTTCATCACAGTGCTCCGTGACACTTGTCATCACAATGCTCCATGCCTTTGTCAGAAAAATGCTCCATGACCCATGTCATCACTATGTGCCATGCGCTTTTCATCACAACGGTCCACATATTAGTCATAGCAATGCTCCATAAACCCTGTACTCACAATGCTCTATGCCACTTTTCATCTCAATGAACCATGAACCCTGTCATCACAATGCACATTACCCATCATCATAATGCTTCATGCTATTGCCATCACAATGAATTCAAAATGCTCCATGATCTCTGTCATAACAATGCTCCAAACCCTTGGGATCATAATATTCCATAACACTTGTCATCACAGTGCCCCATGACACTCGTCATCACAATTATCCATGGTCTTCTCATCACAATGCTCCATGATATTAGTCATCACAATGCTCAATACACTTGTCATCAAAATGCTCCCTGACACTTGTTGTCTCTATGCTCCTTGAACCCTGTCATGACAAGGCTCCATGCCTTTTTCATCACAATGATCCATTCCATTTTCATCACAATGCTCCAAGACCCCTTTAAACACAATGCTCCATGCCCTGGTCATCACAAAGCTCAATGAAACATGTCTTCAGATTGCTCCTTGGCCTTCTGCTCACAATGTTCCATGCCCATGTCATCACAATGTTCCAAGACCCCTGTAATCACAATGGTCCATGCCCCTTTTCATCAGTATGCTCCATGAGATTTGTCATTACAAGTCTCTATGGATTTCTCATCACAATGCTCCAGAACCTTGTCATCACAATGCTTCACGACCTTGCAATGAAAATTCTCAATGGCCCTTGTCATCATAATGCTCCAAGCCCTAGTCATCACAATGCTCCATTTTATTTGTCATCAAAATCCTCCATTACATTTGGCATCACAATGCTCCCTGCCATTGTCATTGCAATGGACCATGACATATGTCATCACAATGCTCCCTGACACCTGTCTTCACAATACTCCACGACCTTCTCATCACAATGATCCATGCCCTTGTCATCACAATGCACCATGTCCACTGTCATCACAATAATCTATGAAATTTGTCAGACCAATAGTCCATGCCCCTGTCACCACAATGCTCCATGCCCTTGTCATCACAATGCTCCATGCCTTTGTCAGAAAAATGCTCCATGACCCTTGTCATCAAAATGTGCCACGGGCTTTCCATCACAATGATACACAACCTTGGCATCGCTACGATCCATAAAGCTTGTAATCACAATGTTCCATGCTCTTCTCATCCAAATGCTCTCTCACCTGAGATATAACCATGTTCCCTCACTAGTCATCAAAACCCTCCCTCACCCCTGTAATCAAAATGTTCCATAACACCTGTCATCACCATGTTCCATTCCCTTGTCATCACAATGCTCCATGACCACTGTCATCACAATACTTCATGAACATTTTCAGCCAAATACTCCATGACCTTCTCATCACAATGCTCCATAACAAATATCATCACAATGTTCCATGACCACTGTCATCACAACACTCCATGACACCCGACAACACAATGATCCGGGACTCTTGTCATTACAATGCTCCTTTCCCTAGTCATCACAATGCTCCATGACCCCTGTCATCACAATACTCCATGAACATTTTCAGCCCAATGCTCCATGACCATTGTCATCACAATGATCCATGCCCTTGTCATCCCAAATCTCCATGACCCCTGTATTCACAATGCTCCGTGACGCTTGTCATCACAGTGCTCCCTGACACCTGGCATCACAATGCTTCATGCCTTTGTCAGCAGAATGCTACATGACCTTGTCATTACAATGCTCTATGCGCTTGTCATCACAATCCTCCATTACCATTATCATCACAATCCTCCACGAACCTTGGGATCACAGTGCTTCATGCCTTTGTCATCACAATGTTCCATGCTCCTTGAAATCAAAATGATCCATGACCTCTGTCATCACAATGCTCCAAACCCTTGTGATCACAATGTTCCAGAGCACTTGTCATCACAACGCTCCATGAGGACTGTCATCACAATACTCCATGCCCTTTTCATCACAATGCTCCATGACCTTTGTCATCACAATTCTCAATATATTGTCTTCACAATGCTCCGTGACATTTGTCGTCAGAATGCTCCTTGAACCCTCTAATGAAAAGTCTCCATGCCTTTTTCATCACAATGTTCCATGCGGTTTTCATCACAATGCTCCATGCCATTGTCATCAAAATACTCCACAAGCTTGTCAGCAGAATGCTCCATGACCCTTGTCATCACAATTCTCCATGCACTTGTCAGCACAATGTTCCCTGAACCTTGTCATCACAATGCTCCAAGCCATTGTCATCACAATGCTCCATTACCTTTGTCTTCAGAATCCTCCATGACACTTGGCATCACAATGCTCCATGCCGTTGTCATCACAATGGGCCATTATATATGTCAGCACAATGCTCCCTGACAACTGTCTTCAGAAATCTGCATCACAAGGTCTTCACAATGCTCAGTGCCCTTGTAATCACAATGCTCCATGCCCTTGTTATCACAATGCTCCATGACCCCTGTCATCACAATGCTCCGTGACTCCAGTCATCACAATGCTTCATGACCTTTGTCATCACAATCGTCCATGCCCTCATCATCAAGAGTCTCTGTGACCTTTTTAACCACAATGCTTCATGAATTTTTCTTCAAAATGCTCTTTATCCCCTGTCATCACAATGCTCTATGCCTTTCTCAGCACAATGCTCCATGACGTATGTCATCAGAATGCTCCATGGCCTTCTCCTCACAGTGCTCCTTGCCCTTGTCATCACAATGCTCCAAGACACCTGTAATCACAATGCTCCATGCCCCTTTTCATCAGAATGCTCCATGAGACTTGTCATCACAAGTCTCCATGGTCATCTCATCACAATGCTCCAGGACCTTGTCATCACAATGCTCTGTGACTCCAGTCATCACAGTGCTTCATAATATTTGTCATCACAATGGTCCATGCCCAATTCATCACAAGGCTCTGTTACCTTTGTATCCACAATGCTCCATGAACATTTCATCACAATGTTCCGTGACCCTTGTCATCACAATGCTCCATGCATTTGTCATTAAAATGCTCCATGACCATTGTCATCACTATGTGCCACGCGCTTTTCACCCAACGGTCCAAAAATTTGTCATCACAATGCTCCATAAAAATTGTAATCACAATGCTGCATGCCCTTCTCATCACAATGCTCCATTACACCTGTCAAAACAATGCTCCATGACCCCTGCCATCACAATGTTCCACGGCCTTGTCATCACAAGGCTCCATGACACTTGTCATCACAATGCTCCAAGACCCCTTTAATCACAATGCTCCATGCCGTTGTCATTACAAAGCTCCATGACACATGTCATCAGAATGTTCCATGGCCGTCTCATCAAAATGCCACATGCCCTTGTCATCACAGTGCTCCAAAACCCCTGTAAACACAGTGCTCCATGCCCCTTTTCATCTCAATGCTCCATGAACCCTGTCATCACAACTCTCCATGACACGTGACAACACAATGATCCGGGACTCTTGTCATCACAGTGCCCCAAGACCCCTGTAATCAAAATGCTCCATGACCCCTGTCATCACAATACTCCATGAACATTTTCAGCCCAATGCTCCATGACCCTTATCATCACAATGATCCATGCACTTGTCATCCCAATGATCCATGACCCCTGTATTCAAAATGATCCGTGACAGTTGTGTCACAGTTCTCCATGACACCTGTCATCACAATGCTCCATGCAATTCTCAGGAAAATTCTACATGCCCTTGTCATTACAATGCTCTATGCACTTGTCATCACAATGCTCCAAGACCCCTGTAATCACAATGCTACATGCCCCTTTTCATCTCAATGCTCCATGAACTCTGTCATCACAATGCACCATGCCCATCATCATAATGCTTCAGGCTATTGTCATCACGATGAAATCAAAATTCTCAATGACCTCTGTCATCATAATGCTCCAAAGCCTTGTGATCACAATGTTCCATAACACTTATAATCACAACACCCCATGACGATCATCATCACAATTATCCATGGCCTTCTCACCACCATGCTCCATGACTTTTGTCATCACAATTCTCAATACACTTGTCATCACAATGCTCCCTGACACTTGTCGTCAGAATCTCCTTGAACCCTGCCACGAAAAGGCTGCATGCCTTTTTTATCACATTGCCCCATGCCGTTTTCATCACAATGCTCCATGCCATTGTCATCAAAATACTCCACAAGCTTGTCATCAGAATGCTCCATGGCCCTTGTCATCACAATTCTCCGTGCACTTGTCAGCACAATGCTCCGTGACCCTTGTCATCACAATGCTCCAAGCCATTGTCATAACAATGCTCCATTACCTTTGTCATCAGAATCTTTCATGAAACTTGGCATCACAATGCTCCATGACATTTTCATCACAATGGGCCATTACATATGTCATCACAATGCTCCCTGACACTTCTCTTCACAATACTGCATGAGCTGGTCATCACAATGCTCCATGCCCTTTTCATCACAATGCGCCATTCCAAATGTCATCGCAATAATCCATGAAACATATTAGACCAATTCTCCATGCCCTTGTCATCATAATGCTCCAAGCCCTTGTTATCACAATGCTCCATGACCCCTGTCATCACCATGCTCCGTGACTCCAGTCATCACAATGCTTCATGACCTTTGTCATCACAATGGTCCATTACCTCATCATCAACAGTCTCTGTGACCTTTTTAACCACAATGCTCCATGAACTTTTCATCACAATGCTCTTTGACCCTTGTCATCACAATGATCTACGCCTTTCTCAGCTCAATGCTCTATGCCCTTGTCATCACAATGCTCCATGGCCCTGTCATCACAATGCTCTGTGACTCCAGTCATCACAATGCTTCATAACATTTGTCATCACAATGGTCCATGTCCATGTCATCACAAGGCTTTGTGACATTTTTAACCACAATGCTTCATGAACTTTTCATCACAATGCTCCGTGACCCTTGTCATCACAGTTCTCCATGCCTTTGTCAGAAAATTGCTCCATGACCCTTGTCATCACAATGTACCACGCGCTTTTTATCCCAACGGTCCACAGATTTGTCATCGCAATGCTCCATGACCCTTGTCATCACAATGCTCCATGCCTTTGTCAGAACAGTGCTCCATGACCCTTGTCATGAAAATGTGCCACGGGCTTTCCATCACAATGATCCACCACCTTGCAATCGCTATGCTCCATAAACTTTGTAATCACAATACCCCATGCACTTCTCATCCAAATGCGCTCTCACCTGAGATATCACCATGTTCCCTCACTAGTCATCACAATCCTCCCTCACCCCTGTAATCAAAATGTTCCATGACCCCTGTCATCAACATGTTCCATTCCCTTGTAATCACAATGCTCCATGACCACTGTCATCACAATACTCCATGCACTTTTCATCACAATGCTCCATGAAATTTTTCATCACAATTCTCAATACATTGTCATCACAATGCTCACTGACATTTGTCGTCAGAATGCTCCATGAAACCTGTCACGAAAAGTCTCCATGCCATTTTCATCACAATGCCCCATGCCGTTTTCATCACAATGCTCCATGCCATTGTCATCAAAATACTCCACAAGCTTGTCACCAGAATGCTCCATGAACCTTGTCATCACAATTCTCCATGCACTTGTCAACACAATGCTCCTTGACCCTTGTCATTGCAATGCTCTAAGCCATTGTCATCACAATGCTCCATTACCTTTGTCATCAGAATCCTCCATGACAATTGACATCACAATGCTCCATGCCATCGTCATCACATTGGGCCATTACATAAGTCATCACAATGCTCCCTGACACCTGTCTTCACAATACTGCATGACCTCGTCATCACAATGCTCCATGCCCTTGTCATCACAAAGCGCCATTCCAACTGTCATCACAATAATCCATGAAACTTATTAGACAAATGTTCCATGCCCTTGTCATCACAAAGTTCCATGCCCTTTTTATCACAATACTCCATGTCCCCTGTATTCACAATGCTCCGTGACGCTTGTCATCAGAGTGCTCCATGACACATGTCATCACAATGCTCCATGCCTTTGTCAGCAAAATGCTACATGACCTTGTCATTACAATGCTCTATGCGCTTGTCATCACAATACTCCATTACCATTGTCATCACATCCTCCATGAACCTTGGGATCACATTGCTTCATGCCCTTGTCATCACAATGCTCCATGCTCCTTGAAATCAAAATGATCCATGACCTCTGTCATCACAATGCTCCAAAACCTTGTGATCACAATGTTCCATAACACTTGTCATCACAACGCTCCATGATGCCTGTCATCACAATACTCCATGCACTTTTCATCACAATGCTCCATGACCTTTGTCATCACAATTCTCAATACACTTGTCATCACAATGCACCCTAACACTTGTCATCAGAATGCTCCTTGAACACTGTCACGGAAAGGCTCCATGCCTTTTTCATCACAAAGCCCCATGCCATTTTCATCACAATGCTCCATGCCATTGTCATCAAAATACTCCAGAAGCTTGTCATCAGAATGCTCCATGACACTTGTCATCACAATTCTCCATGCACTTGTCAGCACAATGCTCCCTGACCCATGTCATCACAATGCTCCAAGCCATTATCATCACAATGCTCCATTACCTTTGTCTTCAGAATCCTCCATGACACTTGCTATCACAATGCTCATGCTACTGTCATCAAAATGGGTCATTACTTATGTCATCACAATGCGCCCTGGCACCTCTCTTCAAAATACTTCATGCCCTTGTCATCACAAAGCTCCATGACACATGTCATCAAAATGCTCCATGGCCTTCTCATCACAATGCTCCATGCCCTTGCCATCACAATGTTCCATTACCCCTGTCATAACAATGCTCCATGGCGCCTGCCAACACAATGTTCCATGGCCTTGTCATCACAAAGCTCCATGACCCTTCTCATCACAATGCTTCAAGACCCCTGTAAGCACAATGCTCCATGCACTTCTCATCCAAATGCTCTCTCACCTGAGATATCACAATGTTCCATCACTAGTCATCACAATCCTCCCTCAACCCTGTAATCACAATGTTCCATGACCCCTGACATCACAATATTCCATAACCACTGTCATCACAATGCTCCATGACACATTTCATCCCAAAGTTCCATGACCCATGGCATCACAATGTTCTGTAACCCCTGTCATCAAAATGTTACATTACACTTTTCATCAAATTGCAGCATGAACCTGTCATCAAAATGCTCCCTCTCCTTCTCATCACAATGCACCACACGCTTGTCATCAAAATGCTCCATGACCGTTGTCATCACAAAGCTCCATGACCCTTGGCATCACAATGCTCCATGTCATTGTCATCACAATGCTCCCTGAACGCTCTCATCCCATTGCTCCATGCCCTTGTCATCACAAAGCTCCATGACACTTGTCATCACAATGCTCGATGCCCTTCTCATCAAAATGCTCCATGCCATTTTCCTCACAATCCTCCATGACCCATGTATCACAGTGTTCCGTGCCCTTGTCATCACAATGCTCCATGCCCACTCTCATCACAATAATCCATGAAAACATTCGGGCCAATGCTCAATGCACTTCTCATCACAATGCTCCATTACATCTGTCATAAAAATGCTCCATGACCCCTGCCATCACAATGTTCCACGTCCTTGTCATCACAAGGCTCCCTGAACCTTGACATCACAATGCCCCAAGACCCCTGTAATCACAATGCTCCATGCCACTTTGCATCTCAATGCTCCATGAACGATGTCATCACAATGCACCATGCCCATCATCATAATGCTTCAGGCTATTGTCATCACACTGAAATCAAAATTCTCCATGACCTCTGTCATCATAATGCTCCAAACCCTTGTGATCACAATGTTCCATAACACTTATCATCACAACACCCCATGATGCTCATCATCACAATTATCCATGGTATTCTCATCACAATGCTCCATGACCTTTGTCATCACAATGCTCAATACACTTGTCATCACAATGCTCCCTGACACTTGTCGTCAGTATGCTCCTTGAAACTTGTCATGACAAGGCTCCATGCCTTTTTCATCACAATGATCCGTGCCCTTTTCATCACAATGCTCCAAGATCACTGTCCTCACAATTCTCCATGTGCTTGTCATCACAAAACTCCATGAAGCATGTCATCAGAATGCCCCATGGCCTTCTCATCACAATGCTCCATGCCCTTGTCATCACAATGCTCCATTACTTTTGTCATCAGAATCCTCCATGACACTTGGCATCACAATGCTCCATGCCATTGTCATCTCAATGGTCCATTACATATTTCATCACAATGCTCCCTGACAGCTCTCTTCACAATACTGCATGACCTGGTCACTACAATGCTCCATGCCCTTGTCATCACAATGTGCCATTCCAACTTTCATCACAATAATCCATGAAACTTATTAGACCAATGCTGCATGCCCTTTTCATCACAATGCTCCATGCCCTAGTTATCACAATGTTCCAAAACCCCTGTAATCAGAATGCTCCATGCCCCTTTTCATCAGTATGCTCCATGAGATTTGTCATCACAAGGCTCCATGGTTTTCTCATCACAATGCTCCAGGACATTGTCATCACAATGCTTCACGACATTTTCGTGAAAATTCTCAATGGCCCTTCTCATCACAATGCTCCATTACACCTGTCAAAACAATGCTCCATGACCCCTGCCATCACAATGTTCCACGGCCTTGTCATCACAAGGCTCCATGACACTTGTCATCACAATGCTCCAAGACCCCTTTAATCACAATGCTCCATGCCGTTGTCATTACAAAGCTCCATGACACATGTCATCAGAATGTTCCATGGCCGTCTCATCAAAATGCCACATGCCCTTGTCATCACAGTGCTCCAAAACCCCTGTAAACACAGTGCTCCATGCCCCTTTTCATCTCAATGCTCCATGAACCCTGTCATCACAACTCTCCATGACACGTGACAACACAATGATCCGGGACTCTTGTCATCACAGTGCCCCAAGACCCCTGTAATCAAAATGCTCCATGACCCCTGTCATCACAATACTCCATGAACATTTTCAGCCCAATGCTCCATGACCCTTATCATCACAATGATCCATGCACTTGTCATCCCAATGATCCATGACCCCTGTATTCAAAATGATCCGTGACAGTTGTGTCACAGTTCTCCATGACACCTGTCATCACAATGCTCCATGCAATTCTCAGGAAAATTCTACATGCCCTTGTCATTACAATGCTCTATGCACTTGTCATCACAATGCTCCAAGACCCCTGTAATCACAATGCTACATGCCCCTTTTCATCTCAATGCTCCATGAACTCTGTCATCACAATGCACCATGCCCATCATCATAATGCTTCAGGCTATTGTCATCACGATGAAATCAAAATTCTCAATGACCTCTGTCATCATAATGCTCCAAAGCCTTGTGATCACAATGTTCCATAACACTTATAATCACAACACCCCATGACGATCATAATCACAATTATCCATGGCCTTCTCACCACCATGCTCCATGACTTTTGTCATCACAATTCTCAATACACTTGTCATCACAATGCTCCCTGACACTTGTCGTCAGAATCTCCTTGAACCCTGCCACGAAAAGGCTGCATGCCTTTTTTATCACATTGCCCCATGCCGTTTTCATCACAATGCTCCATGCCATTGTCATCAAAATACTCCACAAGCTTGTCATCAGAATGCTCCATGGCCCTTGTCATCACAATTCTCCGTGCACTTGTCAGCACAATGCTCCGTGACCCTTGTCATCACAATGCTCCAAGCCATTGTCATAACAATGCTCCATTACCTTTGTCATCAGAATCTTTCATGAAACTTGGCATCACAATGCTCCATGACATTTTCATCACAATGGGCCATTACATATGTCATCACAATGCTCCCTGACACTTCTCTTCACAATACTGCATGAGCTGGTCATCACAATGCTCCATGCCCTTTTCATCACAATGCGCCATTCCAAATGTCATCGCAATAATCCATGAAACATATTAGACCAATTCTCCATGCCCTTGTCATCATAATGCTCCAAGCCCTTGTTATCACAATGCTCCATGACCCCTGTCATCACCATGCTCCGTGACTCCAGTCATCACAATGCTTCATGACCTTTGTCATCACAATGGTCCATTACCTCATCATCAACAGTCTCTGTGACCTTTTTAACCACAATGCTCCATGAACTTTTCATCACAATGCTCTTTGACCCTTGTCATCACAATGATCTACGCCTTTCTCAGCTCAATGCTCTATGCCCTTGTCATCACAATGCTCCATGGCCCTGTCATCACAATGCTCTGTGACTCCAGTCATCACAATGCTTCATAACATTTGTCATCACAATGGTCCATGTCCATGTCATCACAAGGCTTTGTGACATTTTTAACCACAATGCTTCATGAACTTTTCATCACAATGCTCCGTGACCCTTGTCATCACAGTTCTCCATGCCTTTGTCAGAAAATTGCTCCATGACCCTTGTCATCACAATGTACCACGCGCTTTTTATCCCAACGGTCCACAGATTTGTCATCGCAATGCTCCATGACCCTTGTCATCACAATGCTCCATGCCTTTGTCAGAACAGTGCTCCATGACCCTTGTCATGAAAATGTGCCACGGGCTTTCCATCACAATGATCCACCACCTTGCAATCGCTATGCTCCATAAACTTTGTAATCACAATACCCCATGCACTTCTCATCCAAATGCGCTCTCACCTGAGATATCACCATGTTCCCTCACTAGTCATCACAATCCTCCCTCACCCCTGTAATCAAAATGTTCCATGACCCCTGTCATCAACATGTTCCATTCCCTTGTAATCACAATGCTCCATGACCACTGTCATCACAATACTCCATGCACTTTTCATCACAATGCTCCATGAAATTTTTCATCACAATTCTCAATACATTGTCATCACAATGCTCACTGACATTTGTCGTCAGAATGCTCCATGAAACCTGTCACGAAAAGTCTCCATGCCATTTTCATCACAATGCCCCATGCCGTTTTCATCACAATGCTCCATGCCATTGTCATCAAAATACTCCACAAGCTTGTCACCAGAATGCTCCATGAACCTTGTCATCACAATTCTCCATGCACTTGTCAACACAATGCTCCTTGACCCTTGTCATTGCAATGCTCTAAGCCATTGTCATCACAATGCTCCATTACCTTTGTCATCAGAATCCTCCATGACAATTGACATCACAATGCTCCATGCCATCGTCATCACATTGGGCCATTACATAAGTCATCACAATGCTCCCTGACACCTGTCTTCACAATACTGCATGACCTCGTCATCACAATGCTCCATGCCCTTGTCATCACAAAGCGCCATTCCAACTGTCATCACAATAATCCATGAAACTTATTAGACAAATGTTCCATGCCCTTGTCATCACAAAGTTCCATGCCCTTTTTATCACAATACTCCATGTCCCCTGTATTCACAATGCTCCGTGAGGCTTGTCATCAGAGTGCTCCATGACACATGTCATCACAATGCTCCATGCCTTTGTCAGCAAAATGCTACATGACCTTGTCATTACAATGCTCTATGCGCTTGTCATCACAATACTCCATTACCATTGTCATCACATCCTCCATGAACCTTGGGATCACATTGCTTCATGCCCTTGTCATCACAATGCTCCATGCTCCTTGAAATCAAAATGATCCATGACCTCTGTCATCACAATGCTCCAAAACCTTGTGATCACAATGTTCCATAACACTTGTCATCACAACGCTCCATGATGCCTGTCATCACAATACTCCATGCACTTTTCATCACAATGCTCCATGACCTTTGTCATCACAATTCTCAATACACTTGTCATCACAATGCACCCTAACACTTGTCATCAGAATGCTCCTTGAACACTGTCACGGAAAGGCTCCATGCCTTTTTCATCACAAAGCCCCATGCCATTTTCATCACAATGCTCCATGCCATTGTCATCAAAATACTCCAGAAGCTTGTCATCAGAATGCTCCATGACACTTGTCATCACAATTCTCCATGCACTTGTCAGCACAATGCTCCCTGACCCATGTCATCACAATGCTCCAAGCCATTATCATCACAATGCTCCATTACCTTTGTCTTCAGAATCCTCCATGACACTTGCTATCACAATGCTCATGCTACTGTCATCAAAATGGGCCATTACTTATGTCATCACAATGCGCCCTGGCACCTCTCTTCAAAATACTTCATGCCCTTGTCATCACAAAGCTCCATGACACATGTCATCAAAATGCTCCATGGCCTTCTCATCACAATGCTCCATGCCCTTGCCATCACAATGCTCCATTACCCCTGTCATAACAATGCTCCATGGCGCCTGCCAACACAATGTTCCATGGCCTTGTCATCACAAAGCTCCATGACCCTTCTCATCACAATGCTTCAAGACCCCTGTAATCACAATGCTCCATACACTTCTCATCCAAATGCTCTCTCACCTGAGATATCACAATGTTCCATCACTAGTCATCACAATCCTCCCTCAACCCTGTAATCACAATGTTCCATGACCCCTGACATCACAATATTCCATAACCACTGTCATCACAATGCTCCATGACACATTTCATCCCAAAGTTCCATGACCCATGGCATCACAATGTTCTGTAACCCCTGTCATCAAAATGTTACGTTACACTTTTCATCAAATTGCAGCATGAACCTGTCATCAAAATGCTCCCTCTCCTTCTCATCACAATGCACCACACGCTTGTCATCAAAATGCTCCATGACCGTTGTCATCACAAAGCTCCATGACCCTTGGCATCACAATGCTCCATGCCATTGTCATCACAATGCTCCCTGAACGCTCTCATCCCATTGCTCCATGCCCTTGTCATCACAAAGCTCCATGACACTTGTCATCACAATGCTCGATGCCCTTCTCATCAAAATGCTCCATGCCATTTTCCTCACAATCCTCCATGACCCATGTATCACAGTGTTCCGTGCCCTTGTCATCACAATGCTCCATGCCCACTCTCATCACAATAATCCATGAAAACATTCGGGCCAATGCTCAATGCACTTCTCATCACAATGCTCCATTACATCTGTCATAAAAATGCTCCATGACCCCTGCCATCACAATGTTCCACGTCCTTGTCATCACAAGGCTCCCTGAACCTTGACATCACAATGCCCCAAGACCCCTGTAATCACAATGCTCCATGCCACTTTGCATCTCAATGCTCCATGAACGATGTCATCACAATGCACCATGCCCATCATCATAATGCTTCAGGCTATTGTCATCACGATGAAATCAAAATTCTCAATGACCTCTGTCATCATAATGCTCCAAAGCCTTGTGATCACAATGTTCCATAACACTTATAATCACAACACCCCATGACGATCATCATCACAATTATCCATGGCCTTCTCACCACCATGCTCCATGACTTTTGTCATCACAATTCTCAATACACTTGTCATCACAATGCTCCCTGACACTTGTCGTCAGAATCTCCTTGAACCCTGCCACGAAAAGGCTGCATGCCTTTTTTATCACATTGCCCCATGCCGTTTTCATCACAATGCTCCATGCCATTGTCATCAAAATACTCCACAAGCTTGTCATCAGAATGCTCCATGGCCCTTGTCATCACAATTCTCCGTGCACTTGTCAGCACAATGCTCCGTGACCCTTGTCATCACAATGCTCCAAGCCATTGTCATAACAATGCTCCATTACCTTTGTCATCAGAATCTTTCATGAAACTTGGCATCACAATGCTCCATGACATTTTCATCACAATGGGCCATTACATATGTCATCACAATGCTCCCTGACACTTCTCTTCACAATACTGCATGAGCTGGTCATCACAATGCTCCATGCCCTTTTCATCACAATGCGCCATTCCAAATGTCATCGCAATAATCCATGAAACATATTAGACCAATTCTCCATGCCCTTGTCATCATAATGCTCCAAGCCCTTGTTATCACAATGCTCCATGACCCCTGTCATCACCATGCTCCGTGACTCCAGTCATCACAATGCTTCATGACCTTTGTCATCACAATGGTCCATTACCTCATCATCAACAGTCTCTGTGACCTTTTTAACCACAATGCTCCATGAACTTTTCATCACAATGCTCTTTGACCCTTGTCATCACAATGATCTACGCCTTTCTCAGCTCAATGCTCTATGCCCTTGTCATCACAATGCTCCATGGCCCTGTCATCACAATGCTCTGTGACTCCAGTCATCACAATGCTTCATAACATTTGTCATCACAATGGTCCATGTCCATGTCATCACAAGGCTTTGTGACATTTTTAACCACAATGCTTCATGAACTTTTCATCACAATGCTCCGTGACCCTTGTCATCACAGTTCTCCATGCCTTTGTCAGAAAATTGCTCCATGACCCTTGTCATCACAATGTACCACGCGCTTTTTATCCCAACGGTCCACAGATTTGTCATCGCAATGCTCCATGACCCTTGTCATCACAATGCTCCATGCCTTTGTCAGAACAGTGCTCCATGACCCTTGTCATGAAAATGTGCCACGGGCTTTCCATCACAATGATCCACCACCTTGCAATCGCTATGCTCCATAAACTTTGTAATCACAATACCCCATGCACTTCTCATCCAAATGCGCTCTCACCTGAGATATCACCATGTTCCCTCACTAGTCATCACAATCCTCCCTCACCCCTGTAATCAAAATGTTCCATGACCCCTGTCATCAACATGTTCCATTCCCTTGTAATCACAATGCTCCATGACCACTGTCATCACAATACTCCATGCACTTTTCATCACAATGCTCCATGAAATTTTTCATCACAATTCTCAATACATTGTCATCACAATGCTCACTGACATTTGTCGTCAGAATGCTCCATGAAACCTGTCACGAAAAGTCTCCATGCCATTTTCATCACAATGCCCCATGCCGTTTTCATCACAATGCTCCATGCCATTGTCATCAAAATACTCCACAAGCTTGTCACCAGAATGCTCCATGAACCTTGTCATCACAATTCTCCATGCACTTGTCAACACAATGCTCCTTGACCCTTGTCATTGCAATGCTCTAAGCCATTGTCATCACAATGCTCCATTACCTTTGTCATCAGAATCCTCCATGACAATTGACATCACAATGCTCCATGCCATCGTCATCACATTGGGCCATTACATAAGTCATCACAATGCTCCCTGACACCTGTCTTCACAATACTGCATGACCTCGTCATCACAATGCTCCATGCCCTTGTCATCACAAAGCGCCATTCCAACTGTCATCACAATAATCCATGAAACTTATTAGACAAATGTTCCATGCCCTTGTCATCACAAAGTTCCATGCCCTTTTTATCACAATACTCCATGTCCCCTGTATTCACAATGCTCCGTGAGGCTTGTCATCAGAGTGCTCCATGACACATGTCATCACAATGCTCCATGCCTTTGTCAGCAAAATGCTACATGACCTTGTCATTACAATGCTCTATGCGCTTGTCATCACAATACTCCATTACCATTGTCATCACATCCTCCATGAACCTTGGGATCACATTGCTTCATGCCCTTGTCATCACAATGCTCCATGCTCCTTGAAATCAAAATGATCCATGACCTCTGTCATCACAATGCTCCAAAACCTTGTGATCACAATGTTCCATAACACTTGTCATCACAACGCTCCATGATGCCTGTCATCACAATACTCCATGCACTTTTCATCACAATGCTCCATGACCTTTGTCATCACAATTCTCAATACACTTGTCATCACAATGCACCCTAACACTTGTCATCAGAATGCTCCTTGAACACTGTCACGGAAAGGCTCCATGCCTTTTTCATCACAAAGCCCCATGCCATTTTCATCACAATGCTCCATGCCATTGTCATCAAAATACTCCAGAAGCTTGTCATCAGAATGCTCCATGACACTTGTCATCACAATTCTCCATGCACTTGTCAGCACAATGCTCCCTGACCCATGTCATCACAATGCTCCAAGCCATTATCATCACAATGCTCCATTACCTTTGTCTTCAGAATCCTCCATGACACTTGCTATCACAATGCTCATGCTACTGTCATCAAAATGGGCCATTACTTATGTCATCACAATGCGCCCTGGCACCTCTCTTCAAAATACTTCATGCCCTTGTCATCACAAAGCTCCATGACACATGTCATCAAAATGCTCCATGGCCTTCTCATCACAATGCTCCATGCCCTTGCCATCACAATGCTCCATTACCCCTGTCATAACAATGCTCCATGGCGCCTGCCAACACAATGTTCCATGGCCTTGTCATCACAAAGCTCCATGACCCTTCTCATCACAATGCTTCAAGACCCCTGTAATCACAATGCTCCATACACTTCTCATCCAAATGCTCTCTCACCTGAGATATCACAATGTTCCATCACTAGTCATCACAATCCTCCCTCAACCCTGTAATCACAATGTTCCATGACCCCTGACATCACAATATTCCATAACCACTGTCATCACAATGCTCCATGACACATTTCATCCCAAAGTTCCATGACCCATGGCATCACAATGTTCTGTAACCCCTGTCATCAAAATGTTACGTTACACTTTTCATCAAATTGCAGCATGAACCTGTCATCAAAATGCTCCCTCTCCTTCTCATCACAATGCACCACACGCTTGTCATCAAAATGCTCCATGACCGTTGTCATCACAAAGCTCCATGACCCTTGGCATCACAATGCTCCATGCCATTGTCATCACAATGCTCCCTGAACGCTCTCATCCCATTGCTCCATGCCCTTGTCATCACAAAGCTCCATGACACTTGTCATCACAATGCTCGATGCCCTTCTCATCAAAATGCTCCATGCCATTTTCCTCACAATCCTCCATGACCCATGTATCACAGTGTTCCGTGCCCTTGTCATCACAATGCTCCATGCCCACTCTCATCACAATAATCCATGAAAACATTCGGGCCAATGCTCAATGCACTTCTCATCACAATGCTCCATTACATCTGTCATAAAAATGCTCCATGACCCCTGCCATCACAATGTTCCACGTCCTTGTCATCACAAGGCTCCCTGAACCTTGACATCACAATGCCCCAAGACCCCTGTAATCACAATGCTCCATGCCACTTTGCATCTCAATGCTCCATGAACGATGTCATCACAATGCACCATGCCCATCATCATAATGCTTCAGGCTATTGTCATCACACTGAAATCAAAATTCTCCATGACCTCTGTCATCATAATGCTCCAAACCCTTGTGATCACAATGTTCCATAACACTTATCATCACAACACCCCATGACGCTCATCATCACAATTATCCATGGTATTCTCATCACAATGCTCCATGACCTTTGTCATCACAATGCTCAATACACTTGTCATCACAATGCTCCCTGACACTTGTCGTCAGTATGCTCCTTGAAACTTGTCATGACAAGGCTCCATGCCTTTTTCATCACAATGATCCGTGCCCTTTTCATCACAATGCTCCAAGATCACTGTCCTCACAATTCTCCATGTGCTTGTCATCACAAAACTCCATGAAGCATGTCATCAGAATGCCCCATGGCCTTCTCATCACAATGCTCCATGCCCTTGTCATCACAATGCTCCATTACTTTTGTCATCAGAATCCTCCATGACACTTGGCATCACAATGCTCCATGCCATTGTCATCTCAATGGTCCATTACATATTTCATCACAATGCTCCCTGACAGCTCTCTTCACAATACTGCATGACCTGGTCACTACAATGCTCCATGCCCTTGTCATCACAATGTGCCATTCCAACTTTCATCACAATAATCCATGAAACTTATTAGACCAATGCTGCATGCCCTTTTCATCACAATGCTCCATGCCCTAGTTATCACAATGTTCCAAAACCCCTGTAATCAGAATGCTCCATGCCCCTTTTCATCAGTATGCTCCATGAGATTTGTCATCACAAGGCTCCATGGTTTTCTCATCACAATGCTCCAGGACATTGTCATCACAATGCTTCACGACATTTTCGTGAAAATTCTCAATGGCCCTTGTCATCATAATGCTCCTAGCCCTAGTCATCACAATGCTCCATTATATTTGTCATCACAATCCTCCATTACATTTGGCATCACAATGCTCCATGCCAATGTCATCGCAATGGACCATGACATATGTCATCACAATGCTCCCTGACACCTCTCTTCACAATATTCCATGCCCTTGTCATCACAATGCTCCATGCCCTTGTCATCAAAATGCACCATGTCCACTGTCATCACAATAGTCTAGGAAACTTGTCAGACCAATGCTCCATGCCCCTGTCATCACATTGCTCCATGCCCTTGTCATCACAATGCTCCATGACCCCTGTCATAACAAAGCTCCATGACCCCTGCCATCACAATTTTCCACGGCCTTGTCATCACAAGACTCCATGACGCTTGTCATCACAATGCTCCAAGACCCCTGTAATCACAATGCTCCATGCCCTTGTCATCACAAAGCTCCATGACACATGTCATCAGAATGTTCCATGGCCTTCAAATCAAAAGGCTCCATGCCCTTGTCATCACAATGCACCATGTCCAATGTCATCACAATAATCTATGAAACTTGTCAGACCAATGCTCCATGTCCCTGTCATCACAATGCTCCATGCCCTTGTCATCACAATGCTCCCTGACCTCTGTCATCACAATGCTCCGTGACTCCAGTCATCACAATGCTTCATAACGTTTGTCATCACAAAGGTCCATGCCCGCGTCATGACAAGGCTCTGTGACATTTGTAACCACAATGCTCCATGAACTTTTCATCACAATGCTGTGTGACCCTTGCCATTACAATGCTCCATGCCTTTGTCAGAACAATGCTCCATGACCCTTGTCATCACAGTGTGCCATACGGTTTTCATCACAATGATCCACAACCTTGTCATCGCTATGCTCCATAAATCTTGTAAGCACAATGCTCCATGCACTTCTCATCCAAATGCTGTCTCACATGAGATATCACAATGTTCCATCACTAGTCATCACAATCTTCCCTCACCCCTGTTATCACAATGTTCCATGAACACTCATCACAATGCTACATCCCCTTATCAGCACAATGTTCTATGACCCCTGACATCACAATGTTCCATAACCACCTTCATCAAAATGCTCCATGACCGTTTTCATCCCAAAGCTCCATGACCCCTGGCATCACAATGTTCTATAACCCCTGTCATCAAAATGTTCCATTACAATTTTCATCAAATTGCTGCATGACCCTGTCATCAAAATGCTCCCTGCCTTTCTCATCACAATGCACCACACCCTTGTCATCAAAATGCTCCATGACCTTTGTCATCACAAAGCTCCATGACCGTTGGCATCACAATGATCCATGCAATTGTCATCACAATGCTCCATGAACCTTCTCATCACATTGCTCCATGCCCTTGTCATCACAAAGCTCCATGACACTTGTCATCACAATGCTCAATGTCCTTCTCATCACAGTAATCCATGAAATATTTCAGACCAATGCTCAATGCCCTTATCATCACAATGATCCATTACCTCTGTCATAAAAATGCTCCATGACCCCAGCAATCACAATGTTCCATGGCCTTGTCATCACAAAGCTCCATGAAGCATGCCATCAGAATGTTCCATGGCCTTCTCATCACAGTGCTACATGCCCTTGTCATGACAGTGCTCCAAGACACCTGTAATCACAATGCTCCATGCTACTTTTCATCTCAATGCTCCATGAAGCCTGTCATCAAAATGCACCATGCCCATCATCATAATGCTTCAGGCTATTGTCATCACAAGGAAACCAAAATTATCCATGACCACTGTCATCATAATGCTCCAAACCCTTGTGATCACAAAGTGCCATAACACTTATCATCACAACACCCTATGACGCTCATCATCACAATTATCCATGATGTTCTCATCACAATGCTCCATGACCTTTGTCATCACAATTCTCAGTACACTTGTCATCACAATGCTCCCTGACACATGTCGTCAGTATGCTCCTTGAACCCTGTCATGACAAGGCTCCATGCCTTTTCATCACAATGATCCATGCCCTTTTCATCACAATGCTCCAAGACCCCTGTAATCACAGTGCTCCATGCCCTTGTAATCACAGAGCTCCATGACACATGTCATCAGAATGCTCCAAGACCCCTGTAATCACAATGCTCCGTGCCCCTTTTCATTAGAATGCTCCATGAGACTTGTCATCACAAATCTCCATGCTCTTATCATCACAGTGCTCCAGGACCTTGTCATCACCATGCTCCATTCCCTTGTCATCACAATGCTCCATGACCCCTGTCATCACAATACTCCATGAATATTTTCAGCCCAATGCTCCATGAAATTCTCATCACAGTGCTCCATGTCAAATATCATCAAAATTCTCCATGCCCACTGTCATCAAAACACTCCATAACACCTGACAACACAATGATCCGGGACTCTTGTCATCACAATGCTCCATTCCCTAGTCATCACAATGCTCCATGAACATTTTCAGCCCAATGCTCCATGACCTTTTTCATCACAATCATCCATGCCATTTTCATCCCAATGCTCCATGACCCCTGTATTCACAATGCTCCGTGACGCTTGTCATCACAATGCTCCATGACACCTGTCATCACAATCCTCCAAGACTTTGTCAGCAAAATGCTACATGACCTTGTCATTACAATGCTCTATGCGCTTGTCATCACAGTACTCCATTACCACTGTCATCACAATCCTCCATGAACCTAGGATCACATTTCTTCATGCCCTTGTCATAACGAAGCTCCATGCTCCTTGAAATCAAAATGATCCATGACCTCTGTCATCACAATGCTACAAACCCTTGTGATCACAATGTTCCATAACAGTTGTCATCACAACGCTCCATGATGTCTGTCATTACAATAATCCATGCCCTTTTCATCACAGTGCTTCATGACCTTTGTCATTACAATTCTCAATACACTTGTCATCACAATGTTCCCTGACACTTATCGTCAGAATGCTCCTTGAAACCTGTCACAAAAAGGCTCCATGCCTTTTTCATCACAAAACCCCATGCCATTTTCATCAAAATGCTCCATGCCATTGTCATCAAAATACTCCACAGGCTTGTCATCAGAATGCTCCATGAACATTTTCATCACAATTCTCCATGCACTTGTCAGAACAATGCTTCCTGACCCTTGTCATCACAATGCTTCAAGCCATTTTCATCACAAAGCTCCATTACCTTTGTCATCAGAATCCTCCATGACACTTGGCATCACAATGCTCCATGACATTGTCATCACAATGAGCCATTACATATGTCATCACAATGCTCCATGACACCACTCTGCACAATAATGCATAACCTGGTCATCACAATGCTCCATGCCATTGTCATCACAATGCGCCATTCCAACTGTCATCACAATAATCCATGAAAATTATTAGACCAATGGTCCATGCCCTTGTCATCACAATGCTCCATGCCCTAGTTATCATAATGTTCCAAAACGCCTGTAATCAGAATGCTCCATGCCCCTTTTCATCAGTATGCTCCATGAGATTTGTCATCACAAGGCTCCATGATATTCTCATCACAGTGCTCCAGGACCTTGTCATCACAATGCTTCCCGACGTTTGCATGAAATTTCTCAATGGCCCTTGTCAACATAATGTTCCAAGCCCTAGTCATCACAATGCTCCATTATACTTGTCATCACAATCCTCCATTACATTTGGCATCACAATGCTCCATGCCATTGTCATCGCAATCGACCATGACATATGTCATCACAATGCTCCGTGACACCTGCCTTCACAATACTCCATGCCCTTGTCATCACAATGCTCCATGCCCTTGTCATCACAATGAACTATGTCCAATGTCATCACAATAATCTAGGAAACTTGTCAGACCAATGCTCAATGACCCAGTCATCACAATGCTCCATGCCCTTGTCATCACAATGCTCCATGACACCTGTCATAACAATGCTCCATGACCCCTGCCATCACAATGTTCCACGGACTTGTCATCACAAGGCTCCATGACGCTTGTCATCACAATGCTCCAAGACCCCTGTAATCACAATGCTCCATGCCCTTGTCATCACAATGCTCCAAGAACCCTGTAATCACAATGCTCCATGCCCTTGTCATCACAAAGCTCCTTGACACATGTCATCAGAATGTTCTATGGCCTTCTCATCAAAATGCTCCATGCCCTTGTCATCACAATGCACCATGTGCAATGTCATCACAATAATCTATGAAACTTTTCAGACCAATGCTCCATGCCCCTGTCATCACAATGCTCCATGCCCTTGTCATCACAATGCTCCATGACCCTTGTCATCACAATGCTCCGTGACTCCAGTCATCACAATGCTTCATAACGATTGTCATCACAACGGTCCATGCGCGCGTCATCACAAGGCTCTATGACCTTTGTAAACACAATGCTCCATGAACTTTTCATCACAATTCTTTGTGACCCTTGTCATCACAATGCTCCATGCCTTTGTTAGGACAATGCTCCATGACCGTTGTCATCACAAAGTGTCATGCGCTTTTCATCACAATGATCCACAACCTTGTCATAGCTATGCTCCATAAACCTTGTAATCACAATGCTCCATGCACTTCTCATCCAAATGCTCTGTCACATGAGATATCACAATGTTCCATCACTAGTCATCACAATCCTCACTCACCCCTGTTATCACAATGTTCCATGACCCCTGTCATCACAATGCTACATCCCCTTATCATCACAATGTTCCATGACCCATGACATCACAATGTTCCATAACCACTGTCATCAAAATGCTCCATGACCCTCTTCATCCCAAAGCTCCATGACCCCTGGCATCACAATGTTCTATAACCCCAGTCATCAAAATGTTCCATTACACTTTTCATCAAATTGCTGCATGACCCTGTCATCAAAATGCTCCCTTCCCTTCTCATCACAATGCACCACAGCCTTGTCATCAAAATGCTCAATGACTTTGTCATCACAAAGCTCCATGACCCTTGGCATCACAATGCTCCATGTCATTGTCATCACAATGCTCCATGAACCCTCTCATCACATTGCTCCATGCCCTTGTCATCACAAAGCTCCATGACACTTGTCATCACAATGCTCGATGCCCTTCGCATCACAATGCTCCATGACCTTGTCATTACAATCCTCCATGACCCATGTATCACAGTGTTCCTTGCCCTTTCATCACAGTGCTCCATGCCCAATCTCATCACAAATATCCATGAAACCTTTCAGACCAATGCTCAATGCCCTTCTCATCAAAATGCTCCATTACCTCTGTCATAACAATGCTCCATGACCCCTGCCCACACAATGTTCCACGGCCCTGTCATCACAAGGCTCCATGACCCTTGTCATCACAATGCTTCAAGACCCCTGTAATCACAATGCTCCATGCCCTTGTCATCACAAAGCCCCATGACGCATGCCATCAGAATGTTCCATGGCCTTCTCATCACAATCCTCCATGCCCTTGTCATGACAATGCTCCAAGACCCCTGTATTCACAATGCTCCATGCTACTTTTCATCTCAATGCTCCATGAAGCCTCTCATCAGAATGCTCCATGCCCATCATCAAAATGCTTCAGGCTATTGTCATCACAATGAAATCAAAATTATCCATGACCACTGTCATCATAATGCTCCAAACCCTTGTGATCACAATGTTCCATAACACTTAACATCACAACACCCTATGACGCTCATCATCACAATTATCCATGGTCTTCTCATCACAATGCTCCATGACCTATGTCATCACAATTCTCAATACACTTGTCATCACAATGCTCCCTGACACTTGTCGTCAGTATGCTCCTTGAACCCTGTCATGACAAGGCTCCATGCCTTTTCATCACAATGATCCATGCCTTTTCATCACAATGTTCCAAGACACCTGTAATCACAGTGCTCCATGCCCTTGTCATCTCAAAGCTCAATGACACATGTCATCAGAATGCTCCATGGCCTTCTCCTCACAATGCTCCAGGCCCTTGTCATCACAATGCTCCAAGACCCCTGTAATCACAATGATCCATGCCCCTTTTCATCAGAATGCTCCATGAGACTTCTCATCACAAGTCTCCATGCTTTTATCATCACAATTCTCCAGGAACTTGTCATCACCATGCTGCAATCCCTTGTCATCACAATGCTCCATGACCCCTGTCATCAAAATACTCCATGAATATTTTCAGCCCAATGCTCCATGAAATTCTCATCGCAATGATCCATGACAAATATCATCAAAATGCTCCATGACCACTGTCATCAAAACACTCCATGACACCTGACAACACATTGATCCGGGACTCTTGTCATCACAGTGCTCCATTCCCTACTCATCACAATGCTTCATGACCCCTGTCATCACAATATTCCATAAACATTTTCAGCCCAATGCTCCATGACACTTGTCATCACAATGCTCCATGCCATTGTCAACAAAATGCTACATGACATTGTCATTACAATGCTCTATGCGCTTGTCATCACAATACTCCATTACCATTGTCATCACAAACCTCCATGAACCTTGAGATCACATTTCTTCATGCCCTTGTCATCACAATGCTCCATGGACTTTGAAATCAAAATGATCCATGACCCCTCTCATCACCATGCTCCAAACACTTGAAATCACAATGCTCCATGACACTTGTCATCACAACACTCCATGATGCCTGCCATCACAATACTCCATGCCCTTTTCATCACAATGCTCCATGACCTTTGTCATCACAATTCTCAATACACTTTTCATCACAATGCTCCCTAACACTTGTCGTCAGAATGCTCCTGGAACCCTGTCACGAAAAGGCTCCATGCCTTTTTCATCACAAAGCCCCATGCCATTTTCATCACAATGCTCCATGCCATTGTCATCAAGATACTCCACAAGCTTGTCATCAGAATGCTCTATGACCCTTGTCACCACAATTCTCCATGCACTTGTCAGCACAATGATCACTGACCCATGTCATCACAATGTTCCATTAACTTTGTCATCAGAATCCTCCATGAAACTTGTCATCACAATGCTCCAGGCCGTTGTTATCACAATGGGCCATTACATAAGTCATCACAGTGCTCCCTGACACCTCTCTTCTCAATACAGCAAGACCTGGTCATCACAATGCTCCATGCCCTTGTCATCACAATGTGCCATTCCAACTGTCATCGCAATACTCCATGAAAATTTTTAGACCAATGCTCCATGCCATTGTCATCACAATGCTCCATGCCCTTGTTATCACAATGTTCCATGACCCCTGTCATCACAATGCTCCATGCCCTTGTCATCACAAAGCTCCATGACACATGCCATCAGAATATTCCATGTCCTTCTCATCAAAATGCTCCATGCCCTTGTCATCACAGTGCTCCTAGACCCCTGTAATCACAATGCTCCATGCCCCTTTTCATCTCAATGCTCCATGAACCCTGTCATCACAATGCACCATGCCCATCATCATAATGCTTCCGGCTATTGTCAGCACAATGAAATCAAAATTCTCCATGACCTCTGTCATCACAATGCTCCATGACCCCTGTCATCACAATACTCCATGAACATTTTCAACCCAATGCTCCATGACCCTTGTCATCACAGTGATCCATGAACTTGTCATCCCATTGCTCCATGACCCCTGTATTCACAATGCTCTGTGACGCTTGTCATCACAGTGCTCCATGACACCTGTCATCACAATGCTCCATGCCTTTGTCAGCAAAATGCTACATGAACTTCTCATTACAATGCTCTATGCGCTTGTCATCACAATACTCCATTACCATTGGCATCACAATCCTCCATGAAACTTGGGATCACATTGCTTCATGCCCTTGTAATCACAATGCTCCATGCTCCTTGAAATCAAAGTGATCCATGATCTCTGTCCTCACAATGCTCCAAACCCTTGTGATCAAAATGTTCCATAACACTTGTCATCACAACGCTCCATGATGCCTGTCATCACAATACTCCATGCCCTTTTCATCACAATGCTCCATGACCTTTGTCATCACAATTCTCAATACACTTGTCATCACAATGCTCCCTGACACTTGTCATCAAAATGCTCCTTGAACCCTGTCAGGAAAATGATCCATGCCTTTTTCATCACAATGCCCCATGCCGTTTTCATCACAATGCTCCATGCCACTGTCATCAAAATACTCCACAAGCTTGTCATGAGAATGCTCCATGACCCTTGTCATCACAATTCTCCATGCACTTGTCAGCACAATGCTCCCTGACCCTTGTCATCTCAATGCTCCAAGCCATTGTCATTACAATGCACCATTACCTTTGTCATCAGAATCCTCCATGACACTTGGCATCTCAATGCTCCATGCCATTCTCATCACAATGGGTCATTACATTTGTCAACACAGTGCTCCCTGACAACAGTCTTCACAATACTGCATCACCTGGTCATCACAATGCTCCATGCCTTTGTCACCACAGTGCTCCATTCCAACAGTCATCGCAATAATCCATGAAACTTATTAGACCAATTCTCCATGCCCATGTCATCACAATGCTCCATGACCCTTGTCATCACAATGCTCCATGAACTTTTCATCACAATGCTCTTTGATCCTTGTCATCACAATTCTCTATGCCTTTCTCAGCACAATGCTACATGACCCTTGTCATCACACTGCTCCATGCGCTTGTCAGCACGATTCTCCATGACACATGTCATCACAATGAACCATGCACTTGTCATCACAGTGCTCCACAGTCTTGTCATCACAATGCTCCATGCACTTCTCATCAAAATGCTCTCTCACCACAGATATCACAATGTTACATCACTATTCGTCACAATACTCCCTCACCCCTGTTATCATAGTTTTCCATGACTCCTGTCATCACAATGCTCCATTCACTTATCATCACAATGTTCGATGACCCCTGACATCACAATGCTCCATAACCCCTGTCATCAAAATGCTCCATTACAATTTTCATCAAAATGCTCCATGACCCCTGACATCACAATGTTCCATAACCCCTCTCATCAAAATGTTCCATAACCCTTTTCATCAAATTGCTCCATGACCCTGTCATCACAATGCTCCCTAACCTTCTCATCCCATTGCACAACGGAATTGTCATCAAAATGCTCCATGACCTTTGTCATCACAAAGATCCATGACCTTGGCATCACAATGCTCCATGTCATTGTCATCACAATGCTCCATGAACACTCTCATCACATGGCTCCATCCCCTTGTCATCACAAAGCTCCATGACACAGGTCATCAGAATGTTCCATGGCCTTCTCATCACAATGCTCCATGCTCTTGCCATTACAATGCTCCATTACCCCTATCATAAAAATGCTCCATGACCCCTGCCATCACGATGTTCCGTGGCCTTGTCATCACAAGGATCCATGACCCTTCTCATCACAATGCTCCAAGACCCCTGTAATCACAATGTTCCATGCCCCTTTTCATCTCAATGATTCATGAACCCTGTCATCACAATGCACCATGCCCATCATCATAATGCTTCATGCTATTGTCATCAAAATGAAATCAAACTGCTCCATGACCTCTGGCATAACAATGCTCCAAACCCTTGTGATCACAATATTCCATAACACTTGTCATCACAGTGCCCCATGACACTCGTCATCACAATTATCCATGGTCTTCTCATCACAATGCTCCATGACCTTCGTCATCACAATGCTCAATACACTTGTCATCAAAATGCTCCCTGACACTTGTTGTCTGTATGCTCCTTGAACCCTGTCATAACAAGGCTCCATGCCTTTTTCATCACAATGATCCATGCCCTTTTCATCACAATTCTCCAAGACCCCTTTAAACACAATGCTCCATGCCCTTGTCATCACAAAGCTCAATGAAACATGTCTTCATAATGCTCCTTGGCCTTCTCCTCACAATGCTCCATGCCCATGTAATCACAATGTTCCAAGACCCCTGTAATCACAATGGTCAATGCCCCTTTTCATCAGTATGCTCCATGAGATTTATCATCACAAGTCTCTATGGATTTCTTATCACGATGCTCCAGGAACTTGTCATCACAATGCTTCACGACCTTGTTCTGAACATTCTCAATGGCCCTTGTCATCATAATGCTCCAAGCCCTAGTCATCACAATGCTCCATTATATTTGTCATCAAAATCCTCCATTACGTTTGGCATCACAATGCTCCCTGCCATTGTGATTGCAATGGACCATGACATATGTCATCACAATGCTCCCTGACAACTGTCTTCACAATACTCTATGACCTTCTCATCACAATGATCCATGCCCTTGTCATCACAATGCACCATGTCCAATGTCATCAAAATAATCTATGAAACGTGTCAGACCAATGCTACATGCCCCTGTCACCACAATGCTCCATGCCCTTGTCATCACAATGCTCCATAACCACTGTCATCACAATGCTCCGTGACTCCAGTCATCACAATGCTTCATAACATTTGTCATCACAATGTTCCATGCCCGCGTCATCACAAGGCTTTGTGACCTTTATAACCACAATGCTCCATGAACTTTTCATCACAATGCTCTGTGACCCTTGTCATCAAAATGCTCCATGCGTTTGTCAGAAAAATGCTCCATGACCCTTGTCATCACAATGTGCTACGTGATTTTCATCAAAACGATCCAAAAATTTGTCATGGTAATGCTCCATAAACCTTGTAATCACAATGCTCCATGCCCTTCTCATCACAATGCTCCATTACTCCTGTCATAACAATGCTCCATGACACCTGCCATCACTATATTCCACGGCCTTGTCATCACAAGGCTCCATGACACTTGTCATCACAATGCTCCAAGACACCTGTAATCACAATGCTCCATGCCCTTGTCATCACAAAGCTCCATGACACATGCCATCAGAATGTTCCATGTCCTTCTCATCAAAATGCTCCATGCCCTTGTCATCACAATGCTCCATGACCCTTGTAATCACAATGCTCCATGAACTTTTCATCACAATGCTCTTTGTTCCTTGTCATCACAATGCTCTATGCCTTTCTCAGCGCAATGCTCCATGACCCTTGTCATCACAATGCTCCATGCCCTTGTCAGCACAATGCTCCATGACACATGTCATCATAATGCACAATGCGCTTGTCATCACAGTGCTCCACAAGCTTGTCATCACAATGCTCCATAAAACTTGTCATCACAATGCTCCATGCACTTTTCATCAAAATGCTCTCTCACCACAGATATCACAATGTTACATCATTATTCGTCACAATACTCACTCACCACATTTATCCCAATGATCCTTGGCCCCTGTCATCACAATGCTACATGCACTTATCATCACAATGTTCGATGACCTCTGACATCACAATGCTCCATAACCCATGTCATCAAAATGCTCCATGACCCTTTTCATCATAATGCTCCATGACCTCTGACATCACAATGTTCCATAACACCTGTCATCAAAGTGTTCCATGACCCTTTTCATCAAGTTGCTCCATGACCCTGTCATCACAATGCTCCCAGCCCTTCTCATCACAATGCACAACGCCCTTGTCATCAAAATCCTCCATGACCTTTGTCATCACAAAGATCCATGACCCTTGGCATCACAATGCTCCATGTCATTGTCATCACAGTCCTCCATGAACACTCTCATCACATTGCTCCATGCCCTTGTCATCACAAAGCTCCATGACAGATGTCATCACTATGCTCCATGGCCACTGTCATCACAATGCTCCATTCCCCTTGTCATTACAGTGCTCCATGATGCTCGTCATCACAATGCTCCACGGTCTTGCCATCACAATGCTCCATGCACTTCTCATCAAAATGCTCTCTCACCACAGATATCACAATGTTACATCATTATTCGTCACAATACTCACTCACCCCTGTTATCCCAATGTTCCATGACCCCTGTCATCACAATGCTACATGCACTTATCATCACAATGTTCGATGACCCCTGACATCACAATGCTCCATAACCCCTGTCATCAAAATGCTCCATGACCCTTTTCATCATAATGCTCCATGACCTCTGACATCACAATGTTCCATAACCCGTGTCATCAAAATGTTCCATGACACTTTTCATCAAGTTGCTCCATGACCCTGTCATCAAAATGCTCCCTGCACTTCTCATCACAATGCACAACGCCCTTGTCATCAAAATCCTCCATGACCTTTGTCATCACAAAGATCCATGACCCTTGGCATCACAATGCTCCATGTCATTGTCATCACAATCCTCCATGAACACTCTCATCACATTGCTCCATGCCCTTGTCATCACAAAGCTCCATGACAGATGTCATCAGAATGCTCCATGGCCTTCTCATCACAATGCTCCATGCCCTTGCCGTCACAATGCTCCATTACCCCTGTCATAACAATGCTCCATGACCCCTGCCATCACGATGTTCCGTGGCCTTGTCATCACAGTGCTCCATGACACCTGTCATCACAATGCTCCATGACTTTGTCAGCAAAATGCTTCATGACCTTGTCGTTACAATGCTCTATGCGCTTGTCATCACAATACTCCATTTCCATTGTCATCACAATCCTCCATGAACCTTGAGAGCACATTGCTTCATGCCCTTGTCATCACAATGCTCCATGCTCCTTGAAATCAAAATGATCCATGTCCTCTGTCATCACAATGCTCCAAACCCTTGTGATCCCAGTGTTCCATAACACTTGTCATCACAATGCTCCATGATGCCTGTCATCACAAAATTCCATGCCCTTTTCATCACAGTGCTCCATGACATTTGGCATCAAAATGCTCAGTACACTTGTCATCACAATGCTCCCTGACACTTGTCATCAGAATGCTCTTTGAACCCTCTCACGACAAGGCTCCATGCCTTTTTCATCACAATGCCCCATTCCGTTTTCATCACAATGCTCCGTGACCATTGTCATCAAAATGCTCCATGACTGTGTCTGAAAAATGTTCCATGACCCTTGTCATCACAATGTGCCATTCGCTTTTCATCACAACGGTCCAGAAAATTTTCATTGCAATGCTCCATAAACCTTGTAATCACAATGCTCCATACACTTCTCATCAAAATGCTCTCTCACCAGAGATATCACAGTGATCCAACACTAGTTGTCACAATACTCCCTCACTACTGTAATCACAATGTCCCATGACCCCTGTCATCACAGTGCTACATCCCTTTATCATCAAAATGTTCCATGACCCCTGACATCACAATATTCTATAACCCCTGTCATCAAAATGTTCCAATACACTTTCCATCATATTGCTGAATGACCCTGTCATCAAAATACTCCCTGCCCTTATCATCACAATGCACCATGCACTTGTCATCAAAATGCTCCATGACATTTGTCATCACAAAGCGCCATGACACTTGGCATCACAATGCTCCATGAACCCTCTCATCACATTGCTCAATGCCCTTGTCATCACAAAGCTCCATGACACTTGTCATAAAAATGCTCGATGCCCTTCTCATCACAATGCCCCATGACCTTGTCATTACAATCCTTCATGACCCATGTATCACAGTGTTCCATGCCCTTATCATCACAATGCTCTATGCCCACTCTCATCACAATAATCCATGAAACTTATTAGACCAATGCTCCATTCCCTTGTCATAACAAGGCTCCATGCCCTTGTTATCACAATGTTCCATGACCCCTGTCATCACAATGCTCCATGCCTCCATTCATCACAATGCTTCATGACCTTTGTCATCACAATGGTCCATGCCCTCGTCATCAGCAGTCTCTGTGACCTTTTTAACCACAATGCTCCATGAAATTTTCATCACAATGCTCTTTGACCCTTGTCATCACAATGATCTATGCCTTTCTCAGCACAATGCTCCATGACCCTCGTCATCACAATGCTCCATGACCCATGTCATCACAATGCACCCTGCACTTTTCATCACAGTGCTCCACAATCTTGTCACCACAATGCTCCATAAAACTTGTCATCACAATTCTCCATGCACTTCTCATCAAAATGCTCTCTCAACACTGATATCACAATGTTACATCACTATTCATCACAATACTCCCTCACCCCTGTCATCACAATATTCCATGACTTCTGTCTTTGCAATGCTACATGCACATATCATCACAAAGTTCGATGACCCCTGATATCACAATGTTCCATAACCCCTGTCATCAAAATGCTCCATAACAATTTTCCTCAAAATGCTCAATGACCCCTGACATCACAATGTTCCATAACAACTGTCATCAAAATATTCCATGACCCTTTTCATCAAATTGCTCTATAACCCTGTCATCACAATACTCCCTGCCCTTCTCATCACAATGTACCACGCCCTTGTCATCAAAATGCTCCATGACCTTTGTCATCACAAGGATCCATGACCCTTGGCATCTCAATGCTCCATGCCATTGTCATCCCAAAACTCCATGAACCCTCTAATCACAATGCTCCATGCACATTTGCATCTCAATGCTCCATGAACCCTGTCATCAAAATGCACCATGCCCATCATCATAATGCTTCAGGCTATTGTCATCACAATGAAATCAAAATATTTGATGAGCTATCTCATCACATTGCTCCAAATACTTTTGATCACAATGTTCCATAACACTTATCATCAAAATGTCCCATGACGCTCATCATCACAATTATCCATGGTCTTCTCATCACATTGCTCCATGACCTTTGTCATCACAGTGCTCTATACACTTGTCATCACAATGCTCCCTGACACTTGTCATCAGTATGCTCCTGGAACCCTGTCATGACAAGGCTCCATACCATTTTCATAACAATGATCCATGCCAATTTCATCACAATGCTCCAAGACACCAGTAATCACAATGCTCCATGCCCTTTTCATCACAATGCCCCAAGACCCCTGTAATCACAATACTCCATGCCCCTTTTCATCAGAATGCTCCATGAGACATGTTATTACAAGGCTCCATGGTCTTCTCATCACAATTCTCCAGGAACTTTTCATCACAGTGCTCCATTCCCTTGTCATCACAATGCTCCATGACCCCTGTCCTCACAATACTTCCTGAACATTTTCAGTCCAATTCTCCAGGAACTTCTCATCACAATGCTTCATGATCCCTATCATCACAATGCTCCATGACCACTGTCATCACAACGCTCCATGACCCCTGACAACACAGTGATCCGGGACTCTTGTCATCACAGTGCTCAATTCCCTAGTCATCACAATGCTCCATGAACATTTTCAGCCCAATGCTCCATAACCGTTGTCATCACAATGATCCATGTCCTTGTCATCCCAATGCTCCATGACCCCTGTAATCACAATGATCCGTGATGCTTCTCATCACAGTGCTCTATGACCCTTATCATCACAATGCTCCATGCCTGTGTCAGCAAAATGCTACATGACCTTGTCATCAAAATGCTGCATTTGCTTGTCATCACAATACTCCATTACCATTGTCATCACAATCCTCCATGAATCTTGGGATCACATTGCTTCATGCCCTTGTCATCCCAATGCTCCATGCTCCTTGAAAACAAAATGATCCATGACTTCTATCATCACAATGCTCCAAACCCTTGTTATCACAAAGTTCCATAACACTTGTCATCACAACGCTCCATGATGCCTGTCATCACAATACTCCATGTCCTTTTCGTCAAAATGCTCCATGATCTTTTTCATCACAATTCTCAATACACTTGTCATCACAATGTTCCCTGACACTTGTCGTCAGAATGCTCCTTGAAACCTGTCATGAAATGGCTTCATGCTGTTTTCATCACAGTGCTCCATGCCCTTTTCATCACAATGCTCCATGCCATTGTCGTCACAATACTCCACAAGCTTCTCATCAGAATGCTCCATGACACTTGTCATCACAATGCTCCATGGCCACTGTCATCACAATGCTCCATACCCCTTGTCATTACTGTGCTCCATGACGCTCGTCATCACAATTATCCATGGTCTTCTCATCACAATGCTCTACGCCCTTGTCATCAAAATGCTCCATGACCCTTGTCTTCACTATGCTCCATGGCCACTGTCATCACAATGCTCCATTCCCCTTGTCATTACAGTGCTCCATGACGCTCGTCATCACAAGGCTCCACGGTCTTGCCATCACAATGCTCCATTCCCTGGTCATCACAATGCTCCATGCCCTGGTCATCACAATGCTCCATGTCCCCTGTCATCACAATTCTCCTCGTTCTTGGCACCACTATGCTCCATGACAGTTCTCATCACTGTGTTACATGATTTGTCATCACAATTCTCTATGCACTTGTCATCGCAATGCTCCATGACCCCTGTCATAGGAAGCTCCATGTTCTTCTCATCACAATGCTTCATGAACTTGTCATCAAAATGTTCAATGGCCCTTGTCATCACAATGCTCCATCCCTTGTCATCACAATGCTCCATGTCCCTTGTCATCACAATGCTCCAAGCCCTTGTCATCAAAATGCTCCATTACATTTGTCATCACAATCCTCCATGACACTTGGCATCACAATGTTCCATTCCATTGTCATCGCAATGGACCAAGACATATGTCATCACAGTGCTCCCTGAGACCTGTCTTCAAAATACTCCATGACCTTCTCATCACAGTGCTCCATGCCTTGTCATCACATTACACCATGCCCACTGTCATCACAATAATCCATGAAACATGTCAGGCCAATGCTCCATGCCCCTGTCATCACAATGATCATTGCCTTTTCATCACAATGCTCTATGAACCCGGTCATCACAATGCTCCATGACTCCAGTCATCACAATGCTTCATGACATTTGTCATCACAATGGTCCATGCCCTCGTCATCACAAGGCTCTGTGACCTTTGTCACCAAAATGCTCCATGAAATTTTCATCACAATGCTCGTTGACCCTTCTCATCACAATGCTCCATGCCTTTGTCAGCACAGGGCTCCATGACCCATGTCATCACAATGCGCCATGTGCTTGTCATAACAATGCTCCACAAACTTGTCATCACAATGCTCCATAAAACTTGTCATCACAATGCTCCATGCACTTCTTATCAAAATGCTCTCTCACGAATGATATCAAAATGTTCCCTCACTAGTCATCACAATACACCCACTCCCCTGTCATCACAATGGTCCACAACACCGTCATGAAAATGTTCCATGACTCCTGACATCACAATGTTCCATAACCCCTGTCATCAAAATGTTCCATGACACTTTTCATCAAATTGCTCCATGACCCTGTCATCGCAATGCTCCCTGCCCTTCACAAGGGAATTCACCACACCCTTGTCATCAAAATGCTCCATGACCTTTGTCATCACAAAACTCCATGACCCTTGGCATCACAATGCTCCATGCCATTGTCATCACAATGCTCCAAAAATCTCTCATCACATCGTTCCAAGCCCTTGTCATCACAGGATGCATGACGCTTTTCATCACAATGCTCGATGCCATTCTTCTCACAATGCTCCATGCGCTTGTCATTACAGTCCTCCATGAACCATGTATCACAGTGTTCCGTGCCATTGTTATCACAATGCTCCTTGCCCCCTCTCATCACAATAATCCATGAAACATCTCAGACCAATAATCCATGCCCTTTTCATCACAGTGATCCAAGACTCTTCTCATTATAATGCTCCATGCCCCTTTTCATCTCAATGCTCCATGAATGCTGTCATCACAATGCACCAATGCACATCATCATAATGCTTCATGCTATTGTCATCACAATGAAATCAAAATGCTCTATGACCTCTGTCATCACAATGCTCCAAATCCTTGTGATGACAATATTCCCTAACACTTATCATCACAGCTCCCCATAACGCTCGTCATCACAATTATCCATGGTCTTCTAATCACAATGCTCCATGACATTTGCCACCACAATGCTCAATACCCTTGTCATCACAATGGTCCCTGACACTTGCCATCAGTATGCTTCTTGAACCCTGTCATGACAAGGATACATGCCTTTTTCATCACAATGTTACATGCCATTTTCCTCACAGTGCTCCAAGACCCTGTAATCACAATGTTCCATGCCCTTGTCATCACAAAGCTCCATGATGCATGTCATCAGAATGCTCCATGACATTCTCATCCCAATGTTCAATGCCATTGTCATCACAATGCTCCAAGACCCCTGTAATCACAATGCTCCATGAGCCTTTTCATCAGAATGCTCCATGAGACTTGTCATCACATTGCTCCATGGTCTTCTCATCACAGTGCTCCAGTACCTTGTCATCACAATGCTCCTTGATCCCTGTCATCACAATACTCCATGAACATTTTCAGCCCAATGCTCCATGACGTTCTCATCACAATGCTCCATGACCTCTGTCATAACAATGCTCCATGACCACTGTCATGACAATGCTCCATGAACCCTGACAACACAATGATCCGGGACGCTTGTTATCAAAATGCTCCATGCCCTTGTCATCCCAATGCTCCATGAACCCTTTAATCACAATGCTCCATGACGCTTGTCATCACAGTGCTCCATGAACCTTGTCATCACAATGCCTCTGTCAGCAAAATGATACATAATCTTGTCATCACAATGCTCCAAGACCCCTGTAATCACAAAGCTCCATGACCCTTTTCATCAGAATGCTCCATGAGACTTGTCATCACATGGCTCCATTGTCTTCTCATCACAGTGCTCCAGTACCTTGTCATCACAATGCTCCTTGACCCCTGCCATCACAATACTCCATGAACATTTTCAGCCCAATGCTCCATGACGTTCTCATCACAATGCTCCTTGACCTCTGTGATAACAATGCTCCATGACCACTGTCATGACAACGCTCCATGAACCCTGCCAACACAATGATCCGGGACGCTTGTCATCAAAATACTCCATGCCCTTGTCATCCCAATTCTCCATGAACCCTTTAATCACAATGCTCCATGACGCTTGTCATCACAGTGCTCCATGAACCTTGTCATCACAATGCCTTTGTCAGCAAAATGATACATAATCTTGTCATCACAATGCTCCATGTGCTTGTCATCACAATCCTCCATGACCCTTGGGATCATATTGATTTATGCCCTTGTCATCTCTATCTTGCCTTTCTGGGTTTTACAGATTTTTGGATACCCTTTTTGACCGGTGGGAAGCGACAATTCTTTGTAGTGTGGATTTGCGTTGTGTGCTTGCTTGATTGGCCAAAAAGGGCCTATGCCTTTTCTCCTGAATATATTCAGGAGAAAAGTCATACACTGTTCTTGGCCAAGTGCATCATTCTCGAAGTTGTGATGCCTTTCCTGTGCTTTAAAGGCGATTCCAATTTACCTCTTGAAATATGTTTTGTGCAATTCTGCCTCATTTTCAAGTCCGCTTTGTTGCCTTCCCTCAACAGATTTTTGGAAGAGAGTAGTCCTTTATAACTCTTCAGGTTTTTGATTTGCCTTACCCCTGAGCTCCAATTTTCAAATCCCATTATTGGGAGCTGACCGCAAATCCACAATTTTGCTTCAGGACCTATACTGGTTCCAGGGGTGGCTATACTGGTTCCCTGTGGGTGGCTGAGGCTTTGGTTAATTCTTCTTCCTAATGGGAATTTAGAGTGACATGTGTCCGTCCAAATGCCTACATCTACTCTCTGATTGGTTCTCCCTCTTCCCTTTCATCCTCTGCACAATTAGCAAACTGTGCGAACCAGGAGGTTATAGGGGATGACTCTCCTAAGTTGGGAGATTGATAGTAAAGTTGTTGGAATGCCAAACTGTAGCACAAGGAGAGGAAAAAGTAGGAGACTTTCAGAAACCTTTCGCCATCACAGGGTGTCCATTCTCTAGGTTTCCCATACATGTTATAACTCTAGTGATATTCCCTTCTACCTGGAAATTTGGGACCCATGGAATGGTGGCATGCATTACTACTTTAAAGGGTCTGCATTTTCTCTCCCAATCTCACCAGTCCTCTCAGTCCCAAGTGTCCAGCCTTATGTCTCATCCAGCTGTCTTTGCAGATAGGGTCATTCTAGGTTTCATCAGAACCCCTGAAGGAATTGTGTAAGAATTTCGCTGTTTTTTTTTGTTTTGTTTTTGAAATTAATTTTTATAATGGGGTCGAGCTGATTTTCCCTGACGTGTTTATGACGGTCTAGACACACTTGTTTCCCTTACAGAGGCATATCAATACATAGGTTTTAAGATTCTTACTAATCAGATATATTCCTCTGTGGGGAATAGGGGTTTTGAGTCCTGTTCACTGAGGAAGGTGTAGGTCTTGTCTATTCTGTATTTGGTTTATGGAATGGTACCTGTGCTAATATCAAACTCTGGTTTTATACATCACCCCACCTCTCCTTTCCCCTTAAGGAGGCATAAGAGTGTTTTCTAAATGTGAGACGCTGCTCTCTTTCCTAATTCAGTTCATGTGTTGTGATGTTGACATTCCCTCTGTAAGTGATATCTTATGATAAGATTCTTTTTCTGTGTGACTAATTTCCCTTAGAATCATCATACCTAAATCCTCTCATTATGCTGCTACTGGCCTTATGACATTGATTTCACGTCTGAGTGATATTCCGTTGTACAAAATTACCACAAATTCTTTATGCATTTCTCTTTTTCCTGGGATACTTTAGGTGTACCGAAGTTGAGGTTCTTGTATGCAGAGCAGCCCTAAACTTTGTGGTGCCTGTGTCTTGTTGATATTTAGTCTTCCCAAGTTATATGTCCATGAGTTGAAGTCCCCTTTGCTCGGGGGCTTTGTATTTTAGATGTTTTAGGAAACAGCATACACTTCTTCAGAGTAGCTCTTGGATATTTATACCCCACCCATCAGCGTGACTAGTCTCCCTGTTTTCCATGGCCTCTCCTGCATTTTTGATTTGTACACATTTTTTGGATGGACTTTCTGAGCAGTGGAAATTGAGACTTCTTTATTGTGCGGATTTGCATTTCCCTCTTGCTTGGTTGGCCAAAAACTCTGTATGTGTTTTTTTCCTGAAGATATTCACGAAAAAAACGCATACACCCTTTTGCCCAACTGCATCATTTTAGAAATTCTGCTGCTTTTCATATGCTTTAAATGTGAGTACAATCTACCTTTTGAAATCTGTTTCCTGCAATTCTGCCTCTCATTCAGAACCTCTTCGTTGCCTTACCTGAATATATTTTTTGGAAGTTGGTTATCATTTATATCTTTGCAGGTCTTTGAATTGTCTGCTCCTGAGCTCCATTTTGCAACTCGCTTTTTTTGTGAGCTGACCGCCAAACCATTGGATTGATTCCGGCCCTATTCTGGTTCTGGGGAGGCAGGCTGAGCCTTTGGTTAATTCTTCTTCCTAATGGGAAATTAGAGTGACATGTGCCTGTCAAAACTCCTACAGCTAATCTCTCATTGGTTCCTCCTCTTCCCATTTATCCTCTGCAAAAATTGCAAACTGTGTGAAACAGGAGGTTAAAGGTGCTGATTCTCCAAGTCGGGAGATTGTTAGTAATGTGGCTGGAATGGCGAACCCCAGCACCAGGAGATCAAAAATGAGGTGCATTTTAGACACCTCTCCTGAGCACATGGTGTACATTCATCTCGGTTTCCCAGGCATGTTTTCACTGTCAGAAGATTCCCTTGAAAGTGCAGATTTGGGACCCATGGAATGGGTACCAGGCAGTATTACTTTAAAAGGTCTGCATTTCCTCACCCAGCCTCTCTAACATCTCTTAGCGTGCATAGCTTCCAGCCTTATATATCATCCTGCTGTGGGTCTACATGTGTTCAATCCATGTTACATCGTAGCCCTTCAACAAAAGTTGTAAGAATTTTTGTCTGTCTCACCGTTTTTATAAATATTTTTAAATTTATTTTTATATTGGTTACAGCTGATTTTCAAAGCTCTGTTTTTTGCTGCTGTACATCCACTTGATTCATGTACTGTGAGACAACAATAAATTCTTTCTCAGATGCTTATGAGTCATATGTATTATTTTCCAGTGACTTGAGTGGACTGAGTGCCGTTCTTTGAGGTACCGTGTAGGCCTTGCCAGTTATTCAATTTGGTACTTGGAATGGTATCTTTGCTAATTTCAACCTCCTGGATAATACCTCACCATTCCCCACCTTTCCCATTTAGCAGCCTTATGTCTATTTTCTACATATTTGACTATGTTTCTGTTTTGTAGTTTATTTCATGTGTAGCCATTTTTGATTCCACCTTTAAGTGACATCTTATGATATGTGTCTTTTTCTTTCTGACATGTGTCACTTAGAATGATCGTATGTAACTCCTCCAGAGTTGTTCCAACTGGCCTTATTTCATTGATTTCTGGATGAGTAATATTCCACTCTACATAAGTACCCCATCTCTTTTATCAATTTTATCCTTCCAGGGACATTTAGGTTATATCCAAGTGGAGGCCCTTTTTAACAGAGAGGTGGTAAACGTTGGGGTGCCTGTTTTCTGTCATTTTTTTGTTTTTCCCAAGGTATACGCCCATGAGTGCAAGTGCCCTATGCTCTGTAGCTCAGTTTTCAGATGTTTTAGCAAACACAATACACTTCTCCAGAGTGGCCGTTGGCAAATTACATTTCCACTATCAGCCTCACAGGGCTCCCTTTTCTCCTCACCCTGTCCTGCATTTCTGGTGTTTACACTTTATGTGGATGGCCCTTCTGACTGATGTGAAGTGATACATTTTGTAGTATTGATTTCCAGTGCCCACCTGTTTGGTTGGATAAAAAGTGTGAATGGCCTTTACTTTAATATATTCAGAAAAAAATGCATACGCCCTTTTGGGCCAAGTGCATCATTGGCGATGTTCAGCCCCTTTTCTTGTGCTTTAATGGGGAGACCTTTCTACCTCTTCAAATCTGATTCCTGCCACTCTCCCTTGCTTATAAGTCCTTTTCTGTGACTTACCTTAAGACATTTTTCAACAGTAGATATTTTGAACTCTGCAGTTTCATGAATTTTAGTGCCCCTGAGTTCCATTTTTCAACTTGTGTTTTTGGAAACTCGACACAAAACAGCAGGATTTCCTCTAGCCCTATTCTCTTTCTGTGGGCAATTCTAGCCTTTGTTGAATTTGTCTTCCGGATTGGAAATTAGAGTGGCATGTGCCTGTCCGAACACCTAAGACTTGTCTCTAAATTTTTCTCATCCTTCCGCTTCATCCTCTGGACAGATTCCAAACTGTGTGCAACAGGATGTTGACGGTGCTGATATCCCCAAGTGAGGAGATTGTTAGGAAAGATGCTGGAGGGGTGAACCCGAGCACCAGGCGATGAGGAGATGAGATGCCTTTTCCAAACTCTTTCCGATCAAACGGTGTACCTCCTCTAGGTGTGACAGGCATGTTTTAGCTGTAGGAAGGGTCCCGTGCATGGAAGGAGAACACCAGGGATTTTTCCAAATCAGTGCCTCCCCGAACCCCAAACTGGGGAATTTTTAAGCTACGGCTACACGTATGTCCATTAAGGGCCTTGGGAAATAGGCAGAGCCCAAACTTTAGATGATTGAAATCTTCAGGTTCAGAAGCGCTCACCATCGGCCTTGCTTAGGTTACATTTTATCTGTCATTGATAGATGATGTCAATAAAAATATCGATTCCTTTTCAGATTATTTCCCCTTATAGGTTATTGCAAAATATTCAGTGTAGTTCCCTGTGCTATACAGTAGTTCCTTGTTGATGATCTATTTTATACATAGCAGTGTGTATGTGTTAATCCCAAACTGTTAATTTATCCCTTCTCCTACCTTTCCCCTTTGGTAATAATAAATTATAAGATTTTATACTTCTCCGAAATGGGGGAGCTGAAAGAGAGGTATCCTTTTCAATGGAAAAGCATTCAAAACAAGATTGAAGCTTCAGCCATGAGTATTCGATGTACATCCATGGAAATAAATCACTTCATTTCTCTAATGTTGACCTGACAAATAAGACAGACGTCTTCACTGAACTTGCTTATAGTAAAGTGATGGAAATATCAAATGTAAGTCTTAGAAAAATCTTATTTTACCCGAGCATTATACACTGCTCTATGTTAACTACAGTTTGGCTCACACATCTGTTCATTGAAGTTACAAAGTTCTCAATTTCTGTTACTGATCATCCAGAGGGGACCCCAACAGTAGTCCCCATGCCCAGTGTCATTGGAGCCAAAAGATCAAGACTGAGTTTGGTTCAGAAGCAAAGGAAACATTATTTTGAAAACCGAATGGAGAGGTGAGAGTGTGCACTCCCCCACGGGCTGTGGGCTGGGATGCTGAGTAGGGATCCCGCAGCGTCAGTGGGAGTTAGGGGATGGAGGTCTCGAGTGCTGGGTTGGCTGCAGCTCAGGCTCTATGCCGTGCAGTCTGCATGGGACTCCGCTAGCTGAGGTGTCGACCCAGGCATCCTGCACTAGGTAATCGGGTCTGAAGTGCCGGGTGTGGGACCTCTGCATGCGGAACCCTAGGAGCATGTGAAATTAGAAAAAGCACAAAGGAAAAACAGGTTAGACTTTATTTTATTGCCAGATTCTCTTTTTATCTCCCAGGAATTTTTAATGAACGTTGCCAGAGACGAACACCTCCTCTGCTTTTTGTTCCGTTCCTCATTCTTGGGGTGTTGAGGGTGAAGACCCCTCTTTTGTAACTGCTTCATGCTGTGGTGGGAGCCCTGATACCTAGGGGGAGGGGCAAAACGTCTCCCCACCAGCCTCCAGGTGAGGTTGATTGTCCCAAAGCCTCCTGCCTCACTTCTCGTCCGCCTGAGCACCAGCATTGGAAGTGTTATAGATTCTAATGACCTTTAAGGGTCCAGGAAAGAGATGCGCAGAGATGCTGTGGTGGCAGGTTTCACCCCACCCCACATTTGTTCAGTGACATTAGGATGACTTTTTTGCCAGCCTAGATGCTCTGACCAGTAGTCTGTGCTTTCTTTAATAGGTCCCTGAATTAATGTACAAACAGCACCATGTGTCAGAGCCCTGCCCGTGCAACTCCCAGACAGTCCAGGGTCAGTGGTGATCCAGGACCATGACGTCCACTGAGTCAACGGCCTTTAGAAGTAGCCAGCAGTCCAGCCGGTCATATTGGCCACCATCACCGCGGTGTCTGTAGGGTTTTCTATGGTGAAAGCGTGATATACGTTTCCCCCGCCAAGCTTATTAGCTCCCCTCTGGGTGCAGTTAAGTCCTGCAAGCAGTAGTCTGCTCTTTCGGGGCACAGTCTTCTTGTTTTCTGAGAGAAACTCCAGGTCAAGTGATGGTCACACGAGTCATCTTGGGGGCCCGTTGCCCCCGTTTGTCTCTCTGGAGGTTGGAGTTGGAGGGCCTCCTCACTCGAGGTCAGTGTGTCCACAGAGCGACCCCTGCAACTTCAGGACATGATGGGTGGTTAGGATCACCACGTGGGGTCCTATTCCCTTAGGAGGGAGCTGGCCTTGTGGGCTGCTGATTTCCAGCTTTTTAGATACCCCAGTATCCTGGCCTGATGAGTCAGTGGGCAAAGCCCTTGGTGACCATAGTTTATCATACCTGAAGGGCATTCTTGTGTTGCTCCATTTCAATTGGTCCCTGTTTTTGCACTAAGTCTCCAAGGGCGATGAACCTTTGACCGGGTATGTAAAGGTCAAAGGGTTTAGCTAAATTAGTGAGTTCCTGTGCAAGGATCTGAATTGACTACTCTTTCCATCCTTAAAAGGCTGCTTCTGGATTCTATTCAAAAGGATCATCATCTTTTCGTGTCAGTATTTCAGGTAGAGGCCCAGCTATTAGACTGTAGTTAGGGATCCAGATGCAGAAAACCTTGGCCTCCCCAGGAACCCCTAAGCTGTCTTCTAGTTTTAGAAGAGGTAAGGCTGCAAATGGCTTCTTCCCTATCCTGGGATGCGTTTCTCCAAATATCTGTGAGAATGAAGCCCAGGCAAGTCACCTGAGCCTGGGATATTTGAGCCTTTTTCTTGGACACCTTCTATCCTTTCTTTGCTAGGTAGTTCAGAGGCGTCTTTAGTAGGCCTGGCAATCAGAATGTCATCTGCATATTGAAGGAGGGTTCCCTTTTACAGAGGTAGAACGTTTAGGTCTTTAGAGGACATTTCCCCAATGATGGTGTGGGGATTTTTGAACCATTGGGGCAGGACGGCCCAGCATTATTGGTTTTGTTGCATGTTGTGTCCTGCCACTCACAAGCCAAAAATTCTTGTGACTCTGAGATGAATGGAATACAGAAGAAGGCATCATTGAAGTCTAATACAGAATGCCATGGCCTGGTGGATGGTAGAATGAGCAGCAGGGTGTAGGAAATAGGATCTACTATATGTAGATCCTCGGTGGCTTCACTAACTGTCCTGATATCCTTCACCAGGTCTCCAGCAGCCCATGGCGCTCTCCTGGTCAGGCCAATCCCAGGATATGGAGCTCACCTGGGCTGCATCCCGCACCCCACAGCCCACGGGGCTCTCATGTTCAAGTCCCTCCCAGGGTATGGAGCTCACCTGTGCAGCTACCCAGCAGCCCATGGGGCTCTCATAGTCAGGCCCTTCCCAGGATACGGAACTCCCCTGGGCAGGTACCCCAGCAGGGCTGGACACACAGGAACTGTGCACATAGCCCACCTTGCAGAGAACCCCCAGCTCACCTGTCGCTCACAGCTGACACAGAACACCTCAGAGCAGGACTTGAACTAACAAACAGCAGCTCTGACAGGTCTGTGACCCTGGCTATCACTCTGTGCAGCCTCTCTCTGCCTGGTCTTCCAGACACTTCCACTGCAGCCAGTGCACCAGGCCTCTGTCTCCACCCACCATCACTCCTCTCCCTGACTCCTGGGTTTCTCTCATTAGGATAGGGTCTTCTTGAAGTTGTTTTCCACTCATGGACCAGATAAAATGATAAGAAAACAAGCCACAGCTGCAGCCCCTTGTCTATCCTGACTCTCAAGAGCCCACACATCTTCCTTGGGACTGACCGTTTAGCAAGGTTCATTTTCTGCAACTGTGAGCCCCTGAGGGGTGAGGATTGGCTGATTTGGGCAGCCTGACACTGCCTGCCAGCCCCCCCCCACAGGTGTGCCTGGGTTGAGGTCAATATAAACACCTCTCCAGTCAGCAAGAGCCCCTGTAGCTGTGCCTGACGCCATATTCTCTGCCCCGTCAGCAGTTTCGGGGCTGGGGTGGTGGGAGGGAGTGACGGGCCGTGGCTTTGTGGGTGGCTCAGTGTGAGTGGGGCTCTGCTGGACTTTCTGCAGGAGTTGTCAGGCTGCCACCTGCTAAAGAAGAGGATGTGTCACCCATACCTGCCACTAGAATTTCTCCCCAGGCAGAGGTGAGGAAGTAAAAAAGCAGTGGGGTCCATGGCAGGAGGGGTATCTCAGGCAGGGAAATGGAAAGATTCCAGAAGAGCATCTGGGGCCAGGACCATCCTGGCTGTCCTGCAGGCACCAAGTCGGCCTGCGTGCTCTCGCTAGTGTGGCTCTACAGCCCTTCCTGTAGGCTTGCAAGTGCTTGTACATATTCAGGTGTTTTACCTGGGAAGGGTGGGAAGAGTTCAGCTGCAGCAGGACTGGGGCTCAGCTCACATTTACTCACAGACGCCTCGACACAGTCCCCCAGCTTTGCAATGAGGATGCTCCTTTTGGGGGGGAGCGCTGCTGACGGCATGGGAGACGATTTCCCACCTCTGACCAACTTAAGAATTTTTTACCACTGGAGCAAGTGCCCTGATACGATTTTCCTCTGTATAACTGGTGAGTTCTGTTTTTTTTTTTTTTTCTTTTTTTCTTTTTGGTTCAAGTTAGATTTTATTTATTCATCTTTTTTTTTTAATTTGGAGATATAAACATGGAAATAATGCATTAATATAAAGACGTCTATGTGAAGGGAAAAACTTTTTTTTCTGTTTTATTTTATTAAATGTTATTTATTTATTTTTAATTTTTTTAAATTTATTTCTTTTATACAGCAGGTTCTTATTGGATATGTATTTTATACATATAAGTGTGCACATGTGAATCCCAGTCTCCCAATTCATCCCACCACCACCCTCATATGGCGTTCCCTCCTCGGTGTCCATATGTTTGTTCTCTACATCTGTCTCTATCTCTGCCCTGCAAACTGGTTCATCTGTACCATTTATCTAGGTTCCACATATATGCATTAATATACAATATTTGTTTTTCTCTTTCTGACTTACTTCACTCTGTATGACAGTCTCTAGATCCATCAAGGTCTCTACAAATGACCCAATTTCATTCCTATGTATGGCTGAGTAATATTCCGTTGTATATATGTACCACATCTTTATCCATTCGTCTGTCTGTGGGCACTTAGGATGCTTTCATTACCTGTCTATTGTACATAGTGCTGCAGTGAACTTTGTGGTGAATGTGTCTTTTTGATTTATGGTTTTCTCTGGGTATATGCCCAGTAGTGGGATTGCTGGATTATATGGTAATTCTATTTTTGTTTTTTAAGGAACCTCCATACTGTTCTCCATAGAGACTGTATCGATTTACTTTCCCACCAATAGTGGAAGAAGGTTCCTTTTCTCCACACCCTCTCCAGCATTTGTTGTTTGTAGATTTTCTGATGATGCCCATTCTAACAGGTGTGACGTGATACCTCATTGTAGTTTCGATTTCCATTTCTCTAATAATTAGTGATGTTGAGCAGATTTTCATGTGCGTACTGGCCATCTCTATGTCTTCTTGGAAGAAATGTCTATTTTGATCTTCCATTTTGTATTGGGTTGTTTGTTTTATTAATATTGAGCTGCATGAGCTGTTTATATATATTGGAGATTAATCATTTGTCCATTGATTCGTTTGCAAATATTTTCTGCCATTCTGAGGGTTGTCTTTTCGTCTTGTTTGTAGTTTCCCTTCCTTTGCAAAAGCTTTTACATTTCATTAGTCACATCTGTTTAGTTTTCTTTTTTGTTTCATTACTATAGGAGGTGGATCAAAAAAGATCTTGCTGTGATTTACGTCAGAGTATCCTTCGTAAGTTTTCCTCTCAGAGTTTTATACTGTCTGGTCTTACATTAAGGTCTCTAATCAATTTTGAATATATTTTTATGTATGATGTTGGGGAGTGTTCTAATTTCATTCTTTTACATGTAGCTCTCCATATTTCCCAGCACCAATGATTGAAGAGACTGTCTTATCTCCATTGTATAGTCTTGCCTCCTTTGTCATAGATTAGTTGACCATAAGTGTGTAGGTTTATCCTTGGGCTTTGTTTTTTTTTTTTTTCCTTTTACACGTTTATTCGAGTATAATTGCTTTACAATGGAATGTTCGTTTCTGCTGTATAACAAAGTGAATCAGCTATACATATACAAATATCACCAGATCACCTCCCTCTTGCATCTCCCTCCCACACTCCATATTCCACCCCTTTATGTGGTCACAAAGCACTGAGCTGATCTCCCTGTTCTATGTGGCTGATTCTCAGTAGCTATCGGTGTTACATTTGGTAATGTATTTATGTCCATGCCACTCTCTCACTTCGTCCCAGCTTACCCATCCCCCTTCCGGTGTCCTCAAGTCCTTTCTCTATGTCTGTGTTCTTAATCCTGTCCTGCCACTAGCTTCTTCATAATCTTTTTTTTTTCTTCATTAGATTCCATATATCTCTGTTAACATACAGTATTTGTTTTTCCCTTTCTGACTTACTTCACTGTGTAGGACAGATTCTAAGTCCATCCACCTCAGTACAAATAACTCAGTTTTGCTTCTTTTTATGGTTGAGTAATATTTGATTGTATATATGTGCCAGATGTTCTTTATCCATTTATCTGTCGATGGACACTTAGGTTGCTTCCATGTCCTGGCTAATGCAAATAGAGCTGCAATGAACATTTTTCTACATAACTCTTTTTGAATTATGGTTTTTGCAAGGCAAATGCCCAGTACTTGGATTGTTGTGTCATATGGTACTTCTATTGTTAGTTATTTAAAGGAACCTCCGTACTGTTCTCCCTAGTGCCCATATCAATTTACATTCCCACCCACAGTGCAAGTGTGTTCCATTTTTTCCAATAAAGGCCTCTCCAGCATTTATTGTTTTGTAGATTTTTTTGATGATTGCCACTCTGACTGCTGTGAGGTGATACCTCAGGGTAGTTTTGATTTGCATTTCTCTAATGATTAGTGATGTTCTACATCCTTTCATGTGTTTCTTGGTAATCTGTATATCTTCTTTGGAGAAATGTCTATTTAGGTCTTCTGCCCGTTTTTGGATTGGGTTGTTTGTTTTTGTGATATTGAGCTACATGCGGTGCTTGTAAAGTTAGGAGATTAATCCTTTGTCAATTGCTTCATTTGAAAATATTTTCTCCCATTCTGAGGGTTGTTTTTGCATCTTGTTTATGTTTTCCTGTACTGTGTAAAGGCTTTTAAGTTTCATTAGGTCCCATTTGTTGATTTCTGTTTTTATTTCCATTTCTCTAGGAGGTGGGTCCAAAAGGATCTTGCTGTGATTTATGTCATAGAGTGTTCTGCCTATGGTTTCCTCTAAGTGTTTTATAGTGTCTGGTCTTATATTTAGATCTCTAATCAATTTAGAGTTTATTTTTGTGTATGGTGTTATGGAGTGTTCTAATTTCATTCTTTTATGTGTAGGGGTCCAGTTTTCCCAGCACCAATTACTGAAGAGACTGTCTTTTCTCCATTGTATATCCTTAGCTCCTTTGTCATAGATGAGATAACCATAGGTATGTAGGTTTATCTCTGGGCTTTCTGTCCTGTTCCATTGATCTGTGTTTATGCCAATCTACATAAACTTGATTCCATTATGGAGACATATAAATACATAGGTTTCAAGGTTATTACCAGTCAGATATATTCCTCTTCAGTGAATAGGGTGTTTTGTGTCCAGTTCATTGAGAAAGGAGTAGGTCTTGTCTATTACATATTTGGTATATGAAATGGAATCTGTGCTAATTTCAAACTCTGCTTTTACACATCACCCCACGTCACCTTTCCCCTTAAGGAGGCATAAGTGTGTTTTCTAAATGTGTAACTCTGTTCTCTTTTGAAATTCAGTTCATGTGTAGCCATGTTTACATTTCCTCTATAAGTGATATATTACAATAAGTTTCTTTTTCTTTGTGGCTCATTTCACTTAGCATCATCGTACCTAAAGCCACTCATTATGCTGCTATTGGACTTATGACATTGATTTTATGTCTGAGTGACATTCCATTGTATATAAGTACCACAACATCTATATCCATTTTTTTTCCTTTCCTGGGATATATAAAGTGTACCGAAGTCGAGGTTCTTGTAAACAGAGCAGCCCTAAAGTTTGGGCTGGCTGTGTGTTGTGGATTTTTAGTTTTCCCAAAATACACGCCCATGAGTGGAAGTGTGCTATGCTCTGTAGCTCTGTTTTAGAAAACAACATACAGTTCTCCAGAGAGGCTGTTGGCAATTTACATCCTGTCCATCGGCGTAACCAGGCTCCCTTTTCTGCATGGCCTGTCCTGCATTTGTGGCTTTTACACTATATGTGGATGGCCCTTTTGACTGGAGGTAAGGGACACTTCTCTGTAGTGTGGATTTGCAATGCCTGATGGCTTGCTTAGCCAAAAAGGGCATATGCATTTTTTCCCGAATATATTCAAGAAAATACACATAATCCCTTTTCAGCCAAGGGCAACATTGTCGAAATTCTGTCGCTTTTCATGTGCTTTAAAGACGACTCCAATCTACCTCTTGAAATCTGTTTCCTTCAATTCTGCCTTGCATTCAAATCCTCTTCACTGCCTTTCCTCAATATATTTCTGGATGATAGTTGTCCTTTATAACTCTGCAAGTTTGTGAATTGCTGTGCCCCTGATTTCCATTTTACAGCTCGCCTCTTTGTGAGCTGGCTGCAATACCGCAGGATGGCTTTAGGCCCTAGTCTGGTTCCGGGGCTTCAGGCTGAGCCTTTGGTTAATTCTTCTTCCTGATGGGAAACTAGAGTGACATGTGCCCATCCAAACACCTACAGCTAATCTCTCATTTATTTCCCCTCTTCCTGTTCATCCTCTGCACAGTTTGCAAACTGTGCATAACGGGAGGGTAAAGGCGCTGACACTCCAAGTGGGGAGATTTTGAGTAATGCAGAATGAATGGCGAAACCGAGCACGACAAAAGGAAAAATGAGGTACCTTTTAGAAAACTTTCCCAATTACACAGTGTACCATCCACTGGGTTTCCCTTGCATGTTTTAACTGTAGGAAGATTCCCTTAAACCTGGAGAGTTGGGACCACTAGAATGGGTAGCACACAGTATTGCTCTAAGTGGTGTTCTTTTGCTCACACAACCTCAGCAATCTTGTCAGCCCCAAGTGTCCAGTCTTATGTCTCATCCAGCTGTGGATGTAAAGGTGGTCAATCTAGCTTGCATCACAGGCCCTGAACATAATTTTTAAGACTTTCTCTCTGTTTTTGCATTTTGCTTTTGAAATTAATTTTTATAAGTGGGTTTAACTGAATTTCAGTGCTGTGTTCATGCCGTTATACACACACATGATTCCTTTATGGAGACATGAGAATACATATGTTTTAAAATACTTAGAGTCAGACATATTCCTCTGCAATGAATAGGGGGTGTTGAGTCCAGTTCATTGTGCCGGGAGTAGGTGTTGTCTATTACATACATGGTTTATATAATGGTATCTGTGCTAATTTAAAACTGTGGTTTTATGCATCACCCCACCTCGGCTTTCCCATTAAGCAGGCAGAAGATGTTTTCTAAATGTGTGACACTGTTGTGTTTGTAATTCAGTTCATGTGTAGTCATGTCTACATTCCCGCTATGAGTGATAACTTATGATAAGATTAGTTACTCTGTAATCTTTCCTAACTCAGTTCATGTGTAGCCATGTTGACAGGACCTTCATAAGTGATATCTTATGATAAGTTTCTTTTTCTGTGTGACTTATTTCACTTAGAATCATCGTACCCGAATCCACTCTTTTTGCTGCGACTGGCCTTATGACATTGATTTCACGGCTGAGCGATATTCCATCGTACGTAAGTACCACAATATCTTGAACCATTTTTGTCTTTCCTGGGATACTTAAGGTGTACCCAAGTTGAGGTTCTTGTAAGCAGTGCAGCGCTAAATTTTAGGGTGGCACTGTCTTATTGATTTTCAGTTTTCCCAAGGTATATTCCCTAGACTGGAACTGCCCTTGGCTGTGTAGCTCTGTTGTTTACTTGTTTTAGGGAACACAATGCACTCCTCCAGAAAGGCAGTTGGCAACTTACATCCCGCCCATCAGCATAACAAGGCTCCCTGATCTCCAGGGCCTGTCTTGCCTTTCTGGTTTTTACACATTTTGTGGATGTCCCTTTTGACCGGTGGGAAGGGATACTTCTTTGTAGTGCAGATTTGCATTGCTGCTTGCTTGCTTGGCCAAAAATAGTGTATGCATTTTCTCCTGAATATACTCAGGAGAAAATGCATACGCCCTTTTTGGCCAAGTGCATCATTGTCGAAGTTGTGCCCCTCTTCCTGTGCTTGAAAGGTGATTCCAACGTACCTCTTGAAATCTGTTTCCTGCTATTCTGCCTCGTTTTAAAGTCTGCCTCTCTGCCTTCCCTCAAAAGATTTTTGGACGATAGTTTTCCTCTATTACTCTGCCAGTTTGTAAATTGCTGTGCCCTTGAGCTCCATTTTCTAACTCGTTTTTTGTGAGCTAACCGCAAGTCCAAAATTTTGGTTCAGGACCTATACTTGTTCACGGCGGGTGGCTGAGACTTTGGTTAATTCTTCTTCCTGCCGGGCATTTAGAATGACATGTGCCCGTCCAAATGCCTAACAGCTACTCTTTCATTGGTTCCCCCTTTTCCCTTTCATCCTCTTCCAAATTGGCAACCTGAGTAAACCAGGAGGTTAAAGGGGCTGTCTCTCCAAGTTGGGAGATTGATAGTTAAGCAGTTGGAAATTCAAACCGGATCACCAGGAGAGGGACAGTTAGTTGGGTTTTAAAAACCTTTCGTATTCACTGTGTGTCCATTCTCTTGGTTTCCTGTACATGTTATAGCTGTAGTAATATTCCCTTCAACATGGAGAGTTGGGAACCATGGAATGGGTGCCACACATTATTGCTTTGAATGGTCTGCATTTGCTAAACCAAATTCACCAATCCTCTCAGTCCCAAGTGTCCAGCCTTATGCCACATCCAGCTGTCGTTGTACACAGGGTCATTCAAGGTTTCATCAGAGACCCTGAAGGAATTGTAAAGAATTTCCCTGTTTTGTTGTTTTGTTTTTGAAATTCCTTTTTATAGTGGGTTTGAGCTGATTCTCACTGCCGTGTTTATGCCAGTCTAGACACACTTGTTTCCCTTACGGATATATATCAATACATAGGTTTTAAGATCCTTACTAGTCAGATATATTCCTCTGTGTGAAGTATGGGGCCTTGATAACCTTTCAGTGAGGAAGGTGTAGATCTTGTGTATTTTGTATTTGGTTTCTGGAATGGTGCCTGTACTTATATCAAACTCTGTTTTATGCAACACCCCACCTCTCCTTCCCCCTTAAGCAGGCATAAGAGTGTTTCCTAAATGTGAGACTCTCTTCTCTTTCTTAACTCAGTTCATGTGTAGCCATGTTTACAGGATCTTCATAAGTGATATCTTGTGATACGTTTCTTTTTCTGTGTGACTTATTTCACTTAGAATCATCTTACCTGTATCTACTCATTTTGCTGCTACTGGTCTTATGACATTGATTTCATGGCTGAGGGATATTCCATCGTACGTAAGTACCACAATTTTTTGAACCATTTTTATCTTTCCTTCGATATTTAAGGTGTACCCAAGTTGAGGTTCTTGTAAGCAGTGCAGCCCTAAATTTGGGGGTGGCTCTGTCATATTGATTGTCAATTTTCCCAAGGTATATTCCCTAGACTGGAAGTGCCCTTGGCTCAGTAGCTCTGTTGTTTACTTGTTTTGGGGAAAACAATGCACTCCTCCAGTAAGGCAGATCGCAATTTACATCCCTCCCATCAGTATAACAAGGCTCCCTGTTCTCCAGGGCCTGTCTTGCCTTTCTGGTATTTACACATTTTGTGGATGTCCCTTTTGACCTGTGGGGAGTGATACATCTTTGTAGTGCAGATTTGCATTGCTCGCATGCTTGCTTGGCCAAAAAGGGCATATGTGTTTTCTCCTGCATATATTCAGGAGAAAATGCATACGCCCATTTTGGCCAAGTGCATCATTGTCGAAGTTGGGCCCCTCTTCCTGTGCTTTACAGGTGATTCCAACGTACCTCTTGAAAACTGTTTCCTACTATTTTGCGTCGCATTCAAGTCCGCCTCGTTGCCTTCCCTCAACAGACTTTTGGATGATAGTTGTCCTTTATTACTCTGCCAGTTTGTGAATTGCTGTGCCCTTGAGCTCCATTTTTCAACTCGTTTTTTTGTGAGCTGAACGCATGTCTACAATTTTGGTTCAGGGCCTATACTGGTTCCCGGTGGGTGGCTACAATTTTGGGTAATTCTTCTCCCTGCTGGGAAATTAGAGTGACATATGACCGTCCAAATGCGTAACAGCTACTCTCTCATTGGTTCTCCCTCTTCCCTTTCATCCTCTGCCAAATGGGCAAACTGTGAGCACCAGGAGGTTAAAGGGGCTGTCTCTCCAAGTTGGGAGAATGATAGTAAATGAGTTGGAAAGTCAAACGGGAGCACCAGGAGAGGGACTATTTGTTGAGTTTTAGAAACCTTTCATATTCACAGTGTGTCCATTCTCTAAGTTTCCCGTACATGTTATAGCTATAGTCATATTCCCTTCAACCTGGAGAGTTCTGACCCATGGAATGGGTGCCATGCATTATTGCTTTAAAGGGTCTGCATTTGCTCACCCAATCTCACCAATCCTGTCAGTTCCAAGTTTCCAGCCTTATACCACATCGAGCTGTCATGTAGACATGGATATTCCAGGTTTCATCAGAGAAACTGAAGGAATTGTAAAGAATGTCCCTGTTTTTTTGCTTTGTATTTGAAATTCCTTTTTATAGTGGGTTTGAGCTGATTCTTGCTGCCATGTTTATGCATGTCTAGACACACTTGATTCCCTTATGGAGACATATCAATACATAGGTTTTAAAAAACTTACTAGTCAGATATATTCCCCTGTGGGAAATATGGGGTTTTGAGTCCCTTTCACTGAGGAAAGTATAGGTTGGTCTTGTCTATTCCATAGTTGGTTTTAGGAACGGTACCTGTGCTTATATCAAACTCTGGTTTTATGCATCACCCCACTTCTCCTTCTCCCTTAAGCAGGCATAAGAGTGTTTTCTAAATGTGAGACTCTCTTCTCTTTCCTAACTCAGTTCATGTCTAGCCATGTTTACAGGATCTTCATAAGTGATATCTTATGATAAGTTTCTTTTTCTGTGTGACTTATTTCACTTAGAATCATCGAACCTGAATCCACTCATTTTGCTGCTACTGGTCTTATGACATTGATTTCATGGCTGAGGTATATTCCATCGTACATATATACCACAGTTTTTTGAACCATATTTATCTTTCCTGGGATATTTAAGGTGTACCCAAGTTGAGGTTCTTGTAAGCAGTGCAGCCCTAAATTTGGGGGTGGCTCTGTCTTATTGATTTTCAATTTTCCAAAGGTATATTCCCTAGACTGGAAGTGCCCTTGGCTCTCTAGCCCTGTTGTTTACTTGTTTTAGGGAACACAGTGCACTCCTCCAGAGAGGCAGTTGGCAATTTACATCCCGCCCATCAGCATAACAAGGCTCCCTGTTCTCCAGGGCCTGTCTTGCCTATCTGATTTTTGCCCATTTTGTGGATGTCCCTTTTGACCTGTGGGAAGTGATACTTCTTTGTAGTGCCGATTTGCATTGCCTACTTGCTTGCTTGGCCAAAAAGGGCCTATGCGTTTTCTCCTGAATATATTCAGGTGAAAACGCATACGCCCTTTTTGGCCAAGTGCATCATTTTCCACGTTGTGCCCCTCTTCCTTTGCTTTAAAGGCGATTCCAACGTACCTCTTGAAATCTGTTTCCTGCTATTCTGCCTTGCTTTCAAGTCTTCCTCATTACCTTCCCTCAAGAGATTTGTGGATGATAGTTGCCCTTTATTACTCTGACAATTTGTGAATTGCTGTGCCAATGGGCTCCAATTTTTAACTCATTTTTTGTGAGCTGAACGCAAGTAGAATATTTTGGTTCAGAACCTATACTGGTTTTCGGTGGTTGGCTGAGACTTTGTTTAATTCTTCTCCCTCACGGGAAATAAGAGTGACATGAGCCCGTCCAAATGCCTAACAGCTACTCTCTCATTGGTTCTCCCTCTTCGCTTTCATCCTCTGCCAAATTGGCAACCTGTGCAAACCAGGGGGTTAAACGTGCTGTCTCTCCAAGTTGGGAGATTGATATTAAAGCAGTTGGAAAGTCAAACCGGAACACCAGGTGTGGGACTATTCATTGAGTTTTAGAAACCTTTCGTATTCACTGTGTGTCCATTCTCTAGGTTTCCCATACATGTTATAGCTATAGTAATATTCCCTTCAACCTGGAGAGCAGGGACCCATGGAATGGGTACCATGAATTATTGCTTTAAAAGGTCTCTATTTGCTCACGCAGTCTCACCAATACTCTCAGTCCCATGTGTCCAACCTTATGCCACATCCAGCGGTCGTTTTAGATAGGGTCATTCCAGGTTTCATCAGAGACCCTGAAGGAATTGTAAAGAATTTCCTTGTTTTTTTGTTTTGTTTTTGAAATTCCTTTTTATAGGGGGTTTGAGCTGATTCTCGCTGCCATGTTTATGCCAGTGTAGACACACTTGATTCCCTTATGGAGACATATCAATACATAGATTTTAAGATTCTTACTAGACAGATATATTCCTCTGCGGGAAATATTAGGTTTTGAGTCCCTTTCACTGAGGAAGGTGTAGGTCTTGTCTATTCCATAGTTGGTTTTTGGAACGGTGCCTGTGCTTATATCAAACTCTGGTTTCATGCATCGCCCCACCTCTCCTTCCCCCTTAAGCAGGCATAAGAGTTTTTTTCTAAATGTGAGACTCTGTTCTCTTTCCTAACTCAGTTCATGTGTAGCCATGTTTACAGGATCTTCATAAGTGATATCTTATGATAAGTTTCTTTTTCTGTGTGACTTAATTCACTTAGAATCATCGTACCTGAATCCACTCATTTTGCTGCTACTGGTTTTATGACATTGATTTCATGGCCTAGGGATATTCCATCATACGTAAGTACCACAATATTTTGAACAATTTTTACCTTTCCTAGGATACTTAAGGTGTACCCAAGTTGAGGTTCTTGTAAGCAGTGAAGCCCTAAATTTTGGGGTAGCTCTGCTTATTGATTTTCAGTTTTCCCAAGGTATATTCCCTAGACTGGAAGTGCCTTTGGCTCTGTAGCTCTGTTGTTTACTTGTTTCAGGGAACACAATGCACTCATCTAGAGAGGCAGTTGTTAATTTACATGCCGCCCATCAGCATAACAAGGCTCCCTGTTCTCCAGGGCATGTCTTGCCTTTCTGGTTTTTACCCATTTTGTGGATGTCCCTTTTGACCCGTGGGAAGTCATACTTCTTTGTAGTTCAGATTTGCATTGCCCGCTTGCTTGCTTGGCCAAAAAGGTTGTATGCGATTTCTCCTGTATATATTCAAGAGAAAATGCATACGCCCTTTTTGGCCAAGTGCATCATTGTCGAAATTGTGCCCCTCTTCCTGTGCTTTACATGTTATTCCAACGTAACTCTTGAAATCTGTTTCCTGCTATTCTGCCTCGCTTTCAAATTCGCCTCATTGCCTTCCCTCAACAGATTTTTGGACGATAGTTGCCCTTTATTATTCTGCCAGTTTGTGAATTGCTGTGCCCCTGAGCTCCATTTTTTAACTCGTTTTTTGTGAGCTGAACGCAAGTCCAATATTTTGGTTCAGAACCTATACTGGTTTTCGGTGGGTGGCTGAGTCTTTGGTCAATTATTCTTCCTCCCGGGAAATAAGAGTGACATGTGCCCGTCCAAATGCGTAACAGCTACTGTCTCATTGGTTCTCCCTCTTCACTTTCATCCTTTGCCAAATTGGCTACCTGGGAGAACCAGGAGGTTAAAGGTGCTGTCTCTCCAAGTTGGGAGAGTGATAGTAAAGCAGTAGGAAAGTCAAGCTGGAGCACAAGAAGAGGGACTATTCGTTGACTTTTACAAACCTTTCGTATTCACAGTGTGTCCATTCTCTAGGTTTCTCATACATGTTATAGCTATAGTAATATTCCCTTCAACCTGGAGAGTTGGTACCCATGGAATGGCTGCCATGCATTATTGCTTTAAAGGGTCTGCATTTGCTCACCCAATCTCAGCAATCCTTTCAGTCCCATGTGTCCAGCCTTATGCCACATCCAGCTGTCGTTGTAGATAGGGTCGTTCCAGGTTTCATCAGAGACCCTGAAGGAATTGTAAAGAATTTCCCTGTTTTTTTGTTTTGTTTTTGAAATTCCTTTTTATAGTGGGTTTGAGCTGATTCCCTCTGCCATGTTTATGCCAGTCTAGACACACTTGATTCCCTTAAGAAATCATATCAATACATAGATTTTAAGATTCTTACTTGTCAGATATATTCCTCTGCGGGAAATATGGGATTTTGAGTCCCTTTCACTGAGTAAGGTGTAGGTCTTGTCTATTCCATAGTTGGTTTATGGAACGGTACCTGTGCGTATATCAAACTCTGGTTTTATGCATCACCCCACCTCTCCTTCCTCCTTAAGCAGGCATAAGAGTGTTTTCTAAATGTGAGACTCTGTTCTCTTTCCTAACTCTCTTCATGTGTAGCCATGTTTACAGGATGTTCATAAGTGATATCATATGATATGTTTCTTTTTCTGTGTGACTTATTTCACTTAGAATCATCGTACCTGAATCCACTCATTTTGCTGCTACTGGTCGTATGACATTGATTTCATGGCTGAGGGATATTCCATCGTACGTAAGTACCACAATTTTTTGAACCATTTTTATATTTCCTGGGATATTTAAGTTGTACACAATTTGAGGTTCTTGTAAGCAGTGCAGCACTAAATTTTGGCATGGCTCTGTCTTATTGATTTTCAGTTTTCCAAGGTATATTCCCTAGACTGGAAGTGTCTTTGGCTCTGTAGCTCTGTTTTTTACTTGTTTTAGGGAACACAATGCACTCCTTCAGAGAGGCAGTTGGCAATTTACATCCCGCCCATCAGCATAACAAAGCTCCCTGTTCTCCCCGGCCTGTCTTGAATTTCTTGCTTTTACCCTTTATGTGGATGTCCCTTAGGACTGGTGGGAAGTGATACTTCTTTGTACTGCAGGTTTGCATTGCCCGCTTGCTTGCTTGGCCAAAGAGGGTGTATGCGTTTTCTCCTGAGTATATTCAGGAGAAAACACATAAGCACTTTTTGGCCAAGTGCATCATAGTCGAAGTTTGTCTCTCTTCGTGTGCTTTAAAGGCGATTCCAACGTACCTCTTGAAATCCGTTTCCTGCAATTCTGCCTTGCTTTCAAGTCCGGTTAGTTGCCTTCCCTCAACAGATTATTGGACGATAGTTGCCCTTTATTACTCTGCCAGTTTGTGAATTGCTGTGCCCCTGAGCTCCATTTTTTAACTCGTTTTTTGTGAGATGAACTCAAGACCAATATTTTGGTTCTGGACCTATAGAGGTTTTTGGTGGGTCGCTGAGACTTTGGTTAATTCTTCTTCCTCCCGGGAAATAAGAGTGACATGTGCCCGTCCATATGCTTAACAGCTACTCTCTCATTGGTTCTCCCTCTTCCCTTTCATCCTTTGCCAAATTGGTAACCTGGGAGAACCAGGAGGTTAAAGGTGCTGTCTTTCCAAGTTGGGAGATTGATAGTAAAGCAGTTGGAAAGACAAACTGGCGCAGAAGGAAAGGGAATATTCGTTGAGTTTTAGAAACCTTTCGTATTTACACTGTGTCCATTCTCTAGGTTTCTCATACATGTTATAGCTATAGTAATATTCCCTTCAACCTGGAGAGTTGGGACCCATGGAATGGGTGCCATGCATTATTGCTTTAAAGGGTCTGCATTTGCTCACCCAATCTCACCAATACTGTCAGTCCCATGTGTCCAGCCTTAGGCCACATCCAGCTGTCATTGTAGATTGGGTCATTCCAGGTTTCATCAGAGACCCTGAAGGAATTGTAAAGAATGTCCGTGTTTTTTTGTTTTGTTTTTGAAATTCCTTTTTATAGTGAGTTTGAGCTGATTCTCACTTCCATGTTTATGCCAGTCTAGACACACTTGATTTCCTTATGGAGACATATCAATACATAGGTTTGAAGATTCTTACTAGTCAGATATATTCCTCTGAGGGAAGTATGGAGTGTTGATTCTTTTTCAGTGAGGAATGTGTAGATCTTTTCTATTCTGTATTTGGTTTCTGGAATGGAGCCGTTACTAATATCAAACTCTGGTTTTATGCAACACCCCACCTCTCCTTACCCCTTAAGCAGGTGTAAGAGTGTTTTCTAAATGTGAGACTCTCTTCTCTTTACTAACTCAGTTCATGTGTAGCCATGTATACATGACCTTTATAAGTGATATCTTATGATAAGTTTATTTTACTCTGTGACTAATTTCACTTAGAATCCTCGTAACTGAATCCACTAAATTTGCTGCTACTGGCCTGATGACATTGATTTCATGGCAGAGAAATATTCCATCGTATGTAATTACCACAATCTCTTGAAAAATTTTTGTCTTTCCTGGGTTATTTAAGGTGTAGCCTAGTTGAGGTTCTTGTAAGCAGTGCAGCCCTATATATTGGGGTGGCCCTGTATTACTGATTTTCAGTTTTCCCAAGGTATATACCCTAGACTGGAAGTGCCCTTGTCTCTGTAGCTCTGTTGTTTACTTGTTTTAGGGAACAAAATGCACTCCTCCAGAGAGGCAGTTGGCAATTTACATCCCGCCCATCAGCATAACAAGGCTCCCTGTTCTCCAGGCCCTGTCTTGCCTTTCTGCTTTTTACCCATTTTGTGGATATCCCTTTTGACCTGTGGGATGTGATACTTCTTTGTAGTGCAGATTTGCATTGCCCGCTTGCTTGCTTGGCCAAAAAGGGCGTATGCGTTTTCTCCTGAATATACTCAGGAGAAAACACATACGCCCTTTTTGGCCAAGTGCATCATTTTCGAAGTTGTGCCCCTCTTCCTGTGATTTAAAAGCGATTCCAAAGTATCTGTTGAAATCTGTTTCCTTCTATTCTGCCTCGCTTTCAATTCTGCCTCGTTGCCTTCCCTCAACAGATTTTTGGACGATAGTTGTCCTTTATTACTCTACCAGTTTGTGAATTGCTGTGCCCCTGAGCTCCATAAATTAACTCGTTTATTGTGAGCTGAACGCAAGTCCAATATTTTGGTACAGGACCTATACTGGTTCACGGTGGGTGGCTTAGACTTTGGGTAATTCTTCTTCCTTCCGGGAAATAAGAGTGACATGTGCCCGTCCAAATGCCTAACAGCTACTCTCTCATTGGTTCTCCCTCTTCCCTTTCATCCTCTGCCAAATTGGCAACCTGTGCGAAACAGGAGGTTAAAGGTGCAGTCTCTCCAAGCTGAGAGATTGATAGTAAAGCAGTTGGAAAGTCAAACCTGAGCACCAGGAGAGGGACAATTCGTTGAGTTTTAGAGACCTTTCGTATTCACAGAGTGTCCAGTCTGTAGGTTTCCCGTACATTTTATAGCTGTAGTAATTTACTCTTCAACCTGGAGAGTTGTGAACCATGGAATGGTTGCCATGCATTATTGCTTTATAGGGTCTGCATTTGCTCACCCAATCTCACCAATCCTCTCAGTCCCATGTGTCCAGCCTTATGCCACATCCAGCTGTCATTGTAGATAGGGTCATTCCAGGTTTCATCAGAGACCCTGAAGGAATTGTAAAGAATTTCCCTTTTTTTTGTTTTGTTTTTGAAATTCCCTTTTATAGTGAGTTTGAGATGATTCTCGCTGCCATGTTTATGAAAGTCTAGACACACTTGATTCCCTTATGGAGACATATCAATACATAGGTTTTAAGATTCTAACTAATCCAATATATTCCTCTGTGGGAAATATGGGGTTTTGAATCCCTTTCACTGAGGAACGTGTAAGTCTTGTCTATTCCATAGTTGGTTTTTGAATGGTACCTGTGCTTATATCAAACTCTGGTTTTATGCATCACCCCACCTCTCCTTCCCCCTTAAGCAGGCATAAGAGTGTTTTCTAAATGTGAGACTCTCTTCTCTTTCCTAACTCAGTTCATTTGTAGCCATGTTTACGGGATCTTCATAAGTGATATCTTATGATAAGTTTCTTTTTCTGTGTGACTTATTTCAGTTAGAATCATCGTACCTGAATCCACTCATTTACCTGCTACTGGTCTTATGACATTGATTTCATGGCTGAGGGATATTCCATTGTATGTAAGTACCACAATTTTTTGAACCATTTTTATATTTCCTGGGATATTTAATGTGTACCCAAGTTGAGGTTCTTGTCAGCAGTGCAGCCCTAAATTTGAGGGTGGCTCTGTCTTATTGATTTTCAGTTTTCCCAAGGTATATTCCCTAGACTGGAAGTGCCCTTGGCTCTGTAACTTTCTTGTTTACTTGTTTTAGGGAACACGATGCTCTCCTCCAGTGAGGCAGTTGGCAATTTACATCCCGCCCATCAGCATAAAAAGGCTCCCTGTTCTCCAGGCCGTGTCTTGCCTTTTTGGGTTTTACCCATTTTGTGGATGTCCCTTTTGACAGGTGGGAAGTGATACTTCTTTGTAGTGCAGATTTGCATTGCCCGCTTGCTTGCTTGGCCAAAAAGGGTGTTTGCGTTTTCTCCTGAATATATTCAGGAGAAAATGCATACGCCCTTTTTGTCCAAGTGCATCATTTTCGAAGTTGTGCCCCTCTTCCTGTGCTTTGCAGGTGATTCCAACGTACCTCTTGAAATCTGTTTCCTGCTATTCTGCCTCGCTTTCAAGTCCGCCTCGTTGCCTTCCCTCAACAGATTTTTGTATGATAGTTGTCCTTTATTACTTTGCCAGTTTGTGAATTGCTGTGCCCTTGAGCTCCATTTTTCAACTCGTTTTTTGTGAGCTGAATGCAAGTCCAATATTTTCTTTCAGGACCTATACTTGTTCCCTGTGGGTGGTTGCAACTTTGGTTAATTCTACTTCCTGCCGGGAAATTAAAGTGACATATGCCCGTCCAAATGCCTAACAGCTACTCTCTCATTGGTTCTCCCTCTTCCTTTTCATCCTCTGCCAAATTGGCAACCTGTGAGAACCAGGAGGTTAAAGGGGCTGTCTCCCCAAGTTGGGAGATTGATAATAAAACAGTTGGAAACTCAAACTGGAGCACCATGAGAGGGACTATTCGTTGAGTTTTAGAAACCTTTCGTATTCACAGTGTGTCCATTCTCTAGGTTTCCCGTACATGTTATAACTGTAGTAATATTCCCTTCAACCTGGAGAGTTGGGACCCATGGAATGGGTGCCATGCATTATTGCTTTAAAGGGTCTGCATTTGCTCACCCAATCTCACCAATCCTCTCAGTCCCATGTGTCCAGCCTTATGCCACATCCAGCTGTGATTGTAGACAGGGTCATTCCACGTTTCATCAGAGACCCTGAAGGAATTGTAAAGAATTTCCCTGTTTTTTTTGGTTTGTTTTTGAAATTCCTTTTTATAGTGGGTTTGAGCTGATTCTCGCATCCATGTTTATGCCAGTCTAGACTCACTTGATTCCCTTACGGAGACATATCAATACATAGGTTTTAAGATTCTTACTAGTCAGATATATTCCTCTGCGGGAAATATGGGGTTTTGAGTCCCTTTCACTGAGGAAGGTATAGTTAGGTCTTGTCTATTCCATAGTTGGTTTTTGGAACGGTTCCTGTGCTCATATCAAACTCTGTTTTTATGCATCACCCACCTCTCCTTCCCCCTTAAGCAGGCATAAGAGTGTTTTCTAAATGTGAGACTCTGTTCTCTTTCCTAACTCAGTTCATGTGTAAACATGTTTACAGGATCTTCATAAGTGATATCTTATGATAAGCTTCTTTTTCTGTGTGACATATTTCACTTAGAATCATCGTACCTGAATCCAGTCATTTTGCTGCTATTAGTCTTATGACATTGTTTTCACGGCTGAGGGATATTCCATCGAACTTAAGTACCACTATGTTTTGAACCATTTTTACATTTCCTGGGATATTTCAGGTGTAACCAAGTTGAGGTTCTTGTAAGCAGTGCAGCACTAAATTTGAGGGTGGCACTGTCTTATTGATTTTCAGTTTTCCCAAGGTATATTCCCTAGACTGGAAGTGCCCTTGGCTCTGTAGCTCTGTTGTTTACTTGTTTTAGGGAACACAATGCACTCCTCCAGTGAGGCAGTTGGCAATTTACATCCCACCCATCAGCATTACAAGGCTCCCTGTTCTCCAGGGCCTGTCTTGCCTTTCTGGTTTTTACACATTTTGTGGATGTCCCTTTTGAACGGTGGGAAGTGATACTTCTTTGTAGTGCAGATTTGCATTGCCCGCTTGCTTGCTTGGTCAAAAAGGGCCTATGCGTTTTCTCCTGCATATATTCAGGAGAAAATGCATACGCCCTTTTTGGCCAAGTGCATCATTGTCGAAGTTGTGCCCCTCTTCCTGTGCTTTACAGGTGATTCCAACGTACCTCTTGAAATCTGTTTCCTGCTATTCTGCCTCGCTTTCAAGTCTGCCTCGTTGCCTTCCCTCAACAGATTTTTGGATGATAGTTGTCCTTTATTACTTTGCCAGTTTGTGAATTGCTGTGCCCTTGAGCTCCATTTTTTAACTCGCTTTTTGTGAGCTGAACGCATGTCCAAATTTTGGTTCAGGACCTATATTGGTTCCCGGTGGGTGTTTGCAACTTTGGTTAATTCTTCTTCCTGCCGGGAAATTAGAGCGACATATGCCCGTCCAGATGCCTAACAGCTACTCTCTCATTGGTTCTCCCTCTTCCCTTTCATCCTCTGCCAAATTGGCAAAGTGTGAGAACCAGGAGGTTAAAGGGGTTGTCTCTCCAAGTTGGGATATTGATAGTAAAGCAGTTGGAAAGTCAAACTGGAGCACCAGGAGAGGGACTATTCGTTGAGTTTTAGAAACCTTTCATATTCACAGTGTGTCCATTCTCTCGGTTTCCCGTACATGTTATAGCTGTAGTAGTATTCCCTTCAACCTGGAGAGTTGTGACCCATGGAGTGGGTGCCATGCATTATTGCTTTATAGGGTCTGCATTTGCTCACCCAATCTCACAAATCCTCTCAGTCCCAAGTGTCCAGACTTATGCCACATCCAGCTGTCATTGTAGACAGGGTCATTCCACGTTTCATCAGAGACCCTGAAGGAATTGTAAAGAATTTCCCTGATTTTTTGTTTTGTTTTTGAAATTCCTTTTTAGCGTGGGTTTGAGGTGATTCTCTCTGCCATGTTTATGCCAGTCTAGACACACTTGTTTCCCTTACAGAAACATATCAATACATAGGTTTTAAGATTCTTACTAGTCAGATATATTCCTCTGCGGGAAATATGGGGTTTTGAGTCCCTTTCACTGAAGAAGGTATAGGTAGGTCTTGTCTATTCCATAGTTGGTTTTCGGAACGTTACCTGTGCTTATATCAAACTCTGGTTTTATGGATCACCCCACCTCTCCTTCCCCTTTAAGCAGGAATAAGTGTGTTTTCTAAATGTGAGACTCTGTTCTCTTTCCTAACTCAGTTCATGTGTAGCCATGTTTACAGGATCTTCATAAGTGATATCTTATGATACGTTTCTTTTTCTGTGTGACTTATTTCACTTAGAATCATCGTACCTGAATCCACTCATTTTGCTGCTACTGGTCTTATGACATTGATTTCGTGGCTGAGGGATATTCCATCGTACATAAGTACCACAATTTTTTGAACCATTTTTATATGTCCTGGGATATTTAAGGTGTAGTCAAGTTGAGGTTCTTGTAAGCAGTGCAGCCATAAATTTGAGGGTGGCTCTGTCTTATTGATTTTCAGTTTCCCAAAGTATATTCCCTAGACTGGAAGTGCCCTTGGCTCTGTAGCTCTGTTGTTTACTTGTTTTAGGGAACACAATGCACTCCTCCAGTGAGGCAGTTGGCAATTTACATCCCGCCCATCAGCATAACAAGGCTACCTGTTCTCCAAGGCCTGTCTTTCCTTTCTGGTATTTACACATTTTGTGGATGTCCCTTTTGACAGGTGGGAAGTGATACTTCTTTGTAGTGCAGATTTGCATTGCCCGCTTGCTTGCTTGGCCAAAAAGGGCATATGTGTTTTCTCCTGCATATATTCAGGAGAAAATGCATACACCCTTTTTGGCCAAGTGCATCATTGTCGAAGTTGTGCCCCACTTCCTGTGCTTTACAGACGATTCCAACGTACCTCTTGAAAATTGTTTCCTGATATTCAGCCTCACTTTCATGTCCGCTTTGTTGCCTTCCCTCACCAGATTTTTGGATGAGAGGTGTCCTTTTTTACTCTGCCAGTTTGTGAATTGCTGTGCCCCTTAGCTTCATTTTTCTACTCGTTTTTTTGTGAGATCAACGCAAGTCCACAATTTTGATTCAGGACGTAATCTGGATCCCGGGGTGTGGCTGAGACTTTGGTTAATCCTTCTTCTTGCCGGGAAATTAGAGTGACATATGCCCGTCCAAATGCCTAACAGCTACTCTCTCATTTGTTCTCCCTCTTCCCTTTCATCCTCTGCCAAATTGGCAACCTGTGCGAACCAGGAGGTTAAACGGGCTGTCTCTCCAAGTTGGGAGATAGATAGTAAAGCAGTTAGAAAGTAAAACTAGATCACCAGGAGAGGGACTATTAGTTGAGTTTTAGAAGCCTTTCGTATTTACAGTGTGTCCATTCTCTTGGTTTCCCGTACATGTTATAGCTGTAGTAATATTGACTTCAACCTGGAGAGTTGGGACAAATGGAATGGGTGCCACACATTATTGCTTTAAAGGGTGTGCATTTGCTCAACCAATCTCACCAATCCTCTCAGTCCCAAGTGTCCAGCCTTATGCCATATCCAGCTGTCATTGTAGATAGGCTCATTCCAGGTTTCATTAGATCCCCTAAAGTAATTGTAAAGAATTTCCATGTTTTTTGTGTTTTTTTTGAAATTCCTTTTTATATTGGGTTTGAGCTGATTCTCACTGCAATGATTATGCCAGTCTAGACACACTTGATTCCATTACGGAAACATATCAATACATAGGTTTTAATATTCTTACTCTTCAGATATATTCCTCTGTGGGAAATATCATGTTTTGAGTTCCTTTCACTGAGGAAGGTGTAGGTCTTGTATATTCCATAGTTGGTTTTTGAAATGGTACGTGTGGTTATATCAAACGCTGGTTTTCTGTAGCACCCCACCTCATCTTCCCCCTTAAGCAGGCATAAGAGTGTTTTCTAAATGTGAGACTCTGTTCGCTTTCCTAACTCTGTTCTTGTGTAGCCATGTTTAGAGGTCCTTCATAAGTGATATCTTATGATAAGTTTCTTTATCTGTGTGACTTATTTCAGTTAGAATCATCGTACCTGAATCCACTCATTTTGCTGCTACTGGTCTTATGACATTGATTTCAAGGCTGAGGGATATTCCATCATACGTAAGTACCAAAATATTTTAAACCATATTTATATTTCCTGGGATATTTAAGCTGTATGCAATTTGAAGTTCTTGTAAGCAGTGCAGCCCTAAATTTTGGGGTGGCTGTGTCTTATTGATTTTCTGCTTTCCCAAGGTATATTCCCCAGACTGGAAGTGCCCTTGGCTCTGTAGCTCTGTTGTTTACTTGTTTTAGGGAACACAATGCACTCCTCCAGAGAGGAAGTTGGCAATTTACATCCCGCCCATCAGCATAACAAGGCTCCCTGTTCTACAGGGCCTGTCTTGCCTTTCTGGTTTTTACCCATTTTTTGGATGTACCTTTTGACAAGTGGGAATTGATACTTTGTAGTGCAGATTTGCATTGCCAGCATGCTTGCTTGGCCAAAAAGGGCGTATGCGTTTTCTCCTGAATATATTCAGGAGAAAATGCATACGCCCTTTTTGGCCAAGTGCATCATTGTCAAAATTGTGCCCCTCTTCCTGTGCTTTAAAGGTGATTCCAACGTACCTCTTGAAATGTGTTTCCTGCTATTCTGCCTCCCTATTAAGTCCGCCTTGTTGCCTTCCCTCAACAGATTTTTGGATGATAGTTTCCCTTAATTACTCTGCCAGTTTGTGAATTGCTGTGCCCCTGAGCTCCATTTTTTAACTTGTTTTTTTGTGAGCTGATCGCAACTCCAAAATTTTGGTTCAGGACCTAAACTGGTTCCCGGTGGGTGGCTGAGACTTTGGTTAATTCTTCTTCCTCCCAGGATATAAGACTGACATGTGACCATCCAAACGCCTAACAGCTACTCTGTCATTTGTTCTCCCTCTTCCGTTTCCTCCTCTGTCAAAATGGGAATCTGTGCGAACCAGGAGGTTAAAGGTGCTGTCTCTCCAAGTTGAGAGATTGATAGTAAAGCTGTTGGAAATTCAAACCGGAGCAACAGGAGAGGGACTATTTTTTTGAGTTTTAGAGACCTTTCGTATTCACAGTGTGTCCATTCTCAAGGTTTCCCGTACATGTTATAGCTGTAGTAATATTCCCTTCAACCTGGAGACATGGACCCATGGAATGTGTACCATGCATTATTGCTTTAAACGGTCTGCATTTGCTCACCCAATCTCAACAATCCTCTCAGTCCCATGTGTCCAGCCTTATGCCTCATCCTGCTGTCATTGTAGATAGGGTCATTCCAGGTTTCATCAGAGACCCTGAAGGAATTGTAAAGAATTTCCCTTTTTTTTTGTTTTTGAAATTCATTATATAGTGGGTTTGAGCTAAATCTCGCTGCCATGTTTATGCCAGTCTAGACACACTTGATTCCCTTACGGAGACATATCAATACATAGGATTTATGATTCTTCCTAGTCAGATATATTCCTCTGCGGGAAATATGGGATTTTGAATCCCTTTCACTGAGGAAGGTGTAGGTATTGTGTATTCCATAGTTGGTTTTTGGAAGGGTACCTGTGCTTATATCAAACTCTGGTTTTATGCATCACCCCACCTATCCTTCCCCCTTAAGCAGGAATAAGAGTGTTTTGTAAATGTGAGACTCTGTTCTCTATCCTAACTCTTTTCATGAGTAGCCATGATTACAGGATCTTCATAAGTGATATCTTATGATAAGTTTCTTTTTCTGTGTGACTTATTTCACTTAGAATCATCAGACCTGAATCCACACATTTTGCTGCTACTGGTCTTATGACATTGATTTCATGGCTGAGGGATATTCCATCGTACGTATGTACCACAATTTTTTGAACCATTTTTATATTTCCTGGGATATTTAAAGTGAACCCAAGTTCAGGTTCTTGTAAGAAGTGCAGCCCTATATTTTGGGGTGGCTCTGTCTTATTGATTTTCAGTTTTCCCAAGGTATATTTCCTAGACTGGAAGTGCCCTTGGCTCTGTAGCTCGGTTGTTTATTTGTTTTAGGGAACACAATGCATTCCTCCAGAGAGGCAGTGGGCAATTTACATCCTGACCATCAGCATAACAAGGCTCCCTGTTCTCCAGGGCCTGTCTTGCCTTTCTGGTTTTTATCCATTTGTGGATGTCCCTTTTGACTGGTGGGAAGTGATACTTCTTTTTAGTGCAGATTTGCATTGCCCGCTTGTTTGCTTGGCCAAAGAGGGCGTATGCGTTTTCTCCTGAATATATTCAGGAGAAAACGCATACGCCCCTTTTGGCCAAGTGCAGCATTGTCAATGTTGTGCCCCTCTTCCTGTTCTTTAAAGGTGATTCCAATGAACCTCTTGAAATCTGTTTCCTGCTATTCTGCCTCGCTTTCAAGTCCGTCTCGTTGCCTTCCCTCAACAGATTGTTGGACGATAGTTGCTCTTTATTACTCTGCCATTTTGTGAATTGCTGTGCCCCTGAGCTACGTTATTTAACTCGTTTTTTTGTGAGCTGAACGCAAGTCCAATATTTTGGTTCAGGACCTATACTGGTTTTCGGTGGGTGGCTGAGACTTTGGTTAATTCTTCTTACTCCCGGGAAATAAGTGTGACATATGCCCGTTTTAATGCCTAACAGCTACTCTCTCATTGATTTTCCCTCTTCCCATTCATCCTCTGCCAAATTGGAAACCTGTGCGAAACAGTAGGTTAAAGGTGCTCTCTCTCTAGGTAGGGAGATTGATAGTAAAGCAGTTGGAAATTCAAACTGGAGCACCAGGAGAGGGAGTATCCGTTGAGTTTTAGAGAACTTTCGTATTCACAGTGTGTTCATTCTCTAGGTCTACCGTACATGTTATATCTGTAGTAATATTCCCTTCAACCTGGAGAGTTGGGACCCAGGGAATGGTTGCCATGCATTATTGCTTTAAAGGGTCTGCATTTGCTCACCCAATCTCACCAATCCTCTCAGTCCCATGTGTCCAGCCTTATGCCACATACAGCTCTCGTTGTAGATAGGGTCATTCCAGGTTTCATCAGAGACCCTGCAGGAATTTTAAAGTATTTCCCTGTTTTTTTTGTTTTGTTTTTGAAATTCCATTTTATACTGGGTTTGAGCTGATTCTCACTGCCATGTTTATGCCAGTGTAGACACACTTGATTCCATTATGTGGACATATCAATACATACGTTTTAAGATTCTTACTATTAATATATATCCCTCTGCATGGAATATGAGGAGTTGAGTCCTTTTCACGGAAGAAGGTTTATTTCTTGTCTATTCCGTATATGGTTTGTGGAACGGTACCAGAACTAATATCAAAATCTGGTTTAATGCATCACCCCACCTCTCCTTTCCCTTAAGCAGGCATAAGAATGTTTTCTAAAGGTCAAACTCTCTTCTCTTTCCTAACTCAGTTCATGTGTAGCCATGTTGACAGGACCTTCATAAGTGATATCTTATGATAAGTTTCTTTTTCTGTGTGACTTATTTCACTTAGAATCATCGTACCTGAATCCAATCATTTTGCTGCTACTGGTCTTATGACATTGATTTCATGGCTGAGGGATATTCCATCGTACGTAAGTACCACAATTTTTTGAACCATTTTTATGGTTGCAGGGATAATTAAGGTGTAGACAAGTTGAAGTTCTTGTAATCAGTGCAGCCCTAAATTTGGGGGTGGCTCTGTCTTATTGATTTTCAGTTTGCCCAAGGTATATTCCTTAGACTGGAACTTCTCTTGGCTCTGTAGCTCTGTTGTTTACTTGTTTTAGGGAACACAATGCACACTTCCAGAGAGGCAGTTGGCAATTTACATCCCGCCCATCAGCATAACAAGGCTCGCTGTTCTCCAATGCCTGTCTTGCCTTTCTGGTTTTTACATATTTTGTGGATGTCCCTTTTGACTGGTGGGAAGTGATACTTCTTTGTAGTGCAGATTTGCATTGCCCACTTGCTTGCTTGGCCAAAAAGGGCGTATGCGTTTTCTCCTGCATATATTCAGGAGAAAATGCATACACCCTTTTTGGCCAAGTGCATCATTGTCGAAATTGTGCCCCTCTCCCTGTGCTTTACAGACGATTCCAACGTAACTCTTGAAATCTGTTTCCTGCTATTCTGCCTCGCTTTCCAGTCCGCTTCGTTGCCTTCCCTCAACAGATTTCTGGACGATAGTTGGCCTTTATTACTCTGCCAGTTTGTGAATTGCTCTGCCCCTGAGCTCCATTTTTCAACTCGTTTTTTTTGAGCTGAATGCAAGTCCAAAATTGTGGTTTAGGACCTATACTGTTTCCCGGTGAGGGGCTGAGACTTTGGTTAATTCTTCTTCATGCCGGGCAGTTAGAGTGACATGTGCCTGTCCAAATGCCTAACAGCTACTCTCTCATTGGTTCTCCCTCTTCCCTTTCATCCTCTGACAAATTGGCAACCTGTGCGAACCAGGAAGTTAAAGAGGCAGTCTCTCCAAGTTGGGAGATTGATAGTAAAGTAGTTGGAAAGTCAAACCGGAGCACCAGGAGAGGGTTTATTCGTTGAGTTTTAGAAACCTTTTGTATTCACAGTGTGTCCATTCTCTAGGTTTCCCATACATGTTATAGCTGTAGTAACATTCCCTTCAACCTGGAGAGTTGGGACCCATGGAAAGAGTGCCATGCATTATTGCTTTAAAGGGTCTGCATTTGCTCACCCAATATCACCATTCCTCTCAGTCCCATGTGTCCAGCCTTATGCCACATCCTGCTGTCATTGTAGACAGGGTTATTCCACGTTTCATCAGAGACCCTGAAGGAATTGTAAAGAATTTCCCTGTTTTTTTGTTTTGTTTTTGAAATTCCTTTTTATAGTGGGTTTGAGCTGATTCTCACTGCCATGTTTATGCCAGTCTAGACACACTTGATTCCATTATGGGGACATATCAATACATAGGTTTTAAGATTCTTACGAGTAAGTTATATCTCTCTGCATGGAATATGGGGAGTTGAGTCCCTTTCACTGAGGAACGTGTAGTTCTTGTCTATTCCGTATTTGGTTTTTGGAACGGTACCTGAACTAATATCAAAATCTGGTTTAATGCATCACCCCACCTCTCCTTCCCCCTTAAGCAGGCATAAGAATGTTTTCTAAAGGTCAAACTCTCTTCACTTTCCTAACTCAGTTCATATGTAGGCATGTTTCCAGGGTCTTCGTAAGTGATACCTTATGATTAGCTTCTTTTTCTGTGTGACTTATTTCACTTAGAATCATCGTACCTGAATCCACTCATTTTGCTGCTACTGGTCTTATGACATTGATTTCATGGCTGAGGGATATTCCATCGTACGTAAGTACCACAATTATTTGAACCATTTTTATATTTCCTGGGATATTTGAGGTGTACCCAAGTTGAGCTTGTTGTAAGCAGTGCAGCCCTAAATTTGGGAGTGGCTCTGTCTTATTGATTTTCCGTTTCTCAAGGTATATTCCCTAGACTGGAAGTGCCCTTGGCTCTGTAGCTCTGTTGTTTACTTGTTTTAGGGAACACAATGCACTCCTCCAGAGAGGCAGTTGGCAATTTACATCCCGCCCATCAGCATAACAAGGCTCCCTGTTCTCCAGGGCCTGTCTTGCCTTTTTGGGTTTTACCCATTTTGTGGATGTCCCTTTTGACCAGTGGGAAGTGATACTTCTTTGTAGTGCAGATTTGCATTGCCCGCTTGCTTGTTTGGCCAAAAAGGGCATATTCGTTTTCTGCTGAATATATTCAGGAGAAAACGTTTACGCCCCTTTTGTAAAAGTGCATCATTGTCGAAGTTGTGCCCCTCTTTCTGTGCTTTAAAGGCGATTCCAATGTACCTCTTGAAATCTGTTTCCTGCTATTCTGCCTCGCTTTCAAGTCCGCCTCGTTGCCTTCCTTCAACAGATTTTTGGACGATAGTTGTCCTTTATTACTCTGCCTGTTTGTGAATTGCTGGTCCCCAGATCTCCATTATTTAACTCGTTTTTTGTGAGCTGAACGCAAGTCCAATATTTTGGTTCAGGACCTATACTGGTACCCGGTGGGTGGCTGAGACTTTGGTTAATTCTTCTTCCTCCCGGGAAACAAGAGTGACATGTGCCTGTCCAAATGCCTAAAAGCTGCTCTCTCATTGTTTCTCATTCTTCCGTTTCATCCTCTGCCAAATTGGCAACCTGTGTGAAACAGGAGGTTAAACGGTCTGTCTCTCCATGTTTGGAGATTGATAGTAAAGCAGTTGGAATGTCAAACCGGAGGACCAGGAGAGGGACTATTTGTTGAGTTTTAGTGACCTTTCATATTCTCAGTGTGTCCATTTTCTAGGTTTCCCGTACATGTTATGGCTGTAGTAATATTCCCTTCACCCTGGAGAGATGGGACCCATGGAATGGGTGCCATGCATTATTGCTTTAAAGGGTCTGCATTTGCTCACCCAATCTCACCAATCCTCTCACTCCCATGTGTCCAGACTTATGCCACATCCAGCTGTCGTTGCAGACAGGGTCATTCCAGGTTTCATCAGAGACCCTGAAGGAATTGAAAATAATTTCCCTGTTTTTTTGTTTTGTTTTTGAAATTCCATTTTATAGTGGGTTTGAGCTGATTCTCACTGCCATGTGTATGCCAATCTAGACACACTTGATTCCATTACGGGGACATATGAATACATAGGGTTTAAGATTCTTACTACTAAGATATATCCCTCTGCATGGAATATGGGGAGTTGAGTCCCTTTCACTGAGGAAGGTGTAGTTCTTGTCTATTCCGTATTTGGTTTTTGGAACGGTACCTGAACTAATATCAAAATCTGGTTTAATTCATCACCCCACCTCTCCTTCCCCCTTAAGCAGGCATAAGAATGTTTTCTAAATGTCAAACTTTCTTCTCTTTCCTAACTCAGTTCATGTGTAGCCATGTTTACAGGACCTTCATAAGTAATATCTTATGATAAGTTTCTTTTTCTGTGTGAGATATTTCACTTAGAATCATCGTACCTTAATCCACTCATTTTGCTGCTACTGGTCTTATGACATTGATTTCATGGCTGAGGGATATTCCATCGTACGTAAGTACCACAATGTTTGAACCATTTTTATGTTTCCAGGGATATTTAAGGTGTAGACAATTGGAGGTTCTTGTAAGCAGTGCAGCCCTAAATTTTGGGCTGGCTATTTCTTATTGATTTTCAGTTTGCCCAAGGTATAATCCCTAGACTGGAAGTGCTCTTGGCTATGTAGCTCTGTTGTTTACTTGTTTTGGGGAACAAAATGCACTCCTCCAGAAAGGCAGTTGAAAACTTACATCCCGCCCATCAGCATAACAAGGCTCACTGTTCTCCAAGGCCTGTCTTGCCTTTCTGGGTTTACCCATTTTGTGGTTTTCCCTTTTGACCGGTGGGAAGTGATACTTCTTTGTAGTGCAGATTTGCATTGCCCGCTTGCTTCCTTGGCCAAAAAGGGCGTATGCGTTTTCTCCTGCATATATTCAGGAGAAAATGCATACACACTTTTTGGCCAAGTACATCATTGTCGAAGTTGTGCCACTCTTCATGTGCTTTACAGACGATTCCAACGTACCTCTTGAAATTTGTTTCCTGCTATTCGGCCTGAATTTCAAGTCTGCTTCGTTGCCTTCCCTCAACAGATTTCTGGACGATAGTTGGCCTTTATTAGTCTGCCAGTGTGTGAATTGCTCTGCCCCTGAACTCCATTTTTCAACTCGTTTTTTGTGAGCTGAATGCAAGTCCAAAGTTTTGGTTCAGGACCTCTACTGTTTTCCGGTGAGTGGCGGAGACTTTGGTTAATTCTTCTTCCTGCCGGGCATTTAGAGTGACATGTGCCCGTCCAAAGGCCTAACAGCTACTCTCTCATTGGTTTTCCCTCTTCCCTTTCATCCTCTGCCAAATTGGCAACCTGTGCGAACCAGGAGGTTAAAGGGGCAGTCTCTCCAAGTAGGGAGATTGATAGTAAAGCAGTTGGAAAGTCAAACCGGAGCACCAGGAGAGTGACTATTCGTTGAGTTTTAGAAACCTTTCGTACTCACAGTGTGTCCATTCTCTAGGTTTCCCATTCATGTATAGCTGTAGTAATATTCCCTTCAACCTGGAGAGTTGGGACCCATGGAATGGGTGCCATGCATTATTGCTTTAAAGGGTCTGCATTTGCTCACCCAATCTCACCAATCCTCTCAGTCCCAAGTGTCCAGCCGTTTGCCACATCCAGCTGTCATTGTAGACAGGGTCATTCCACGTTTCATCAGAGACCCTGAAGGAATTGTACAGAATTTCCCTGTTTTTTTGTTTTGTTTTTGAAATTCCTTTTTATAGTGGGTTTGAGCTAAATCTCGCTGCCATGTTTATGCCAGTCTAGACACACTTGATTCCCTTACAGAGACATATCAGTACATAGGTTTTAAGATTCTTACTAGTCAGATATATTCCTCTGCGGGAAATATGGGGTTTTGAGTCCCTTTCACTGAGGAAGGTATAGGTTGGTCTTGTCTATTCCATAGTTGGCTTTGGGAATGGTACCTGTGCTTATATCAAACTCTGGTTTTATGCATCACCCCACCTCTCCTTCCCCCTTAAGCAGGCATAAGAGTGTTTTCTAAATGTGAGACTCTGTTCTATTTCCTAACTCAGTTCATGTGTAGCCATGTTTACAGGATCTTCATAAGTGATATCTTATGATAAGCTTCTGTTTCTATGTGACTTATTTCACTTAGAATCATAGTACCTGAATCCACTCATTTTGCTGCTACTGGTCTTACGACATGGATTTCATGGCTGAGGGACATTCCATTGTACGTAAGTACCACAATTTTTTGAACCAATTTTATATTTCCTGGGATGTATAAGGTGTACCCAAATTGAGGTTCTTGTAAGCAGTGCAGCCCTAAATTTGGGGTGGCTCTGTCTTATTGATTTTCAGTTTTCCCAAGGTATATTCCCTAGTCTGGAAGTGCCCTTGGCTCTGTAGCTCTGTTGTTTACTTGTTTTAGGGAACACAATGCACTCCTCCAGAGAGGCAGTTGGCAATTTACATCCCGCCCATCAGCATAACAAGGCTCCCTGTTCTCCAGGGCCTGTCTTGCCTTTCTGGGTTTTACCCATTTTGTGGATGTCCCTTTTGACCAGTGGGAAGTGACACTTCATTGTAGAGCAGATTTGCATTGTCCGCTTGCTTGTTTGGCCAAAAAGGGCGTATGCGTTTTCTGCTGAATATATTCAGGAGAAAACGCATACGCCCTTTTTGGCCAAGTGCATCATTGTCGAAGTTGTGCCCCTCTTTCTGTGCTTTAAAGGCGATTCCAACCTACCTCTTGAAATCTGTTTCCTGCTATTCTGCCTCACTTTCAAGTCCGACTCGTTGCCTTCCCTCAACAAATTTTTGGACTATAGTTGTCCTTTATTTCTCTGCCTGTTTGTGAATTGCTCTGCCCCAGAGCTCCATTATTTAACTCGCTTTTTGTGAGCTGAATGCAAGTCCAATATTTTGGTTCAGGACCTATACTGGTACCCCGTGGGTGGCTGAGACTTTGGTTAATTTTTCTTCCTCCCGGGAAACAAGTGTGACATGTGCCCGTCCAAATGCCTAACAGATATTCTCTCATTGGTTCTCCCTCTTCCGTTTCATCCTCTGCCAAATTGGCAACCTGTGTGAAACAGGAGGTTGAAGGGGCTGTCTCTCCAAGTTGGGAGATTGATAGTAAAGCAGTTGGAAAGTCAAAGTGGAGCACCAGGAGAGGGACTATTTGTTGAGTTTTAGAGACCTTTCGTATTCACAGTGTGTCCATTCTCTAGGTTTCCTGTACATGTTATAGCTGTAGTAATATTCCCTTCACCATGGAGAGTTGGGACCCATGGAATGGGTGCCATGCATTATTGCTTTAAAGGGTCTTCATTTGCTCACCCAAGCTCACCAATCCTCTCAGTCCCATGTGTCCAGCCTTATGCCACATCCAGCTGTCGTTGTAGATAGGGTCATTCCAGGTTTCATCAGAGACCCTGAAGGAATTGTAAAGAATGTCCCTGTTTTTTTGTTTCGTTGTTGAAATTCTTTTTATAGTGGGTTTGAGCTGATTCTCACTGCCATGTTTATGCCTGCCTAGACACATTTGATTCCATTACGGGTACATATCAATACATAGGTTTTAAGATTCTTACTAGTAAGATATATCCCTCTGCATGGAATATGGGGGGTTGATTTCCTTTCACTGAGGAAGGTGTAGTTCTTGTCTATTCCGTAATTGGTTTTTGGAATGGTACCAGAACTAATATCAAAATTTGGTTTAATTCATCACCCCACCTCTCCTTCCCCCTTAAGCAGGCATAAGAATGTTTTCTAAATGTCAAACTCTCTTCCCTTTCCTAACGCAGTTCATGTGTAGCCATGTTTACAGGACCTTCATAAGTGATATCTTATGATAAGTTTCTTTTTCTATGTGACTTATTTCACTTAGAATCATCGTACCTGAATCCACTCATTTTGCTGCTACTGGTCTTACAACATGGATTTCATGGCTGAGGGATATTCCATCGTACGTAAGTACCACAATGTTTTGAACCATTTTTATACTTCCTGGGATATTTAAGGTGTACCCAAGTTGAGGCTGTTGTAAGCAGTGCAGCCCTAAATTTGGGGGTGGCTCTGTCTTATTGATTTTCCGTTCCCCAAGGTATATTCCCTAGACTGGAAATCCCCTTGGCTCTGTAGCTTTGTTGTTTACTTGTTTTAGGGAACACAATGCACTCCTCCAGTGAGGCAGTTGGCAATTTACATCCCGCCCATAAGCATAACAAGGCCCCCTTTTCTCCAGGTCCTCTCTTGCCTTTCTGGTTTTTACATATTTTGTGGATGTCCCTTTTGACCGGTGGGAAGTGATACTTCTTTGTAGTGCAGATTTGCATTGCCCGCTTGCTTGCTTGGCCAAAAAGGGCATATGCGTTTTCTCCTGCATATATTCATGAGAAAATGCATACGCCATTTTTGGCCAAGTGCATCATTGTCGAAGTTGTGCCCCTCTTCCTGTGCTTTACAGGTGATTCCAACGTACCTCTTGAAATCTGTTTCCTGCTATTCTGTCTCGCTTTCAAGTCCACCTCGTTGCCTTCCCTCAACTGATTTTTGAATGACAGTTGTCCTTTATTACTCTGCCAGTTTGTGAATTGCTGTGCCCTTGAGCTCCATTTTTCAACTCGTTTTTTGTGATCTGAACGCATGTCCAAAATTTTGGTTCAGGACCTATATTGGTCCCCGGTGGGTGGCTGCGAGTTTGGTTAATTCTTCTTCCTGACGGGAAATTAGAGTGACATATGCCCGTCCAAATGCCTAACAGCTACTCTCTCATTCGTTCTACCTCTTCCCTTTCATCCTCTGCCAAATTGGCAACCTGTGAGAACCAGGAGGTTAAAGGTGCTGTCTCTCCAAGTTGGGAGATTGATAGTAAAGCAGTTGGAAAGTCAAACCAGAGCACCAGGAGAGGGACTATTCGTTGAGTTTTAGAAACCATTCGTTTTCACAGTGTGTCCATTTGCTAGGTTTCCCATACATGTTATAGCTGTAGTAATATTCCCTTCAACCTGGAGAGTTGGGACCCATGGAGTGGGTGCCATGCATTATAGCTTTAAAGGGTCTGCATTTGCTCACACAATCTCACCAATCCTCTCAGTCCCAAGTGTCCAGCCTTATGCCACATCCAGCTGTCATTGTAGACAGGGTCATTCCACGTTTCATCAGAGACCCTGAAGGAATTGTAAGGAATTTCCCTGTTTTTTAGTTTTGTTTTTGAATTTCCTTTTTATAGTGGGTTTGAGCTGATTCTCGCTGCCATGTTTATGCCAGTCTAGACACACTTGATTCCCTTATGGAGACGTATCAATACAAAGCTTTTAGGATTCTGACTAGTCAGATATATTCCTCTGCGGGAAATATGGGGTTTTGATTCCCTTTCACTGAGGAAGGTATAGGTAGGTCTTGTCTATTCCACAGTTGGTTTTGGGAACGGTACCTGTGCTTATATCAAACTCTGGTTTTATGCATCCCCCCACCTCTCCTTCCCCCTTAAGGAAGCATGAGAGTGTTTTCTAAATGTGAGACCCTGTTCTCTTTCCTAACTCAGTTCATGTGTAGCCATGTTTACAGGATCTTCATAAGTGATATCTTATGATAACCTTCTTTTTCTTTGTGACATTACACTTAGAATCATCGTACCTGAATCCACTAATTTTGCTGCTAATGGTCTTACGACATGGTTTTCATGGCAGAGGGATATTCCATCGTACGTAATTACCACAATTTTTTGAACCATTTTTATGTTTCCAGGGATATTTAAGGTGAACCCATGTTGAGGTTCTTGTAAGCAGTGCAGCCCTAAATTTTGGGGTGGCTCTGTCTTATTGATTTTCAGTTTTCCCAAGGTATATTCCCTAGACTTGAAGTGTCCTTGGCTCTGTAGCTCTGTTGTTTACTTGTTTTAGGGAACACAACGCACTCCTCCAGAGAGGCAGTTGGCAATTTACATCCCGCCCATCAGCATAACAACGCTCCCTGTTCTCCAGGGCCTGTCTTGCCTTTCTGGTTTTTACCCATTTTGTGGATGTCCCTTTTGACCGGTGGGAAGTGATACTTCTTTGTAGTGCAGATTTGCATTGCTAGCTTGCTTTTTTGGCCAAAAAGGCCGTATGCGTTTTCTGCTGAATATATTCAGGAGAAAACGCATATGCCCTTTTTGGCCAAGTGCATCATTGTCAAAGTTGTGCCCCTCTTCCTGTGCTTTACAGACGATTCCAACGTACCTCTTGAAATCTGTTTCCTGCTATTCGGCCTGACATTCAAGTCTGCTTCGTTGCCTTCCCTCAACAGATTTCTGGACGATAGTTGGCCTTTATTACTCTGCCAGTTTGTGAATTGCTCTCCCCCTGAGCTCCATTTTTCAACTCGTTTTTAGTGAGATGAACGCATGTCCAAAATTTTGGTTCAGGACCTATATTGGTACCCGGTGGGTGGCTGCGACTTTGATTAATTATTTTTCCTGCTGGGAAATTAGAGTGACATATGCCCGTCCAAATGCCTAACAGCTACCCCCTCATTGGTTCTCCCTCTTCCCTTTCATCCTCTGCCAAATTGGCAACATGTGAGAACAAGGAGATTAAAGGCGCTGTCTCTCCAAGTTGGGAGATTGATAGTAAAGCAGTTGGAAAGTCAAACTGGAGCACCAGGAGAGGGACTATTCGTTGAGTTTTAGAAACCTTTCGTATTCACAGTGTGTCCTTTTTCTAGGTTTCCCGTACATGTTATAGCTGTAGTAATATTCCCTTCAACCTGGAGAGTTGGGACCCATGAAATGGGTCTCATGCATTATTGCTTTAAAGGGTGTGCATTTGCTCACCCAATCTCGCTAATCCTCTCAGTCCCAATTGTCCAGCCTTATGCCACATCCAGCTGTCATTGTAGACAGTGTTATTCCACGTTTCATCGGAGACCCTGAAGGAATTGTAAAGAATGTCCCTGTTTTTTTGTTTTGTTTTTGAAATTCCTTTTTATAGTGAGTTTGAGCTGATTCTCACTTCCATGTTTATGCCAGTCTAGACACACTTGATTTCCTTATGGAGACATATCAATACATAGGTTTGAAGATTCTTACTAGTCAGATATATTCCTCTGAGGGAAGTATGGAGTGTTGATTCTTTTTCAGTGAGGAATGTGTAGATCTTTTCTATTCTGTATTTGGTTTCTGGAATGGAGCCGTTACTAATATCAAACTCTGGTTTTATGCAACACCCCACCTCTCCTTACCCCTTAAGCAGGTGTAAGAGTGTTTTCTAAATGTGAGACTCTCTTCTCTTTACTAACTCAGTTCATGTGTAGCCATGTATACATGACCTTTATAAGTGATATCTTATGATAAGTTTATTTTACTGTGTGACTAATTTCACTTAGAATCCTCGTAACTGAATCCACTAAATTTGCTGCTACTGGCCTGATGACATTGATTTCATGGCAGAGAAATATTCCATCGTATGTAATTACCACAATCTCTTGAAAAATTTTTGTCTTTCCTGGGTTATTTAAGGTGTAGCCTAGTTGAGGTTCTTGTAAGCAGTGCAGCCCTATATATTGGGGTGGCCCTGTATTACTGATTTTCAGTTTTCCCAAGGTATATACCCTAGACTGGAAGTGCCCTTGTCTCTGTAGCTCTGTTGTTTACTTGTTTTAGGGAACAAAATGCACTCCTCCAGAGAGGCAGTTGTCAATTTACATCCCGCCCATCAGCATAACAAGGCTCCCTGTTCTCCAGGCCCTGTCTTGCCTTTCTGCTTTTTACCCATTTTGTGGATATCCCTTTTGACCTGTGGGATGTGATACTTCTTTGTAGTGCAGATTTGCATTGCCCGCTTGCTTGCTTGGCCAAAAAGGGCGTATGCGTTTTCTCCTGAATATACTCAGGAGAAAACACATACACCCTTTTTGGCCAAGTGCATCATTTTCGAAGTTGTGCCCCTCTTCCTGTGATTTAAAAGCGATTCCAAAGTATCTGTTGAAATCTGTTTCCTTCTATTCTGCCTCGCTTTCAATTCTGCCTCGTTGCCTTCCCTCAACAGATTTTTGGACGATAGTTGTCCTTTATTACTCTACCAGTTTGTGAATTGCTGTGCCCCTGAGCTCCATAAATTAACTCGTTTATTGTGAGCTGAACGCAAGTCCAATATTTTGGTACAGGACCAATACTGGTTCACGGTGGGTGGCTTAGACTTTGGGTAATTCTTCTTCCTTCCGGGAAATAAGAGTGACATGTGCCTGTCCAAATGCCTAACAGCTACTCTCTCATTGGTTCTCCCTCTTCCCTTTCATCCTCTGCTAAATTGGCAACCTGTGCGAAACAGGAGGTTAAAGGTGCAGTCTCTCCAAGCTGAGAGATTGATAGTAAAGCAGTTGGAAAGTCAAACCTGAGCACCAGGAGAGGGACAATTCGTTGAGTTTTAGAGACCTTTCGTATTCACAGAGTGTCCAGTCTGTAGGTTTCCCGTACATTTTATAGCTGTAGTAATTTACTCTTCAACCTGGAGAGTTGGGAACCATGGAATGGTTGCCATGCATTATTGCTTTATAGGGTCTGCATTTGCTCACCCAATCTCACCAATCCTCTCAGTCCCATGTGTCCAGCCTTATGCCACATCCAGCTGTCATTGTAGATAGGGTCATTCCAGGTTTCATCAGAGACCCTGAAGGAATTGTAAAGAATTTCCCTTTTTTTTGTTTTGTTTTTGAAATTCCCTTTTATAGTGAGTTTGAGATGATTCTCGCTGCCATGTTTATGAAAGTCTAGACACACTTGATTCCCTTATGGAGACATATCAATACATAGGTTTTAAGATTCTAACTAATCCAATATATTCCTCTGTGGGAAATATGGGGTTTTGAATCCCTTTCACTGAGGAACGTGTAAGTCTTGTCTATTCCATAGTTGGTTTTTGAATGGTACCTGTGCTTATATCAAACTCTGGTTTTATGCATCACCCCACCTCTCCTTCCCCCTTAAGCAGGCATAAGAGTGTTTTCTAAATGTGAGACTCTCTTCTCTTTCCTAACTCAGTTCATTTGTAGCCATGTTTACGGGATCTTCATAAGTGATATCTTATGATAAGTTTCTTTTTCTGTGTGACTTATTTCAGTTAGAATCATCGTACCTGAATCCACTCATTTACCTGCTACTGGTCTTATGACATTGATTTCATGGCTGAGGGATATTCCATTGTATGTAAGTACCACAATTTTTTGAACCATTTTTATATTTCCTGGGATATTTAATGTGTACCCAAGTTGAGGTTCTTGTCAGCAGTGCAGCCCTAAATTTGAGGGTGGCTCTGTCTTATTGATTTTCAGTTTTCCCAAGGTATATTCCCTAGACTGGAAGTGCCCTTGGCTCTGTAACTTTCTTGTTTACTTGTTTTAGGGAACACGATGCTCTCCTCCAGTGAGGCAGTTGGCAATTTTCATCCCGCCCATCAGCATAAAAAGGCTCCCTGTTCTCCAGGCCGTGTCTTGCCTTTTTGGGTTTTACCCATTTTGTGGATGTCCCTTTTGACAGGTGGGAAGTGATACTTCTTTGTAGTGCAGATTTGCATTGCCCGCTTGCTTGCTTGGCCAAAAAGGGTGTTTGCGTTTTCTCCTGAATATATTCAGGAGAAAATGCATACGCCCTTTTTGTCCAAGTGCATCATTTTCGAAGTTGTGCCCCTCTTCCTGTGCTTTACAGGTGATTCCAACGTACCTCTTGAAATCTGTTTCCTGCTATTCTGCCTCGCTTTCAAGTCCGCCTCGTTGCCTTCCCTCAACAGATTTTTGTATGATAGTTGTCCTTTATTACTTTGCCAGTTTGTGAATTGCTGTGCCCTTGAGCTCCATTTTTCAACTCGTTTTTTGTGAGCTGAATGCAAGTCCAATATTTTCTTTCAGGACCTATACTTGTTCCCTGTGGGTGGTTGCAACTTTGGTTAATTCTACTTCCTGCCGGGAAATTAAAGTGACATATGCCCGTCCAAATGCCTAACAGCTACTCTCTCATTGGTTCTCCCTCTTCCTTTTCATCCTCTGCCAAATTGGCAACCTGTGAGAACCAGGAGGTTAAAGGGGCTGTCTCCCCAAGTTGGGAGATTGATAATAAAACAGTTGGAAACTCAAACTGGAGCACCATGAGAGGGACTATTCGTTGAGTTTTAGAAACCTTTCGTATTCACAGTGTGTCCATTCTCTAGGTTTCCCGTACATGTTATAACTGTAGTAATATTCCCTTCAACCTGGAGAGTTGGGACCCATGGAATGGGTGCCATGCATTATTGCTTTAAAGGGTCTGCATTTGCTCACCCAATCTCACCAATCCTCTCAGTCCCAAGAGTCCAGACTTATGACAAATCCATCTGTGATTGTAGACAGGGTCATTCCACGTTTCATCAGAGACCCTGAAGGAATTGTAAAGAATTTCCCTGTTTTTTTTGGTTTGTTTTTGAAATTCCTTTTTATAGTGGGTTTGAGCTGATTCTCGCATCCATGTTTATGCCAGTCTAGACTCACTTGATTCCCTTACGGAGACATATCAATACATAGGTTTTAAGATTCTTACTAGTCAGATATATTCCTCTGCGGGAAATATGGGGTTTTGAGTCCCTTTCACTGAGGAAGGTATAGTTAGGTCTTGTCTATTCCATAGTTGGTTTTTGGAACGGTTCCTGTGCTCATATCAAACTCTGTTTTTATGCATCACCCACCTCTCCTTCCCCCTTAAGCAGGCATAAGAGTGTTTTCTAAATGTGAGACTCTGTTCTCTTTCCTAACTCAGTTCATGTGTAAACATGTTTACAGGATCTTCATAAGTGATATCTTATGATAAGCTTCTTTTTCTGTGTGACATATTTCACTTAGAATCATCGTACCTGAATCCAGTCATTTTGCTGCTATTAGTCTTATGACATTGTTTTCACGGCTGAGGGATATTCCATCGAACTTAAGTACCACTATGTTTTGAACCATTTTTACATTTCCTGGGATATTTCAGGTGTAACCAAGTTGAGGTTCTTGTAAGCAGTGCAGCACTAAATTTGAGGGTGGCTCTGTCTTATTGATTTTCAGTTTTCCCAAGGTATATTCCCTAGACTGGAAGTGCCCTTGGCTCTGTAGCTCTGTTGTTTACTTGTTTTAGGGAACACAATGCACTCCTCCAGTGAGGCAGTTGGCAATTTACATCCCACCCATCAGCATTACAAGGCTCCCTGTTCTCCAGGGCCTGTCTTGCCTTTCTGGTTTTTACACATTTTGTGGATGTCCCTTTTGAACGGTGGGAAGTGATACTTCTTTGTAGTGCAGATTTGCATTGCCCGCTTGCTTGCTTGGCCAAAAAGGGCCTATGCGTTTTCTCCTGCATATATTCAGGAGAAAATGCATACGCCCTTTTTGGCCAAGTGCATCATTGTCGAAGTTGTGCCCCTCTTCCTGTGCTTTACAGGTGATTCCAACGTACCTCTTGAAATCTGTTTCCTGCTATTCTGCCTCGCTTTCAAGTCTGCCTCGTTGCCTTCCCTCAACAGATTTTTGGATGATAGTTGTCCTTTATTACTTTGCCAGTTTGTGAATTGCTGTGCCCTTGAGCTCCATTTTTTAACTCGCTTTTTGTGAGCTGAACGCATGTCCAAATTTTGGTTCAGGACCTATATTGGTTCCCGGTGGGTGTTTGCAACTTTGGTTAATTCTTCTTCCTGCCGGGAAATTAGAGCGACATATGCCCGTCCAGATGCCTAACAGCTACTCTCTCATTGGTTCTCCCTCTTCCCTTTCATCCTCTGCCAAATTGGCAAAGTGTGAGAACCAGGAGGTTAAAGGGGTTGTCTCTCCAAGTTGGGATATTGATAGTAAAGCAGTTGGAAAGTCAAACTGGAGCACCAGGAGAGGGACTATTCGTTGAGTTTTAGAAACCTTTCATATTCACAGTGTGTCCATTCTCTCGGTTTCCCGTACATGTTATAGCTGTAGTAGTATTCCCTTCAACCTGGAGAGTTGTGACCCATGGAGTGGGTGCCATGCATTATTGCTTTATAGGGTCTGCATTTGCTCACCCAATCTCACAAATCCTCTCAGTCCCAAGTGTCCAGACTTATGCCACATCCAGCTGTCATTGTAGACAGGGTCATTCCACGTTTCATCAGAGACCCTGAAGGAATTGTAAAGAATTTCCCTGATTTTTTGTTTTGTTTTTGAAATTCCTTTTTAGCGTGGGTTTGAGGTGATTCTCTCTGCCATGTTTATGCCAGTCTAGACACACTTGTTTCCCTTACAGAAACATATCAATACATAGGTTTTAAGATTCTTACTAGTCAGATATATTCCTCTGCGGGAAATATGGGGTTTTGAGTCCCTTTCACTGAAGAAGGTATAGGTAGGTCTTGTCTATTCCATAGTTGGTTTTCGGAACGGTACCTGTGCTTATATCAAACTCTGGTTTTATGGATCACCCCACCTCTCCTTCCCCTTTAAGCAGGAATAAGTGTGTTTTCTAAATGTGAGACTCTGTTCTCTTTCCTAACTCAGTTCATGTGTAGCCATGTTTACAGGATCTTCATAAGTGATATCTTATGATACGTTTCTTTTTCTGTGTGACTTATTTCACTTAGAATCATCGTACCTGAATCCACTCATTTTGCTGCTACTGGTCTTATGACATTGATTACGTGGCTGAGGGATATTCCATCGTACATAAGTACCACAATTTTTTGAACCATTTTTATATGTCCTGGGATATTTAAGGTGTACTCAAGTTGAGGTTCTTGTAAGCAGTGCAGCCATAAATTTGAGGGTGGCTCTGTCTTATTGATTTTCAGTTTCCCAAAGTATATTCCCTAGACTGGAAGGGCCCTTGGCTCTGTAGCTCTGTTGTTTACTTGTTTTAGGGAACACAATGCACTCCTCCAGTGAGGCAGTTGGCAATTTACATCCCGCCCATCAGCATAACAAGGCTACCTGTTCTCCAAGGCCTGTCTTTCCTTTCTGGTATTTACACATTTTGTGGATGTCCCTTTTGACAGGTGGGAAGTGATACTTCTTTGTAGTGCAGATTTGCATTGCCCGCTTGCTTGCTTGGCCAAAAAGGGCATATGTGTTTTCTCCTGCATATATTCAGGAGAAAATGCATACGCCCTTTTTGGCCAAGTGCATCATTGTCGAAGTTGTGCCCCACTTCCTGTGCTTTACAGACGATTCCAACGTACCTCTTGAAAATTGTTTCCTGATATTCGGCCTCACTTTCATGTCCGCTTTGTTGCCTTCCCTCACCAGATTTTTGGATGAGAGGTGTCCTTTATTACTCTGCCAGTTTGTGAATTGCTGTGCCCCTTAGCTTCATTTTTCTACTCGTTTTTTGTGAGCTCAACGCAAGTCCACAATTTTGATTCAGGACGTAATCTGGATCCCGGGGTGTGGCTGAGACTTTGGTTAATCCTTCTTCTTGCCGGGAAATTAGAGTGACATATGCCCGTCCAAATGCCTAACAGCTACTCTCTCATTTGTTCTCCCTCTTCCCTTTCATCCTCTGCCAAATTGGCAACCTGTGCGAACCAGGAGGTTAAACGGGCTGTCTCTCCAAGTTGGGAGATAGATAGTAAAGCAGTTAGAAAGTAAAACTAGATCACCAGGAGAGGGACTATTAGTTGAGTTTTAGAAGCCTTTCGTATTTACAGTGTGTCCATTCTCTTGGTTTCCCGTACATGTTATAGCTGTAGTAATATTGACTTCAACCTGGAGAGTTGGGACAAATGGAATGGGTGCCACACATTATTGCTTTAAAGGGTGTGCATTTGCTCAACCAATCTCACCAATCCTCTCAGTCCCAAGTGTCCAGCCTTATGCCATATCCAGCTGTCATTGTAGATAGGCTCATTCCAGGTTTCATTAGATCCCCTAAAGTAATTGTAAAGAATTTCCATGTTTTTTGTGTTTTTTTTGAAATTCCTTTTTATATTGGGTTTGAGCTGATTCTCACTGCAATGATTATGCCAGTCTAGACACACTTGATTCCATTACGGAAACATATCAATACATAGGTTTTAATATTCTTACTCTTCAGATATATTCCTCTGTGGGAAATATCATGTTTTGAGTTCCTTTCACTGAGGAAGGTGTAGGTCTTGTATATTCCATAGTTGGTTTTTGAAATGGTACGTGTGGTTATATCAAACGCTGGTTTTCTGTAGCACCCCACCTCATCTTCCCCCTTAAGCAGGCATAAGAGTGTTTTCTAAATGTGAGACTCTGTTCGCTTTCCTAACTCTGTTCTTGTGTAGCCATGTTTAGAGGTCCTTCATAAGTGATATCTTATGATAAGTTTCTTTATCTGTGTGACTTATTTCAGTTAGAATCATCGTACCTGAATCCACTCATTTTGCTGCTACTGGTCTTATGACATTGATTTCAAGGCTGAGGGATATTCCATCATACGTAAGTACCAAAATATTTTAAACCATATTTATATTTCCTGGGATATTTAAGCTGTATGCAATTTGAAGTTCTTGTAAGCAGTGCAGCCCTAAATTTTGGGGTGGCTGTGTCTTATTGATTTTCTGCTTTCCCAAGGTATATTCCCCAGACTGGAAGTGCCCTTGGCTCTGTAGCTCTGTTGTTTACTTGTTTTAGGGAACACAATGCACTCCTCCAGAGAGGAAGTTGGCAATTTACATCCCGCCCATCAGCATAACAAGGCTCCCTGTTCTACAGGGCCTGTCTTGCCTTTCTGGTTTTTACCCATTTTTTGGATGTACCTTTTGACAAGTGGGAATTGATACTTTGTAGTGCAGATTTGCATTGCCAGCATGCTTGCTTGGCCAAAAAGGGCGTATGCGTTTTCTCCTGAATATATTCAGGAGAAAATGCATACGCCCTTTTTGGCCAAGTGCATCATTGTCAAAATTGTGCCCCTCTTCCTGTGCTTTAAAGGTGATTCCAACGTACCTCTTGAAATGTGTTTCCTGCTATTCTGCCTCCCTATTAAGTCCGCCTTGTTGCCTTCCCTCAACAGATTTTTGGATGATAGTTTCCCTTAATTACTCTGCCAGTTTGTGAATTGCTGTGCCCCTGAGCTCCATTTTTTAACTTGTTTTTTTGTGAGCTGATCGCAACTCCAAAATTTTGGTTCAGGACCTAAACTGGTTCCCGGTGGGTGGCTGAGACTTTGGTTAATTCTTCTTCCTCCCAGGATATAAGACTGACATGTGACCATCCAAACGCCTAACAGCTACTCTGTCATTTGTTCTCCCTCTTCCGTTTCCTCCTCTGTCAAAATGGGAATCTGTGCGAACCAGGAGGTTAAAGGTGCTGTCTCTCCAAGTTGAGAGATTGATAGTAAAGCTGTTGGAAATTCAAACCGGAGCAACAGGAGAGGGACTATTTTTTTGAGTTTTAGAGACCTTTCGTATTCACAGTGTGTCCATTCTCAAGGTTTCCCGTACATGTTATAGCTGTAGTAATATTCCCTTCAACCTGGAGACATGGACCCATGGAATGTGTACCATGCATTATTGCTTTAAACGGTCTGCATTTGCTCACCCAATCTCAACAATCCTCTCAGTCCCATGTGTCCAGCCTTATGCCTCATCCTGCTGTCATTGTAGATAGGGTCATTCCAGGTTTCATCAGAGACCCTGAAGGAATTGTAAAGAATTTCCCTTTTTTTTTTGTTTTTGAAATTCATTATATAGTGGGTTTGAGCTAAATCTCGCTGCCATGTTTATGCCAGTCTAGACACACTTGATTCCCTTACGGAGACATATCAATACATAGGTTTTATGATTCTTCCTAGTCAGATATATTCCTCTGCGGGAAATATGGGATTTTGAATCCCTTTCACTGAGGAAGGTGTAGGTATTGTGTATTCCATAGTTGGTTTTTGGAAGGGTACCTGTGCTTATATCAAACTCTGGTTTTATGCATCACCCCACCTATCCTTCCCCCTTAAGCAGGAATAAGAGTGTTTTGTAAATGTGAGACTCTGTTCTCTATCCTAACTCATTTCATGAGTAGCCATGATTACAGGATCTTCATAAGTGATATCTTATGATAAGTTTCTTTTTCTGTGTGACTTATTTCACTTAGAATCATCGGACCTGAATCCACACATTTTGCTGCTACTGGTCTTATGACATTGATTTCATGGCTGAGGGATATTCCATCGTACGTATGTACCACAATTTTTTGAACCATTTTTATATTTCCTGGGATATTTAAAGTGAACCCAAGTTCAGGTTCTTGTAAGAAGTGCAGCCCTATATTTTGGGGTGGCTCTGTCTTATTGATTTTCAGTTTTCCCAAGGTATATTTCCTAGACTGGAAGTGCCCTTGGCTCTGTAGCTCGGTTGTTTATTTGTTTTAGGGAACACAATGCATTCCTCCAGAGAGGCAGTGGGCAATTTACATCCCGACCATCAGCATAACAAGGCTCCCTGTTCTCCAGGGCCTGTCTTGCCTTTCTGGTTTTTATCCATTTGTGGATGTCCCTTTTGACTGGTGGGAAGTGATACTTCTTTTTAGTGCAGATTTGCATTGCCCGCTTGTTTGCTTGGCCAAAGAGGGCGTATGCGTTTTCTCCTGAATATATTCAGGAGAAAACGCATACGCCCCTTTTGGCCAAGTGCATCATTGTCAATGTTGTGCCCCTCTTCCTGTGCTTTAAAGGTGATTCCAATGAACCTCTTGAAATCTGTTTCCTGCTATTCTGCCTCGCTTTCAAGTCCGCCTCGTTGCCTTCCCTCAACAGATTGTTGGACGATAGTTGCTCTTTATTACTCTGCCATTTTGTGAATTGCTGTGCCCCTGAGCTACATTATTTAACTCGTTTTTTTGTGAGCTGAACGCAAGTCCAATATTTTGGTTCAGGACCTATACTGGTTTTCGGTGGGTGGCTGAGACTTTGGTTAATTCTTCTTACTCCCGGGAAATAAGTGTGACATATGCCCGTTTTAATGCCTAACAGCTACTCTCTCATTGATTTTCCCTCTTCCCATTCATCCTCTGCCAAATTGGAAACCTGTGCGAAACAGTAGGTTAAAGGTGCTCTCTCTCTAGGTAGGGAGATTGATAGTAAAGCAGTTGGAAATTCAAACTGGAGCACCAGGAGAGGGAGTATCCGTTGAGTTTTAGAGAACTTTCGTATTCACAGTGTGTTCATTCTCTAGGTCTACCGTACATGTTATATCTGTAGTAATATTCCCTTCAACCTGGAGAGTTGGGACCCAGGGAATGGTTGCCATGCATTATTGCTTTAAAGGGTCTGCATTTGCTCACCCAATCTCACCAATCCTCTCAGTCCCATGTGTCCAGCCTTATGCCACATACAGCTCTCGTTGTAGATAGGGTCATTCCAGGTTTCATCAGAGACCCTGCAGGAATTTTAAAGTATTTCCCTGTTTTTTTTGTTTTGTTTTTGAAATTCCATTTTATACTGGGTTTGAGCTGATTCTCACTGCCATGTTTATGCCAGTGTAGACACACTTGATTCCATTATGTGGACATATCAATACATACGTTTTAAGATTCTTACTATTAATATATATCCCTCTGCATGGAATATGAGGAGTTGAGTCCTTTTCACGGAAGAAGGTTTATTTCTTGTCTATTCCGTATATGGTTTGTGGAACGGTACCAGAACTAATATCAAAATCTGGTTTAATGCATCACCCCACCTCTCCTTTCCCTTAAGCAGGCATAAGAATGTTTTCTAAAGGTCAAACTCTCTTCTCTTTCCTAACTCAGTTCATGTGTAGCCATGTTGACAGGACCTTCATAAGTGATATCTTATGATAAGTTTCTTTTTCTGTGTGACTTATTTCACTTAGAATCATCGTACCTGAATCCAACCATTTTTCTGCTACTGGTCTTATGACATTGATTTCATGGCTGAGGGATATTCCATCGTACGTAAGTACCACAATTTTTTGAACCATTTTTATGGTTGCAGGGATAATTAAGGTGTAGACAAGTTGAAGTTCTTGTAATCAGTGCAGCCCTAAATTTGGGGGTGGCTCTGTCTTATTGATTTTCAGTTTGCCCAAGGTATATTCCTTAGACTGGAACTTCTCTTGGCTCTGTAGCTCTGTTGTTTACTTGTTTTAGGGAACACAATGCACACTTCCAGAGAGGCAGTTGGCAATTTACATCCCGCCCATCAGCATAACAAGGCTCGCTGTTCTCCAATGCCTGTCTTGCCTTTCTGGTTTTTACATATTTTGTGGATGTCCCTTTTGACTGGTGGGAAGTGATACTTCTTTGTAGTGCAGATTTGCATTGCCCACTTGCTTGCTTGGCCAAAAAGGGCGTATGCGTTTTCTCCTGCATATATTCAGGAGAAAATGCATACACCCTTTTTGGCCAAGTGCATCATTGTCGAAATTGTGCCCCTCTCCCTGTGCTTTACAGACGATTCCAACGTAACTCTTGAAATCTGTTTCCTGCTATTCTGCCTCGCTTTCCAGTCCGCTTCGTTGCCTTCCCTCAACAGATTTCTGGACGATAGTTGGCCTTTATTACTCTGCCAGTTTGTGAATTGCTCTGCCCCTGAGCTCCATTTTTCAACTCGTTTTTTTTGAGCTGAATGCAAGTCCAAAATTGTGGTTTAGGACCTATACTGTTTCCCGGTGAGGGGCTGAGACTTTGGTTAATTCTTCTTCATGCCGGGCAGTTAGAGTGACATGTGCCTGTCCAAATGCCTAACAGCTACTCTCTCATTGGTTCTCCCTCTTCCCTTTCATCCTCTGACAAATTGGCAACCTGTGCGAACCAGGAAGTTAAAGAGGCAGTCTCTCCAAGTTGGGAGATTGATAGTAAAGTAGTTGGAAAGTCAAACCGGAGCACCAGGAGAGGGTTTATTCGTTGAGTTTTAGAAACCTTTTGTATTCACAGTGTGTCCATTCTCTAGGTTTCCCATACATGTTATAGCTGTAGTAACATTCCCTTCAACCTGGAGAGTTGGGACCCATGGAAAGAGTGCCATGCATTATTGCTTTAAAGGGTCTGCATTTGCTCACCCAATATCACCATTCCTCTCAGTCCCATGTGTCCAGCCTTATGCCACATCCTGCTGTCATTGTAGACAGGGTTATTCCACGTTTCATCAGAGACCCTGAAGGAATTGTAAAGAATTTCCCTGTTTTTTTGTTTTGTTTTTGAAATTCCTTTTTATAGTGGGTTTGAGCTGATTCTCACTGCCATGTTTATGCCAGTCTAGACACACTTGATTCCATTATGGGGACATATCAATACATAGGTTTTAAGATTCTTACGAGTAAGTTATATCTCTCTGCATGGAATATGGGGAGTTGAGTCCCTTTCACTGAGGAACGTGTAGTTCTTGTCTATTCCGTATTTGGTTTTTGGAACGGTACCTGAACTAATATCAAAATCTGGTTTAATGCATCACCCCACCTCTCCTTCCCCCTTAAGCAGGCATAAGAATGTTTTCTAAAGGTCAAACTCTCTTCACTTTCCTAACTCAGTTCATATGTAGGCATGTTTCCAGGGTCTTCGTAAGTGATACCTTATGATTAGCTTCTTTTTCTGTGTGACTTATTTCACTTAGAATCATCGTACCTGAATCCACTCATTTTGCTGCTACTGGTCTTATGACATTGATTTCATGGCTGAGGGATATTCCATCGTACGTAAGTACCACAATTATTTGAACCATTTTTATATTTCCTGGGATATTTGAGGTGTACCCAAGTTGAGCTTGTTGTAAGCAGTGCAGCCCTAAATTTGGGAGTGGCTCTGTCTTATTGATTTTCCGTTTCTCAAGGTATATTCCCTAGACTGGAAGTGCCCTTGGCTCTGTAGCTCTGTTGTTTACTTGTTTTAGGGAACACAATGCACTCCTCCAGAGAGGCAGTTGGCAATTTACATCCCGCCCATCAGCATAACAAGGCTCCCTGTTCTCCAGGGCCTGTCTTGCCTTTTTGGGTTTTACCCATTTTGTGGATGTCCCTTTTGACCAGTGGGAAGTGATACTTCTTTGTAGTGCAGATTTGCATTGCCCGCTTGCTTGTTTGGCCAAAAAGGGCATATTCGTTTTCTGCTGAATATATTCAGGAGAAAACGTTTACGCCCCTTTTGTAAAAGTGCATCATTGTCGAAGTTGTGCCCCTCTTTCTGTGCTTTAAAGGCGATTCCAATGTACCTCTTGAAATCTGTTTCCTGCTATTCTGCCTCGCTTTCAAGTCCGCCTCGTTGCCTTCCTTCAACAGATTTTTGGACGATAGTTGTCCTTTATTACTCTGCCTGTTTGTGAATTGCTGGTCCCCAGATCTCCATTATTTAACTCGTTTTTTGTGAGCTGAACGCAAGTCCAATATTTTGGTTCAGGACCTATACTGGTACCCGGTGGGTGGCTGAGACTTTGGTTAATTCTTCTTCCTCCCGGGAAACAAGAGTGACATGTGCCTGTCCAAATGCCTAAGAGCTGCTCTCTCATTGTTTCTCATTCTTCCGTTTCATCCTCTGCCAAATTGGCAACCTGTGTGAAACAGGAGGTTAAACGGTCTGTCTCTCCATGTTTGGAGATTGATAGTAAAGCAGTTGGAATGTCAAACCGGAGGACCAGGAGAGGGACTATTTGTTGAGTTTTAGTGACCTTTCATATTCTCAGTGTGTCCATTTTCTAGGTTTCCCGTACATGTTATGGCTGTAGTAATATTCCCTTCACCCTGGAGAGATGGGACCCATGGAATGGGTGCCATGCATTATTGCTTTAAAGGGTCTGCATTTGCTCACCCAATCTCACCAATCCTCTCACTCCCATGTGTCCAGACTTATGCCACATCCAGCTGTCGTTGCAGACAGGGTCATTCCAGGTTTCATCAGAGACCCTGAAGGAATTGAAAATAATTTCCCTGTTTTTTTGTTTTGTTTTTGAAATTCCATTTTATAGTGGGTTTGAGCTGATTCTCACTGCCATGTGTATGCCAATCTAGACACACTTGATTCCATTACGGGGACATATGAATACATAGGGTTTAAGATTCTTACTACTAAGATATATCCCTCTGCATGGAATATGGGGAGTTGAGTCCCTTTCACTGAGGAAGGTGTAGTTCTTGTCTATTCCGTATTTGGTTTTTGGAACGGTACCTGAACTAATATCAAAATCTGGTTTAATTCATCACCCCACCTCTCCTTCCCCCTTAAGCAGGCATAAGAATGTTTTCTAAATGTCAAACTTTCTTCTCTTTCCTAACTCAGTTCATGTGTAGCCATGTTTACAGGACCTTCATAAGTAATATCTTATGATAAGTTTCTTTTTCTGTGTGAGATATTTCACTTAGAATCATCGTACCTTAATCCACTCATTTTGCTGCTACTGGTCTTATGACATTGATTTCATGGCTGAGGGATATTCCATCGTACGTAAGTACCACAATGTTTGAACCATTTTTATGTTTCCAGGGATATTTAAGGTGTAGACAATTGGAGGTTCTTGTAAGCAGTGCAGCCCTAAATTTTGGGCTGGCTATTTCTTATTGATTTTCAGTTTGCCCAAGGTATAATCCCTAGACTGGAAGTGCTCTTGGCTATGTAGCTCTGTTGTTTACTTGTTTTGGGGAACAAAATGCACTCCTCCAGAAAGGCAGTTGAAAACTTACATCCCGCCCATCAGCATAACAAGGCTCACTGTTCTCCAAGGCCTGTCTTGCCTTTCTGGGTTTACCCATTTTGTGGTTTTCCCTTTTGACCGGTGGGAAGTGATACTTCTTTGTAGTGCAGATTTGCATTGCCCGCTTGCTTCCTTGGCCAAAAAGGGCGTATGCGTTTTCTCCTGCATATATTCAGGAGAAAATGCATACACACTTTTTGGCCAAGTACATCATTGTCGAAGTTGTGCCACTCTTCATGTGCTTTACAGACGATTCCAACGTACCTCTTGAAATTTGTTTCCTGCTATTCGGCCTGAATTTCAAGTCTGCTTCGTTGCCTTCCCTCAACAGATTTCTGGACGATAGTTGGCCTTTATTAGTCTGCCAGTGTGTGAATTGCTCTGCCCCTGAACTCCATTTTTCAACTCGTTTTTTGTGAGCTGAATGCAAGTCCAAAGTTTTGGTTCAGGACCTCTACTGTTTTCCGGTGAGTGGCGGAGACTTTGGTTAATTCTTCTTCCTGCCGGGCATTTAGAGTGACATGTGCCCGTCCAAAGGCCTAACAGCTACTCTCTCATTGGTTTTCCCTCTTCCCTTTCATCCTCTGCCAAATTGGCAACCTGTGCGAACCAGGAGGTTAAAGGGGCAGTCTCTCCAAGTAGGGAGATTGATAGTAAAGCAGTTGGAAAGTCAAACCGGAGCACCAGGAGAGTGACTATTCGTTGAGTTTTAGAAACCTTTCGTACTCACAGTGTGTCCATTCTCTAGGTTTCCCATTCATGTATAGCTGTAGTAATATTCCCTTCAACCTGGAGAGTTGGGACCCATGGAATGGGTGCCATGCATTATTGCTTTAAAGGGTCTGCATTTGCTCACCCAATCTCACCAATCCTCTCAGTCCCAAGTGTCCAGCCGTTTGCCACATCCAGCTGTCATTGTAGACAGGGTCATTCCACGTTTCATCAGAGACCCTGAAGGAATTGTACAGAATTTCCCTGTTTTTTTGTTTTGTTTTTGAAATTCCTTTTTATAGTGGGTTTGAGCTAAATCTCGCTGCCATGTTTATGCCAGTCTAGACACACTTGATTCCCTTACAGAGACATATCAGTACATAGGTTTTAAGATTCTTACTAGTCAGATATATTCCTCTGCGGGAAATATGGGGTTTTGAGTCCCTTTCACTGAGGAAGGTATAGGTTGGTCTTGTCTATTCCATAGTTGGCTTTGGGAATGGTACCTGTGCTTATATCAAACTCTGGTTTTATGCATCACCCCACCTCTCCTTCCCCCTTAAGCAGGCATAAGAGTGTTTTCTAAATGTGAGACTCTGTTCTATTTCCTAACTCAGTTCATGTGTAGCCATGTTTACAGGATCTTCATAAGTGATATCTTATGATAAGCTTCTGTTTCTATGTGACTTATTTCACTTAGAATCATAGTACCTGAATCCACTCATTTTGCTGCTACTGGTCTTACGACATGGATTTCATGGCTGAGGGACATTCCATTGTACGTAAGTACCACAATTTTTTGAACCAATTTTATATTTCCTGGGATGTATAAGGTGTACCCAAATTGAGGTTCTTGTAAGCAGTGCAGCCCTAAATTTGGGGTGGCTCTGTCTTATTGATTTTCAGTTTTCCCAAGGTATATTCCCTAGTCTGGAAGTGCCCTTGGCTCTGTAGCTCTGTTGTTTACTTGTTTTAGGGAACACAATGCACTCCTCCAGAGAGGCAGTTGGCAATTTACATCCCGCCCATCAGCATAACAAGGCTCCCTGTTCTCCAGGGCCTGTCTTGCCTTTCTGGGTTTTACCCATTTTGTGGATGTCCCTTTTGACCAGTGGGAAGTGACACTTCATTGTAGAGCAGATTTGCATTGTCCGCTTGCTTGTTTGGCCAAAAAGGGCGTATGCGTTTTCTGCTGAATATATTCAGGAGAAAACGCATACGCCCTTTTTGGCCAAGTGCATCATTGTCGAAGTTGTGCCCCTCTTTCTGTGCTTTAAAGGCGATTCCAACCTACCTCTTGAAATCTGTTTCCTGCTATTCTGCCTCACTTTCAAGTCCGACTCGTTGCCTTCCCTCAACAAATTTTTGGACTATAGTTGTCCTTTATTTCTCTGCCTGTTTGTGAATTGCTCTGCCCCAGAGCTCCATTATTTAACTCGCTTTTTGTGAGCTGAATGCAAGTCCAATATTTTGGTTCAGGACCTATACTGGTACCCCGTGGGTGGCTGAGACTTTGGTTAATTTTTCTTCCTCCCGGGAAACAAGTGTGACATGTGCCCGTCCAAATGCCTAACAGATATTCTCTCATTGGTTCTCCCTCTTCCGTTTCATCCTCTGCCAAATTGGCAACCTGTGTGAAACAGGAGGTTGAAGGGGCTGTCTCTCCAAGTTGGGAGATTGATAGTAAAGCAGTTGGAAAGTCAAAGTGGAGCACCAGGAGAGGGACTATTTGTTGAGTTTTAGAGACCTTTCGTATTCACAGTGTGTCCATTCTCTAGGTTTCCTGTACATGTTATAGCTGTAGTAATATTCCCTTCACCATGGAGAGTTGGGACCCATGGAATGGGTGCCATGCATTATTGCTTTAAAGGGTCTTCATTTGCTCACCCAAGCTCACCAATCCTCTCAGTCCCATGTGTCCAGCCTTATGCCACATCCAGCTGTCGTTGTAGATAGGGTCATTCCAGGTTTCATCAGAGACCCTGAAGGAATTGTAAAGAATGTCCCTGTTTTTTTGTTTCGTTGTTGAAATTCTTTTTATAGTGGGTTTGAGCTGATTCTCACTGCCATGTTTATGCCTGCCTAGACACATTTGATTCCATTACGGGTACATATCAATACATAGGTTTTAAGATTCTTACTAGTAAGATATATCCCTCTGCATGGAATATGGGGGGTTGATTTCCTTTCACTGAGGAAGGTGTAGTTCTTGTCTATTCCGTAATTGGTTTTTGGAATGGTACCAGAACTAATATCAAAATTTGGTTTAATTCATCACCCCACCTCTCCTTCCCCCTTAAGCAGGCATAAGAATGTTTTCTAAATGTCAAACTCTCTTCCCTTTCCTAACGCAGTTCATGTGTAGCCATGTTTACAGGACCTTCATAAGTGATATCTTATGATAAGTTTCTTTTTCTATGTGACTTATTTCACTTAGAATCATCGTACCTGAATCCACTCATTTTGCTGCTACTGGTCTTACAACATGGATTTCATGGCTGAGGGATATTCCATCGTACGTAAGTACCACAATGTTTTGAACCATTTTTATACTTCCTGGGATATTTAAGGTGTACCCAAGTTGAGGCTGTTGTAAGCAGTGCAGCCCTAAATTTGGGGGTGGCTCTGTCTTATTGATTTTCCGTTCCCCAAGGTATATTCCCTAGACTGGAAATCCCCTTGGCTCTGTAGCTTTGTTGTTTACTTGTTTTAGGGAACACAATGCACTCCTCCAGTGAGGCAGTTGGCAATTTACATCCCGCCCATAAGCATAACAAGGCCCCCTTTTCTCCAGGTCCTCTCTTGCCTTTCTGGTTTTTACATATTTTGTGGATGTCCCTTTTGACCGGTGGGAAGTGATACTTCTTTGTAGTGCAGATTTGCATTGCCCGCTTGCTTGCTTGGCCAAAAAGGGCATATGCGTTTTCTCCTGCATATATTCATGAGAAAATGCATACGCCATTTTTGGCCAAGTGCATCATTGTCGAAGTTGTGCCCCTCTTCCTGTGCTTTACAGGTGATTCCAACGTACCTCTTGAAATCTGTTTCCTGCTATTCTGTCTCGCTTTCAAGTCCACCTCGTTGCCTTCCCTCAACTGATTTTTGAATGACAGTTGTCCTTTATTACTCTGCCAGTTTGTGAATTGCTGTGCCCTTGAGCTCCATTTTTCAACTCGTTTTTTGTGATCTGAACGCATGTCCAAAATTTTGGTTCAGGACCTATATTGGTCCCCGGTGGGTGGCTGCGAGTTTGGTTAATTCTTCTTCCTGACGGGAAATTAGAGTGACATATGCCCTTCCAAATGCCTAACAGCTACTCTCTCATTCGTTCTACCTCTTCCCTTTCATCCTCTGCCAAATTGGCAACCTGTGAGAACCAGGAGGTTAAAGGTGCTGTCTCTCCAAGTTGGGAGATTGATAGTAAAGCAGTTGGAAAGTCAAACCAGAGCACCAGGAGAGGGACTATTCGTTGAGTTTTAGAAACCATTCGTTTTCACAGTGTGTCCATTTGCTAGGTTTCCCATACATGTTATAGCTGTAGTAATATTCCCTTCAACCTGGAGAGTTGGGACCCATGGAGTGGGTGCCATGCATTATAGCTTTAAAGGGTCTGCATTTGCTCACACAATCTCACCAATCCTCTCAGTCCCAAGTGTCCAGCCTTATGCCACATCCAGCTGTCATTGTAGACAGGGTCATTCCACGTTTCATCAGAGACCCTGAAGGAATTGTAAGGAATTTCCCTGTTTTTTAGTTTTGTTTTTGAATTTCCTTTTTATAGTGGGTTTGAGCTGATTCTCGCTGCCATGTTTATGCCAGTCTAGACACACTTGATTCCCTTATGGAGACGTATCAATACAAAGCTTTTAGGATTCTGACTAGTCAGATATATTCCTCTGCGGGAAATATGGGGTTTTGATTCCCTTTCACTGAGGAAGGTATAGGTAGGTCTTGTCTATTCCACAGTTGGTTTTGGGAACGGTACCTGTGCTTATATCAAACTCTGGTTTTATGCATCCCCCCACCTCTCCTTCCCCCTTAAGGAAGCATGAGAGTGTTTTCTAAATGTGAGACCCTGTTCTCTTTCCTAACTCAGTTCATGTGTAGCCATGTTTACAGGATCTTCATAAGTGATATCTTATGATAACCTTCTTTTTCTTTGTGACATTACACTTAGAATCATCGTACCTGAATCCACTAATTTTGCTGCTAATGGTCTTATGACATGGTTTTCATGGCAGAGGGATATTCCATCGTACGTAATTACCACAATTTTTTGAACCATTTTTATGTTTCCAGGGATATTTAAGGTGAACCCATGTTGAGGTTCTTGTAAGCAGTGCAGCCCTAAATTTTGGGGTGGCTCTGTCTTATTGATTTTCAGTTTTCCCAAGGTATATTCCCTAGACTTGAAGTGTCCTTGGCTCTGTAGCTCTGTTGTTTACTTGTTTTAGGGAACACAACGCACTCCTCCAGAGAGGCAGTTGGCAATTTACATCCCGCCCATCAGCATAACAACGCTCCCTGTTCTCCAGGGCCTGTCTTGCCTTTCTGGTTTTTACCCATTTTGTGGATGTCCCTTTTGACCGGTGGGAAGTGATACTTCTTTGTAGTGCAGATTTGCATTGCTAGCTTGCTTTTTTGGCCAAAAAGGCCGTATGCGTTTTCTGCTGAATATATTCAGGAGAAAACGCATATGCCCTTTTTGGCCAAGTGCATCATTGTCAAAGTTGTGCCCCTCTTCCTGTGCTTTACAGACAATTCCAACGTACCTCTTGAAATCTGTTTCCTGCTATTCGGCCTGACATTCAAGTCTGCTTCGTTGCCTTCCCTCAACAGATTTCTGGACGATAGTTGGCCTTTATTACTCTGCCAGTTTGTGAATTGCTCTCCCCCTGAGCTCCATTTTTCAACTCGTTTTTAGTGAGATGAACGCATGTCCAAAATTTTGGTTCAGGACCTATATTGGTACCCGGTGGGTGGCTGCGACTTTGATTAATTATTTTTCCTGCTGGGAAATTAGAGTGACATATGCCCGTCCAAATGCCTAACAGCTACCCCCTCATTGGTTCTCCCTCTTCCCTTTCATCCTCTGCCAAATTGGCAACATGTGAGAACAAGGAGATTAAAGGCGCTGTCTCTCCAAGTTGGGAGATTGATAGTAAAGCAGTTGGAAAGTCAAACTGGAGCACCAGGAGAGGGACTATTCGTTGAGTTTTAGAAATCTTTCGTATTCACAGTGTGTCCTTTTTCTAGGTTTCCCGTACATGTTATAGCTGTAGTAATATTCCCTTCAACCTGGAGAGTTGGGACCCATGGAATGGGTCTCATGCATTATTGCTTTAAAGGGTGTGCATTTGCTCACCCAATCTCACTAATCCTCTCAGTCCCAATTGTCCAGCCTTATGCCACATCCAGCTGTCATTGTAGACAGTGTTATTCCACGTTTCATCGGAGACCCTGAAGGAATTGTAAAGAATGTCCCTGTTTTTTTGTTTTGTTTTTGAAATTCCTTTTTATAGTGAGTTTGAGCTGATTCTCACTTCCATGTTTATGCCAGTCTAGACACACTTGATTTCCTTATGGAGACATATCAATACATAGGTTTGAAGATTCTTACTAGTCAGATATATTCCTCTGAGGGAAGTATGGAGTGTTGATTCTTTTTCAGTGAGGAATGTGTAGATCTTTTCTATTCTGTATTTGGTTTCTGGAATGGAGCCGTTACTAATATCAAACTCTGGTTTTATGCAACACCCCACCTCTCCTTACCCCTTAAGCAGGTGTAAGAGTGTTTTCTAAATGTGAGACTCTCTTCTCTTTACTAACTCAGTTCATGTGTAGCCATGTATACATGACCTTTATAAGTGATATCTTATGATAAGTTTATTTTACTCTGTGACTAATTTCACTTAGAATCCTCGTAACTGAATCCACTAAATTTGCTGCTACTGGCCTGATGACATTGATTTCATGGCAGAGAAATATTCCATCGTATGTAATTACCACAATCTCTTGAAAAATTTTTGTCTTTCCTGGGTTATTTAAGGTGTAGCCTAGTTGAGGTTCTTGTAAGCAGTGCAGCCCTATATATTGGGGTGGCCCTGTATTACTGATTTTCAGTTTTCCCAAGGTATATACCCTAGACTGGAAGTGCCCTTGTCTCTGTAGCTCTGTTGTTTACTTGTTTTAGGGAACAAAATGCACTCCTCCAGAGAGGCAGTTGTCAATTTACATCCCGCCCATCAGCATAACAAGGCTCCCTGTTCTCCAGGCCCTGTCTTGCCTTTCTGCTTTTTACCCATTTTGTGGATATCCCTTTTGACCTGTGGGATGTGATACTTCTTTGTAGTGCAGATTTGCATTGCCCGCTTGCTTGCTTGGCCAAAAAGGGCGTATGCGTTTTCTCCTGAATATACTCAGGAGAAAACACATACGCCCTTTTTGGCCAAGTGCATCATTTTCGAAGTTGTGCCCCTCTTCCTGTGATTTAAAAGCGATTCCAAAGTATCTGTTGAAATCTGTTTCCTTCTATTCTGCCTCGCTTTCAATTCTGCCTCGTTGCCTTCCCTCAACAGATTTTTGGACGATAGTTGTCCTTTATTACTCTACCAGTTTGTGAATTGCTGTGCCCCTGAGCTCCATAAATTAACTCGTTTATTGTGAGCTGAACGCAAGTCCAATATTTTGGTACAGGACCTATACTGGTTCACGGTGGGTGGCTTAGACTTTGGGTAATTCTTCTTCCTTCCGGGAAATAAGAGTGACATGTGCCCGTCCAAATGCCTAACAGCTACTCTCTCATTGGTTCTCCCTCTTCCCTTTCATCCTCTGCCAAATTGGCAACCTGTGCGAAACAGGAGGTTAAAGGTGCAGTCTCTCCAAGCTGAGAGATTGATAGTAAAGCAGTTGGAAAGTCAAACCTGAGCACCAGGAGAGGGACAATTCGTTGAGTTTTAGAGACCTTTCGTATTCACAGAGTGTCCAGTCTGTAGGTTTCCCGTACATTTTATAGCTGTAGTAATTTACTCTTCAACCTGGAGAGTTGTGAACCATGGAATGGTTGCCATGCATTATTGCTTTATAGGGTCTGCATTTGCTCACCCAATCTCACCAATCCTCTCAGTCCCATGTGTCCAGCCTTATGCCACATCCAGCTGTCATTGTAGATAGGGTCATTCCAGGTTTCATCAGAGACCCTGAAGGAATTGTAAAGAATTTCCCTTTTTTTTGTTTTGTTTTTGAAATTCCCTTTTATAGTGAGTTTGAGATGATTCTCGCTGCCATGTTTATGAAAGTCTAGACACACTTGATTCCCTTATGGAGACATATCAATACATAGGTTTTAAGATTCTAACTAATCCAATATATTCCTCTGTGGGAAATATGGGGTTTTGAATCCCTTTCACTGAGGAACGTGTAAGTCTTGTCTATTCCATAGTTGGTTTTTGAATGGTACCTGTGCTTATATCAAACTCTGGTTTTATGCATCACCCCACCTCTCCTTCCCCCTTAAGCAGGCATAAGAGTGTTTTCTAAATGTGAGACTCTCTTCTCTTTCCTAACTCAGTTCATTTGTAGCCATGTTTACGGGATCTTCATAAGTGATATCTTATGATAAGTTTCTTTTTCTGTGTGACTTATTTCAGTTAGAATCATCGTACCTGAATCCACTCATTTACCTGCTACTGGTCTTATGACATTGATTTCATGGCTGAGGGATATTCCATTGTATGTAAGTACCACAATTTTTTGAACCATTTTTATATTTCCTGGGATATTTAATGTGTACCCAAGTTGAGGTTCTTGTCAGCAGTGCAGCCCTAAATTTGAGGGTGGCTCTGTCTTATTGATTTTCAGTTTTCCCAAGGTATATTCCCTAGACTGGAAGTGCCCTTGGCTCTGTAACTTTCTTGTTTACTTGTTTTAGGGAACACGATGCTCTCCTCCAGTGAGGCAGTTGGCAATTTACATCCCGCCCATCAGCATAAAAAGGCTCCCTGTTCTCCAGGCCGTGTCTTGCCTTTTTGGGTTTTACACATTTTGTGGATGTCCCTTTTGACAGGTGGGAAGTGATACTTCTTTGTAGTGCAGATTTGCATTGCCCGCTTGCTTGCTTGGCCAAAAAGGGTGTTTGCATTTTCTCCTGAATATATTCAGGAGAAAATGCATACGCCCTTTTTGTCCAAGTGCATCATTTTCGAAGTTGTGCCCCTCTTCCTGTGCTTTACAGGTGATTCCAACGTACCTCTTGAAATCTGTTTCCTCCTATTCTGCCTCGCTTTCAAGTCCGCCTCGTTGCCTTCCCTCAACAGATTTTTGTATGATAGTTGTCCTTTATTACTTTGCCAGTTTGTGAATTGCTGTGCCCTTGAGCTCCATTTTTCAACTCGTTTTTTGTGAGCTGAATGCAAGTCCAATATTTTCTTTCAGGACCTATACTTGTTCCCTGTGGGTGGTTGCAACTTTGGTTAATTCTACTTCCTGCCGGGAAATTAAAGTGACATATGCCCGTCCAAATGCCTAACAGCTACTCTCTCATTGGTTCTCCCTCTTCCTTTTCATCCTCTGCCAAATTGGCAACCTGTGAGAACCAGGAGGTTAAGGGGCTGTCTCCCCAAGTTGGGAGATTGATAATAAAACAGTTGGAAACTCAAACTGGAGCACCATGAGAGGGACTATTCGTTGAGTTTTAGAAACCTTTCGTATTCACAGTGTGTCCATTCTCTAGGTTTCCCGTACATGTTATAACTGTAGTAATATTCCCTTCAACCTGGAGAGTTGGGACCCATGGAATGGGTGCCATGCATTATTGCTTTAAAGGGTCTGCATTTGCTCACCCAATCTCACCAATCCTCTCAGTCCCAAGAGTCCAGACTTATGACAAATCCATCTGTGATTGTAGACAGGGTCATTCCATGTTTCATCAGAGACCCTGAAGGAATTGTAAAGAATTTCCCTGTTTTTTTTGGTTTGTTTTTGAAATTCCTTTTTATAGTGGGTTTGAGCTGATTCTCGCATCCATGTTTATGCCAGTCTAGACTCACTTGATTCCCTTACGGAGACATATCAATACATAGGTTTTAAGATTCTTACTAGTCAGATATATTCCTCTGCGGGAAATATGGGGTTTTGAGTCCCTTTCACTGAGGAAGGTATAGTTAGGTCTTGTCTATTCCATAGTTGGTTTTTGGAACGGTTCCTGTGCTCATATCAAACTCTGTTTTTATGCATCACCCACCTCTCCTTCCCCCTTAAGCAGGCATAAGAGTGTTTTCTAAATGTGAGACTCTGTTCTCTTTCCTAACTCAGTTCATGTCTAAACATGTTTACAGGATCTTCATAAGTGATATCTTATGATAAGCTTCTTTTTCTGTGTGACATATTTCACTTAGAATCATCGTACCTGAATCCAGTCATTTTGCTGCTATTAGTCTTATGACATTGTTTTCACGGCTGAGGGATATTCCATCGAACTTAAGTACCACTATGTTTTGAACCATTTTTACATTTCCTGGGATATTTCAGGTGTAACCAAGTTGAGGTTCTTGTAAGCAGTGCAGCACTAAATTTGAGGGTGGCACTGTCTTATTGATTTTCAGTTTTCCCAAGGTATATTCCCTAGACTGGAAGTGCCCTTGGCTCTGTAGCTCTGTTGTTTACTTGTTTTAGGGAACACAATGCACTCCTCCAGTGAGGCAGTTGGCAATTTACATCCCACCCATCAGCATTACAAGGCTCCCTGTTCTCCAGGGCCTGTCTTGCCTTTCTGGTTTTTACACATTTTGTGGATGTCCCTTTTGAACGGTGGGAAGTGATACTTCTTTGTAGTGCAGATTTGCATTGCCCGCTTGCTTGCTTGGCCAAAAAGGGCCTATGCGTTTTCTCCTGCATATATTCAGGAGAAAATGCATACGCCCTTTTTGGCCAAGTGCATCATTGTCGAAGTTGTGCCCCTCTTCCTGTGCTTTACAGGTGATTCCAACGTACCTCTTGAAATCTGTTTCCTGCTATTCTGCCTCGCTTTCAAGTCTGCCTCGTTGCCTTCCCTCAACAGATTTTTGGATGATAGTTGTCCTTTATTACTTTGCCAGTTTGTGAATTGCTGTGCCCTTGAGCTCCATTTTTTAACTCGCTTTTTGTGAGCTGAACGCATGTCCAAATTTTGGTTCAGGACCTATATTGGTTCCCGGTGGGTGTTTGCAACTTTCGTTAATTCTTCTTCCTGCCGGGAAATTAGAGCGACATATGCCCGTCCAGATGCCTAACAGCTACTCTCTCATTGGTTCTCCCTCTTCCCTTTCATCCTCTGCCAAATTGGCAAAGTGTGAGAACCAGGAGGTTAAAGGGGTTGTCTCTCCAAGTTGGGATATTGATAGTAAAGCAGTTGGAAAGTCAAACTGGAGCACCAGGAGAGGGACTATTCGTTGAGTTTTAGAAACCTTTCATATTCACAGTGTGTCCATTCTCTCGGTTTCCCGTACATGTTATAGCTGTAGTAGTATTCCCTTCAACCTGGAGAGTTGTGACCCATGGAGTGGGTGCCATGCATTATTGCTTTATAGGGTCTGCATTTGCTCACCCAATCTCACAAATCCTCTCAGTCCCAAGTGTCCAGACTTATGCCACATCCAGCTGTCATTGTAGACAGGGTCATTCCACGTTTCATCAGAGACCCTGAAGGAATTGTAAAGAATTTCCCTGATTTTTTGTTTTGTTTTTGAAATTCCTTTTTAGCGTGGGTTTGAGGTGATTCTCTCTGCCATGTTTATGCCAGTCTAGACACACTTGTTTCCCTTACAGAAACATATCAATACATAGGTTTTAAGATTCTTACTAGTCAGATATATTCCTCTGCGGGAAATATGGGGTTTTGAGTCCCTTTCACTGAAGAAGGTATAGGTAGGTCTTGTCTATTCCATAGTTGGTTTTCGGAACGGTACCTGTGCTTATATCAAACTCTGGTTTTATGGATCACCCCACCTCTCCTTCCCCTTTAAGCAGGAATAAGTGTGTTTTCTAAATGTGAGACTCTGTTCTCTTTCCTAACTCAGTTCATGTGTAGCCATGTTTACAGGATCTTCATAAGTGATATCTTATGATACGTTTCTTTTTCTGTGTGACTTATTTCACTTAGAATCATCGTACCTGAATCCACTCATTTTGCTGCTACTGGTCTTATGACATTGATTACGTGGCTGAGGGATATTCCATCGTACATAAGTACCACAATTTTTTGAACCATTTTTATATGTCCTGGGATATTTAAGGTGTACTCAAGTTGAGGTTCTTGTAAGCAGTGCAGCCATAAATTTGAGGGTGGCTCTGTCTTATTGATTTTCAGTTTCCCAAAGTATATTCCCTAGACTGGAAGTGCCCTTGGCTCTGTAGCTCTGTTGTTTACTTGTTTTAGGGAACACAATGCACTCCTCCAGTGAGGCAGTTGGCAATTTACATCCCGCCCATCAGCATAACAAGGCTACCTGTTCTCCAAGGCCTGTCTTTCCTTTCTGGTATTTACACATTTTGTGGATGTCCCTTTTGACAGGTGGGAAGTGATACTTCTTTGTAGTGCAGATTTGCATTGCCCGCTTGCTTGCTTGGCCAAAAAGGGCGTATGTGTTTTCTCCTGCATATATTCAGGAGAAAATGCATACGCCCTTTTTGGCCAAGTGCATCATTGTCGAAGTTGTGCCCCACTTCCTGTGCTTTACAGACGATTCCAACGTACCTCTTGAAAATTGTTTCCTGCTATTCGGCCTCACTTTCATGTCCGCTTTGTTGCCTTCCCTCACCAGATTTTTGGATGAGAGGTGTCCTTTATTACTCTGCCAGTTTGTGAATTGCTGTGCCCCTTAGCTTCATTTTTCAACTCGTTTTTTGTGAGCTCAACGCAAGTCCACAATTTTGATTCAGGACGTAATCTGGATCCCGGGGTGTGGCTGAGACTTTGGTTAATCCTTCTTCTTGCCGGGAAATTAGAGTGACATATGCCCGTCCAAATGCCTAACAGCTACTCTCTCATTTGTTCTCCCTCTTCCCTTTCATCCTCTGCCAAATTGGCAACCTGTGCGAACCAGGAGGTTAAACGGGCTGTCTCTCCAAGTTGGGAGATAGATAGTAAAGCAGTTAGAAAGTAAAACTAGATCACCAGGAGAGGGACTATTAGTTGAGTTTTAGAAGCCTTTCGTATTTACAGTGTGTCCATTCTCTTGGTTTCCCGTACATGTTATAGCTGTAGTAATATTGACTTCAACCTGGAGAGTTGGGACAAATGGAATGGGTGCCACACATTATTGCTTTAAAGGGTGTGCATTTGCTCAACCAATCTCACCAATCCTCTCAGTCCCAAGTGTCCAGCCTTATGCCATATCCAGCTGTCATTGTAGATAGGCTCATTCCAGGTTTCATTAGATCCCCTAAAGTAATTGTAAAGAATTTCCATGTTTTTTGTTTTTTTTTTGAAATTCCTTTTTATATTGGGTTTGAGCTGATTCTCACTGCAATGATTATGCCAGTCTAGACACACTTGATTCCATTACGGAAACATATCAATACATAGGTTTTAATATTCTTACTCTTCAGATATATTCCTCTGTGGGAAATATCATGTTTTGAGTTCCTTTCACTGAGGAAGGTGTAGGTCTTGTATATTCCATAGTTGGTTTTTGAAATGGTACGTGTGGTTATATCAAACGCTGGTTTTCTGTAGCACCCCACCTCATCTTCCCCCTTAAGCAGGCATAAGAGTGTTTTCTAAATGTGAGACTCTGTTCGCTTTCCTAACTCTGTTCTTGTGTAGCCATGTTTAGAGGTCCTTCATAAGTGATATCTTATGATAAGTTTCTTTATCTGTGTGACTTATTTCAGTTAGAATCATCGTACCTGAATCCACTCATTTTGCTGCTACTGGTCTTATGACATTGATTTCAAGGCTGAGGGATATTCCATCATACGTAAGTACCAAAATATTTTAAACCATATTTATATTTCCTGGGATATTTAAGCTGTATGCAATTTGAAGTTCTTGTAAGCAGTGCAGCCCTAAATTTTGGGGTGGCTGTGTCTTATTGATTTTCTGCTTTCCCAAGGTATATTCCCCAGACTGGAAGTGCCCTTGGCTCTGTAGCTCTGTTGTTTACTTGTTTTAGGGAACACAATGCACTCCTCCAGAGAGGAAGTTGGCAATTTACATCCCGCCCATCAGCATAACAAGGCTCCCTGTTCTACAGGGCCTGTCTTGCCTTTCTGGTTTTTACCCATTTTTTGGATGTACCTTTTGACAAGTGGGAATTGATACTTTGTAGTGCAGATTTGCATTGCCAGCATGCTTGCTTGGCCAAAAAGGGCGTATGCGTTTTCTCCTGAATATATTCCGGAGAAAACGCATACGCCCTTTTTGGCCAAGTGCATCATTGTCGATGTTGTGCCCCTCTTCCTTTGCCTTAAAAGCGATTCCAACGTACCTCTTGAAGTCTGTTTCCTGCTATTCTGCCTCGCTTTCAAGTCCGCCTCGTTGCCTTCCCTCAACAGATTTTTGGACGATCGTTGTCCTTTATTACTCTGCCTGTTTGTGAATTGTTGTGCACTGAGCTACATTATTTAACTCGTTTTTTTGTGAGCTGAACGCAAGTCCAGTATTTTGGTTCAGGACCTATACTGGTTCCCGGTGGGTGGCTGAGGTTTTGGTTATTTCTTCTTCTTCCCACGAAGTAATATGACATGTGCCCGTACAAATGTCTAACAGCTACTCTCTCACTGGTTCTCCCTTTTCCCTTTCATCCTCTGCCAAATTGGCAACCTGTGCGAACCAGGAGGTTAAAGGTGCTGTCTCTCCAAGTTGGGAGATTGATAGTAAAGCAGTTGGAAAGTCAAATGGGATCACCAGGAGTGGGACTATTCGTTGAGTTTTAGAAACCTTTCGTATTCACTGTGTCCATTCTCTAGGGTTCCCGTACATATTATAGCTGTAGTAATATGCCCTTAAACCTGGCCTGTTGGGACCCATGGAATGGGTGCCACACATTATTGCTTTAAAGGGTCTACATTTGCTCACCCAATGTCACCAATCCTCTCAGTCCCAAGTGTCCAGCCTTATGCCACATCCAGCTGTCGTTGTAGATAGTGTCATTCCAGGTTTCATCAGCGACCCTGAAGGTATTGTGTAAGAATTGTTCTGTTTTTATGTTTTGTTTTGAAATTCATTTTTATATTGGGTTTGAACTGATTCTCCCTGCCATGTTTATGTCATTCTAGGCACACTTAGTTACCTTACGGAGACATATCAATACATAGGTTTTAAAATTCTTACTAGTCAGATATATTTCTCTGTGGGGAATAGGGATGTTGAGTTCCGTTCACTGAGGAAGGAGTAGGGCTTGTCTATTTTGTTTTTGGATTATGGAACGGTACCTGTGCTAATATCAATCTTTTGTTTTGTGCATCTCCCCACCTGTCTTTCCCCTTAAGCAAGCGTTAGAGTGTTTTCTAAATCTGAGACTCTGTTCTCTTCCCTAAATCTGTTCATATGTAGCCATGTTTACATTCCCTTCATAAGTGATATCTTATGTCAGAATGCACCATGGCCCTTGTCATAATAATGCTTCATGACCCCTGTCATCACAATGATCCATGCCCTGGTTATCAAAATGCTCCATGTCCCTTGTCATCAAAATTCTCCACGTACTTGTCATCACAGTGCTACATGACACTTCTCATCAAAATGTTACATGCTCTTGTCATCACAATTCTCCATTCTCTTGACATTGCAATGCTCCATGCCCTTGTCATCAAAATGCTCCATGCCTTTGTCATCACATTGCTCCATGACCCCTGTCATCAAATTGCTCCCTGACACCTGTCATCACAATGCTTCATGCCCATTGTCATTACAGTGCTCCATGATGCTCGACATCACAATTACCCAAGGACTTCTCATCACAATGCTCCACGGTTTTGCCATCACCATGCTCCATGCCTTGTCATCTCAAATCTCAATGTCCCTTGTCCTCACAATTCTCCACGTCCTTGTCATTACAATGCACCATGGCACTTCACATCACAGTGTTATATGCTCTTGTCATCACAATACTTCATGCACTTGTCATCGCAATGCTCCATGACCCCTGTCATAGGAAGCTCCATGCGCTTTTCATCAAAATGTTTCACGACCAGGACACTAAAATTCTCAATGGCCCTTGATATCACAATGCTCCATGCCCTTGTCATCACAATGCTCCTTTACTTTGTCACAACAATCCTCCATAACAATTGGCATCACAATGCTCCATGATATTGTCATCAAACTGGAACATGACGTATTTCATCACAATGCTCCCTGACACCTTTCTTCACAATAATCCATGACCTTGTCATCACAGTGCTCCATGACCTTGTCATCACAATGTGCCATGCCCATTCTTATCACAATAATCCAAGAAACTTGTCAGACCAATGTTCCATGCCACTTTTCATCACAATGCTCCATGAAAGCTGTCATCAAAATGCACCATGCCCATCATTATAATGCTTCATGCTATTGTCATCACAATGAAATCAAAAAGCTCCATGACATCTGTCATCACAATGCAGCAAACCCTTGTGATCACAATGTCCCATAACACTTGTCATCACAATGCCCCATGACGCTGGTCACCACAGTTATCCATGGGCTTCTCATCAAAATGCACCATGACTTTTGTCAACACAATGCTCAATACCCTTGTCAACACAATGCTCTCTGATTATTGACCTCAGTATGCACCGTGCACTCTTTCATGACAAGGATCCATGCCTTTTTCATCACAATGATCCATGCCCTTCTCATCAAAATGTTCCAAGACACCTGTGATCACAATGCTCCTTGCACTTGTCATCACAAAGGTCCATGACGAATGTCATCAGAATGCTCCATGGCCTTCTCATCATAATGTTCCATGCCCTTGTCAGCACAATGCTCCAAGACCACTGTAATCAAAATGATTGCTGTGCTTTTTCATCAGAATGCTCCATGAGACTTGTCATCACAAGGTTCCATGGTCTTCACATCACAGTGCTCCAGGACCTTGTCATCACAGTGCTCCATTCCCTTGTCATCACAATGCAACATGACCACTGTCATCACAATAATCCATGAAAATTTTCAGCCCAATGCTCCACGAAATTCTCATCACAATTCTCCATAGCCCATATCACCACAATGCTCCATGACCACTGTCATCAAAACACTCCATGACACCTGACAACACAGTGATCCGGGACACTTGTCATCACAGTGCTCCATTCCCTAGTCATCACAATGCTCCATGACCCCTGTCATCACAACACTCCATGAACATTTTCAGCCCAGTGCTCTATGACACTTGTCATCACAATGATCCATGCCCTTGTCATCCCAATGCTCCATGACCCATGTATTCACAATGCTCCGTGACGCTTGTCATCACAGTGCTCCATGACACCTGTCATCACAATGCTCCATGCCTTTGTCAGCAAAATGTTACATGACCTTGTCATTACAATACTCTATGCGCTTGTCATCACAATACTCCATTTCTATTGTCATCACAATCTTCCATGAAATTTTGGATCACATTGCTTCATGCCAATTTCTACACAATGCTCCATGCTCCTTGAAATCTAAATGATCCATGACCTCTGTCATCACAATGTTCCAAAACCTTGTGATCACAATGTTCCATAACACTTGTCATCACAACGCTCCATGATGCCTGTCATCACAATAATCCATGCCCTTTTCATCACAATGCTCCATGACCTTTGTCATCACAATTCTCAATACACTTGTCATCAAAATGCTCCCTGACCCTTGTCATCACAATGCTCCAAGCCATTGTCATCACAATGCTCCATTACATTTGTCATCAGAATTCTCCATGACACTTGGCATCACAATGTTCCATGACATTGTCATCACAATGGGCCATTCCAAATGTCATTGCAATAATCCATGAAACATATTAGACCAATGTTCCATGCCCTTGTCATCACAATACTCCATGCCCTTGTTATCACAATGCTCCATGACCCCTGTCATCACAATGCTCCATGACTCCCGTCATCACAATGCTTCATGACCTTTGTCATCACAATGGTCCATGCCGTCGTCATCAACAGTCTCTGACCTTTTTAAACACAATGCTCCATGAACTTTTCATCACAATGCTCTTTGACCCTTGTCATCACAATGCTCCATGTGCTTGTCAGTACAATGCTGCATGACATGTCATCACAGTGCACCATGCGCTTGTCATCACAGTGCTCCACAATCTTGTCATCACAATGCTCCTTAAAATTTGTCATCACAATGCTCCATGCACTTCTCATCAAAATGCTCTCTCACCACTGATATCACAATGCTACATCACTGTTTGTCACAATACTCCCTCACCCCTGTCATCACAAAGTTCCATGACTCCTGTCATCGCAATGCTACATGCACTTATCATCACAATGTTCGTTGACCCCTGACATCACAATGTTCAATAACACCTGTCATCAAAATGTTCCATGACAATTTTCATCAAAGTGCTCCATGTCGCTGTCATCAGAATGCTCCAAGCCATTCTCATCACAATGCACAACGACCTTGCCATCAAAATGTTCCTTGACCTTTGTCATCACAAAGATCCATGACACTTGGCATCACAATGCTCCATGTCATTGTCATCACAATGCTCCATGAACGCTCTCATCACATTGCTCCTTGCCCTTGTCTTCACAAAGCTCCATGACACATGTCATCAGAATGCTCCATGTTCTTCTCATCACAATGCTCCATGCCCTTGCCATCACAATGCTCAATTACCCCAGTCATCACAATGCTCCATGACCCCTGCCATCACGATATTCCATGGCCTTGTCATCACAAAGCTCCATGACCCTTCTCATCACAATGCTCCAAGAACCGTGTAATCACAATGCTGTATGCCCCTTTTCATCTCAATGATCCATGAACCCTGTCATCACAATGCACCATGCCCATCATCATAATGCTTCATGCTATTGTCATCACAATGAAATCAAAATGCTCCATGACCTCTGTCATACAAATGCTCCAAACCCTTGTGACCACAATATTCCATAACACTTGTCATCACAATGCCCCATGACGCATGTCATCAGAATGCTCCATGTCCTTCTCATCACAATGCTCCGTGCCTTAGTCATCACTATGCTCCAAGACCCCTGTAATCACAATGCTCCATGCCCCTTTTCATCAGGATGTTCCATGAGACTTGTCATCACAAGTCTCCGTTGTCTTCTCATCACAATGCTCCAGGAACTTGTCATCACCATGCTCCATTCCCTTGTCATCACAATGCTCCATGACCCCTGTCATCACAATACTCCATGAACATTTTCAGCCCAGTGCTCCACGACCTACTCATCACAATGCTCCATGGCCAATATCATCACAATGCTCCATGACCACTGTGATCACAACACTATATGACACCAGACAACACAATGATCTGGGATTCTTGTCATCACAATGCTGCATTCCGTAGTCATCACAATGCTTTAGGACTCCTGTCATCACAACACTCCATGAATATTTTCAGCCCACTGCTCCATAACCCTTCTCATCACAATGATCCATGCCATTGTCATCCCAATGCTCCATGACCCCGTATTCACAATGCTCCATGACGCTTGTCATCACAGGGCTCCATGACACCTGTCATCACAATGCTCCATGCCTTTGTCAGCAAAATGCTACATGACTTTGTCATTACAATGCTCTATGCGCTTGTCAGCACAATACTCCATTTCCATTGTCATCACAATCCTCCATGAACATTGGGATCAGATTGCTTCATGCCCTGGTCATCACAATGCTCCATGCTCCTTGAAATCCAAATGATCCATGACCTCTGTCATCACAATGCTCCAAACCCTTGTGATCACAGTGTTCCATAACACTTCTCATCACAACGCTCCATGATGCCTGTCATCACAATACTCCATGCCCTTTTCATCACAATGCTCCATGACCATTTTCATCACAATTCTCAATACACTTGTCATCAAAATGCTCCCTGACACTTGTCGTCAGAATGCTCCTTGAACCCTGTCACGAAAAGGCTCCATGCCTTTTTCATCACAATGCCCCATGGCGTTTTCATCACAATGCTCCATGCCATTTTCATCAAAATACTCCACAAGATTGTCATCAGAATGCTCCATGACCCTTGTCATCACAATTCTCCATGCACTTGTCAGCACGATGCTCCCTGACCCTTATCATCACAATGATCCAAGCCATTGTCATCACAATGGGCCATTACATATATCATCACAATGCTACCTGACACGTGTCTTCACAATACTGCATGACCTGGTCATCACAATGCTCCATGCCCTTTTCATCACAATGCGCCATTCCAACTGTCATCACAATAATCCATGAAACTTATTAGACCAATGGTCCATGCCCTTGTCATCACAACGCTCCATGCCCTTATTATCACAATGCTCCATGGCCCCTGTCATCACAATGCTCCGTGACTCCAGTCATCACAGTGCTTCATGACCTTTGTCATCACAGTGGTCCATGCCCTCGTCATCAACAGTCTCTGTGACCTTTTTAACCACAATGCTCCATGAACTTGTCATCAAAATGCTCTTTGACCATTGTCATCACAATGCTCCATGCGCTGGTCAGCACAATGCTCCATGACACATGTCATCACAATGCACCATGCACTTGTCATCGCAGTGCTCCACAATCTTGTCATCACAATGCTCCTTAAAATTTGTCATCACAATCCTCCATGCACTTCTCATCAAAATGCTCTCTCACCACTGATATCACAATGCTACATCACTATTTGTCACAATACTCCCTCACCCCTCTGATCACAATGTTCCATGACTCCTGTCATCACAATGCTACATGCACTTATCACAATGTTCGATGACCACTGACATCACAGTGTTCCATAACACCTGTCATCAAAATGTTCCATTACACTTTTCATCAAATTGCTCCAAGACACTGTCATCAGAATGCTCCCTGCCCTTCTCATCACAATGCACAACGCACTTGCCATCTAAATGCTCCATGACCTTTGTCATCACAAAGATCCATGACCTTTGGCATCACAATGCTCCATGTCATTGTCATCACCATGCTCCATGAACCCTCTCATCACATTGCTCCATGCCCTTGTCTTCACAAAGCTCCATGACACATGTCATCAGAATGCTCCATGGCCTTCTAATCACAATGCTCCATGCCCTTGCCATCACAATGCTCCATTACCCCAGTCATAACAATGCTCCATGACCCCTGCCATCACGATGTTCCATGGTCTTGTCATCACAAAGCTCCATGACTCTTCTAATCACAATGCTCCAAGAACCCTGTAATCACAATGCTCTATGCCCTTTTTCATCTCAATGATCCATGAACCCTGTCATCACAATGCACCATGCCCATCATCATAATGCTTCATGCTATTGTCATCACAATGAAATCAATATGCTCCATGACCTCTGTCATAACAATGCTCCAAACCCTTGTGATCACAATATTTCCTATCACTTGTCATCACAATGCCCCATGACACTCGTCATCACAGTTATCAATGGTCTTCTCATCACAATGCTCAATACACTTGTCATCAAAATGCTCCCTGACACTTGTTGTCTGTATGCTCCTTGAACCCTGTCATGACAAGGCTCCATGCCTTTTTCATCACAATGATCCATGTCCTTTTCATCACAATGCTCCAAGACCCATGGAATCGCAATGCTCCATGTCCTTGTCATCACAAAGCTCAATGACGCATGCCATCAGAATGCTCCTTGGTCTTCTCCTCACAATGCTCCATGCCCTTGTCATCACAATGTGCCAAGACGCCTCTAATCACAATGCTCCATGCCCCTTTTCATCAGTATGCTCCATGAGACTTTTCATCACAAGGCTCCATGGTTTTGCCATCACAATGCTCCAGGACCTTGTCATCACAATGCTTCTCGACATTGTCATGAAAATTTTCAATGGCCCTTGTCATCATAATGCTCCAAGCCCTAATCATCAAAATGCTCCATTATATTTCTCATCACAATTCGCCATTACATTTGGCATCACAATGCTCCATGCCATTGTCATCGCAATGGACCATGACATATATCATCACAATGCTCCTTGACACCTGTCTTCACAATACTCCATGACGTTCTCATCAGAATGCTCCAGGCCCTTGTCATCAAAATGCACCATGCCCACTGTCATCACAATAATCTATGAAACTTGTCAGACCAATGCTCCATGCCCCTGTCATCATAATGCTCCATGCCCTTATCATCACAAAGCTACATGACACCTGTCTTCACAATGCTCCGTGACTCCAGTCATCACAATGTTTCATAACGTTTGTCATCACAGTGGTCCATGCCCGCATCATCACAAGGCTCTGTGACCTTTGTAACCACAATGCTCCATGAACTTTTCATCACAATGCTCTTTGACCCTCGTCATCACAATGCTCCATGTGCTGGTCAGCACAATGCTCCATGACACATGTCATCACAATGCACCATGCGCTTGTCATCACAGTGCTCCACAATCTTGTCATCACAATGCTCCTTAAAATTTTTCATCACAATGCTCCATGCACTTCTCATCAAAATGCTCTCTCACCACTGATATCACAATGCTACATCACTATTTGTCACAATACTCCTTCAACCCTGTCATCACAATGTTCCATGACTCCTGTCATCACAATGCTACATGCACTTATCACAATGTTCGATGACCCCTGACATCACAGTGTTCCAAAACACCTGTCATCAAAATGTTCCATGACACTTTACATCAAATTGCTCCAAGACCCTGTCATCAGAATGCTCCCTGCCCTTCTCATCACAATGCACAAAGCCCTTGCCATCTAAATGCTCCGTGACCTTTGTCATCACAAAGATCCATGACCCCTGTCTTCACAATACTCCGTGACTCCTGTCATCACAATGTTTCATAACGTTTGTCATCACAGTGATCCATGCCCGTGTCATCACAAGGCTCTGTGACCTTTGTAACCACAATGCTCCCTGAAATTTTCATCACAATTCTCTGTGACCCTTGTCATCATAACGCTCCATGTCTTTTTCAGAACAATGCTCCATGACCATTGTCATCACAACGTGCCACGTGATTTTCATCACCATGGTCTACAACCTTGTCATTGAAATGCTCCATAAACCTTGTAATCACAATGCTCCATGCACTTCTCATCAAACTGCTCTCTCACACGAGATATCACAATGTTCCATCACTAGTCATCACAATACTCTCTCACCCCTGTAATCACAATGTTCCATGAACCTGTCATCACAATGCTACATCCCCTTATCATCACAATGTTCCATGACCCCTGACATCACAATGTTCCATAACACCTGTCATCAAAATGCTCCATGACGCATTTCATCCCAAAGCTCCAAGACCCCTGACATCACAATGTTCTATAATCCCTGCCATCAAAATGTTCCATTACACTTTTCATCAAATTGCTGCATGAAACGGTCATCAAAATGCTCCCTGCCCTTCTCATCACAATGCACCATGCCCTTGTCATCAAAATGCTCCATGACTTGTAATCACAAAGCTCCATGACCCTTGGCATCACAGTGCTCCATGTCATTGTCATCACAATGCTCCATAAACCCTCTTATCACATTGCTCCATGCCCTTGTCATCACAAAGATCCCTGATACTTGTCATCACAATGCTCGATGCCCTTCTCATCATAATGCTCCATGCCCTTGTCATTACCATCCTGAATGACCCAGGTATCACAGTGCTCCGTGCCCTTGTCATCACAATGCTCCATGCCCACTCTCATCACAATAATCCATGAAATATTTCAGACCAATGTTCCATGCCGTTCTCATCAAAATGCTCCATTACCCCTGTCATAACAATGCACCATGACCCTTGCCATCAAAATGTTCCTCGGCCTAATCATCACAAGGTTCCATGACACTTGTCATCACAATGCTTAAGACCCCTGAAATCACAATGCTCCATGACCTTGTCATCAGAAAGCTCCATGACGCATGTCATCAGAATGTTTCATGGCCTTTTCATCACAATGCTCCATGCCCTTGTCATCACAATGCTCCATGACACTTGTATTCACAATGCTCCATGCCCCTTTTCATCTCAATGCTCCATGAACCCTGTCATCACAATGCACCATGCCCATCATCATAATGCTTCAGGCTATTGTCATCACAATGAAATCAGTATTCTCCATGACCTCTGTCATAATAATGCTCCAAACCCTTGTGATCACAATGTTCCATAACACTTATCATCACAACACCCCATGACGCTCATCATCACAATTATCCATGGCCTTGTCATCACAATGTTCCATGATCTTTGTCATCACAATGCTCAATACACTTGTCATCACAATGCTCCCTGACACTTGTCGTCAGTATGCTCCTTGAACCCTGTCATGAGAAGGCTCCATGCCTTTTTCATCACAATAATCCATGCCCTATTCATCACAATGCTCCAAGATCCCTGTAATCACAATGCTCCCTGCCCTTGTCATCAAAAAGCTCCATGACACATGTCATCAGAATGCTTCATGTCCTTCTCATCACAATGCTCCATGCCCTTGTCATCAAATGCACCATGTCCAATGTCATCAAAATAATCTATGAAACGTGTCAGACCAATGCTACATGCCCCTGTCACCACAATGCTCCATGCCCTTGTCATCACAATGCTCCATGACCACTGTCATCACAGTGCTCCGTGACTCCAGTCACCACAATGCTTCATAGCATTTGTCATCACAATTGTCCATGCCCGCGTCATCACAAGGCTCTGTGACCTTTATAACCACAATGCACCATGAACTTTTCATCACAATGCTCTGTGACCCTTGTCATCAAAATGCTCCATGCGTTTGTCAGAAAAATGCTCCATGAACCTTGTCATCACAATGTGCTACTTGATTTTCATCAAAACGATCCACAAATTTGTCATGGTAATGCTCCATAAACCTTGTAATCACAATGATCCATGCCCTTCTCATCACAATGCTCCATTACTCCTGTCATAACAATGCTCCATGACCCCTGCCATCACAATATTCCACGGCCTTGTCATCACAAGGCTCCATGACACTTGTCATCACAATGCCCCACGACCCCTGTAATCACAATGCACCATGCCCATGTCATCAAAATGCTCCATGACTTGTCGTCACAAACTCCATGACCCTTGGCATCACAATGCTCCATGTCATTGGCATCACAATGCTCCATGAACCCTCTTATCACATTGCTCCATGCAGTTGTCATCACAAAGCTTCCTGATACTTGTCATCACAATGCTCGATGCCCTTCTCATCACAATGCTCCATGCCCTTGTCATTACAATCCTGCATGACCCATGTATCACAGTGCTCCGTGCCCTTGTCATCACAATGCTCCATGCCCACTCTCATCACAATATTCCATGAAATATTTCAGACCAATGTTCCATGCCCTTCTCATCAAAATCTTGCATTAACCCTGTCATAGCAATGCACCATGACCTTTGCCATCAAAATGTTCCACGTCTAGTCATCACAAGGTTCCATGACACTTGTCATCACAATGCTTAAGACCACTGAAATCACAATGCTCCATGCCCTTGTCATCACAAAGCTCCATGACGCAGGTCATCAGAATGTTCCATGGCCTTTTCATCACAATGCTCCATGCCCTTGTCATCACAATGTTACAAGACCCTTGTAATCACAATGCTCCATGCCCCTTTTCATCTCAATGCTCCATGAACCCTGTCATCACAATGCACCATGCCCATCATCATAACGCTTCAGGCAATTGTCATCACAATGAAATCAATATTCTCCATGACCTCTGTCATCATAATGCTCCAAACCCTTGTGATCACAATGTTCCATAACACTTATCATCACAACACCCCATGATGCTCATCATCACAATTATTCATGGACTTCTCATCACAATGCTCCATGATCTTTGTCATCACAATGCTCAATACACTTGTCATCACAATGCTCCCTGACACTTGTCATCAGTATGCTCCTAGAAACCTGTCATGAGAAGGCTCCGTGCCTTTTTCATAACAATGATCCATGCCCTTTTTATCACAATGCTCCAAGATGCCTGTAATCAAAATGCTCCATGCCCTTGTCATCACAAATCTCTATGATGCATGACATCAGAATGCTCCATCGCATTCTCATCACAATGCTCCATGCCCTACTCATCACAATGCTCCATGGCCAATATCATCACAATGCTCCATGACCACTGTCATCACAACACTCCATGACACCTGACAACACAATGATCTGGGACTCCTGTCATCACAGTGCTCCATTCCCTAGTCATCACAATGCTTCATGACCCCTGTCATCACAACACTCCATGAATATTTTCAGCCCAGTGCTCCATGACACTTGTCATCACAATCCTCCATAACCCCTGTATTCACAATGCTCCGTGACGCTTGTCATCACTGTGCTCCATGACACATATCATCACAATGCTCCATGTCTTTGTCAGCAAAATGCTACATGACCTTGTCATTACAATGCTCTATGCGCTTGTCATCACAATACTCTATTTCCATTGTCATCACAATCCTCCATGAACCTTGGGATCACATTGTTTCATACCCCTGTCATCACAATGCTCCATGCTCCTTGAAATCCAAATGATACATGACCTCTGTCATCACAATGCTCCAAACCCTTGTGATCACAATGTTCCATAACACTTGTCATCACAATGCTCCATGATGCCTGTCATCACAATACTCCATGCCCTTTTTATCCCAATGCTCCATAACCTTTGTCATCACAATTCTCAATACACTTGTCATCACAAGGCTCCCTGACACTTGTCATCAGAATGCTCCTTCAAACCTGTCACGAAAAGGCACCATGCATCTTTCATCACAATGCCCCATGCCATTTTCATCTCAATGCTCCATGCCATTCTCATTAAAATACTCCACAAGCTTGTCATCAGAATGCTCCATGACCCTTGTCATCACAGTTCTACATGCACTTGTCAGCACAATGTTCCCTGACCCTTGTCATCACAATGCTCCAAGCCATTGTCATCACAATGCTCCATTACCTTTGTCATCAGAATCCTCCATGACACTTGGCATCACAATGCTCCATGCCATTGTCATAACATTGGGCCATTACATATGTCATCACAATGCTTCCTGACACCTGTCTTCACAATATTGCATGACCTGGTCATCACATTGATCCATGCCCTTGTCATCACAATGCGCCATTCCAACTGTCATCACAATAATCCATGAAACTTATTAGACCAATGTTCCATGCCCTTGTCATCACAATGCTCCATGCCCTTGTCATCACAAAACTCCATGACGCATGTCATCAGAATGCTCCATGGACTTCTCATCACATTGCTCCATGCCCTAGTCATCACAATGCTCCAAGAACCCTGTAAATACAATGCTCCGTGCCCATTTTCATCACAATTCTACATGAGATTTGTCATCACAATTCTCCATGGTCTTCTCATCACAATGCTCCAGGACCTTGTCATCACCATGCTCCAATCACTTGTCATCATAATGCTCCATGACCACTATCATCACAACACTCCATGACACCTGACAACACAATGATCCTTGACTCTTGTCATCACAATTCTCCATTCCCTAGTCATCACAATGCTGCATGACCCGTGTCATCACAACACTCCATGAACATTTTCAGCCTTGGGCTCCATGACCCTTCTCATCACAATATTCCATGCCCTTGTCATCCCAATGGTCCATGACCCCTATATTCACAAAGCTCCGTGACGCTTGTCATCACAGTGCTCCATGACAACTGTCATCACAATGTTCCATGCCATTGTCAGCAAAATGCTACATGACCTTGTCATTACAATGCTCTATGCGCTTGTCATCACAAAACTCCATTTCCATTGTCATCACAATCCTCCATGAACTTTGGGATCACATTGCATCATGCCCTTGTCATTACAATGCTCCATGCTCGTTGAAATCAAAATGATCCATGACCTCTCTCATCACAATGCTCCAAACCCTTGTGATCACAGTGTTCCATAACACTTGTCATCACAACGCTCCATGATGCCTGTCATCAAAATACACCATACCCTTTTCATCACAATGTTCCATACCATTGTCATCAAAATACTCCACAAGCTTGTCATCAGAATGCTCCATGACACTTGTCATCACAATTCTCCATGCACTTGTCAGCACAATGCTCCCTGACCCTTGTCATCACAATGCTCCAAGCCATTGTCATCACAATGCTCCATTACCTTTGTCATCAGAATCCTCCATGACACTTGGTCTCACAATGCTCCATGCCATTGTCATGACAATGGGCCATTACATATGTCATCACAATGCTCCCTGACACCTGTCTTCACAATACTGCATGACCTGGTCATCACAAGGCTCCATGCCCTTGTCATCACAATGCACCTTTCCAACAGTCATCGCAATAATACATGAAACATATTAGACCAATGATCCATGCCCTTGCCATCACAATGCTCCATTACCCCAGTCATAACAATGCTCCATGACCCCTGCCATCACGATGTTCCATGGCCTTGTCATCACAAGGCTCCATGACACTTCTCATCACAATGATCCAAGACCCCTGTAATCACAATGCTCCACAACCTTCTCATCACAATGCTCCATGGCCAATATCATCAAAATGCTCCATGACCACTGTCATCACAACACTCCATGACACCTGACAACCCAATGATCCGGGACACTTGTCATCACCGTGCTCCATTCCCTAGTCATCACAATGCTCCATGACCCCTGTCATCACAACACTCCATGAATATTTTCAGCCCATTGCTCCATGACACTTTTCATCACAGTGATCAATGCCCTTGTCTTCCCAATGCTCCATGACCACTGTATTCACAATGATCCGTGACGGTTGTCATCACAGTGCTCCATGACACCTGTCATCAAAATGCTCCATGTGTTTGTCAGCAAAATGCTACATGACCTTGTCATTTCAATGCTCTATGCGCTTGTCATCACAATACTCCATTTCCATTGTCATCACAATCCTCCATGAAACTTGGGATCACATTGCTTCATGCCCTTGTCATCACAATGCTCCATGCTCCTTGAAATCAAAATGATCCATGACCTCTGTCATCACAATGCTCCAAACCCTTGTGATCACAGTGTTCCATAACACTTGTCATCACAACACTCCATGATGCCTGTCATCACAATACTCCCTGCACTTTTCATCACAATGCTACATGACCTTGGTCATCACAATGCTCAATACACTTGTCATCAAAATGCTCCCTGACACTTGTTGTCTGTATGCTCCTTGAACCCTGTCATGACAAGGCTCCATTCCTTTTTCATCACAATGATCCATGTCCTTTTCATCACAATGCTCCAAGACCAATGTAATCTCAATGCTCCATGCCATTGTCATCACAAACCTCAATGACGCATGTCATCAGAATCCTCCATGGACTTCTCATCACAATGGTCCATGCCCTAGTCATCACAATGCTCCAAGACCCCTGTAATCACAATGCTCCTTGCCCCTTTTCATCAGAATGTTCCATGAGATTGTCATCACAAGTCTTCATGGCCTTCTCATCACAATGCTCCAGGACCTTATAATCCCCATGCTCCATTCCCTGGTCTTCAAAATGCTCCATGACCACAGTCATCACAACACTCCATGACACCTGACAACACAATGATCTGGGACTCTTGTCATCACAATGCTCCATGACCCGTGTCATCACAATACTCCATGAACATTTTCAGCCAAGTGCTCCATGACCCTTGTCATCCCAATGATCCATGCCCTTGTCATCCCAATGCTCCATGACCGGTGTATTCACAATGCTCCGTGACGCTTGTCATCACAGTGCTCCATGACACGTCATCACAATGGTCCATGCCTTTGTCAGCAAAATGCTCCACGACATTGTCATTATAATGCTTTATGCGCTTGTCATCTCAATACACCATCTCCATTGTCATCACAATCCTCCATGAACATTGTAATCACATTGCTTCATGCCCTTGTCATCACAATGCTCCATGCTCCTTGAAATCAAAATGATCCATGACCTCTGTCATCACAATGCTCCAAACACTTTTGATCACATTGTTCCATAACACTTGTCATCACAACGCTCCATGATGCCTGTCATCACAATACTTCATGCCCTATTCATCACAATGCTCCATGACCTTTGTCATCACAATGCTCAATACACTTGTCATCACAATGCTCCCTGACACTTGTCATCAGAATGCTCCTTGAACCCTGTCATAACAATGATCCATGCCTTTTTCATCGCAATACCCCATGCCGTTTTCATCACAATGCTCCATGTCATTGTCATCAGAATACACCACAAGCTTGTCATCAGAATGCTCTATGACAGTTGTCATCACAATTCTCCATGCACTTGTCAGCACAATGCTCCCTGACCATTTTCATCACAATGCTCCAAGCCATTGTCATCACAATGCTCCATTACCTTTGTCATCAGAATCCTCCATGACACTTGGCATCACAATGCTCCATGCCATTGTCATCACAATGGGCCATGACATATGTCATCACAATGCTCCCTGACACCTCTCTTCACAATACTGCATGACATGGTCATCACAATGCTCCATGCCCTTGTCATCACAATGTGCCATTCCAACTGTCATTGCAATAATCCATACAACTTATTAGACCAATGTTCCATGCCCTTGGCATCACAATGCTCCATGCCCTTGTTATCACAATGCTCCATGACCCCTGTCATCACAATGCTCCGTGACTCCAGTCATCACAATGCTTCATGACATTTGTCATCACAATGGTCCATGCCCTCGTCATCAACAGTCTCTGTGACCTTTTTAACCACAATGGTCCATGAACTTTTCTTCACAATGCTCTTTGACACTTATCATCAAAATGCTCCATGTGCTTGTCAGCACAATGCTCCATGACACATGTCATTACAGTGCACCATACGCTTGTCATCACAGTGCTCCACAATCTTGTCATCACAATGCTCCTTAATATATGTCATCACAATGCTCCATGCACTTCTCATCAAAATGCTCTCTCACCACTGATATCACAATGCTACATCACTATTTGTCACAATACTCGCTCAACCCTTTCATCACAATGTTCCATGACTCCTGTCATCACAATGCTACATGCACTTATCATCACAATATTCGATGACCCCTGACATCACAATGTTCCATAACACCTGTCATCAAAATGTTCCATGACACTTTTCATCAAATTGCTCCATGACCCTGTCATCAGAATGCTCCCTGCACTTCTCATCACAACGCACAATGCCCTTGCCATCAAAATGCTCCATGGCCTTTGTCATCACAAAGATCCATGACCCTTGGCATCACAATGCTCCATGTCATTGTCATCACAATGATCCATGAACGCTCTCATCACATTGATCCAGGCCCTTGTCTTCACAAAGCTCCATGACACATGTCATCAAAATGCTCCATGGCCTTCTCATCACAACGCTCCATGCCCTTGCCATCACAATGCTCCATTACCGCTCTCATAACAATGCTCCATGACCCCTGCCATCACGATGTTCCATGGTCTTGTCATCACAAAGCTCCATAACCCTTCTCATCACAATGCTCCAAGAACCCTGTAATCACAATGCTCTATGCCCTTTTTCATCTCAATGATCCATGAACCCTGTCATCACAATGCACCATGCCCATCATCATAATGCTTCATGTTATTGTCATCACAATGAAATCAAAATGCTGCATGACCTCTGTCATAACAATGCTCCAAACCCTTGTGATCACAATATACCGTAACACTTGTCATCACAAAGCTCAATGACGCATGCCATCAGAATGATCCTTGTTCTTCGCCTCACAAAGCTCCATGCCCTTGTCATCACAATGTTCAAAGACCCCTGTAATCACAATGCTCCTTTGCCTTGTCATCAAAAAACTCCATGACGCATGTCATCACAAGTCTCCATGGTCTTCTCATCACAATGCTCCAGGACCTTGTCATTACCGTGCTCCATTCCCTTGTCATCACAATGCTCCATGACCCCTGTCATCACAATAATCTATGAATATTTTCAACTAAATGCTCCACGACCTACTCATCACAATGCTCCATGGCCAATATCATCACAATGCTCCATGACCACTGTCATCACAACACTCCATGACACCTGACAACAAAATGATCCGGGACTCTTGTCATCACAATGCTCCATTCCCTAGTCATCACAATGCTCCATGACCCCTGTCATCACAACACTCCATGAACATTTTCAGCCCAGTGCTCCATGACACCTGTCATCATAATGCCCCATGCCTTTGTCAGCAAAATGCTACATGACCTTGTCATTATAATGCTCTATGCGCTTGTCATCTCTATACTCCATTACCATTGTCCTCACAATCCTCCATGAACCTTGGGATCAGATTGCTTCATGCAGTTTTCATCACAATGCTCCATGCTCCTTGAAATCAAAATGATCCATGACCTCTCTCACCACAATGCTCGAAACCCTTGTGATCACAATGTTCCATAACACTTGTCATCACAACGCTCCATGATGGCTGTCATCACAATACTCCATGCTATTTTCATCACAATGCTCCATGACCTTTGTCATCACAATGCTCGATACCCTTGTCATCACAATGCTCCCTGACACTGGTCATCAGAATGCTCCTTGAACCCTGTCATGACAAGGCTCCATGCCTTTTTCATCACAATGCCCCATACGGTTTTCATCACAATGCTCCATGTCATTGTCATCAAAATACTCCACAAGCTTGTCATCAGAATGCTCCATGACCCTTGTCATCACAATTCTCCATGCACTTGTCAGCACAATGCTCCCTGACCCTTGTCATCACAATGCTCCAAGCCATTGTCATCACAATGCTCCATTACCTTTGTCATCAGAATCCTCCATGACACTTTGCATCACAATGCTCCATGCCATTGTCATCACAATGGTTCATTACATATGTCATCACAATGCTCCCTGATAACTCTCTTCACAATACTGCATGACCTGGTCATCACAATGCTGCAAGCCATTGTCATCACAATGCTCCATTACCTTTGTCATCAGAATCCTCCATGACACTTGGCATCACAATGCTTCATGCCATTGTCATCACAATGGGCCCTTACAAATGTCATCACATTGCTCCCTGATACCTCTCTTCACAATACTGCATGACCTGGTCATCACAATGCTCCATGCCCTTGTCATCACAATGTTCCATTCCTACTGTCATCACAATAATCCATGAAACTTATTAGACCAATGTTTCATGCCCTTGTCTTCACAATGCTCCATACCCTTGTTATCACAATGTTCCAACACCCCTGTAATCAGAATGCTCCGTGCCCCTTTTCATCAGTATGCTCCATGAGACTTGTCATCACAAGGCTCCATGGTTTCTCATCACAATGCTCAAGGACCTTGTCATCACAATGCTTCATGACATTGTCATGAAAATTCTCAATGGCCCTTTTCATCATAATGCTCCAAGCCCAAGTAATGACAATGCTCCATTATAATTGTCATCACATCCTCCATTACATTTGACATCACAATGCTCTATGCCATTGTCATCGCAATGGACCATGGCATATGTCATCAAAATGCTCCCTGACACCTGTCTTCACAATACTCCATTCCCTTGTCTTCACAATGCTCCATACCCTTGTCATCACAATGCACGATGTCCACTGTCATCACAATAATCAATTAAACTTGTCAGAACAATGCTCCATGCCCCTGTCATCACAATGCTCCATGCCCTTGTCATCACAATGCTCCATGACCCCTGTCATCACAATGTTCCATGACTCCAGTCATCACAATGTTTCATAACGTTTGCCATCACAGCGGTCCATGCCCGCATCATCACAAGGCTCTGTGACCTTTGTAACCACAATGCTCCATGAACTTTTCATCACAATGCTCCGTGATCCTTGTCATCACAATGCTCCATGCCTGTGTCAGTACAATGCTCCATGACCTTTGTCATCACAATGTGCCATGCACTTTTCATCACAATGATCCACAACCTTGTCATCGCTATGCTCCATAAACCTTGTAATCACAATGCTCCATGCACTTCTCATCCATATGCTCTCTCTCATGAGATATGTCAATGTTCCATGACTAGTCATCACAGTCCTCCCTCACCCCAGTTATCACAATGTTCCATGAGCCCTATCATCACAATGCTATATCCCCTTATCAGCACAATGTTCCATGACCCCTGACATCACAATGTTCCATAACCCCTGTCATCAAAATGCTCCATGACCCTTTTCATCCCAAAGCTCCATGAACCCTGGCATCACAATGTTCTATAACCCCTGTCATCAAAATATTCCATTACACTTTTCATCAAATTGCTGCATGACCCTGTCATCAAAATGCTCCCTGCAATTCTCATCACAATGCACCACACACTTGTCATCAAAATGCTCCATGACCTATGTCATCACAAACTCCATGACCGTTGGCATCACAATGCTCCATGTCATTGCCATCACGATGCTCCATGAACCCTCTCATCACATTGCTCCATGCACTTGTCATCACAAAGCTCTATGACACTTGTCATCACAATGCTCGATGCCATTCTCATCACAATGCTCCATGCCCTTGACATTACAATCGTCCATGACCCAAGTATCACAGTGTTCCGTGCCCTTCTCATCACAATGCTCCATATCCAATCTCATCACAATAATCCATGAAACATTTTAGACCAATGCTCAATGCCCTTCTCATAACAATGCTCCATTACCTCTGTCATAACAATGCTCCATGACCACTGCCATCACAATGTTCCACGGCCTTGTCATCACAAGGCTCCATGACCCTTGTCATCACAATGCTCCAAGACCCCTGTAATCACAAAGCTCCATGCCCTTGTCATCACAAAGCTCCATGACACATATCATCAGAAGGTTCCATGGCATTCTCGTCACAATGCTCCATGCCCTTGTCATCACAATGCTCCAAGACACCTGCAGTCACAGTGATCCATGCACCTTTTCATCAGAATGCTCCATGAGACTTGTCATCACAAGTCTCCATGGTCATCTCATCACAATGCTCCTGGACATTGTCATCACCATGCTCCATGCACTTGTCATCATAATGCTCCAAGACCCCTGTAATCACAATGCTCCCTGTCCCTTTTCATCAGAATGCACCATGAGACTTGTCATCACAAATCCCCATTGTCTTCTCATTACAATGCTCCAGGACCTTGTTATCACCATGCTCCATTCCCTTGTCATCACAATGCTCCATGACCCCTGTCATCACAATACTCTATGAATATTTTCAGCCAAATGCTCCATGACCTTCTCATCACAATGCTCCATGACCAATATCATCACAATGCTTCATGACCACTGTCATCACAACACTCCATCACACCTGACAACACAGCGATCCGGGACTCTTGTCATCACAATGCTCCAAGTCCCCTGTAATCAGAGTAATCCATGACCACTGTCATCACAATAATCCATGAACATTTTCAGCCCAATGCTCCATGACCCTTGTCATCACAATGATCCATGCCCTTGTCATCCCAATGCTCCATGACCCCTGTATTCACAATGCTCCGTGACGCTTTTCATCACAGTGCTCCATGACACCTGTCATCACAATGCTCCATGCCTTTGTCAGCAAAATGCTATATAACCTTGTCATTACAATGCTCTATGTGCTTGTCATCACAATACTCCATTACCATTGTCATCACAATCCTCCATGAAACTTGGAATCACATTGCTTCATGCCCTTGTCATCACAATGCTCCATGCTCCTTGAAATCAAAATGATCCATGACCTCTGTTATCACAATACTCCAAACACTTGTGATCACAAAGTTCCATAACACTTGTCATCACAATGATCCATGATGCCTGTCATCACAATACTCCATGCCCTTTTCATCACAATGCTCCATGACCTTTGTCATCACAATTCTCAATATACATGTCATCACAATGCTCCCTGACAATTGTCATCAGAATGCTGCTTGAACCCTGTCACGAAAAGGCTCCATGCATTTTTCATCACAAAGTCCCATGCCATTTTCATCACAATGCTCCATGCCATTGTCATCAAAATACTCCACATGCTTGTCATCAGAATGCTCCATGACCCTTGTCATCACAATTCTCCATGCACTTGTCAGCACAATGCTCCCTGACCCTTGTCATCACAATGCTCCAAGCCATTGTCATCACAATGCTCCATTACCTTTGGCATCAGAATCCTCCATGACACTTGGCATCACAATGCTCCATGCCATTGTCATCACAATGGGCCTTTACATATGTCATCACAATGCTCCCTGACACCTCTCTTCACAATACTGCCTGACCTGGTCATCACAAACCTCCATGCCCTTGTCATCACAATGCGCCATTCCAACAGTCATCACAATAATCCATGAAACTTATTAGACCAATGCTCCATGCCCTTGTCATCACAATGCTCCATGCCCTTGTTATCACAATGTTCCAAGACCCATGTAATCAGAATGCTCCATGCCCCTTTTCATCAGTATGCTCTATGAGACTTGTCATCACAAGGCTCCATGGCTTTCTCATCACAATACTCCATGCCCTTGTCATCTCAATGCTCCATGACCCCTGTCATCACAATGCTCCGTGACTCCAGTCATCACAATGCTTCATAACATTTGTCATCACAATGTTCCATGCCCGTGTCATCACAAGGCTCTGTGACCTTTGTAACCACAATGCTTCATGAACTTTTCATCACAATGCTCCGGACACTTGTCATCACAATGCTCCATGCCTTTATCAGAAAAATGCTCCATGACCCTTGTCATCACAATGCACCATGCGCTTTTCATCACAATGATCCACAACTTTGTCATTGCTATGCTCCATAAACCTTGTAATCACAATGCTCCATGCACTTCTCATCCAAATGCTCTCTCACATGAGATATCACAATGTTCCATCACTAGTCATCACAATCATCCCTCACCCCTGTTATCACAATGTTCCATGACCCCTGTCATCACAATGCTACATTTGCTTATCAGAACAATGTTCCATGACCCCTGATATCACAATGTTCCATAACCCCTGTCATCAAAATTCTCCATGACCATTTTCATCTCAAAGCTCCATGACGCCTGGCATCACAGTGTTCTATAACCACAGTCATCAAAATGTTCCATTACAACTTTCATCAAATTGCTGCATGACCCGGTCATCAAAATGCTCCCTGCCCTTCTCATCACAATGCACTGCACCCTTGTCATCAAAATGCTCCATGACTTTGGTCATCACAAAGCTCCATGACCCTTGGCATCACAATGCTCCATGTCATTGTCATCACAATGCTCCATAAACCCTCTCATCACATTGCTCCATGCCCTTGTCATCACAAAGCTCCATGACACTTGTCACCACAATGCTCGATGCCCGTCTCATCACAATGCTCCATGCCCTTGTCATTAAAATCCTCCATGACCCATGTATCACAGTGTACCGTGCCCTTGTCATCACAATGCTCCATGCCCACACTCAGAGCAATAATCCATGAAATATTTCAGACCAATGCTCAATGCCCTTCTCATCACAATGCTCCATTACATCTGTCATAACAATGCTCCATGACCCCTGCCATCACAATGTTCCACGGCCTTGTCATCACAAGGTTCCATGACCCTTGTCATCACGATGCTCCCAGACCCATGTAATCACAGAGCTCCATGCCCTTGTAATCACAAAGCTCCATGACGCATGTATTCAGAATGTTCCATGGCCTTCTCCTCACAATGCTACATGCCCTTGTCATCACAATGCTCCAAGACCCCTATAATCACAATGCTCCATGCCCCTTTTCATCAGAATGCTCCATGAGACTTGTCATCACAAGTCTCCATTGTCATCTCATCACAATGCTCAAGGAACTTGTCATCACCATGCTCCATGGCCCCTGTCATCACAATACTCCATGATCATTTTCAGCCCAATGCTCCATGACATTCTCATCACAATGCTCCATGACCAATATCATCACAATGCTCCATTTCTTTTGTCATCAGAATCCTCCATGACACTTGCCATCACAATGCTCCATGCAGTTGTCATCACAATGGGACATTACATATGTCATCACAATGCTCCCTAATACCTCTCTTCACAATACTGCATGACCTGGTCATCACAATGCTCCATGCCCTTGTCATCACAATGTTCCATTCCTACTGTCATCACAATAATCCATGAAACTTATTAGACCAATGTTTCATGCCCTTGTCATCACAATGCTCCATACCCTTGTTATCACAATGTTCCAACACCCCTGTAATCAGAATGCTCCGTGCCCCTTTTCATCAGTATGCTCCATGAGACTTGTCATCACAAGGCTCCATGGTTTCTCATCACAATGCTCAAGGACCTTGTCATCACAATGCTTCATGACATTGTCATGAAAATTCTCAATGGCCCTTTTCATCATAATGCTCCAAGCCCAAGTAATGACAATGCTCCATTATAATTGTCATCACATCCTCCATTACATTTGACATCACAATGCTCTATGCCATTGTCATCGCAATGGACCATGGCATATGTCATCAAAATGCTCCCTGACACCTGTCTTCACAATACTCCATTCCCTTGTCTTCACAATGCTCCATACCCTTGTCATCACAATGCACGATGTCCACTGTCATCACAATAATCAATTAAACTTGTCAGAACAATGCTCCATGCCCCTGTCATCACAATGCTCCATGCCCTTGTCATCACAATGCTCCATGACCCCTGTCATCACAATGTTCCATGACTCCAGTCATCACAATGTTTCATAACGTTTGCCATCACAGCGGTCCATGCCCGCATCATCACAAGGCTCTGTGACCTTTGTAACCACAATGCTCCATGAACTTTTCATCACAATGCTCCGTGATCCTTGTCATCACAATGCTCCATGCCTGTGTCAGTACAATGCTCCATGACCTTTGTCATCACAATGTGCCATGCACTTTTCATCACAATGATCCACAACCTTGTCATCGCTATGCTCCATAAACCTTGTAATCACAATGCTCCATGCACTTCTCATCCATATGCTCTCTCTCATGAGATATGTCAATGTTCCATGACTAGTCATCACAGTCCTCCCTCACCCCAGTTATCACAATGTTCCATGAGCCCTATCATCACAATGCTATATCCCCTTATCAGCACAATGTTCCATGACCCCTGACATCACAATGTTCCATAACCCCTGTCATCAAAATGCTCCATGACCCTTTTCATCCCAAAGCTCCATGAACCCTGGCATCACAATGTTCTATAACCCCTGTCATCAAAATATTCCATTACACTTTTCATCAAATTGCTGCATGACCCTGTCATCAAAATGCTCCCTGCAATTCTCATCACAATGCACCACACACTTGTCATCAAAATGCTCCATGACCTATGTCATCACAAACTCCATGACCGTTGGCATCACAATGCTCCATGTCATTGCCATCACGATGCTCCATGAACCCTCTCATCACATTGCTCCATGCACTTGTCATCACAAAGCTCTATGACACTTGTCATCACAATGCTCGATGCCATTCTCATCACAATGCTCCATGCCCTTGACATTACAATCGTCCATGACCCAAGTATCACAGTGTTCCGTGCCCTTCTCATCACAATGCTCCATATCCAATCTCATCACAATAATCCATGAAACATTTTAGACCAATGCTCAATGCCCTTCTCATAACAATGCTCCATTACCTCTGTCATAACAATGCTCCATGACCACTGCCATCACAATGTTCCACGGCCTTGTCATCACAAGGCTCCATGACCCTTGTCATCACAATGCTCCAAGACCCCTGTAATCACAAAGCTCCATGCCCTTGTCATCACAAAGCTCCATGACACATATCATCAGAAGGTTCCATGGCATTCTCGTCACAATGCTCCATGCCCTTGTCATCACAATGCTCCAAGACACCTGCAGTCACAGTGATCCATGCACCTTTTCATCAGAATGCTCCATGAGACTTGTCATCACAAGTCTCCATGGTCATCTCATCACAATGCTCCTGGACATTGTCATCACCATGCTCCATGCACTTGTCATCATAATGCTCCAAGACCCCTGTAATCACAATGCTCCCTGTCCCTTTTCATCAGAATGCACCATGAGACTTGTCATCACAAATCCCCATTGTCTTCTCATTACAATGCTCCAGGACCTTGTTATCACCATGCTCCATTCCCTTGTCATCACAATGCTCCATGACCCCTGTCATCACAATACTCTATGAATATTTTCAGCCAAATGCTCCATGACCTTCTCATCACAATGCTCCATGACCAATATCATCACAATGCTTCATGACCACTGTCATCACAACACTCCATCACACCTGACAACACAGCGATCCGGGACTCTTGTCATCACAATGCTCCAAGTCCCCTGTAATCAGAGTAATCCATGACCACTGTCATCACAATAATCCATGAACATTTTCAGCCCAATGCTCCATGACCCTTGTCATCACAATGATCCATGCCCTTGTCATCCCAATGCTCCATGACCCCTGTATTCACAATGCTCCGTGACGCTTTTCATCACAGTGCTCCATGACACCTGTCATCACAATGCTCCATGCCTTTGTCAGCAAAATGCTATATAACCTTGTCATTACAATGCTCTATGTGCTTGTCATCACAATACTCCATTACCATTGTCATCACAATCCTCCATGAAACTTGGAATCACATTGCTTCATGCCCTTGTCATCACAATGCTCCATGCTCCTTGAAATCAAAATGATCCATGACCTCTGTTATCACAATACTCCAAACACTTGTGATCACAAAGTTCCATAACACTTGTCATCACAATGATCCATGATGCCTGTCATCACAATACTCCATGCCCTTTTCATCACAATGCTCCATGACCTTTGTCATCACAATTCTCAATATACATGTCATCACAATGCTCCCTGACACTTGTCATCAGAATGCTGCTTGAACCCTGTCACGAAAAGGCTCCATGCATTTTTCATCACAAAGTCCCATGCCATTTTCATCACAATGCTCCATGCCATTGTCATCAAAATACTCCACATGCTTGTCATCAGAATGCTCCATGACCCTTGTCATCACAATTCTCCATGCACTTGTCAGCACAATGCTCCCTGACCCTTGTCATCACAATGCTCCAAGCCATTGTCATCACAATGCTCCATTACCTTTGGCATCAGAATCCTCCATGACACTTGGCATCACAATGCTCCATGCCATTGTCATCACAATGGGCCTTTACATATGTCATCACAATGCTCCCTGACACCTCTCTTCACAATACTGCCTGACCTGGTCATCACAAACCTCCATGCCCTTGTCATCACAATGCGCCATTCCAACTGTCATCACAATAATCCATGAAACTTATTAGACCAATGCTCCATGCCCTTGTCATCACAATGCTCCATGCCCTTGTTATCACAATGTTCCAAGACCCATGTAATCAGAATGCTCCATGCCCCTTTTCATCAGTATGCTCTATGAGACTTGTCATCACAAGGCTCCATGGTTTTCTCATCACAATACTCCATGCCCTTGTCATCTCAATGCTCCATGACCCCTGTCATCACAATGCTCCGTGACTCCAGTCATCACAATGCTTCATAACATTTGTCATCACAATGTTCCATGCCCGTGTCATCACAAGGCTCTGTGACCTTTGTAACCACAATGCTTCATGAACTTTTCATCACAATGCTCCGGACACTTGTCATCACAATGCTCCATGCCTTTATCAGAAAAATGCTCCATGACCCTTGTCATCACAATGCACCATGCGCTTTTCATCACAATGATCCACAACTTTGTCATTGCTATGCTCCATAAACCTTGTAATCACAATGCTCCATGCACTTCTCATCCAAATGCTCTCTCACATGAGATATCACAATGTTCCATCACTAGTCATCACAATCATCCCTCACCCCTGTTATCACAATGTTCCATGACCCCTGTCATCACAATGCTACATTTGCTTATCAGAACAATGTTCCATGACCCCTGATATCACAATGTTCCATAACCCCTGTCATCAAAATTCTCCATGACCATTTTCATCTCAAAGCTCCATGACGCCTGGCATCACAGTGTTCTATAACCACAGTCATCAAAATGTTCCATTACAACTTTCATCAAATTGCTGCATGACCCGGTCATCAAAATGCTCCCTGCCCTTCTCATCACAATGCACTGCACCCTTGTCATCAAAATGCTCCATGACTTTGGTCATCACAAAGCTCCATGACCCTTGGCATCACAATGCTCCATGTCATTGTCATCACAATGCTCCATAAACCCTCTCATCACATTGCTCCATGCCCTTGTCATCACAAAGCTCCATGACACTTGTCACCACAATGCTCGATGCCCGTCTCATCACAATGCTCCATGCCCTTGTCATTAAAATCCTCCATGACCCATGTATCACAGTGTACCGTGCCCTTGTCATCACAATGCTCCATGCCCACACTCAGAGCAATAATCCATGAAATATTTCAGACCAATGCTCAATGCCCTTCTCATCACAATGCTCCATTACATCTGTCATAACAATGCTCCATGACCCCTGCCATCACAATGTTCCACGGCCTTGTCATCACAAGGTTCCATGACCCTTGTCATCACGATGCTCCCAGACCCATGTAATCACAGAGCTCCATGCCCTTGTAATCACAAAGCTCCATGACGCATGTATTCAGAATGTTCCATGGCCTTCTCCTCACAATGCTACATGCCCTTGTCATCACAATGCTCCAAGACCCCTATAATCACAATGCTCCATGCCCCTTTTCATCAGAATGCTCCATGAGACTTGTCATCACAAGTCTCCATTGTCATCTCATCACAATGCTCAAGGAACTTGTCATCACCATGCTCCATGGCCCCTGTCATCACAATACTCCATGATCATTTTCAGCCCAATGCTCCATGACATTCTCATCACAATGCTCCATGACCAATATCATCACAATGCTCCATTTCTTTTGTCATCAGAATCCTCCATGACACTTGCCATCACAATGCTCCATGCAGTTGTCATCACAATGGGACATTACATATGTCATCACAATGCTCCCTAATACCTCTCTTCACAATACTGCATGACCTGGTCATCACAATGCTCCATGCCCTTGTCATCACAATGTTCCATTCCTACTGTCATCACAATAATCCATGAAACTTATTAGACCAATGTTTCATGCCCTTGTCATCACAATGCTCCATACCCTTGTTATCACAATGTTCCAACACCCCTGTAATCAGAATGCTCCGTGCCCCTTTTCATCAGTATGCTCCATGAGACTTGTCATCACAAGGCTCCATGGTTTCTCATCACAATGCTCAAGGACCTTGTCATCACAATGCTTCATGACATTGTCATGAAAATTCTCAATGGCCCTTTTCATCATAATGCTCCAAGCCCAAGTAATGACAATGCTCCATTATAATTGTCATCACATCCTCCATTACATTTGACATCACAATGCTCTATGCCATTGTCATCGCAATGGACCATGGCATATGTCATCAAAATGCTCCCTGACACCTGTCTTCACAATACTCCATTCCCTTGTCTTCACAATGCTCCATACCCTTGTCATCACAATGCACGATGTCCACTGTCATCACAATAATCAATTAAACTTGTCAGAACAATGCTCCATGCCCCTGTCATCACAATGCTCCATGCCCTTGTCATCACAATGCTCCATGACCCCTGTCATCACAATGTTCCATGACTCCAGTCATCACAATGTTTCATAACGTTTGCCATCACAGCGGTCCATGCCCGCATCATCACAAGGCTCTGTGACCTTTGTAACCACAATGCTCCATGAACTTTTCATCACAATGCTCCGTGATCCTTGTCATCACAATGCTCCATGCCTGTGTCAGTACAATGCTCCATGACCTTTGTCATCACAATGTGCCATGCACTTTTCATCACAATGATCCACAACCTTGTCATCGCTATGCTCCATAAACCTTGTAATCACAATGCTCCATGCACTTCTCATCCATATGCTCTCTCTCATGAGATATGTCAATGTTCCATGACTAGTCATCACAGTCCTCCCTCACCCCAGTTATCACAATGTTCCATGAGCCCTATCATCACAATGCTATATCCCCTTATCAGCACAATGTTCCATGACCCCTGACATCACAATGTTCCATAACCCCTGTCATCAAAATGCTCCATGACCCTTTTCATCCCAAAGCTCCATGAACCCTGGCATCACAATGTTCTATAACCCCTGTCATCAAAATATTCCATTACACTTTTCATCAAATTGCTGCATGACCCTGTCATCAAAATGCTCCCTGCAATTCTCATCACAATGCACCACACACTTGTCATCAAAATGCTCCATGACCTATGTCATCACAAACTCCATGACCGTTGGCATCACAATGCTCCATGTCATTGCCATCACGATGCTCCATGAACCCTCTCATCACATTGCTCCATGCACTTGTCATCACAAAGCTCTATGACACTTGTCATCACAATGCTCGATGCCATTCTCATCACAATGCTCCATGCCCTTGACATTACAATCGTCCATGACCCAAGTATCACAGTGTTCCGTGCCCTTCTCATCACAATGCTCCATATCCAATCTCATCACAATAATCCATGAAACATTTTAGACCAATGCTCAATGCCCTTCTCATAACAATGCTCCATTACCTCTGTCATAACAATGCTCCATGACCACTGCCATCACAATGTTCCACGGCCTTGTCATCACAAGGCTCCATGACCCTTGTCATCACAATGCTCCAAGACCCCTGTAATCACAAAGCTCCATGCCCTTGTCATCACAAAGCTCCATGACACATATCATCAGAAGGTTCCATGGCATTCTCGTCACAATGCTCCATGCCCTTGTCATCACAATGCTCCAAGACACCTGCAGTCACAGTGATCCATGCACCTTTTCATCAGAATGCTCCATGAGACTTGTCATCACAAGTCTCCATGGTCATCTCATCACAATGCTCCTGGACATTGTCATCACCATGCTCCATGCACTTGTCATCATAATGCTCCAAGACCCCTGTAATCACAATGCTCCCTGCCCCTTTTCATCAGAATGCACCATGAGACTTGTCATCACAAATCCCCATTGTCTTCTCATTACAATGCTCCAGGACCTTGTTATCACCATGCTCCATTCCCTTGTCATCACAATGCTCCATGACCCCTGTCATCACAATACTCTATGAATATTTTCAGCCAAATGCTCCATGACCTTCTCATCACAATGCTCCATGACCAATATCATCACAATGCTTCATGACCACTGTCATCACAACACTCCATCACACCTGACAACACAGCGATCCGGGACTCTTGTCATCACAATGCTCCAAGTCCCCTGTAATCAGAGTAATCCATGACCACTGTCATCACAATAATCCATGAACATTTTCAGCCCAATGCTCCATGACCCTTGTCATCACAATGATCCATGCCCTTGTCATCCCAATGCTCCATGACCCCTGTATTCACAATGCTCCGTGACGCTTTTCATCACAGTGCTCCATGACACCTGTCATCACAATGCTCCATGCCTTTGTCAGCAAAATGCTATATAACCTTGTCATTACAATGCTCTATGTGCTTGTCATCACAATACTCCATTACCATTGTCATCACAATCCTCCATGAAACTTGGAATCACATTGCTTCATGCCCTTGTCATCACAATGCTCCATGCTCCTTGAAATCAAAATGATCCATGACCTCTGTTATCACAATACTCCAAACACTTGTGATCACAAAGTTCCATAACACTTGTCATCACAATGATCCATGATGCCTGTCATCACAATACTCCATGCCCTTTTCATCACAATGCTCCATGACCTTTGTCATCACAATTCTCAATATACATGTCATCACAATGCTCCCTGACACTTGTCATCAGAATGCTGCTTGAACCCTGTCACGAAAAGGCTCCATGCATTTTTCATCACAAAGTCCCATGCCATTTTCATCACAATGCTCCATGCCATTGTCATCAAAATACTCCACATGCTTGTCATCAGAATGCTCCATGACCCTTGTCATCACAATTCTCCATGCACTTGTCAGCACAATGCTCCCTGACCCTTGTCATCACAATGCTCCAAGCCATTGTCATCACAATGCTCCATTACCTTTGGCATCAGAATCCTCCATGACACTTGGCATCACAATGCTCCATGCCATTGTCATCACAATGGGCCTTTACATATGTCATCACAATGCTCCCTGACACCTCTCTTCACAATACTGCCTGACCTGGTCATCACAAACCTCCATGCCCTTGTCATCACAATGCGCCATTCCAACAGTCATCACAATAATCCATGAAACTTATTAGACCAATGCTCCATGCCCTTGTCATCACAATGCTCCATGCCCTTGTTATCACAATGTTCCAAGACCCATGTAATCAGAATGCTCCATGCCCCTTTTCATCAGTATGCTCTATGAGACTTGTCATCACAAGGCTCCATGGTTTTCTCATCACAATACTCCATGCCCTTGTCATCTCAATGCTCCATGACCCCTGTCATCACAATGCTCCGTGACTCCAGTCATCACAATGCTTCATAACATTTGTCATCACAATGTTCCATGCCCGTGTCATCACAAGGCTCTGTGACCTTTGTAACCACAATGCTTCATGAACTTTTCATCACAATGCTCCGGACACTTGTCATCACAATGCTCCATGCCTTTATCAGAAAAATGCTCCATGACCCTTGTCATCACAATGCACCATGCGCTTTTCATCACAATGATCCACAACTTTGTCATTGCTATGCTCCATAAACCTTGTAATCACAATGCTCCATGCACTTCTCATCCAAATGCTCTCTCACATGAGATATCACAATGTTCCATCACTAGTCATCACAATCATCCCTCACCCCTGTTATCACAATGTTCCATGACCCCTGTCATCACAATGCTACATTTGCTTATCAGAACAATGTTCCATGACCCCTGATATCACAATGTTCCATAACCCCTGTCATCAAAATTCTCCATGACCATTTTCATCTCAAAGCTCCATGACGCCTGGCATCACAGTGTTCTATAACCACAGTCATCAAAATGTTCCATTACAACTTTCATCAAATTGCTGCATGACCCGGTCATCAAAATGCTCCCTGCCCTTCTCATCACAATGCACTGCACCCTTGTCATCAAAATGCTCCATGACTTTGGTCATCACAAAGCTCCATGACCCTTGGCATCACAATGCTCCATGTCATTGTCATCACAATGCTCCATAAACCCTCTCATCACATTGCTCCATGCCCTTGTCATCACAAAGCTCCATGACACTTGTCACCACAATGCTCGATGCCCGTCTCATCACAATGCTCCATGCCCTTGTCATTAAAATCCTCCATGACCCATGTATCACAGTGTACCGTGCCCTTGTCATCACAATGCTCCATGCCCACACTCAGAGCAATAATCCATGAAATATTTCAGACCAATGCTCAATGCCCTTCTCATCACAATGCTCCATTACATCTGTCATAACAATGCTCCATGACCCCTGCCATCACAATGTTCCACGGCCTTGTCATCACAAGGTTCCATGACCCTTGTCATCACGATGCTCCCAGACCCATGTAATCACAGAGCTCCATGCCCTTGTAATCACAAAGCTCCATGACGCATGTATTCAGAATGTTCCATGGCCTTCTCCTCACAATGCTACATGCCCTTGTCATCACAATGCTCCAAGACCCCTATAATCACAATGCTCCATGCCCCTTTTCATCAGAATGCTCCATGAGACTTGTCATCACAAGTCTCCATTGTCATCTCATCACAATGCTCAAGGAACTTGTCATCACCATGCTCCATGGCCCCTGTCATCACAATACTCCATGATCATTTTCAGCCCAATGCTCCATGACATTCTCATCACAATGCTCCATGACCAATATCATCACAATGCTCCATTTCTTTTGTCATCAGAATCCTCCATGACACTTGCCATCACAATGCTCCATGCAGTTGTCATCACAATGGGACATTACATATGTCATCACAATGCTCCCTAATACCTCTCTTCACAATACTGCATGACATGGTCATCACAATGCTCCATGCCCTTGTCATTAAAATGCGCCATTCCAACTGTCATCACAATAATCCATGAAACTTATTAGACCAAAGCTCCATGCCCTTGTCATCACAATGCTCCATGCACTTGTTATCACAATGTTTCAAAACCCCTGTAATAAGAATGTTCCATGCCCCTTTTCATCAGTATGCTCCATGAGACTTGTCCTCACAATGCTCCATGGTTTTCTCATCACAATGCTCCAGGACCTTGTCATCACAATGCTTCACGACATTGTCATGAAAATTCTCAATTGCCCTTGTCATCATAATGCTCCAAGCCCTATTCATCACAATGCTCCATTATATTTGTCATCACAATCCTCCATTACATTTGGCATCACAATGCTCCATGCCATTGTCATCGCAATGGACCATGACATATGTCATCACAATGCTCCCTGACAACTTTCTTCACAATACTCCATGCCCTTGTCCTCACAATGCTCCATGCACTTGTCATCACAATGCACCATGTCCACTGTCATCACAATAATCTATGAAACATGTCAGACCAATGCTCCATGCCCCTGTCATCACAATGCTCCATGCCCTTGTCATCACAATGCTCCATTATCCCTGTAATCACAGTGGTCGGTGACTCCAGTCATCATAATGCTTCATAACGTTTGTCATTAACACGGTCCATGCCTGCGTCATCACAAGGCTCTGTGACGTTTGTAACCACAATTCTCCATGAACTTTTCATCACAATGCTCCGTGACCCTTGTCATCACAATGCTCCATTTCTTTGTCATCACCATGCTGCATTCCCTTGTCATCACAATGCTCCATGACACCAGTCATCACAATAATCCATGAACATTTTCAGCCCAATGCTCCACGACCTACTCATCACAATGCTCCATGGCCAATATCATCACAATGCTCCATGACCACTGTCATCACAGCACTCAATGACACCTGACAACACAATGATCCAGGACTCTTGTCATCACAATGCTCCATTCCCTAGTCATCACAATGCTCCATGACCCCTGTATTCACAATGCTCCAAGCCCTTGTCATCACAATGCTCCATTAAATTTGTCATCAGAATCCTCCATGACACTTGACATCACAATGTTCCATTCCATTGTCATCACAATGGGCCATTACATATATCATCACAATGCTCCCTGAAACCTGTCTTCACAATAGTGCATGACCTGGTCATCACAATGCTCCATGCCCCTGTCATCACAATGCACCATGCCCACTGTCAGCACAATAATCTATGAAACATTTCTGACCAATTCTCCATGCCCCTGTCATCACAATGCTCCATGATCTTGTCATCACAATGCTCCATGACCCCTGTCATCACAATTCTCCATGACTCCAGTCATCACAGTGGTTCATAACGTTTGTCATCACAACGGTCCATGCCCGTGTCATCAAAAGGCTCTGTGACCTTTGTAATCACAATGCTACATGAACTTTTCATCACAATGCTCCGTGACCCTTGTCATCACAATGTGCCATGTGCTTTTCATCACAATGATCCACAACCTTGTCATCGCTATGCTCCATAAACCTTGTAATCACAATGCTCCATGCACTTCTCATCAAAATGCTCTCTCACCAGAGATATCACAATGTTCCATCACTAGTCATCACAATCCTCTCTCACCCCTGTTATCACAATGTTCCATGACACCTGTCATCACAATACTACATCCGCTTATCAGCACAATATTCTATGACCCCTGACATCACAATGTTCCATAACCACTGTCATAAAAATGCTCCATGACCCTTTTCATCCCTAAGCTCCATGACCCATGGCATCACAATGTTCTATAAAACCTGTCATCTAAGTGTTCCATTACACTTTTCATCACATTGCTGCATGAACCTGTCATCAAAATGCTCCCTGCCCTTCTCATCACAATGCACCACACCCTTGTCATCAAAATGCTCCATGACCTTTGTCATCACAAAGATCCATGACCCTTGGCATCACAGTGCTCCATGTCATTGTCATCACAAAGCTCCATGACCCTTGATATCACATTGCTCCATGTCATTGTCATCACAAATCTCCATGACCCTTGGCATCACATTGCTCCATGTCATTGTCATCACAATGCTCCATGAACCCTCTCATCACATTGCCCCATGCCCTTGTCATTACAATCCTCCATGACTCATGTATCACAGTGTACCGTGCCCTTATCATCACAATGCTCCATGCCCACACTCATCACAATAATCCATGAAACATTTCAGACCAGTGCTCAATCCCCTTCTCATCACAATGTTCCATAACCTCTGTCATAACAATGCTCAATGTCCCCTGCCATCACAATGTTCCACGGCCTTGTCATCACAAGGCTCCATGACCCTTGTCATCACAATGCTCCAAGACCCCTGTAATCACAATGATCAATGCCCTTGTCATCACAAAGCTCCATGATTCATGTCATTAGAATGTTCCATGGTCTTCTCCTCACAATGCTCCATGCCCTTGTCATCACAATGCTCCAAGACCACTGTAATCACAATGCTCCATGCCCCTTTTCATCAGAATGCACCATAAGAATTGTCATCACAAGTTTACATGGTCCTCTAATCAAAATGCTCCAGGACCTTGTCATCACCATGCTCCATTCCCTTGTCATCACAATGCTCCATGACCCCTGTCATCACAATAATCCATGAATATTTTCAGCCCTATTGTCCATGAACTTCTCATCACAATGCTCCATGACCAATATCATCACAATGCTGAATGACCGCTGTCATCACAATACTCCATGACACCTGACAACACAATGATCCGGGACTCTTTTCATCACAATGCTCCAAGACCCATATAATCACAATGCTCCATGCCTTTGTCAGAAAAATTTTCCATGACCCTTGTCGTCACAACGTGCCACGCACTTTTCATCACAACGGTCCAAAATTTGTCATGGCGATGCTCCATAAATCTTGTAATCACAATGCTCCATGCCCTTCTCATCACAATGCTCCATTACCCCTTTCATAACCATGCTCCATGACCCCTGCCATCACAATATTCCACGGCCTTGTCATCACAAGGCTCCATGACACTTGTCAGCACAATGCTCCAAGACCCCTGTGATCACAATGCTCCATGCACTTGTCATCACAAAGCTCCATGACACATGTCATCAGAATGTTCCATGTCCTCCTCAATAAAATCCTCCATGCCCTTGTCATCACAGTGCTCCAAGACCCCTGTAATCACAATGCTCCATGTCCCTTTTCATCTCAATGCTCCATGAACCCTGTCATCACAATGCATCATGCCCATCATCATAATGCTTCTGGCTATTGTCAGCACAATGAAATCAAAATTCTCCATGACCTCTGTCATCACAATGCTCCATGACCCCAGTCATCACAATACTCCATGAACATTTTCAGCCCAATGCTCCATGACCCTTGTCATCACAATGGTCCATGCCCTTGTCATCCCAATGCTCCATGACCACTGTATTCACAATGCTCCGTGACGCTTGTCATCACAGTGCTCCATGACACGTGTCATCACAATGCTCCATGCCTTTGTCAGCAAAATGCTACATGACATTGTCATTACAATGCTCTACGCCCTTGTCACCACAATAATGCATTACCATTTTCATCACAATCCTCCATGAACATTGGGATCACATTGCTTCATGCCATTGTCATCACAATGCTCCATGCTCCTTGAAATCAAAATGTTCCATGACCTCTGTCATCACAATGCTCCAAACACTTGTGATCACAATGTTCCATAACACTTGTCATCACAACACTCCATGATGACTGTCATCACAATACCCCATGCCCTTTTCATCACAATGCTCCATGACCTTTGTCATCACAATTCTCAATACACTTGTCATCAAAATGCTCCCTGACACTTGTCATGAGAATGCTCCTTGAACCCTGTCACGAAAAGGCTCCATGGATTTTTCATCACAATGCCCGATGCCGATTTCATCACAATGCTCCATGCCACTGTCATCAATATACTCCAAAAGCTTGTCATCAGAATGCTCCATGACCATTGTCATCACAATTCTCCATGCACTTGTCAGCACAATGCTCCCTGACCCTTGTCTTCCGAATGTTCCAAGCCATTGTCATCACAATGCTCCATTACCTTTGTCATCAGAATCCTCCATGACACTTGGCATCACAATGCTCCATGCCATTGTCATCACAATGGGCCATTACATATGTCATCACAATGCTCCCTGACACCTGTCTTCACAATGCTCCATGCCCTGGTCATCACAATGCTCCATGCCCTTGTCATCACAATGCGCCATTCAAACTGTCATTGCAATAATCCATGAAACTTATTAGGCCAATGCTCCATGCCCTTGTCATCACAGTGCTCCATGCCCTAGTTATCACAATGCTCCATGACCCCTGTCATCACAATGTTCCGTGACTCCAATCTGCACAATGCTTCATGACCTTTGTCATCACAATGGTCCATGCCCTCATCATCAACAGTCTCTGTGACCTTTTTAACCACAATGTTCCATGAACTTTTCATCACAATGCTCTTTGACCGTTGTCATCACAATCCTCTGTGCCTTTCTCAGCACAATGATCCATGACCCTTGTCATCACAATGCTCCATGCCCTTGTCATCAAAATGCTCCATTCCAACTGTCATCACAATAATCCATGAAACTTATTAGTCCAATGATCCATGCCCTTGTCGTCACAATGCTCCATGCCCTTGTTATCACAATGCTCCGTGACCCCTGTCATCACAATGCTCCGTGACTCCAGTCATCACAATGCTTCATGACCTTTGTCATCACAATCGTCCATGCCCCCGACATCAACAGTCTCTGTGACCTTTTTAAGCACAATGCTCTATGAAGTTTTCATCACAATGCTCTTTGACCTTTGTCATCACAATGCTCTATGCCTTTCTCAGCAGAATGCTCCATGACCCTTGTCATCACAATGCTCCATGCGCTTGTCAGCACAATGCTCCATGACAGATGTCATCACAATGCACCATGCGCTTGACATCACAGTGCTCCACAATCTTGTCATCACAATACTCCATAAACCTTGTCATCACAATGCTCCATGCACTTCTCATCAAAATGTTCTCTCACCACTGATATCACAATGTTAAATCACTATTCGTCACCATACTCCCTCACACCTGTCATCAAAATGTTCCATAACTCCTGTCATCACAATGTTACATAACAGCTGTCATCAAAATGTTCCTTTACACTTTTCATCAAATTGCTCCAAGACCCTGTCATCACAATGCTCCAAACCCTTGTGATAACAATATTCCATAACATTTGTCATCACAGTGCCCCATGACGCTCATCATCGCATTATCCATAGTCTTCTCATCACAATGCTCAATGACCTTTTTCATCACAATGCTCAATACACTTGTCATAAATATGCTCCCTGACAATTGTTGTCTGTATGCTCCTTGAACCCTCTCATGACAAGGCTCCATGCATTTTTCATCACAATGATCCATGCCCTTTTCATCACAATGCTCCAAGACCCCTGTAATCAGAATGCTCCATGCCCTTGTCACCAAAATGCTCCATGACCTTTGTCATCACAAAGATCCATGACACTTGGCATCACAATGTTCCATGTCATTGTCATCACAATGCTCCATGAACTCTCTCATCACATTGCTTCATGCACTTTTCATGACAAAGCTCCATGACACATGTCATCAGAATGCTCCATGCCCTTCTCATCACAGTACTCCATGCCCTGGCCATCACAATGCACCATGTCCACTGTCATCACAATAATCTATGAAACTTGCCAGACCAATGGTCCATGCCCCTGTCATCAAAATACTCCATGACCTTGTCATCACAAAGCTCCATAACACATGTCATCAGAATGCTGCATGGCCGTCTCATGACAATGCTCCATGCCCTTGTCATCACAATGCTCCCAGGCCACTGTAATCACAGTGTCCCATACCAATTTTCATCAGAATGCTCCATGAGATATGTCATCACAAGTCTCCATGGTCTTCTCATCACAATGCTCAATTCCCTTGTCATCACAATGCTCCATGACCCCTGTCATCACAATACTCCATGAATATTATCAGCCCAATGATTCATGACCTTCTCATCACAATGCTCCATGACCAATATCATCACAATGCACCATGACAACTGTCATCACAATACTCCATGACACCTGACAACACAATGATCCGGGACTCTTATCATCACAATGCTCCATTCCCTAATCATCACAATGCTCTATGACCCCTGTCATCACAATGCTCCGTGACATCAGTCATCACAATGCTTCATAACGTTAGTCATCACAGTGTTGCATGCCCGCGTCATCACAAGGCTCTTTGACTTTTGTAACCACAGTGCTCCATGAACTTTTCATCACAATGCTCCCTGTCCGTCATCATCATAATGCTCCATGGCACATGTCATCAGAATGCTGCATGGCCTTCTCATCACAATGTTCCATGTCCTTGCCATCACAATGCTCCATTACCCCTGTCATAACAATGCTCCATGATCCCTGCCATAACGATGTTCCATGGCCTTGTCATCACAGGGTTCCATGACCCTTCTCATCACAATGCTCCAAGACCCCTGTCATCACAATGCTCCATGCTATTTTTCTTCTCAATGATCCATGAACCCTGTCATCACAATGCACCATGCCCATCATCATAATGCTTCATGCTATTGTCATCACAATGAAATGAAAATGCTCCATGACCTCTGTGATCACAATGCTCCAAACCCTTGTGATCACAATATTCCATAACACTTGTCATCACAATGCCCCATGATGCTCATCATCACAATAATCCATGCTATTCTCATCACAATGCTCCATGACCTTTGTCATCACAATGCTCAATACACTTGTCATCAAATGCTCCCTGACACTTGTTGTCTGTACTCTCCTTGAACCCTGTCATGACAAGGTTCCATGCCATTTTCATCACAATGATCCATGCCCTTTTCATCACAATGTTCCAAGACCCCTGTAAACACAATGGTCCATGCCCCTTTTCAACAGTATGCTCCATGAGATTTGTCATCACAAGGCTCCATGGTTTTCTCATCACAATGCTCCAGGACATTGTCATCACAATGCTTCACGACCTTTTCATGAAAATCTTCAATGGCCCTTGTCATCATAATGCTCCAAGCCCTAGTCATCACAATGTTCCATTATATTTGTCATCACAATCCTCCATTTCATTTGGCATCACAATGCTCCATGCCATTGTCATCGCAATGGACAATGACATATGTCATCACAATGCTCCCTGACATATATCTTCAAAATAATCCATGACCTTCTCATCACAATGCTCCATGCCCTTGTCATCACAATGCACCATGTCCACTGTCATCACAATAATCTATGAATCTTGTCAGAGCAATGCTCCATGCCCCTGTCATCAAAATGCTCCATGCCCTTGTCATCACAACGCTCCGTGAACCCTGTCATCACAATGCTCCGTGACTCCAGTAATCACAATGCTTCATAACATTTGTCATCACAATGGTCCATGCCCGCGTCATCACAAGGCTCTGTGACCTTTGTAACCACAATGCTCCATGAAATTTTCATCACAATGCTGGGTGACCCTTGTAATCACAATGCTCCATGCCTTTGTCAGAAAAATTTTCCATGACGCTTGTCATCACAATGTGCCACGTGCGTTTCATCACAACGGTCCACAAATTTGTCATGGCAATGCTCCATAAACCTTGTAATCACAATGCTCCATGCCCTTCTCATCACAATGCTCCATTACCCCTGTCATAACAGTGCTCCATGACCCCTGCAATCACAATGTTCCATGGCCTTGTCATCACAAGACTCCATGACACTTGTCATCACAATGCACCAAGACCCTTGTAATCACAATGCTCCATGCCCCTGTCATCACAATACTCCATGAACATTTTCATGCCAATGCTCCATGACCCTTGTCATCACAATGATCCATGCCCTTGTCATCCCAATGCTCCATGACCCCTGTATTCACAATGCTCCGTGACGCCTGTCATCACAGTGCTCCATGACACCTGTCATCACAATCCTCCATGCCTATGTCATCAAAATGCTACATGACCTTGTCATTACAATGCTCTATGCGCTTGTCATGACAATTCTCCATTACCATTGTCATCACAATCCTCCATGAACTTTGGGATCACTTTGCTTCATGTCCTTGTCCTCACAATGCTCCATGCTCCTTGAAATCAAAATGATCCATGACCTCTTTCATCACAATGCTCCAAACCCTTTTGATCACAATGTTCCATAACACTTGTCAACCCAACGCTCCATGATGCCTATCATCACAATACTCCATGCATTTTGATCACAATGCTCCATGACCTTTGTCATCACAATTCTCAATACACTTGTCATCACAATGCTCCCTGACACTTGTCGCCAGAATGCTCCTTGAACCCTGTCATGAAAAGGCTCCATGCCTTTTTCATCACAATGCCCCATGCCGTTTTCATCACAATGCTCCATGCCATTGTCCTCAAAATACTCCACAAGTTTGTCATCAGAATGCTCCATGACGCTTGTCATCACAATGCTCCATGCCCTTGTCCGCACAATGCTCCATGACCCCTGTCATCACCATGCTCCGTGACTCCAGTCATCACAATGCTTCATGACCTTTGTCATCACAATGGTCCATGACCTCGTCATCAACAGTCTCTGTGACCTTTTTAACCACAATGCTCCATGAACTTTTCATCACAATGCTCTTTGACCCCTGTCATCACAATGCTCTATGCCTTTCTCACCACAATGCTCCATGACCCTTGTCATCATAATGCTCCATGCACTTGTCATCACAGTGCTCCACAATCTTGTCATCACAATGCTCCATAAACGTTGTCATCACAATGCTCCATGCGCTTCTCATCAAAATGCTCTCTCACCACTGATATCACAATGATACATCACTATTCGTCACAATACTCCATCACCCCTGTCATCACAATGTTCCATGACTCCTGTCATCACAGTGCTACATGCACTAATCATCACAATGTTCGATGACCCCTGACATCACAATGTTACATAACCCCTGTCATCAAAATGCTCCATGACCCTTTTCATCAAAATGCTCCATGACCCCTGACATCACAGTGTTCCATAAACACTGTCATCAAAATGTTCCATGACCCTTTTCATCAAATTGCTCCATGACACTGTGATCACAATGCTCCTTGCCCTTCTCATCACAATGCATAACGACATTGTCATCAAAATGCTCCCTGACACTTGTTGTCTGTATGCTCCTTGAACCCTGTCATGACGAGGCTCCATGCCTCTTTCATCACAATGATCCATGCCCTTTTCTTCACAGTCCTCCAAGACCCCTCTAATCACAATGCTCCATGCCCTTGTCATCACAAAGCTCAATGACGCATGTCATCAGAATGCTCCTTGTCCTTCTCCTCAAAATGCTCCATGCCCTTGTCATCACAATGTTCCAAGACCCCTGTATTCACAATGCTCCATGCCCCTTTTCATCCGTATGCTCCATGAGACTTGGCATCACAAGGCTCCATGGTTTTCTCATCACAATGCTCCAGGACATTGTCATCACAATGCTTCACGACCTTGTCATGAAAATTCTCAATGGCCCTTGTCATCATAATGCTCCAAGCCCTAGTCATCACAATGCTCCATTATATTTGTCATCACAATCCTCCATTACATTTGGCATCAAAATGCTCCATGCCATTGTCATCGCAATGGACCATGACATATATCATCCCAATGCTCGCTGACACCTGTCTACACAATACTCCATGACATTCTCATCACAATGCTGCATGTCCTTGTCATCGCAGTCGACCATGACATAGGTCATCAGAATGCTCCCTGACACCTGTCTTCACAATAATCCATGACCTTCACATCACAATGCTGCATGCCCTTGTCATCACAATGCACCATGCCCACTGTCATCACAATAATCTATGAAGCTTTTCAGACCAATGCTCCATGCACCTGTCATCACAATGCTCAATGTCCTTGTCATCACAATGCTCCATGACCCCTGTCATCACAATGCTCCGTGACTCCAGTCATCACAATGCTTCATAACGTTTGTCATCACAATGCTCCATGCCCCAGTCATCACAAGGCTCTGTGACCATTGTAACCACAATGCTCCATGAAATTTTCATCACAATGCTCCATGACACTTGTCATCACAATGTTCCTTGCCTTTGTCCGAACAATGCTCCATGACACTTGTCATCACATTGTGCTACACACTTTTCATTACAAAGGTTCACAAACTTGTCATTGCTATGCTCCATAAACCTTGTAATCACAGTGATCCATGCACTTCTCATCAAAATGCTCTCTCACCAGATATATCACAATGTTCCATCACTAGTCATCACCATACTCCCTCATCCCTGTAATCACAATGTTCCATGACCCCTGTCATATCAATGCTACATCCACTTATCATCACAATGTTCCATGACACCTGACATCACAATGTTCCACAACCCCTGTCATCAAAATGCTCCATGACCCTTTTCAACCCAAAGCTCCATGACCAATCTCATCACAATATTCTATAACCCCTCTCATCAAAATATTCCATTACACTATTCCTCAAATTGCTGCATGACACTGTCATCAAAATGCTCCCTGCCCTTCTCATCACAATGCACCACGCCCTTGTCATCAAAAGGCTCCATGACCTTTGTCTTCACAAAGCTCCATGATCCTTGACATCACTATGCTCACTGTCATTGTCATCACAATGCTCCATGAACCCTCTCATCACATTGCTCAATGCCCTTGTCATCAGAAAGCTCCATGACACTTGTCATCACAATGCTCTATGCCCTTCTCATCACAATGCTCCATGCCGTTGTCTTTACATTCCTCCATGACCCATTTAACAGTGTTCCGTGGTCATGTCATCACAATGCTTCATGCCCACTCTCATCACAATAATCCATGAAATATTTCAGACCAATGTTCAGTGCTCTTCTCATCACAATGCTCCATTACCTCTGTCATAACAATGCTCCATGACGCCTGCCATCACAATTTTCCACGGCCTTGTCATCACAAGGCTCCATGACCCTTGTCATCACAATGCTCCTAGACCCCTGTAATCACAATTCTCCATGCCCTTGTCATCACAAAGCTCCATGTCGTATGTCATCAGAATATTCCATGTCTTTCTCATCACAATGCTAATTGCCCGCTTCATCACAATGCTCTAAGACACCTGTAATCACAATGCTTCATGCCCTTTTTCATCAGTATGCTCCATGAGACTTGTCATCACAAGGCTCCATGGTCTCCTCATCACAATGCTCCATGCCCTTGTCATCACACTGCCCCATGACCCCTGTCATCACAATGCTCCGTGACTCCATTCATCACAATGCTCCATGACATTTGTCATCACAATGGTCCATTACCGAGTCATCAAAAGTCTCTGTGATATTTTTTACCAAAATGTTCCATGAAATTTTCATCACAGTGCTCCATGCCTTTGTCAGAACAATGCTCCATGACCCTTGTCATCACAATGTGCCACGTGCTTTTCATCACAGCAGTCCACAACCTTGTCATCGATATGCTCCATAAACCTTATAATCCCAATGCTCCATGCACTTCTCATCAAAATGCTCTCTCACATGAGATATCATAATGTTCCATCACTAGTCATCACATTACTCCCTCACCCCTGTAATCACAATGTTCCATGACCCCTGTAATCACAATGCTACCTCCCCTTATCATCACAATATTCCATGACCCCTGGCATCACAATGTTCCACAACCCCTGTCATCAAAATGCTCCATGACCCTTTTCATCCCAAAGCTCCATGACCCCTGACATCACAATGTTCTATAACCCATGTCATCAAATTGTTCCATTACAATTTTCATCAAATTGCTGCATGACCCTGTCCTCAAACTCCTCCCTGCCCTTCTCATCGCAATGCACCACGCCCTTTTCATCAAAATGCTCCATGACTTTTGTCATCACAAAGCTCCATGACCCTTGACATAACAATGCTCCATGTCATTGTCTTCACAATGCTCCATGAACCCTCTCATCACATTGCTCCATGCCCTTGTCATCACAAAGCTCCATGACACTTGTCATCACAGTGCTCGATGCCCTTCTCATCACAATGCTCCATGCCCTTGTCATTACAATCCTCCATGACCAATGTATCACAGCGTTCCGTGCTCTTGTCATCACAATGCTCCATGCCCACTCTCATCACAATAATCCATGAAATATTTCACAACAATGCTTCCTGCCCTTCTAATCACAATGCTCCATTACACCTGTCATAACAATGTTTCATGACCCCTGCCATCACAATGTTCCACGGCCTTGTCATTCACAAGGCTCCATGACACTTGTCATCACAATGTTCCAAGAACCCTGTAATCACAATGCTCCATGCCCTTGTCATCAGAAAGCCCCATGACGCATGTCATCAGAATGTTCCATGGACTTCTCATCACAATGCTCCATGCCCTTGTCATCACAATGCTCCAAGACCCTTGTTATCAAAATGCTCGATGCCCCTTTTCATCTCAAAGCTCCATGAATCCTATCATCACAATGCACCATGCCCATCATCATAATGCTTCAGGCTATTGTCATCACAATGAAATCAAAATGCTCTATGACCTCTGTCATCACAATGCTCCAAACCGTTGTGATCACAATATTCCATAACACTTATCATCACAACCCCCCATGATGCTCATAAGCACAGTTATCCATGGTCTTCTCATCACTATGCTCCATAACCTTTGTCATCACAATGCTCAATACACTGGTCATCACAATGCTCCCTGACACTTGTCGTCAGTATGCTCCTTGAACACTGTCATGACAAGGCTCCAGGCCTTCTTCATCACAATGATCCATGCTCTTTTCATCACAGTGCTCCAAGACACCTGTAATCACAATGTTCCATGCACTTGTCATCACAGTGCTCCATGACGCATTCATCAGAATGCTCCATGTCCTTCTCTTCACAATGCTCCATGCCCTTTTCATAACAATGCTCCAAGACCACTGTAATCACAATGCTCCATGCCCCTTTTCATCAGAATACTCCATGATAGTTTTCATCACATGTCTCCATGGTCTTCTCATCACAATGCTCCAGGACCTTGTCATCAACATGCTCCATTTCCTTGTCATCACAATGTTCCATGACCCCTGTCATCAGAGTACTCCATGAACATTTTCAGCCCAATTCTCCATGACACTCTCATCACAATGCTCCATGACCAATATCATCACAATGCTCCATGACCACTGTCATCACAACACTCCATTACACCTGACAACACAGTGAGCCGGGACTCTTGTCATTACAATGCTCCATGACCCCTGTCATCACAATACTCCATAAACATTTTCAGCCCAATCTTCCATGACACTTGTCATCACAATGATCCATGCCCTTTTCATCCCAATGCTCCATGACCCCTGTATTCACAATGCTCTGTGACACATGTCATCACAGTGCTCCATGACACCTGTCATCACAATTCTCCATGCCTTTGTCAGCAAAATGCTACATGAACTTGTCATTACAATGTTCTATGAGCTTGTCATAACAAGACTCATTTACCATGGTCATCACAATCCTCCATGAACCTTGGTATCAACTTGTTTCTTGCCCTTGCCATCACAATGCTCCATGCTTCTTGAAATCAACATGATCCATGACCTGTGTCAACACAATGCTCCAAACACTTGTGATCACCAAGTTCCATAACACTTGTCATCACAAAGCTCCATGATGCCTGTCATCACAATACTCCATGCACTTTTCATCACAATGCTCCATGACTTTTGTCATCACAATTCTCAATACACTTGTCATCACAATGCTCCCTGACACTTGTCTTCAGAATGCTCCATGAACCCTGTCACGAAAAGGCTACATGCCTTTTTCCTCACAATGCCCCTTGCAGTTTTCATCACAATGATCCATGCCATTGTCATCAAAATACTCCACAACTTGTCATCAAAATGCTCCATGACCCTTGTCATCATAATTCTCCATGCACTTGTCAGCAGAATGCTCCCTGACCCTTGTAATCACAATGCTCCAAGCCATTGTCCTCACACTGTTCCATTACCTTTGTCATCAGAATCCTCCATGACACTTGCATCACAATGCTCCATGCCATTGTCATCACAATGGGCCATTACATATGTCATCACAATGCTCCCTGACACCTGTCTTCACAATACTGTATGACCTGGTCTTCACAATGCTCCATGCCCTTGATATCACAAAGCTCCATGACCCCTGTCATCACAATGCTCCGTGACTCCAGTCATCACAATGCTTCATGACCTTTGTCATCACAATGGTCCATGCCCTCATCATCAACAGTCTCTGTGACCTTTTTAACCACAATGCTCCATGAACTTTTCATCACAATGCTCTTTTACACTTGTCATCACAATACTCTATGCCTTTCTCAGCACAATGCTCCATGACCGTTGTCATTTCAGTGCTCCATTTGCTTGACAGCACAATGCTCCTTGACACATGTCATCACAATTTGCCATGCGCTTGTCATCACAGTGCTCCACAATCTTGTCATCACAATGCTCCATAAACCTTGTCATCACAATGCTACATGCACTTATCATCACAATGTTCGATGACCCCTGACATCACAATGTTCCATAACCCCTGTCACCAGAATGCTCCATGACCCTTTTCATCAAAATGTTCCATGTCCCCTGACATCACAATGCTCCATGACCCCTGTCATCACAATGCTCCATGCTCCTTGAAATCACAATGATCCATGACCTCTGTCTTCACAATGCTCCAAACCCATGTGATCACAATGTTCCATAACCCTTGTCATCACAACGCTCCATGATGCCTGTCATCACAATACTCCATGCCCTTGTCGTCACAATGTTCCATGATATTTGTCATCACAATTCTCAATACACTTGTCATCACAATGCTCTCTGACACTTTTCGTCAGAATGCTCCTTGAACCCTGTCATGAAAAGGCTCCATGCATTTTTCATCACAATGTTCCATGCCCTTTTCATCACAATGCTCCATGCCATTGTCTTCACAATACTCCACAAGCTTGTCATCTGAATGCTCCATGACACTTGTCATCACAATACTCCATGAGCACTGTCATCACAATGCTCCATACCACGTGTCATTACAGTGCTCCATGACGCTGGCCATTCACAATTATCCGTGGTCTTCTCATCACAATGCTCCACACGCTTGTCATCAAAAGGCTCCATGACTCTTGTCATCACAATGTTCCATGGCCACTGTCATCACAATTATCCACACCCCTTGTCATTATAGCACTCCATGATGCTCATCCTCAAAATTATCCATGGTCTTCTCATCACAATGCTCCACGGTCTTGCCATTACAATGCTCCATGCCCTGGTCGTCACAATGCTCCATGTTCCCTGTCATCACAATTCTCCACGTTCTTGGCAACACTATGTTCCATGACACTTCCCATCACAGTGTTAAATGCTTTGTCATCACAATACTCCACAAGATTGTCATCACAATACTCCATGACCCTTGTCATCACAATGATCCATGACCCCTGTCATCACAATGCTCCATGAGACGTATCATCACAATGCTCCATGCCCCTTGTCATTACAGTGCTCCATGATGCTCGTCACCAGAATTATCCATGGTCTTCTCATCACAGTGCTCCATGGTCTTGCCATCACAATGCTCCATGCCCTGGTCATCACAATTCTCCACGTCCTTGTCATCACAATGCTCCATGACAGTTCTCATCACAATGTTACATGCTCTTGTCATCACAATTCTCCATGCACTTGTCATCACAATGCCCCCTGACCCCTGTCATAGCAAGACGCATGCCATTGTCATCACAATGCTTCACGACATTTTCAACAAAATTCTCAATGGCCATTGTCATCACAATGTTCCATGCCCTTGTCATCACAATGCTCCATGACCCTTGTCATCACAATGCTCCAAGCTTTGTCATCACAATGCTCCATTACCTTTGGCATCACAATCCTCCATAACACTTGGCATCACAATGCTCCATGCCATTGTCATCAAAATGGTACATGAAATATGCCATCACAATGCTCCCTGAAACTTTTCTTCACCATACTCCATGACCTTGTCATCACAATGCTCCATGCCCTTGTCATCACAATGTGCCATGCCCACTGTCAACACAATTATCCATGAAATTTGTCAGACCAATGCTCCATGCACCTGTCATCACAATGCTACATGACCCCAGTCATCACAATGTTCCGTGTGTCCCGTCATCACAAGGCTTCATGACCTGTGTCATCACAATGGTCAATGCCCTCATCATCACAATGCTCTGTGAAATTTGTCACCAAAATGCTCCATGACCTTTTCATCACAGTGCAGATACTTCCATGAGTGCAAGTGCCCTATGCTCTGTAGCTCAACTTTTAGATGTTTTAGCAAACACAATACACTTCTCCATAGTGGCCATTGGCAAATTACAATTCCACTATCAGCCTCACAGGGCTCCCTTTTCTCCTCACCGTCCTGCATTTCTGGTGTTTACACTTTATGTGGATGGCCCTTCTGACTGATGTGAAGTGATACATTTTGTAGTATTGATTTCCAGTGCCCACCTGTTTGGTTGGATAAAAAGTGTGTATGGCCTTTACTTGAATATATTCGGAAAAAATTGCATACGCCCTTTTGGGCCAACTGCATCATTGGCGATGTTCAGCCCCTTTTCTTGTGTTTTAATGGGGAGTCCTTTCTACCTCTTCAAATCTGTTTCCTGCCACTCTCCCTTGCTTACAACTCCTTTTCTGTGACTTACCTCAAGACATTTTTCGACGATAGATATTTTCAACTCTGCAGTTTCATGAATTTTAGTGCCCCTGAGTTCCATTTTTCAACCTGTGTTTTTGGAAACTGGACACAAAACAGCGGGATTTCCTCTAGCCCTATTCTGTTTCCGTGGGCAATTCTAGCCTTTGATGAATTTGTCTTCCAGATTGGAAATTAGAGTGGCATGTGCCTGTCCTAACACCTAAGACCTGTCTCTAAATTTTTCTCATCCTTCCGCTTCATCCTCTGGACAAATTCCAAACTGTGTGCAACAGGATGTTGACGGTGCTGATATCCCCAAGTGAGGAGATTGTTAGGAAAGATGCTGGAGGGGTGAACCCGAGCACCAGACAATGAGGAGATGAGGTGCCTTTTCCAAACTCTTTCCGAACAAATGGTGTACCATCCTCTAGGTGTGACAGGCATGTTTTAGCTGTAGGAAGGGTCCAGTGCATGGAAGGAGAACACCAGGGATTTTTCCAAATCAGTGCCTCCCCGTACCCCAAACTGGGGAATTTTTAAGCTACGGCTACACGTATGTCCATTAAGCGCCTTGGGAAATAGGCAGAGCCCAAACTTTAGATGATTGAAATCTTCAGGTCCAGAAGCGCTCACCATCGGCCTTGCTTAGGTTACATTTTATCTGTCTTTGATAGACGATGTCAATAAAAATATCTATTCTTTTTTCAGATTATTTCCCCTTATAGGTTATTGCAAAATATTCAGTGTAGTTCCCTGTGCTATACAGTAGTTCCTTGTTGATGATCTATTTTATACATAGCAGTGTGTATGTGTTAATCCCACACTGTTAATTTATCCCTTCTCCTACCTTTCCCCTTTGGTAATAATAAATTATAAGATTTTATACTTCTCAGAAATGGGGGAGCTGAAAGAGAGGTATCCTTTTCAATGGAAAAGCATTCAAAACAAGATTGAAGCTTCAGCCAAGAGTATTCGATGTACATCCATGGAAATAAATCACTTCATTTCTCTAATGTTGACCTGACAAATAAGACAGACGTCTTCACTGAACTTGCTTATAGTAAAGTGATGGAAATATCAAAGGTAAGTCTTAGAAACATCTTATTTTACCCGAGCATTATACACTGCTCTATGTTAACTACAGTTTGGCTCACACATCTGTTCATTGAAGTTACAATGTTCTCAAATTCTGTTACTGATCCTCCAGAGTGGACCCCAACAGAAGTCCCCGTGCCCATTGTCATTGGAGCCAACAGATCAAGACTGAGTTTGGTTCAGAAGCAAAGGAAACATTATTTTGAAAACAGAATGGAAAGGTGATAGCGTGCACTCCCCCACGGGCTGTGGGCTGAGATGCTCTGTAGGGATCCCAGGAGCGTCACTGGGAGGGAGGGGATGGTGCTCTCGAGGGCTGGGTTGGCTGAAGCTCAGGCTCTATGCCGTGGAGTCTGCATGGGACCCCGCTAGCTGAGGTGTGGACCCAGCCATTCTGCACTACGAAATCGGGTCTGAAGTGCCGGGTGTGGGACCTCTGCATGCGGAACCCTAGGAGCACGTGAAATTAGACAAAGCACAAAGGAAAAACAGGTAAGAATTTATTTTATTGCCCAGATTCTCTTTTTATCTCCCAGGAATTTTTAATGAACGTTGCCAGAGACGAACACCTCCTCTGCTTTTTGTTCTGTTCCTCATTCTTGGGGTGTTGAGGGTGCAGACCCCTCTTTTGTAACTGATTCATGCTGTGGTGGGAGCCCTGATACTTCGGGGGAGGGGCAAAACGTCTCCCCACCAGCCTCCAGGTGAGGTTGATTGTCCCAAGGCCTCCTGCCTCACTTCTCGTACGCCTGAGCACCTGCATTGGAAGTGTTATAGATTCTAATGACCTTTAAGTGTCCAGCAGAGAGATGTGCAGAGATGCTGAGGTGGCAGGTTTCACCCCACCCCACATTTGTTTGGTGAGCTTAGGCTGACGGTTTTTGCCAGCCTAGATGCTCTGACCAGTAGTCTGTGCTTTCTTTAATTAGGTCCCTGAATTAATGTACAAACAGCACCATGTGTCAGAACCATGCCCGCACAACTCCCAGACAGTCCAGGGTCAGTGGTGATCCAGGACCATGACGTCCACTGAGTCAACGGCCTTTAGAAGTAGCCAGCAGTCCAGGCGGTCATATTGGCCACCATCACCGCGGTGTCTGTAGGGTTTTCTATGGTGAAAGCGTGATATACGTTTCCCCCGCCAAGCTTATTAGCTCCCCTCTGGGTGCAGTAAGTCCTGCAAGCAGTAGTCTGCTCTTTCGGGGAACAGTCTTGTTGTTTTCTGAGAGAAACTCCAGGTCAAGTGATGGTCACACGAGTCATCTTGGGGGCCCCTTGCCCCCATTTGTCTCTCTGGAGGTTGGAGTTGGAGGGCCTCCTCACTCGAGGTCAGTGTGTCCACAGAGTGACCCCTGCAACTTCAGGGCATGATGGGTGGTTAGGATCACGACGTGGGGTCCTTTTCCCTTAGGAGGGAGCTGGCCTTGTGGGCTGCTGATTTCTAGCTTTTTAGATACCCCAGTATCCTGGCCTGATGAGTCGGTGGGCAAAGCCCTTGGTGACCATAGTTTATCATACCTGAAGGGCATTCTTGTGTTGCTCCATTTCAAGTGGTCCCAGTGTTTGCACTAAGGCTCCAAGGGCAATTAACCTTTGACAGGGTATGTAAAGGTCAAAGGGTTTAGCTAAATTAGCGAGTTCCTGGGCAAGGGTCTGAATTGACTGCACTTTCCATTCTTGAAAGGCTGCTTCTGGATTCTATACAAAAGGATCATCATCTTTTCGTGTCAGTGTTTCATGTAGAGGCCCAGCTATTAGACTGTAGTTAGGGATCCAGATGCAGAAAACCTTGGCCTCCCCAGGAACCCCTAAGCTGTCTTCTAGTTTTAGAAGAGGTAAGGCTGCAAATGGCTTCTTCCCTATCCTGGGATGCGTTTCTCTGAATATCTGTGAGAATGAAGCCCAGGCATGTCACCTGAGCCTGGGATATTTGAGCCTTTTTCTTGGACACCTTCTATCCTTTCTTGGCTAGGTAGTTCAGAGGCGTCTTTAGTAGGCCTGGTGATCAGAATGTCATCTGCATATTGAAGGAGGGTTCCCTTTTACAGAGGTAGAACTTTTAGGTCTTTAGAGGACATTTCCCCAATGATGGTGTGGGTATTTTTGAACCATTGGGGCAGGACGGCCCAGCATTATTGGTTTTGTTGCATGTTGTGTCCTGCCACTCACAAGCCAAAAATTCTTGTGACTCTGAGATGAATGGAATACAGAAGAAGGCATCATTGAAGTGTAATACAGAATGCCATGGCCTGGTGGATGGTAGAATCAGCAGCAGGGTGTAGGAAATAGGAGCTACTGGATGTAGATCCTCGGTGGCTTCACTGACTGTCCTGATATCCTTTACCAGGTCTCCAGCAGCCCATGGGGCTCTCGTGGTCAGGCCAATCCCAGGATATCGAGCTCACCTGGGCTGCATCCCGCACCCCACAGCCCACGGGGCTCTCGTGGTCAAGTCCCTCCCATGGTACGGAGCTCACCTGTGCAGCTACCCAGCAGCCCACGAGGCTCTCATAGTCAGGCCCTTCACAGGATACGGAACTCCCCTGGGCAGGTACCCCAGCAGGGCTGGACACACAGGAACTGTGCACATAGCCCACCTTGCAGAGAACCCCCAGCTCACCTGTCGCTCACAGCTGACACAGAACACCTCAGAGCAAGACTTGAACTAACAAACAGCAGCTCTGACAGGTCTGTGACCCTGGCTATCACTCTGTGCAGCCTCTCTCTGCCTGGTCTTCCAGACACTTCCACTGCAGCCAGGGCACCAGGCCTCTGTCTCCACCCACCATCACTCCTCTCCCTGACTCCTGGCTTCCTCTCATTAGGATACAGTCTTCTTGAAGTTGTTTTCCACTCATGGACCAGATAAAATGATAAGAAAACAAGCCGCAGCTGCAGCCCCTTTTCTAGCCTGACTCTCAAGAGCCCACACCTCTTCCTTGGGCCTGGCCCGTTTAACAAGTTTCATTTTTTGCAACTGTGAGCCCCTGAGGGGTGAGGATTGGCTGATTTGGGCAGCCTGACACTGCCTGCCGGCCCTCCCCAGGTGTGCCTGTGTTGAGGTCAATATAAACACCTCTCCAGTCAGCAAGAGCCCCTGTAGCTGTGCCTGATGCCATATTCTCTGCCCCGTCAGCAGTGTCGGGGCTGGGGTGGTGGAACTGAGGGAGAGGACGTGGCTTTGTGGGTGGCCCAGTGTGAGTGGGGCTCTTCTGGACTTTCTGCAAGAGTTGCCAGGCTGCCACCTGCTAAAGAAGAGGATGTGTCATCCATACCTGCCGCTGCAATTTCTCCCCAGGCAGAGGTGAGGAAGTAAAAAAAGCAGTGGGGGCCGTGGCAGGAGGGGTATCTCAGGCAGAGAAATGGAAAGATTCCAGAAGAGCATCTGGGGCCAGGACCATCCTGACTGGCCTGCAGGCACCAAGTTGGCCTGCGTGCTGTCGCTGGTGTGGCTCCACAGCCCTTCCACTAGGCTTGCAAGTGCTTGTACATATTCAGGTGTTTTACCTGGAAAGGGTGGGAAGAGTTCAGCTGCAGCAGGACTGGGGCTCAGCTCACATTTACTCACAGACGCCTCGACACAGTCCCCCAGCTTTGCAATGAGGATGCTCCTTGTGGGGGGGAGTGCTGCTGAGTGCATGGGAGACGATTTCCCACCTCTGACCAACTTAAGAATTTTTACCACTGGAGCAAGTGCCCTGATACGATTTTCCTCTGTATAACTGGTGGGTTCTGTTTTTTTTTTCCTTTTTTTCTTTTTTTCTTTTTGGTTCAAGGTAGATTTTATTTATTCCTCTTTTTTTTTTAATTTGGAGATATAAACATGGAAATAATGCATTAATATAAAGACGTCTATGTGAAGGGAAAAACTTTTTTTCTGTTTTATTTTATTAAATGTTATTTATTTATTTTTAATTTTTTAAAATTTATTTATTTCTTTTATACAGCAGGTTCTTATTGGATATCTATTTTATACATATAAGTGTGCACATGTGAATCCTAGTCTCCCAATTCATCCCACCACCACCCTCACATGGTGTTCCCCCCTTGGTGTCCATATGTTTGTTCTCTACATCTGTGTCTCTATCTCTGCCCTGCAAACTGGTTCATCTGTACCATTTTTCTAGGTTCCCCATATATGCATTAATATACAATATTTGTTTTTCTCTTTCTGACTTACTTCACTCTGTATGACAGTCTCTAGATCCATCAAGGTCTCTACAAATGACCCAATTTCATTCCTATGTATGGCTGAGTAATATTCCATTGTATATATGTGCCAGATCTTCTTTATCCATTCATCTGTTGATGGACACTTAGGTTGCTTCCATGTCCTGGCTATTGTAAATAGAGCTGCAATGAACATTTTTGTACATAACTCATTTTGAATTATGGTTTTCACAAGGCAAATGTCCAGTAGTTGGATTGTTGTGTCGTATGGTACTTCTATTGTTAGTTATTTAAAGGAACCTCCGTAATGTTCTCCCTAGAGCCCATATCAATTTACATTCCCACCCACAGTGCAAGTGTGTGCCCTTTTCGCCAATAAAGGCCTCTCCAGCATTTATTGCTTTGTAGATTTTTTTGATGATTGCCACTCTGACTGCTGTGAGGTGATACCTCACTGTAGTTTTGATTTGCATTTCTCTAATGATTAGTGATGTTCAGCATCCTTTCATGTGTTTCTTTGTAATCTGTATATCTTCTTTGGAGAAATGTCTATTTAGGTCTTCTGCCCGTTTTTGGATTGGGTTGTTTGTTTTTGTGATATTGAGCTACATGCGGTGCTTGTAAAGTTAGGAGATTAATCCTTTGTCAATTGCTTCATTTGAAAAGGTTTTCTCCCATTCTTAGGGTTGTTTTTGCATCTTGTTTATGTTTTCCTGTACTGTGTAAAAGCTTTTAAGTTTCATTAGGTCCCATTTGTTGATTTCTGTTTTTATTTCCATTTCTCTAAGTGGTGGGTCAAAAAGGATCTTGCTGTGATTTATGTCATAGAGTGTTCTGCCTATGGTTTCCTCTAAGTGTTTTATAGTGTCTGGTCTTATATTTAGATCTCTAATCAATTTAGAGTTTATTTTTGTGTATGGTGTTATGGAGTGTTCTAATTTCATTCTTTTATGTGTAGGGGTCCAGTTTTCCCAGCACCAATTACTGAAGAGACTGTCTTTTCTCCATTGTATATCCTTAGCTCCTTTGTCATACATGAGATAGCCATAGGTATGTAGGTTTATCTCTGGGCTTTCTGTCCTGTTCCATTGATCTGTGTTTATGCCAATCTACATACACTTGATTCCATTATGGAGACATATAAATACATAGGTTTCAAGGTTATTACCAGTCAGATATATTCCTCTTCAGTGAATAGGGTGTTTTGTGTCCAGTTCATTGAGAAAGGAGTAGGTCTTGTCTATTACATATTTGGTATATGGAATGGAATCTGTGCTAATTTCAAACTCTGCTTTTACACATCACCCCACGTCACCTTTCCCCTTAAGGAGGCATAAGTGTGTTTTCTAAATGTGTAACTCTGTTCTCTTTTGAAATTCAGTTCATGCGTAGCCATGTTTACATTCCCTCTATAAGTGATATATTACAATAAGTTTCTTTTACTTTGTGGCTCATTTCACTTAGCATCATCATACCTAAAGCCACTCATTAAGCTGCTATTGGCCTTATGACATTGATTTTATGTCTGAGTGACATTTCATTGTATATAAGTACCACAACATCTATATCTATTTTTTTTTCCTTTCCTGGGATATATAAAGTGTACCGAAGTCGAGGTTCTTGTAAACAGAGCAGCCCTAAAGTTTGGGCTGGCTGTGTGTTGTGGATTTTTAGTTTTCCCAAAATACACGCCCATGAGTGGAAGTGTGCTATGCTCTGTAGCTCTGTTTTAGAAAACAACATACAGTTCTCCAGAGAGGCTGTTGGCAATTTACATCCTGTCCATCGGCGTAACCAGGCTCCCTTTTCTCCATGGCCTGTCCTGCATTTGTGGTTTTTACACAATTTGTGGATGGCCACTTTGACTGGAGGTAAGGGACACTACTCTGTATTGTGGATTTGCAATGCCTGATGGCTTGCTTGGCCAAAAAGGGCGTATGCATTTTTTCCCGAATATATTCAAGAAAATACACATAGTCCCTTTTCAGCCAAGGGCAACATTGTCGAAATTCTGTCGCTTTTCATGTGCTTTAAAGACGACTCCAATCTACCTCTTGAAATCTGTTTCCTTCAATTCTGCCTTGCATTCAAATCCTCTTCACTGCCTTTCCTCAATATATTTCTGGATGATAGTTGTCCATTATAACCCTGCAAGTTTGTGAATTGCTGTGCCTCTGATTTCCATTTTTCAACTCGCCTATTTGTGAGCTGGCTGCAATACCGCAGGATGGATTTAGGCATTATTCTGGTTCCAGGGCTTCAGGCTGAGCCTTTGGTTAATTCTTCTTCCTGGTGGGAAACTAGAGTGACATGTGCCCATCCAAACACCTACAGCTAATCTCTCATTTATTCACCCTCTTCCTGTTCATCCTCTGCACAATTTGCAAACTGTGCATATCAGGAGGGTAAAGGCGCTGACACTCCAAGTGGGGAGATTTTTAGTAATGCAGATGGAATGGCGAAGCCGAGCACGACAAAAGGAAAAATGAGGTACCTTTTAGAAAACTTTCCCAATTACACAGTGTACCATCCACTGGGTTTCCCATGCATGTTTTAACTGTAGGAAGATTCCCTTAAACCTGGAGAGTTGGGACCACTAGAATGGGTAGCACACAGTATTGCTCTAAGTGGTGTTCTTTTGCTCACACAACCTCAGCAATCTTGTCAGCCCCAAGTGTCCAGTCTTATGTCTCATCCAGCTGTGGGTGTAAAGGTGGTCAATCCAGGTTGCATCACAGGCCCTGAAAGAAATTTTTAAGACTTTCTCACTGTTTCACTGTTTTTGCCTTTTGCTTTTGAAATTTATTTTTATAAGTGGGTTTAACTGAATTTCAGTGCTGTGTTCATGCCGTTATACACACACATGATTCCTTTATGGAGACATGAGAATACATATGTATTAAAATACTGAGAGTCAGACATATTCCTTGCAATGAATAGGGGGTGTTGAGTCCAGTTCATTGTGGCGGGATTAGGTGTTGTCTATTACATACTTGGTTTATGTAACGGTATCTGTGCTAATTTAAAACTGTGATTTTATGCATCACCCCACCTCGCCTTTCCCATTAAGCAGGCAGAAGCTTGTTTTCTAAATTTGTGACTCCGTTGTGTTTGTAAATCAGTTCATGTGTAGCCATGTGTACATTCTCGCTATGAGTGATATCTTATGATAAGATTCGTTACTCTGGTATCTTTCCTAAATCAGTTAATGTGAGGCCATGTTTACAGGAACTTCATAAGTGATATCTTATGATAAGTTTCTTTTTCTGTGTGACTTATTTCACTTAGAATCATCGTACCTGAATCCACTCATTTTGCTGCTACAGGCCTTATGAAATTGATTTCATGGCTGAGGGATATACCATCGTACATAAGTACCACAATTTCTTGAACCATTTTTGTCTTTCCTGGGATATTTAAGGTATACCCAAGTTGAGGTTCTTGTAAGCAGTGAAGCCCTAAATTTTGTGGTGGCTCTGTCTTATTGATTTTCAGCTTTCCCAAGGTATATTTCCTAGACTGGAAGTGCCCTTGACTCTGTAGCTTTGTTGTTTACTTGTTTTAGGGAACACAATGCACTCCTCCAGAGAGGCAGTTCGCAATTTAAATCCCGCCCATCAGCATAACAAGACTCCCTGTTCTCCAGGGCCTGTCTTGCCTTTCTGGTTTTTACACATTTTGCAGATGTCCCTTTCGACCAGTGGGAAGTGATACTTCTTTGTTGTGCAGATTTGCATTGCCCGCTTGCTTGCTTGGTCAAAAAGTGTTTATGCGTGTTCTCCTGCATATATTCAGGAGAAAACATATACGCCCTTTTTGGGCAAGTGCATCACTGTCGAAGTTGTGCCCCTCTTCCTGTGCTTTAAAGGCGATTCCAACATACCTCTTGAAATCTGTTTCCTGCTATACTGCCTCGCTTTCAAGTCCGCCTCGTTGCCTTCCCTCAGCAGATTTTTGGGCGATAGTTGTCCTTTATTACTCTGCCAGTTTCTGAATTGCTGTGCCCCTGAGCTCCATTTATAAATTCGTTTTTTGTGAGCAGACCGCAAGTCCAAAATTTTGGTTCAGGACCTATACTGGTTCCCAGCGCGTGGCTGAGACTTTGGTTAATTCTTCTTCCTGCCGGGCAATTAATGTGACATGTACCCGTCCAAATGCCTAACATCTACTCTCTCATTTGTTCTCCCTCTTCCCTTTCATCTTTGCCAAATTGGCAACTGTGCGAACCAGGAGGTTAAAGGGGCTGTCTCTCCAAGTTGGCAGATTGATAGTAAAGCAGTTGGAAAGTCAAACTGGAGCACCAGGAGAGGGACTATTTGTTGAGTTGTAGAAACATTTTGTATTCACAGTGTGTCCATTCTCTAAGTTTCCCTTTCTTGTTTTATCTATAGTAATACTACCTTCAACCAGGAGAGTTGGGACTGATGGAATGGGTGCCATGCAGTACTGCTTTAAAGGGTCTACATTTGCTCACCCAATCTCACCAATCCTCTCAGTCCCAAGTGTCCAGCCTTATGCCACATCCAGATGTCGTTGTAGATATGGTCATTCCAGAAATCATCAGAGACCCTGAAGGAATTGTAAAGAAATTCCATGTTTTTTTGTTTTGTTTTTGAAATTTCATTTTATAGTGGGTTTGAGCTGATTCTCACTGCCATGTTTATGCCATTCTAGACACAATTGATTCCCTTACGGAGACATATCAATACATAGGTTTTAAAGTTCTTACTAGTCACATATATTCCTCTGTGGGGAATATGGGGTTTTGAGTCCCTTTCCCAGAGTAAGGTGTAGGTCTTGTCTATTCCTTATTTGGTTTTTTGAACAGTACCTGTGCTTATATCAAACTCTGGTGTTATGCTTCACCACACCTCTCCTTCCCCTTAAGCAGGCATAAGAGTGTTTTCTAAATGTGAGGCTCTGTTCTCTTTCCTAACTCAGTTCATGTGTAGCCATGTTTACAGGATCTTCATAAGTGATATCTTATGATAAGTTTCATTTACTGTGTGACTTATTTCACTTAGAATCATCGTACCTGAATCCACTCATTTTGCTGCTACTGGTCTTATGATATTGATTTCATGGCTGAAGGATATTCCATCATATGTAAGTACCACAATTTTTTAAACCATTTTTATCTTTCCTGGGATACTTAAGGTGTACCCAAGTTGATGTTCTTTTATGCAGTGCAGCCCTAAATTTTGGGATGGCTTTGTCTTATTGATTTTCAGTTTTCCCAATGTATATTCCCTAGACTGGAAGTGCCCTTGGCTCTGTAGCTCTGTTGTTTACTTGTTTTAGGGAACAAAATGCACTCCTCCAGAGAGGTAGTTGGCAATTTACATCCCGCCCATTAGCATAACAAGACTCCCTGTTTTCCAGGGCCTGTCTTGCCTTTCTGGTTTTTAACCATTTTGTGGAAGTCCCTTTTAACCGGTGGGAAGTGATACTACTTTGTAGTGCAGATTTGCATTGCCCGCTTTCTTGCTTGGCCAAAAAGGGCGTATGCGTTTTCTCCTGAATATATTCAGGAGAAAATGCACACGCCCTTTTTGGCCAAGTGCATCATTGTCGAAGTTTCGCCCCTCTTCTTGTGCTTTAAAGGGGATTCCAACGTACCACTTGAAACCTGTTTCCTCCTATTCTGCCTCACTTTCAGTTCCACCTCGTTGCCTTCCGTCAACAGATTTTTGGACGATAGTTGTCCTTTATTACTCTGCCAGTTTGTGAATTGTTGTTCCCCTGAGCCCCATTATTTAACTCGTTTTTTGTGAGCTGAACGCAAGTCTAATATTTTGGTTCAAGACCTATACTGGTTCCCAGTGGGTTGTTGAGACATTGATTTATTCTTCTTCCTCACGGGAAATAAGAGTGACATATGCCCATCCAAATGCCTAACAGCTTCTCTTTCATTGGTTCTCCCTCTTCCCTTTCATCGTCTGCCAAATTGGGAACCTGTGCGAACCAGGAGGTTAAAGATGCTGTCTCTCCAAGTTGGGAGATTGATAGTAAAGCAGTTGGAAAGTCAAACCGGAGCACCAGGAGAGGGACTATTCGTTGAGTTTTAGAGACCTTTTGTATTCACAATGTGTCCATTCTCTTGGTTTCCCGTACATGTTATAGCTGTAGTAATATTCCCTTCAACTTGAAGACATGGGATCCATTGAATGGGTCCCATGCATTATTGCTTTAAAGGGTCTGCATTTGCTCACCCAATCTCACCAATCCTCTCAGTCCCATGTGTCCAGCCTTATGCCCCATCCAGCTGTCATTGTAGATAGGTTCATTCCAGATTTCATCAGAAACCCTGAAGGAATTGTAAAGAATTTCCCTTTTCTTTGTTCTTCAAATTCCGTTTTATAGTGGGTTTGACCTGATTCTCACTGCCATGTTTATGCCAGTCTCGACACACTTGATTCCCTTATGGAGACATATCAATACATAGGTTTTAAGATTCTTACTAGTCAGATATATTCTTCTTTGGGAAATATGAGGTTTTGATTCCCTTTCACTGAGGAAGGTGTAGGTCTCGTATGTTCCATTGTTGGTTTTTGGAACGGTACCTGTGCTTATATCAAACTCTGGTTTTATGCATCACCCCACCTCTCCTTCCCCCTTAAGCAGGCATAAGAGTGTTTTCTAAATGTCAAACTCTCTTCTTTTCCTAACTCAGTTCATGTGTAGCCATGTTTACAGGATCTTCATAAGTGATATCTTATGATAAGTTTCTTTTTCTGTGTGATTTATTTGACTTAGAATCGTCGTACCTGAATCCACTCATTTTGCTTCTACTGGTCTTATGACATTGTTTTCATGGCTGAGGGATATTCCGTCGTACATAAGTACCACAATTTTTTGAACCATTTTCATCATTCCTTGGATATTTAAGGTGTACCCAAGTTGAGGTTCTTGTAATCAGTGCCGCCCTAAATTTTGGGGTAGCTCTGTCTTATTGATTTTCAGTTTTCCCAAGGTATATTCCCTGGACTGGAAGTGCCCTTGGCTCTGTAGCTCTGTTGTTTACTTGTTTTAGTGAACACAATGCACTCCTCCAGAGAGGCAGTTGGAAATTTACATCCCGCCCATCAGCATAACAAGGCTCTCTGTTCTCCAGGGCCTTTCTTGCCTTTCTGAATTTTAACCATTTTGTGGATGTCCCTTTTGACCAGTGGGAAGCGATACTTCTTTGTACTGCACAATTGCATTTCCTGCTTGCTTGCTTGGAGAAAAAGGGCGTATGCGTTTTCTCCTGAATATATTCAGGAGAAAACCCATACGCCCTTTTTGGCCAAGTGCATCACTGTCGATGTTGTGCCCCTCTTCCTGTGCTTTAAAGGCAATTCCAACGTACCTCTTGAAATCTGTTTCCTGATATTCTGCCTCGCTTTCAAGACTTCCTCGTTGCCTTCCCTCAACAGATTTTTGGATGATAGTTGTCCATTATTACTCCCACTGTTTGTGAATTGCTGTACACCTGAGCTCCATTATTTAACTATTTTTTTTTGAGCTGAACGCAAGTCCAATATTTTGGTTCAGGAACTATACTGGTTCCCGGTGGGTGGCTGAGACTTTGGTTAATTCTTCTTCCTCACGGGAAATAAGAGTGAAATGTGCCCTTCCAAATGCCGAACAGCTATTCTTTCATTGGTTCTCCCTCTTCACTTTCATCCACTGTCAAATTGGCAACCTCTGTGAACCAGGAGGTTAAAGGTGCTGTCTCTCCAAGCTGGGAGATTGACAGTAAATCCGTTGGAAAGTCAAACCGGAGCTCCAGTAGAGGGACTATTTGTTGAGTTTTAGAGACCTTTCGTATTCAGAGTGTTTCCATTCTCTAGGATTCCCGTATATGTTATAGCTCTAGTAATATTCCCTTCAACCTGCAGACATGGGACCCATGGAATGGGTGCCATGCATTATTGCTTTAAAGGGTCTGCGTTTGCTCACCCAATCTCACCAAACCTCTCAGTCCCATATGTACAGCCTTATACCACATCCAGCTGTCATTGTAGATAGGGTCATTCCAGGATTCATTCAGAAACCCTGAAGGAATTGTAAAGAATTTCCCTTTTTTTGTTGTTTTTCAAATTCCTTTTTATAGTGGGTTTGAGCTGATTCTCGCTGCCATGTTTATGCGAGTCTAGACACAACTGATTCCCTTATGGTGACATATCAATACATAGGTTTTAAGATTCTTATTAGTCAGATATATTCCTCGGAGGGAAATATGTGGTTTTGAGTCCCTTTCACTGAGGAAGTTGTAGGTATTGTCTATTCCATAGTTGGTTTTTGGAACGGTACCTGTGCTTATATCAAACTCTGGTTTTATGCATCACCCCACCTCTCCTTCCACCTTAAGCAGGCATAAGAGTGTTTTCTAAATGTGAAACTCTGTTCTCTTTCCTAAATCAGTTCATGTATAGCCATGTTTACAGGATCTTCATAAGGGCTATCTTATGATAAGTTTCTTTTTCTGTGTGACTTATTTCACTTAGAATCATCGTACATGTATCCACTCATTTTGCTGCAACTGGTCTTATGACATTGATTTCATGGCTGAGGGATATTCCATCATAGATATGTACCACAAATTTTTGAACCAATTTTATCTTCCCTGGGATAATTAAGGTGTATCCAAGTTGAGGTTCTTGTAATCAGTGCCGCCCTAAATTTGGGGTGGCTCTGTCTTATTGATTTTCAGTTTTCCCAAGGTATATTCCCTGGACTGGAAGTTCCCTTGGCTCTGTAGCTCTGTTGTTTACTTGTTTTAGGGAACACAATGCACTCCTCCTGAGAGGCAGTTGGCAATTTACATCCCGCCCATCAGCATAACAATGCTCCCTGATCCCCAGGGCCTGTCTTGCCTTTCTGAATTTTACCCATGTTGCGGATGTCCCTTTGGACCAGTGGGAAGTGATACTTCTTTGTAGTGCAGACTTACATTGTCCGCTTGCTTGCTTGGCCAAAAAGGGCGTATGCGTTTTCTCCTGAATATACTCAGGAGAAAATGCATACGCCCTTTTTGGCAAAGTGCATCATTGTCGAAGTTGTGCCCCTCTTCCTGTGCTTTAAAGGCAATTCCAACGTACCTCTTGGAATCTGTTTCCTGCTATTCTGCCTCTCTTTCAAGTTCACCTCGTTGCCTTCCCTTAACAGATTTTGGATGATAGTTGTCCTTTATTACTCTGCCAGTTTGTGAATTGCTGTGTCCATGAGCTCCATTTTTCAACTCGTTTTTTCTGAGCTGAACGCATGTGCAAAATTTTAGCTCAGGACTTATACTATTTCCCGGTGGGTGGCTGAGACTTTGGTAATTCTTCTTCCTGCCGGGAAATTAGAGTGACATATGCCCGTCCAAATACCTAACAGCTACTCTCTCATTGGTTCTCCCTCTTCCCTTTCATCCTCTGTCAAATTGGCAACGTGTGAGAACCAAGAGGTTAAAGGGGCTGTCTCTCTAAGTTGGGAGATTGATAGTAAAGCAGTTGGAAAGTCAAACCGGAGCAACAGGAGAGGGAATATTCGTTGAGTTTTAGAAACCTTTCGTATTCACAGTGTGTCCATTCTCTAGGTTTCCATACATGTTATAGCTGTAGTAATATTCCCTTCAACCTGGAGAGTTGGGACCCATGGAATGGGTGCCAGGCATTATTGTTTTAAAGGGTCTGCATTTGCTCACCCAATCTCACCAATCCTCTCAGTCCCAAGTGTCCAGCCTTATGCCACATCCAGCTGTCATTTTAGACAGGGTCATTCCAGGTTTCATCAGAGACCCTGAAGGAATTGTAAAGAATTTCCCTGTTTTTGTGTTTTGTGTTTGAAATTCCTTTTTATAGTGGGTTTGAGCTGATTCGCGCTGCCATGTGTATGCCAGTCTAGACACACTTGATTCCCTTAGGGAGACATATCAATACATAGGTTTTAAGATTATTACTAGTCAGATATATTCCTCTGCGGGAAATATGTGGTTTTGAGTCCCTTTCACTGAGGAAGGTATAGGTAGGTCTTGTCTATTCCATAGTTGGTTTTGGGAATGGTTCCTGTGCTTATATCAAACTCTGATTTTATGCATCACCCCACCTCTCCTTCCCCCTTAGGCAGGCATAAAAGTGTTTTCTAAATGTGAGACTCTGTTCTCCTTCCTAAATCAGTTCATGTGTAGCCATGTTTACAGGATCTTCATAAGTGATATCTTATGATAAGTTTCTTTTTCTGTGTGACTTATTTCACTTAGAATCATCGTACCTGAATCCACTCATTTTGCTGCTACTGGTCTTATGACAATGATTTCATGTCTGAGGGATATTCCATCATACGTAAGTAGCACAAATTTTTGAACCATTTTTATCTTTCCAGGGATATTTCACGTGTACCCAAGTTGGGGTTCTTGTAAGCAGTGCAGCCCTAAATTTGGGGATGGCACTGTCTTATTTATTTTCAGTTTTCCCAAGGTATATTCCCTAGACTGGAAGTGCCCTTTGCTCTGTAGCTCTGTTGTTTACTTGTTTTAGGGAACACAGTGCACTCTTCCAGTGAGGCAGTTGGCAATTTACATCCCGCCCAACCGCATAACAAGGTCCCCTGTTCTCCAGGGCCTGTCTTGCCTTTCTGGTTTTACACATTTTGTGGATGTCCCTTTTGACCGGTGGGAAGTGATACTTCTTTGTAGTGCAGATTTGCATTGCCCGCTTATTTGCTTGGCCAAAAAGGGTGTATGCGTTTTCTCCTGAATATACTCAGGAGAAAATGCATACGCCCTTTTTGGCCAAGTGCATCATTGTTGAAGTTGTGCCCCTCTTCCTGTGCTTTAAAGGTGATTCCAACTTACCTCTTGAAATCTGTTTGCTGCTATTCTGCCTCACTTTCAAGTCTGCCTCGTTGCCTTCCCTCTAAAGATTTTTGGATGACTGTTGTCCTTTATTACTCTGCCAGTTTGTGAATTGCTCTGCCCTATAGCTCCTTTTTTTAACTCGTTTTTAGTGAGCTGAACGCCAGTCCCATATTTTGGTTCAGGACCTATACTGGTTGCCGGTAGGTGGCTGAGACTTTGGTTAATTCTTCTTCCTCCCGGGAAATAAGAGTGACATGTGCCCGTACAAATGCCTAACAGCTACTTTCTCTTTGGTTCTCCCTCTTCCCTTTCATCCTTTGCCAAATTGGCAACCTGTGCAAAACAGGAGGTTAAAGTTGCTCTCTCTCCAGGTTGGGAGATTGATAGTAAAGAAGTTGGAAAGTCAAACCGGAGTACCAGGAGAGGGACTATTTGTTGAGTTTTAGAGACCTTTCGTATTCACCGTGTGTCCATTCTCTAGGTTTCCCGTACATGTAATAGCTGTAGTAATATTGCCTTCAACCTGGAGAGTTGGAGACCATGGAATAGGTGCCTTGCATTATTGCTTCAAAGGGTCTGCATTTGCTCACCCTATCTCACCAATCCTCTCATTCCCATGTGTCCAGCCTTATGCCACATCCAGCTGTCATTGTAGATAGGGTCATTCCAGGTTTCATCAGAGACCCTGAAGGAATTGTAAAGAATTTCCCTGCTTTTTTGTTTTGTTTTTGAAATTCATTTTTATATTGGGCTTGAGCTGATTCTCGCTGCCATGATCATGCCAGTCTAGACACTCTTGATTCCCTTAAGGAGCCATACCAATACATAGGTTTTAAGATTCTTACTAGTCAGATATATTTTTCTGCGGGAAATATGGGGTTTTGAGTCCCTTTCACTGAGGAAGGTGTAGGTCTTGTCTATTCTGTACTTGGTATTTGGAACGGTACCTGTGCTTATATCAAACTCTGGTTTTATGCATCTCCCGACCTCTCCTTCCCCCTTAAGCTGGCATAGGCGTGTTTTCTAAATGTGAGACTCTCTTCTCTTTCCTAACTCAGTTCATGTGTAGCCATGTTTACAGGATCTTCATAAGTGATATCTTATGATAAGATTCTTTTTCTGTGTGACTTATTTCACTTAGAGTCATCATACCTGAATCCACTCATTTTGCTGCTACTGGTCTTATGATATTGATTTCATGGCTGAGGGATATTCCATCATACGTAAGTACCACAATTTTTTGAACCATTTTTATCTTTCCTGGGATACTTAAGGTGTACCCAAGTTGACGTTCTTGTAAGCAGTGCACCCCTAAATTTTGGGGTGGCTCTGTCTTATTGATTTTCAGTTTTCCCAAGGTATATTCCCTATACTGGAAGTGCCCTTGCCTCTGTAGCTCTGTTGATTACTTGTTTTACGGAACACAATGCACTCCTCCAGTGAGGCAGTTGGCAATTTACATCCCACCCGTCAGTATAACTATGCTCCCTGTTCTCCAGGGCCTGTCTTGCCTTTCTGGTTTTTACCCATTTTGTGGATTTCCCTTTTGACCTGTGGGAAGTGATACTTCTTTGTAGTGAAGATTTGCATTGCCCGCTTGCTTGCTTGGCGAAAAAGGGCATATGTGATTTCTCCTGATTATATTCAGGAGAAAATGCATACGCCCTATTTGGCCAAGTGCATCATTGACAAAGTTGTGCCCTCTACCTGTTCTTTCAAGTCAATTCCAACGTACCTCTTGAAATTTGTTTCCTGCTATTCTGCCTCGCTTTCAAGTCCGCCTCGTTGCCTTCACTCAACAGATTTTTGGATGATAGTTGTCCTTTATTACTCTGCCTGTTTGTGAATTGCTGTGCCCCTGAGCTCCTTTTTTGAACTCGTTTTTGTGAGCTGAACGCAAGTCCAGAAGACTGCTTCACGACCTATACTGGTTTACTGTGCTTGGCTGAGTCGTTGGTTAATTCTCCTTCCTGACATGAAATTAGAGTGACATGTGACCGTCCAAACGCCTAACAGCTAATCTCTCCGTGATACTCCCTCTTCCCTTTCATCCTCTGCCAAATTGGCAACCTGTGCAAACTAGGAGTTTAAAGGGGCTCTTTCTCCAAGTTGGGAGATTGATAGTAAAGCAGTTGGAAAGTCAAACCAGGGCACCAGCAGAGGGACTATTAGTTGAGTTTTAGAAACCTTTCGTATTCACAGAGTGTACTTTCTCTAGTTTTCCCATACATGTTATATCTGTAGTAATATTCCCTTCAACCTGGAGAGTTGGGACCCATGGAATGGGTGCCACACATTATTGTTTTAAGGGGTCTGCATTTGCTCACCCAATCTCACCAATCCTCTCAGTCCGAAGTGTCCAGCCTTTTGCCACATCCAGCTGTCGATGTAGATAGGGTCATTCCAGGTTTCGTCAAAGACCCTGAAGAAATTGTAAAGAATTTCCTCTTTTTTTTGTGTGTTTGAAATTCCTTTATATAGTGGGTGTGAGCTGATTTTCAGTGCCATGTTTATGCCAGTCTAGAAACACTTGATTGCCTCATGGAGACATATCAATAAATAGGTTATAAGATTCTTACTAGTCAGATATATTCCTCTGCAGGTAATATGGGGTTTTGAGTGCCTTTCACTGAGGTAGGTGTAGGTCTTGTCTATTCCATATCTGATTTTTGGAAAGGTACATGTACTAATATCAAACTCTGGGTTTATGCATCACCCCACCTCTCCTTCCCCCTTAAGCAGGCATAAGAGTGTTTTCTAAATGTGAGACTCTGCTCTCTTTCCTAACTCAGTTCATGTGTAGCCATGTTTACAGGACCTTCATACATGATATCTTATCATAAGTTTCTTTTTCTCTGTGACTTATTTCACTTAGAATCATCGTACCTGAATCCACTCATTTTGCTGCTACTGGTCTTATGACATTGATTTCATGGCTGAGGGATATTCCATCGTACATATGTACCCCAATTTCTTGAACCATTTTTATCTTTCCTGGGATATTTCACGTGTACCCAAGTTGAGGTTCTTGTAAGCAGTGCAGCCCTAAATTTGGGGGTGGCTCTGTCTTATTGATTTTCAGTTTTCCCAAGGTATATTCACTAGGCTGGAAGTGCCCTTGGCTCTGTAGCTCTGTTGTTTACTTGTTTTGGGGAACACAATGCACTCCTCCAGGGAGGCAGTTGTCAATTTACGTCCCGCCCATCAGCATAACAAGGCTCCCAGTTCTCCAGGGGCTGTCTTGCCTTTCTGCTTTTTACAAATTTTGCAGATATCTCTTTTGACTGGTTGGAGGTGATAATTCTTTGTAGTGCAGATTTGCATTGCCCGCTTGCTGGATGGCCAAAAAGGGCGTATTCGTTTTCTCCTGAATATATACAGGAGAAAAGGAATACGCCCTTTTTGGCCAAGTGCATCATTGTTGAAGTTGTGCCCCTCTTCCTGTGATTTAAAGGCGATTCCAACATACCACTTGAAATCTGTTTCCTGCTATTCTGCCTCTCTTTCAAGTCCGCCTCGTTGCCTTCCATTAAACAGATATATGGACGATACTTGTCCTATATTTCTCTGCCAGTTTGTGAATTGCTGTTCCCCTGAGCTCCATTTTTCGACTCGCTTTTTGTGAGTTGAATGCAAGTCCAAACTTTGGTTCAGGACCTATACTGGTGTCCGGTGGGTGCCTGAGACTTTGGTTAATTCTTCTTCCAGCCGGGAAATTAGAGGGACATGTTCCCGTCCAAATGCCTAACAGCTACTATCTCATTGGTTCTCCCTCTTCCCTTTCATCCTCTGTCAAATTGGCAACCTGTGAGATCCAGGAGGTTAAAGGGTCTGTCTTTCCAAGTTGGGAGATTGATAGTAAAGCAGTTGGAAAGTCAAACCGGAGCACCAGGAGAGGGACTATTAGTTGAATTTTAGAGACCTTTCGTATTCACAGTGTGTCCATTCTCTAGGTTTCCCGTACATGTTATAGCTGTAGTAATATTCCCTTCAACCTGGAGAGTTGGGACCCATGGAATGGGTGCCACTCATTATTGCTTTAAAGGGTCTGCATTTGCTCACCCAATCTCACCAATCCTCTCAGTCCCAAGTATCCAGCCTTATGCCACATCCAGCTGTCATTTTACATAGGGTCATTTCAGGTTTCATCAGAGACCTTGAAGGAATTGTAAGAAATTTCGCTGTTTTTTTTTGTTTTGTATTTGAAATTACTTTTTAAAGTGGGTTTGTGCTGATTCTCACTGTCATGTTTATGCCAGTCTAGACACACTTGATTCCCTTACGGAGACATATCAATACATACGTTTTAAGATTCATACTAGTAAGATATATTACTCTGTGGTGAATATGGGGTGTTGAGTCCCTTTCACTGAGGAAGGTGTAGGTCTTGTGTATTCCGTATTTGGTTTTTGGAAAGGTACCTGTACTAATATCAAACTCTGATTTTATGCATCACCCCACCTCTCCTTCCCCCTTAAGCAGGCATAAGCGTGCTTTTTAAATGAGAGTCTCTCTTCTCTTTCCTAACTCAGTTCATGTGTAGCCATGTTTACAGGTTCTTCATAAGTGATATCTTATGATAAGTTTCTTTTTCTGTGTGACTTATTTCACTTAGAATTATCGTACCTAAATCCACTCATTTTGCTGCTACTGGCCTTATGACATTGATCTCATGGCTGAGGGATATTCCATCGTACGTAAGTACCACAATTTCTTGAACCATTTTTGTCTTTCCTGGTATATTTAAGGTGTACGCAAGTTGAGGTTTTTGTAAGCAGTGCAGCCCTGAATTTTGGTGTCGATCTGTCTTATTTATTTTCAGTTTTCCCAAGGTATATTCCCTAGACTGGAAGTGCCCTTGGCTCTGTAGCTCTGTTGTTTACTTGTTTTATGGAACACAATGCACTCCTCCAGAGAGGCAGTTGGCAATTTACATCCCGCCCATCAGCATAACAAGGCTCCCTGTTCTCCAGGGCCTGTCTTGCCTTTCTGGTTTTTACACTTTTTGCGGATTTCCCTTTTGACCGGTGGGAAGTGATACTTCTTTGTAGTGCTGATTTGCATTGCCCGCTTGCTTGCTTGTCCAAAAAGGGCATATGTGTTTTCTCCTGAATATATTCACGTGAAAACCCATATGCCCTTTATGGCCATTTCCATAATTTTCGAAGTTGTAATGCTTTTCCTGTGTTTAAAGGCGATTCCAATGTACCTCTTGAAATCTGTTTCATGCCATTCTTCCTCATTTTCCCTTCCGCCTCGTGGCTTTCCCTCAACAGATTTTTGGCAGCGAGTAGTCCTTTATAACTCTTCAGTTCAGTGAATTGCTGTGGCCCTGAGCTCCATTTTTCAACTCGCGTTTTTGTGAGCTGACCGTAAATCAACAGTTTTGCTTCTAGACTTATACTGGTTCTGGGGGGCAGGCTTAGACTTTGGTTAATTCCTCTTTGTGACGGGAAATTAGAGAGACATGTGGCCGTCCAAATGCCTACAGCTACTCTCTCATTGGTTCTCTCTCTTCCCTTATATCCTCTGCACAATTTGCCAACTGTGCGAACCAGGAGGTTATAGTGGCTGACTTTCCAAGTTGGGAGATTGATAGTAAAGCAGTTGGAATGTCAAACTGGAGTACAAGTAGAGTTTTAGAAACCTTTCACCATCAGATGGTTTCCATTCTCTAGGTTCCCATACACGTTATAACTGTAGTGATATTCCCTTCTACCTGGAGAGTTGGGAACCATGGAATGGGTGGCAGGCATTATTGCTTTAAAGGGTCTGCATTTTTTCACCCAATCTCACCAATCCTCTCAGTCCCAAGTGACCAGCCTTATGCCACATCCAGCTGTCATTGTAGATAGGGTCATTCCAGGTTTCATCAGAACCCCTGAAGGTATTGTGTAAGAATTTTACTGTTTATATGTTTTGTTTTGAAATTCATTTTTATAGTGGGTTTGAGCTGATTCTCACTGCCATGTTTATGTCATTCTAGACACACTTGGTTCCTTTACGGAGACATATCAATACATAGGTTTTAAAATTCTTACTACTCATATATATTTCTCTGCAGGGAATAGGGATGTTGAGTTCCATTCACTGAGGAAGGAGTAGGGCTTGTCTCTTCTGTTTTTGGATTATGGAACGGTACCTGTGCTAATATCAATCTTATGTTTTGTGCATCTCCACACCTCTCTTTCCCCTTAAGCAAGCGTTAGATTGTTTTCTAAATCTGAGACTCTGTTCTCTTCCCTAAATCAGTTCATATGTAGCCATGTTTACATTCCTTTCATAAGTGATATCTTATGTCAGAATGCACCATGGCCGTTCTCATAATAATGCTCCATGTCCCCTGTCATCACAATGCACCATGCCCTGGTTATCACAATGCTCCATGTCCCTTGTCATCAGAATTCTCCACGTCCTTGTCATCACAATGCTACATGTCACTCCTCATCAAAATGTTACATGCTCTTGTCATCACAATTCTACATCCAATTGACATTGCAATGCTCCATGCACTTGTCATCACAATGCTCCATGCACATTCCATCACAAAGCTCCATGCCCTTGTCATCACAATGCGCCATGACCCCTGTCATCACAATGCTCCCTGACACCTGTCATCACAATGCTTCATGCCCCATGTCATTACAGTGCTCCATGATGCTCGACATCACAATTACCCAAGGTCTTTTCATCACAATGCTCATGGGCCTATATCATCACAATGCTCCATGACCACTGTCATCACAACACTCCATGACACCTGACAACACAATGATTCCGGACTCTTGTCATCACAATGTTCCATTCCCTTGTCATCACAATGCTCCATGACACCTGTCATCACAATATTCCATGAACATTTTCAGCCCTATGTTCCATGACCCATGTCATCACAATACTCCAAGCCATTGTCATCACAATGCTCCATTACCTTTGTCATCAGAATCCTCCATGACACTTGGCATCACAATGTTCCATGCCATTGCCATCACAATGGGCCATTACATATGTCATCACAATTCTCCCTGACACCTGTCTTCACAATACTGCATGACCTGGTCATCACAATGCTCCATGCCCTTGTCATCACAGTCTGCCATTCCAACTGTCATCGCAAGAATCCTTGAAACTTATTAGACCAATGCTCCATGCCCTTGTCATCACAATGCTCCATGCCCTTGTTATCACAATGCTCCATGACCCCTGTCATCACAGTGCTCCGTGACTCCAGTCATCACAATGCTTCATGGACTTTGTCATCACAATTGTCCATGTCCTCGTCATCAACAGTCTCTGTGACCTTTTTAACGACAATGCTCCATGAAGTTTTCATCACAATGCTCTTTGACCCCTGACATCACAATGCTCTATGCCTTTCTCAGAACAATGCTCCAAGACCCTTGTCATCACAATGCTCTATGCGTTTGTTAGCACAATGTTCCATGACACATGTCATCTCAATGCACCATGCGCTTGTCATCACAGTGCTCCACAAACTTCTCATCACCATGCTGCATAAAACTTCTCATCACAATGCTCCATGCACTTCTCATCAAAATGCTCTCTCACCACTGATATCCCAATGCTACATAACTATTTGTCACAATACCCCCTCACTCCTGTCATCACAATGTTCCATGACTCCTGTCATCACAATGATACATGCACTTATAATCACAATGTTCGATGACCCCTGCCATCACAATGTTCCATAACACCTGTCATCAAAATGCTCCATGACCCTTTTCATCAAAATGCTCCATGACACCTGACATCACAGTGTTCCATAAAAACTGTCATCAATATGTTCCATGACATTTTTCATCAAATGGCTCCATGAACCTGTCATCAAAAAGCTCCCTGCCCTTCTCATCACAATGCACAATGCCCGTGCCATCAGAATGCTCCATGACCTCTGTCATCACAAAGATCCATGACCCTTGGCATCACAATGCTACATTTCTTTGTCATCACAATGCTCCATGAACTTTTCATCACAATGCTCTTTGACCCTTGTCATCACAATGCTCTATGCCTTTCTCAGCAAAATGCTCCATGACCCTTGTCATCACAATGCTCAATACACTACTCATCAAAATGCTCCCTGACACTTGTTGTCTGTATGCTCCTTGAACCCTGTCATGACAAGGCTCCATGCCTTTTTCATCACAATGATCCATGCCCTTTTCATCACAATGCTCCAAGACCCATATAATCAAAATGCTCCATGCCCTTGTCATCACAATGCTCAAGGATGCATGCCATCAAAATGCTCCTTGGTCTTCTCCTCACAATGCTCCATGCCCTTGTCATCACAATGTTCCAAGAAAAATGTAATCACAATGCTCCTTGCCCCTTTTCATCAGTATGCTCCATGAGACTTTTCATCACAAGGCTCCATGGTTTTGTCATCACAATGCTCCAGGACCTTGTCATCACCATGCTCCATTCCCTTGTCATCACTATGCTCCATGACTCCTTTCATCACAATGCTACATGCACTTATCATCACAATGTTCGATGACCCCTGTCATCACAATGTTCCATAAAACCTGTCATCAAAATGTTCCATGACACTTTTCATCAAATTGCTCCATGACCCTGTCATCAGAATGCTCCTTGCCCTTCTCATCACAATGCACAATGCCCTTTACATCAAAATGCTCCATGACCTTTGTCATCACAAATATCCATGACCCTTGGCATCACAATGCTCCATGCCATTGTTATCACAATGCTCCATGAACGCTCTCATCACATTGCTCCATGACCTTGTCTTCACAAAGCTCCATGACACATGTCTTCAGAATGCTCCATGGCCTTGTCATCACAATGCTCAATGCCCTTGCCATCACAATGCTCCATTTCGCCTGTGAAAACAATGCTCCATGACCCCTGCCATAACAATGTTCCGTGGCCTTGTCAACACAAAGCTCCATGACACATCTCAACACAATGCTCCAAGAAACCTGTAATCACAATGCTCTATGCCCCTTTTCATCTCAATGATCCATGAACCCTGTCATCACAATGCACCATGCCCATCATCATAATGCTTCATGCTATTGTCATCACAATGAAATCAAAATGCTCCATGACCTCCGTCTTAACAATGATCCAAACCCTTGTGATCACCATATTCCATAACACTTGTCATCACAATGCCCCATGACGCTCGTCATCACAATTATCCATTGACTTCTCATCACAGTGCTCCATGATCTTTGTCATCACAGTGCTCAAAACACTTGTCATCACAATGCTCCCTGACACTTGTAGTCAGTATGCTCCTTGAACCCTGTCATGACAAGGCTCCATGCCTTTTTCATCACAATGATACATGCCCTTTTTATCACAATGCTCCAAGACCCATGTAATCACAATGCTCCATGCCCTTGTCATCACAAAGCTCAATGATGCATGCCATCAGAATGCTCCTTGGTCTTCTCCACACAATGATCCATGCCCTTGTCATCACAATGTTCCAAGACCCCTGTAATCACAATGCTCCATGCCCTTTTTCATCAGTATGCTTCATGAGACTTGTCATCACAAGGCTCCATGATTTTGTCATCACAATGATCCAGGATCTTGTCATCACAATGCTTCTCGACCTTGTCATGAAAATTTTCAACGGCCCTTGTCATCATAATGCTCCAAACCCTAATCATCACAATGCTCCATTATATTTGTCATCACAATTTTCAATTACATTTGGCATCACAGTGCTCCATGCCATTGTCATCACAATGGACCTTGACATATGTCATCACAATGCTCCCTGACACCTGTCTTCACAATAAGCCCTGACCTCCTCATCACAATGCTCCATGCCCTTGTCATCACAATGCTCCATGACTTGTCATCACAATCCTCCATGACCCATGACACATGTATAACAGTGTTCCATGCCCTAGTCATCACAATGCTCCAAGACCCCTGTAATCACAATGCTCCATGCCCCTTTTCATCAGAATGCTCCATGAGACTTGTCATGACCTGTCTCCATGGTCTTCTCATCACAATGCTCCTGGACCTTGTCATCACCATGCTCCATTCCCTTCTCATCACAATGCTCCATGACCCCTGTCATCACAATAATCCATGAATATTTACAGCCCAATGCTCCAAGACCTATTCATCACAATGCTCCATGGCCAATATCATCACAATGCTCCATGACCACTGTCATCCCAACACTCCATGACACCCGACAACACAATGATCCGCGACTCTTGTCATCACAAAGCTCCATTCCATAGTCATAACAATGCTCCATGACACCTGTCATCACAACACTCCATGAACATTATCAGCCCAGTGATCCATGACACTTGTCATCACAATGATCCATGCCCTTGTCATCCCAATGCTCCATGACCCCTGTATCCACAATTATCCATGACGCTTGTCATCACAGTGATCCATGACACATGTCATCACAATGCTCCATGCCTTTGTCAGCAAAATGCTAATTGACTTTGTCATTACAATGCTCTATGCGCTTGTCATCACAATACTCCTTTTCCATTGTCATCACAATCCTCCATGAAACTTGGGATCACATTGCTTCATGCCCTTCTCCTCACAATGCTCCATGCTCCTTAGAAATCAAAATGATCCATGACCTCTGTCATCACAATGCTCCAAACCCTTGTGATCACAATGTTCCATAACACTTGTCATCACAACGCTCCATGATGCCTGTCATCAGAATATTCCATGCTGTTTTCATCACAATGCTCCATGACATTTATCATCACAATTCTCAATACACTTGTAATCAAAAGGCTCCCTGACACTTGTCATCAGTATGCTCCTTGAACCCTGTCAGGAAAAGGCTCCATGCCTTTTTCATCACAATGCCCCATGCCGTTTTCATCACAATGCTCCATGCCATTGTCATCAAAATACTCCACAAGCTTGTCATCAGAATGCTCCATGACCCTTGTCATCACATTTCTCCATGCACTTGTCAGCACAATGCTCCCTGACCCTTGTCATCACACTGCTCCATTACATTTGTCATCAGAATCCTCCATGACACTTGGCATCACAGTGCCCCATGCCATTGTCATCACAATGGGCCATGACATATGTCATCACAATGCTCGCTGACACCTGTCTTCACAATAATGCTTGGCCTGGTCATCACAATGCTCCATGCCGTTGTCATCACAATGCGCCATTCTAACTGTCATCACATTAATCCATGAAACTTATTAGACCAATGTTCCATGCCCTTGTCATCACCATGCTCCATGCCCTTGTTATCACAATGCTCCATGACCCCTGTCATCACAGTGCTCCGTGAGTCCAACCATCACAATGCTTCATGACCATTGTCATCACAATGGTCCATGCCCTCGCCATCAACAGTCTCTGTGACCTTTTTAACCACAACGCTCCATGAACTTTTCATCACAATGCTCTTTGACCCTTGTCATCACAATGCTCCATGCGCTTGGCAGCACAAAGCTCCATGACACATGTCATCACAATGCACCATGTGCTTGTCATCACAGTGCTTCACAATCTTGTCATCACAATGCTCCATAAAATTTGTCATCACAATGCTCCATGCACTTCTCATCCAAATGCTCTCTCACCACTGATATCACAATGCTACATCACAATTTGTCACAATACTCCGTCACTCCTGTGATCACAATGCTACATGCACTTATCATCACAATGTTCGATGACCCCTGACATCACAATGTTCCATAAAAGCTGTCATCAAAATGTTCCATGACACTTTTCATCAAATTGCTCAAAGACCCTGTCATCACAATGCTCCCTGCCTTTCTCATCACAATGCACAACGCCCTTGCCATCAAAATGCTCCATGACCTTTGTCATCACAAAGATCCATGACACTTGGCATCACACTGCTCCATGTCATTGTCATCACAATGCTCCATGCACGCTCTCATCACATTGCTCCATGCCCTTGTCTTCACAAAGCTCCATGACAGGTCATCAGAATGCTCCATGGCCTTCACATCACAATGATGCATGCCCTTGCCATCACAATGCTCCATTACCCCTGTCATAACAATGCTCCATGACCCCTGCCATCACGATGTTCCATGGCCTTGTCATCACAAAGCTCCATGACCCTTCTCATCACAATGCTCCAAGAACCCTGTAATCACAATGCTCTATGCCCCTTTTCATCTCAATGATCCATGAACCCTGTCATCACAATACTCCATGCCCATCATCGTAATGCTTCATGCTATGGTCATCACAATGAAAGCAGAATGCTTCATGAACTCTGTCATAACAATGCTCCAAACCCTTGTGATCACAATATTCCATATCATTTATCATCACAATGCCCCATGACGCTCGTCATTACAGTTATCCATGGTCTTCTCCTCAGAATGCTCCATGACCTTTGTCATCACAATGCTCAGTACACTTGTCATCAACATGTTCCCTGACACTTGTTGTCTGCATGCTCCTTGAATCCAGTCATGACAATGCTCCATGCATTTTTCATCACAATGCTCCATGCCCTTGTCATCACAATGCTCCAAGACCCCCGTAAACACAATGCTCCATGCCCATTTTCATCTCAATGCCCATGAACCCTGTCATCACAATGCACCATGCCAGTCATCATAATGCTTCATGTTATTGTCATCACAATGAAATCAAAGTGCTCCATGAACTCTGTCATAACAATGCTCCAAACGCTTGTGATCACAATATTCCAAAACACTTGTCATCACAGTGCACCGTGACGCTCGTCATTACAATTATCAATGGTCTTCTCATCACAATGGTCCATGACCATTGTCATCACAATGCTCAATACACTTGTCATCAAAATGCCCCCTGACACTTGTTGTCTGTATGCTCCTTTAACCCTGTCATGACAAGGCTCCATGCCTATTTCATCACAATGATCCATGCCAATTTCATCGCAGTGCTCAATACACTTGTCATCAAAATGCTCCCTGAAACTTGTTGTCTGTATGGTCCTTGGACCCTGTCATGACAAGGCTCCATGCCTATTTCATCACAATGATCCATGGCATTTTCATCACAGTGCTCCAAGACCCATGTAATCAAAATGCTTCATGCCCTTGTCATCACAAAGCTCGATGACGCATGCCATCAGAATGCTCCTTGGTCTTCTCCTCACAATGCTCCATGCCCTTGTCATCACAATGTTCCAAGACCCTTTTCATCAGTATGCTCCATGAGACTTGTCATCACAAGGCTCCTTGGTTTTGTCATCACAATGCTCAAGGAACTTGTCATCACAATACTTAACGACATTGTCATGAAAATTCTCAATGGCCATTGTCATCATAATGCTCCAAGCCCTAGTCATCACAATGCTCCATTATATTTGTCATCACAATCCTCCATTTCATTTGGCATCACAGTACTCCCTACCATTGTCATCGCAATGGACCATGACATATGTCATCACAATGCTCCCTGACACCTGTCTTCACAATACACCATGACCTTCTCTTCACAATGATCCATGCCCTTGTCATCACAATGCACCATGTCCACTGTCATCACAATAATCTCAGAAACTTGTAAGACAAATGCTCCATGCTCCTGTCATCACAATGCTCCATGCCCTTGTCATCACAATGCTCCATGACTTGTCATCACAATCCTCCATGACCCATGACACATGTATCACAGTGTTCCATGCCCTAGTCATCACAATGCTCCAAGACCCCTGTAATCACAATGCTCCATGCCCCTTTTCATCAGAATGCTCCATGAGACTTGTGATCACAAGTCTCCATTGTCTTCTCATCACAATGCTCCAGGACCTTGTCATCACCATGCTCCATTCCCTTCTCATCACAATGCTCCATGACCACTGTCATCACAATAATCCATGAATATTTTCAGCCCAATGCTCCAAGACCTATTCATCACAATGCTCCATGGCCAATATCATCACAATGCTCCATGACCACTCTCATCACAACACACCATGACACCCGACAACACAATGATCCGCGACTCTTGTCATCACAATGCTCCATTCCATAGTTATCACAGTGCTCCATGACACCTGTCATCACAACACTCCATGAACATTTTCAGCCCAGTGCTCCATGACCCTTGTCATCACAATGATCCATGCCCTTGTCATCCCAATGCTCCATGACCCCTGTATTCACAATGTTCCGTGATGCTACTTATCACAGTGCTCCATGACACATGTCATCACAATGCTCCATGCCTTTGTCAGCAAAATGCTACATGACCTTGTCATTACAATGCTCTATGTGCTTGTCATCACAATACTCCATTTCCATTGTCATCACAATCCTCCATGAAACTTGGGATCACATTGCTTCATGCCCTTGTCCTCACAATGCTCCATGCTCCTTGAAATCAAAATGATCCATGACCTCCTTGCCCTGGTCATCACAATGCTCCATGCCCTTGTTATCACAATGCTCCATGACCCCTGCCATCACAATGCTCTGTGACTCCAGTCATCACAATGCTTCATGACCTTGTCACCACAGTGGTCCTTGCCCTTGTCATCATCACTCTCTGTGAGCATTTTAACCAAAATGATCTATGAACTTTTCATCACAATGATCTTTGAACCTTGTCATCACAATGCTCTATGCCATTCTCAGCACAATGCTCCATGACCCTTGTCATCACAATGCTCCATGCGCTTGTCAGCACAATGTTCCATGACACGTCATCACAATGCTCAAGAACCCCTGTCATCACAATGCTCTGTGACTCCAGTCATCACAATGCTTCATAACGTTTGTCATCACAATGATCCATGCCCGTGTCATCAAAAGGTTCTGTGACCTTTGTAACCACAATGCTCCATGAAGTATTCACCACAATTCACAGTGACACTTGTCATCACAATGCTCCATGTCTTTGTCATAACAATGCTCCCTGACCATTGTCTTCCTAATGTGCCACACGCATTTCATCACAACGGTCAACAACCTTTTCATTGCAATGATCCATAAACCTTGTAATCACAATGGTCCATGCACTTCTCATCAAAATGCTCTCTCACGAGAGATATCACTGTGTTCCATCACTAGTCATCACAATACACCCTCACCCCTATAATCACAATGTTCCATGACCCTGTCATCACACTGCTACATCCCCTTATCATCACAATGTTCCATGACCCCTGACATCACAATGTTCCATAACCCCTGTCATCAAAATGCTTCATGATCCTTTTCATCCCAATGCTCCAAGACCCCTGACATCACAATGTTCTATAACACCTGCCATCAACATATTCCATTACAATTTTCATCAAATTGCTGCATGGCCCGGTCATCAAAATGCTCCCTGCACTTCTCATGACAATGCACCATGCCCTTGTCATCAAAATGCTCCATGACTTGTCATCACAAAGCTCCATGACCATTGGCATCACAATGCTCCATGTCCTTGTCATCACAATGCTCCATGAACACTCTCATCACATTGCTCAATGCCCTTGTCATCACAAAGCTCCATGACACTTGTCATCACAATGCTCGATGTCCTTCTCTTCACAATGCTCCATGCCCTTGTCATTACAATCCTGCATGACCCATGTATCATAGTGTTCCATACCCTTGTCATCACAATGCTCCATGCCCACTCTCATCACAATAATCCATGAAACATTTCAGACCAATGTTCCATGCCCTTCTCATCACAATGCTTAATTACCTCTGTCATAACAATGCACCATGACCCCTGCCATCAAAATGTTCCACGGCCTAGTCATCACAAGGTTCCATGACACTTGTCATTAGAATGCTGAAGGCCCCTGTAATCACAATGCTCCACGCTCTTGTCATCAAAAAGCTCCATGACACATGTCATCAGAAGGTTCCATGGCCTTCTCATCACAATGCTCCATGCCCTTGTCATCACAGTGCTCCAAGACCCCTGTAAACACAATGCTCTATTACCCTTTTCATCTCAATGCTCCTTGAACCCTCTCATCACAATGCACCATGCCCATCATCATAATGCTTCAGGCAATTGTCATCACAATGAAATCAATATTCTCCATGACCTGTGTCATCATAATGCTCAAAATTCTTGTGATCACAATGTTCCATAACACTTATCATCACAACACGCCATGACGCTCATCATCACAATTATCCATGGTCTTCTCATCACAATTCTCCATTATCTTTGTCATCACAATGCTCAATACACTTGTCGTCACAATGCTCCCTGACACTTGTCTTCAGTATGCTCCTTGAAACCTGTCATGACAAGGCTCCATGCTTTTTCATCACAATGATCCATGCCCTTTTCATCACAATGCTTCAAGACCCCTGTAATCACAATGCTCCATGCCCTTGTCATCACAATGCTCCAAGACCCCTGTAATCACAATGCTCCATGCCCCTTTTCATCAGAATGCTCCATGAGACTTGTCATCACAAGTCTCTCTGGTCTTCTCATCACAATGCTCCAGGACCTTGTCATCACCATGCTCCATACCTTTGTCATCACAATGTTCCATGACCCCTGTCATCACAATAATCCATGAATATTTTCAGCCCAATCCTCCACGACCTACTCATCACAATGCTCCATGGCCAATATCATCACAATGCTCCATGACCCTGTCATCACAACACTCCATGACAACTGACAACACAATGATCCGGGACTCTTTTAATCACATTGCTCCATTCCCTAGTCATCACAATGTTCCATGACCCCAATCATCACAACACTCCATGAACATTTTCAGCCCAATGCTCCATGACTCTTGTCATAACAATGATCCATGCCCTTGTCATCCCAATGCCCCATGACACCTGTTTTCACAATGCTCCGTGACGCTTGTCATCACAGTGCTCCATGACACGTGTCATCACAATGCTCCCTGCCTTTATCAGCAAAATGCTACATGACCTTGTCATTACAATGCTGTATGCGCTTGTCATCACAATACTCCATTTCAATTGTCATCACAATCCTCCATGAACAGTGGGATCACATTGTTTCATGCCCTTGTCATCACAATGCTCCATGCTCCTTGAAATCAAAATGATCCATTAGCACTGTCATCACAATGCTCCAATCCGTTGTGATCACTATGTTCCATAACACTTGTCATCACAACGCTCCAAGATGCCTGACATCAAAATACTCTATGCCATTTTCATCACCATGCTCCATGACCTTTGTCATCACAATTATCAATACACTTGTCATCACAATGCCCCCTGACACTTTTCATCAGAATGCTCCTTGAACCCTGTCACGAAAAGGCTCCATGCCTTTTTCATCACAATTCCCCATGCCGTTTTCATAACAATGGTCCATGCCATTGTCGTCAAAATACTCCACAGGCTTGTCATCAGAATGCTCCATGACCATTGGCATCACAATTATCCATGCACTTGTCAGCACAATGCTCCCTGACCCTTGTCATCTCAGTGCTCCAAGCCATTGTCATCTCAATGCTCCATTACATTTGTCATCAGATTCCTCCATGACACTTGGCATCAGATGCTCCATGCCATTGTCATCACAATGGGCCATTACATATGTCATTACAATGCTCCCTGACACCTATCTTCACAATACTGCATGACCTGGTCTTCACAATTATCCATTCCAAATGTCATCGCAATAATCCATGAAACTTATTAGACAAATTTCCATGCCCTTGTCATCACAATGCTCCATGGCCTTGTTATCACAATGCTCCATGACACCTGTCATCACAATGCTCCGTGACTCCAGTCATCACAATGCTTCATGACCTTTGTCATCACAATGGTCCATTCCCTCGCCATCAACAGTCTCTGTGACCTTTTTAACCACAATGCTCCATGAACTTTTCATCACAATGCTCTTTGACCCTTGTCAGCACAATGGTCCATGCACTTCTCAGCACAATGCTCCATGACACATGTCATCACAATGCACCATGCGCTTGTCATCACAGTGCTCCACAATCTTGTTATCACAATGCTCCATAAAATTTGTCATCACAATGCTCCATGCACTTCTCATCAAAATGCTCTCTCACAACTGATATCACAATGCTACATCACTATTTCTCACAATACCCCCTCACCCCCTTCAACACATTGTTCAATGACTCCTGTCATCACAAAGCTACATGCACTTATCATCACAATGTTCGATGACCCCTGACATCACAATGTTCCATAACACCTGTCATCAAAATGTTCCATGACACTTTTCATCAAATTGCTCCATAACCCTTTCATCACAATGCTCCCTGCCCTTCAAATCACAATGCCCAACGCCCTTGCCATCAAAATGCTCCATGACTTTTGACATCACAAAGATCCATGACCCTTGGCATCACAATGCTCCATGTCATTGTCATCACAGTGCTCCATGAACGCTCTCATCACATTGCTCCATGCCCTTGTCTTCACAAAGCTCCATGACACATATCATCAGAATGCTCCATGGCCTTCTCATCACAATGCTCCATACCCTTGCCATCACAAAGTTCCATTACCGCTGTTATAACTATGCTCCATGACCCCTGCCATCACGATGTTCCTTGGCCTCGTCATCACAAAGCTCCATGACCCTTCTCATCACAATGCTCCCAGAACCCTGTATTCACAATGCTGTATGCCACTTTTCATCTCAATGATCCATGAACCCTGTCATCACAATGCACCATGCCTATCATCATAATACTTCATGCTATTGTCATCAAAATGAAATCAAAATGCTCCATGACTTCTGTCATAACAATGCTCCAAACCCTTGTGATCACAATATTCCATAACACTTGTCATCACAATGCCCCATGACGCTCGACATCACAATTATCAATGGTCTTCTCATCACAATGCTCCATGACCTTTGTCATCACAATGCTGTATACACTTGTCATCAAAATGCTCCCTGACACTTGTGGTCTGTATGCTCCTTGAGCGCTGTCATGACAAGGCTCCATGCCATTTTCATCACAATGATCCATGCCCTTTTCATTACAATGCTCCAAGACCCATGTGATCACAATTCTCCATGCCCTTTTCATCACAGACCTCAATGATGCATGCTAGCAGAATGCTCCTTGGACTTTTCCTCACAATGCTCCATGCCGTTGTCATCACAATGCTCCAAGACCCCCGTAAACACAATGCTCCATGCCCATTTTCATCTCAATGCCCATGAACCCTGTCATCATAATGCACCATGCCCATCATCATAATGCTTCAGGCTATTGTCATCACAATGAAATTAATATTCTCCATGACTTCTGTCATCATAATGCTCCAAAACCTTGTGATCACAATGTTCCATAACTCTTATCATCACAACACCCCATGACGCTCATCATCACAATTATCCATTGCCTTCTCATCACAATGCTCCATGATCTTTGTCATCACAATGCGCAATACCCTTGTCATCACAATGCTCCCTGACACTTGTCGTCATTATGCTCCTTGAACACTGTCATGAAAAGGCTCCATGCCTTTTTCATCACAATGATCATTGCCCTCTTCATCACAATGCTCCATGACCTTTGTCATCACAATTCTCAATACACTTGTCATCACAATGCTCCCTGCCACTTGTCATCAGAATGCTATTTGAACCCTGTCACGAAAAGGCTCCATGCCATTTTAATCACAATGCACCATGCCGTTTTCATCACAATTCTCCATGCCATTGTCATCAAAATACTCCACAAGCTTGTCATCAGAATGTTCCATGACCCTTGTCATCACAATTCTCCATGCACTTGTCAGCACAATGCTCCCTGACCCTTATCATCACAATGCTCCAAGCCATTGTCATCACAATGCTCCATTACCTTTGTCATCAGAATCCTCCATGACACTTGGCATCACAATGCTCCATGCCATTGCCATCACAATGGGCCATTACATATGTCATCACTATGCTCCCTGACACCTCTCTTCACAATACTGCATGACCTGGTCATCACAATGCCCCATGCCCTTGTCATCATAAAGCGCCATTCCAAATGTCATCGCAATAATCCTTGAAACTTATTACACCAATGTTCCATGCCATTATCATCACAATGCTCCATGCCCTTGTTATCACAGTGCTCCATGACCCCTGTCATCACAATGCTCCGTGACTCCAGTCATCACAATGCTTCATAACATTTGTCATCACTATGCTCCATGCCCGCATCATCACAATGCTCTGTGACCTTTGTAACCACAATCCTCCATGAACATTTCATCACAATTCTCTGTGACCCTTGTCATCACAATGCTCCAAGTTTTTTTCAGAACAATGCTCCATGACCATTGTCTTCAAAATGTGCCACACACATCTCATCACACTGGTCCGCAACCTTGTCATTGCAATGCTCCATAAACCTTTTAATCACAATTGTCCATGCACTTCTCATCAAAATGCTCTCTCACCAGAGATATCACAGTGTTCCATCACTAGTCATCACAATACTCCCTCAGCCCTGTAATCATAATGTTCCATGACCCTGTCATCAAACTGCTACATCCCCTAATCATCACAATATTCCATGACCCCTGTCATCACAATGCTTCATGAACTTTGACATCACAATGCTCAATACACTTGTCTTCACAGTGCTCCCTGACACTTTTCATCAGTATGCTCCTTGAACCCTGTTATGACAAGGCTCCATGCCTTTTTCATCACAATGATCCATGCCCTGTTTATCCCAATGCTCCAAGATCCCTGTAATCACAATGCTCCCTGTCCTTGTCATCACAAAACTCCATGACGCATGTCATCAGAATGCTCCATGGCCTTCTCATCAAAATGCTCCATGCCCTTGTCATCACAATGCGCCATTCCAACTGTCATCACAATAATCCATGAAAAATGTTAGACCAAAGTTCCATGCCCTTGTCATCACAATGCTCCATGACACATGTCATCAAAATTCACCATGTGCTTGTCATCACAGTGCTCCACAATCTTGTCATCACAATGCTCCTTAAAATTTGTCATCACCATGCTCCATGCACTTCTCATCAAAATGCTCTCTCACCACTGATATCACAATGCCACGTCACTCTGTGTCACAATACTCCCTCACAACAGTCATCACAATGTTCCATGACTCCTGTCATCACAATGCTACATGCACATATCATCACAATGTTCGATGACCCCTGACATCACAATGTTACATAACACCTGTCATCAAAATGTTCCATGACACTTTTCATCAAATTGCTCCATGACCCTGACATCAGAATGCTCCCTGCCATTCTCATCACAATGCACAACGCACTTGCCTTCAAAATGCTCCATGACCTTTGTCATCACAAAGATCCATGACCCTTGGCATCACAATGCTCCATATGCTTGTCATCACAATGCTCCATGACACATGACATCACAAAGCACCATGTGCTTGTCATCACAGTGCTCCACAATTTTGTCATCACAATGCTCCTTAAAATTTGTCATCACAATGCTCCATGCACTTCTCACCAAAATGCTCTCTCACCAGTGATATCACAATGCTACATCACTATTTGTCACAATACTCCCTCACCCCAGTCATCACAATGTTCCATGACTCCTGTCATCACAATGCTACATGCACATATCATCACAATGCTCGATGACCCCTGACATCACAATGTTCCATAACAACTGTCATCAAAATGTTCCATTACACTTTTCATCAAATTGCTCCATGACCCTGACATCAGAATGCTCCCTGCCCTTCTCATCACAATGCATCAAGCCCTTGTCATCAAAATGCTCCATGACCTTTGTCATCACAAAGATCCATGACCCTTGGCATCAGAATGTTCCATGTCATTGTCATCACAATGCTCCATGAATGCTCTCATCTCATTGCCCAATGCCCTTGTCATCACAAAGCTCCATGACACTTGTCATCACAATGCTTGATGAATTTCTTATCACAATGCTCCATGACCTTGTCATTAAAATCCTGCTTGACCCATGTATCATAGTGTTCCGTACCCTTGTCATCACAATGCTCCATGCACACTCTCATCACAATAATCCATGAAACATTTCGGACCAATGTTCCATGCCCTTCTCATCAAAATGCTCCATTACCCCTGTCATAAGAATGCACCATGACACCTGCCATCACAATGTTCCATGGCCTTGTCATCGCAAGGTTCCATGACACTTCTCATCACAATGCTGAAGACCCCTGTAATCACAATGCTCCATGCCCTTGTCATCACAAAGCTCCATGACGCAGGTCATCAGAATGTTCCACGGCCTTCTCATCACAATGCTCCATTCCCTTGTCATCACAATGCTCCAAGACCCCTGTAAACACAATGCTCCATGCCCCTTTTCATCTCAATGCTCCATGAACCCTGTCATCACAATGCACCATGCCCATCATCATAATGCTTCAGGCTATTGTCATCACAATGAAATCAATATTCTCCATGACCTCTGTCATCATAATGCCCCAAACTCTTGTCATCACAATGTTCCATAACATTTATCATCACAACACCCCATGACGCTCATCATCACAATTATCCATGGTCTTCTCATCACAATGCTCCATGATCTTTGTCATCACAATGCTCAATACACTTCTCATCACAATGCTCCCTGACACTTGTCGTCAGTATGCTCCTTGAACCCTGTCATGACAAGGCTCCATGCTTTTTAATCACAATTATCCATGCCCTTTTCATCACAATGCTCCAAGATCCCTGTAATCACAATGCTCCATGCCCTTGTCATCACAGTGTTCCAAGACCCCTGTAATCACAATGCTCCATGCCCCTTTTCATCAGTATGCTGCATGAGACTTGTCATCACAAGGCAGCATGGTTTTCTCATCACAATGCTCCAGGACCTTGTCATCACAATGCTTCTCGACCTTGTCATGAAAATTTTCAATGGCCCTTGTCATCATAATGCTCCACGCCCTAATCATCACAATGCTCAATTATATTTTTTATTACAATTCTCAATTACATTTCGCATCACAATGCTCCATGCCATTGTCATAGCAATGGACCATGACATATGTCATAACAATGCTCCCTGACACCTCTCTTCACAATATTCCATGACCTTCTCATCACAATGCTCCATGCCCTTTTCATCACAATGCACCATGCCCACTGTCATCACAATAATCTGTGAAACTTGTCAGACCAATGCTCCATGCCCCTGTCATCACAATGCTCCATGCCCTTGTCACCAAAATTCTCCATGACCCCTGTCATCACAATGCTCCGTGACTCCAGTCATCACAATGTTTCATAACGTTTGTCATCACAATGGTCCATGCCCGCGTCATCACATGGCTCTGTGACCTTTGTAACCACAATGCTCCATGAAATTTTCATCACAATTCTCTGTGACCCTTGTCATCAAAATGCTCCATGTCTTTGCCTTAACAATGTTGTATGACCATTATCATCACAATGTGCCAAGTGCATTTCATCACAATGGTCCACAACCTTGTCATTGCAAAGCTCCATAAACCTTGTAATCACAATGGTCCATGCACTTCTCATCAAAATGCTCTCTCACCAGAGATATCACAATGTTCCATCACTAGTCATCACAATACTCCCTCACCCCCGTTATCACAATGTCCCATGACCCCTGTCATCACAATGCTTCATCCCCTTATCATCACAATGTTCCATGACACCTGACATCACAATGTTCTATAACCACTGCCATCAAAATGTTCCATTACACTTTTTATCAAATTGCTGCATGACCCGGTCCTCAAAATGCTCCCTGCCCTTCTCATCACAATGCACCATGCCCTTGTCATCAAAATGCTCAATGACTTGTCATCACAAAGCTCCATGACCCTTGGCATCACAATGCTCCATGTCATTGTCATCACAATGCTCCATGAACCCTCTCATCACATTGCTCCATGCCCTTGTCATCACAAAGCTCCATGACACTTGTCATCACAATGCTCGATGCTTTTCTCATCACAATGCTACATGCCCTTTCATTACAGTCCTGCATGACCCATGTATCATAGTGTTCCGTACCCTTGTCATCACAATGTTCCATGCCCACTCTCATCACAATAATCCATGAAATATTTCAGACCAAGTTTCCATGCCCTTCTCATCACAATGCTCCATTACCTCTGTCATAACAATGCACCATGACCCCTGACATCACAATGTTCCAAGGCCTAGTCATCACAAGGTTCCATGACACTTGTCATCACAATGCTGAAGGCCCCTGTAATCACAATGCTCCTTGCCCTTGTCATCACAAAGCTCCATGACACATGTCATCAGAAAGTTCCATGGCCTTCTCATCACAATGCTCCATGCCCTTGTCATCACAATGCTCCAAGACCCCTGTAAACACAATGCTCCATGCCCCTTTTCATCTCAATGCTCCATGAACCCTGTCATCACAATGCATCATGCCCATCATCATAATGCTTCCAGCTATTGTCAGCACAATGAAATCAAAATTCTCCATGATCTCTATCATCATAATGCTCCAAACCCTTGTGATCACAATGTTCCATAACACTTATCATCACAACACCCCATGACGCTCATCATCACAATTATCCATGGCCTTCTCATCACAATGCTCTATGACCTATGTCATCACAATTCTCAATACACTTGTCATCACAATGCTCACTGACACTTGTCGTCAATATGCTCCTTGAACCCTGTCATGACAAGGCTCCATGCCTTTTTCATCACAAAGATCCATGCCCTTTTCATCACAATGCTCCAAGACCCTTGTAATCACAATGTTCCATGCCCCTTTTCATCTCACTGCTCCATGAACCCTGTCATCACAATGCACCATGCCCATCATCATAATGTTTCAGGCTATTGTCATCACAATGAAATCAATATTCTCCATGACCTCTATCATCATAATGCTCCAAACCCTTGTGATCACAATGTTCCATAACACTTATCATCACCACACGCCATGACGCTCATTATCACAATTATCCATGGTCTTCTCATCACAATGCTCCATGAACTTTGTCATCACAATGCTCAATACACTTGTCATCACAATGCTCCCTGACACTTGTCGCCAGTATGCTCCTTGAACCCTGTCATGACCAGGCTCCATGACTTTTTCATCACAATAATCCATGCACATTTCATCACAATGTTCCAAGATCACTGTAATCACAATGCTCCATGCCCTTGTCATCATAAACTCCATGACGCAGGTCATGAGAATGCTTCATGGACTTCTCATCACAATACTCCATGCCCTTGTCATCACAATGCTCCAAGACCCCTGTAATCACTATGCTGCATGCCCCTATTCATCAGAATGCTTCATGAGACTTGTCATCACAAGTCTCCATTGTGTTCTCATCACAATGCTACAAGACCTGTCATCACCATGCTCCATTCCCTTGTCATCACAATGCTCCAAGACTGCTGTCATCACAATAATCCATGAACATTTTCAGCACAATGCTCCAAGACCTACTCATCACAATGCTCGATGGCCAATATCATCGCAATGCTCCATGACCACTGTCATCACAACACTCCATGACACCTGACAACACAATGATCCGGGACTCTTTTCATCACATTGCTCCATTCCCTAGTCATCACAATGCTCTATGTCCCCTGTCATCAAAACACTCCATGAACATTTTCAGCCCAGTGCTCCATGACCCTTGTCATCACAATGATCCATGCGCTTGTCATCACAGTGCTCCATGACACATGTCATCACAATGCTCCATGCCTTTGTCAGCAAAATGCTACATGACCTTGTCATTACAATGCTCTTTGCGCTTGTCATCACAATACTCCATTTCCATTATCATCACAATCCTCCATGAACCTTGGGATCACATTGCTTCATGCCCTTGTCATCACAATGCTCCATGCTCCTTGAAATCAAAACGATCCATGACCTCTGTCATGACAATGCTCCAGACTCTTGTGATCACAATGTTCCATAGCACTTTTCATCACAACGCTCCATGATGCCTGTCATCACAACACCCCATGCACTTTTCATCACAATGCTGCCTGACATTTGTCATCACAATTCTCAATACACTTGTCATCACAATGCTCCCTGACACTTGTCATCAGAATGCTCCTTGAACCCTGTCACAAAAAGGCTCCATGCCTTTTTCATCACAATGCCCCATGCCGTTTTCATCACAATGCTCCATGCCATTGTCATCAAAATACTCCACAAGCTTGTCATCAGAATGCTCCATGACCCTTGTCATCACAATTCTCCATGCACTTGTCAGCACAATGCTCCCTGACCCTTGTCATCACAATGCTCCAAGCCATTGTCATCACAATGCTCCATTACCTTTGTCATCAGAATCCTCCATGACACTTGTCATCACAATGCTCCATGCCATTGTCATCACAATGGGCCTTTACATATGTCATCACAATGCTCCCTGACAACTCTCTTCACAATACTGCATGACCTGGTCATCACAATGCTCCATGCCCTTGTTATCACAATGCTCCATGACGCCTGAAATCACAATGCTCCGTGATTCCAGTCATCACAATGCTTCATGACCTTTGTCATCACAATGGTCCATGCCCTCGTCATCAACAGTCTCTGTGACCTTTTTAACCACAATGCTCCATGAACTTTTCCTCACAATGCTCTTTGACCCTTGTCATCACAATGCTCCATGTGCTTGTCAGCACAATGCTCCATGACACATGTCATCACAATGCACCATGAGCTTGTCATCACAGTCCTCCACAATCTTCTCATCACAATGCTCCTTAACATTTGTCATCACAATGATCCATGCACTTCTCATCAAAATGCTCTCTCACCACAGATATCACAATGCTACATCATTATTTGTCACAATACTCCCTCACCCCTGTCATCACAATGTTCCATGACTCCTGTCATCACAGTGCTACATGCACTTATCATCACAATGTTCGATGACCCCTGACATCACAATGTTCCATAACACCTGTCATCAAAATGTTCCATGACACTTTTCATTAAATTGCTTCATGACCCTGTCATCAGAATGCTCCCTGCCTTTCTCATCTCAATGCACAACGCCCTTGCCATCAAAATGCTCCATGACCTTTGTCATCACAAAGATCCATGACCCTTGGCATCACAATGCTCCATGTGATTGGCATCACAGTGCTCCATAAACGCTCTCATCACATTGCTCCATGCCCTTGTCTTCACAGAGCTCCATGACACATGTCATCAGAATGCTCCGTGGCCTTCTCATCACAATGCTCCATGCCCTTGCCATCACAATGCTCCACTACACTTGCCATAACTATGCTCCATGACCCCTGCCATCACGATGTTCCATGGCCTTTTCATCACAAAACTCCATGACCCTTCTCATCACAATGCTCCAAGAACCCTGTAATCACAATGCTTTATACCCCTTTTCATCTCAATGATCCATGAATCCAGTCATCACAATGCATCATGCCCATCATCATAATGCTTCATGCTATTGTCATCACAATGAAATCAAAATGCTCCAAGACTTCTGTCATAACAATGCTCCAAACCCTTGTGATCACAATATTCCTTAACCCTTGTCATCACAATGCCCCATGACGCTCGTCATCACAATTATCCATGGTCTTCTCATCACAACGCTCCATGACCTTTGTCATCACAATGCTCAATACACTTGTCATCAAAATGCTCCCTGACACTTGTTGTCTGTATGCTCCTTGAACCCTGTCATGACAAGGCTCCATGCCTTTTTCATCACAATGATCCATGCCCTTTTCATCACAATGCTCCAAGATCCCTGTAATCACAAAGCTCCATGCTCTTTTCATCAAATGCTCCATGACGCATGTCATCAGAATTCTTCATGGCCTTCTCCTCACAATGCTCCATGCCCTTTTCATCACAATGCTCCAAGACCCCTGTAATCACAATGCTCCATGCCCCTTTTCATCTGAATGCTCCATGAGTCTTGTCATCACAAGTCTCCATGGTCTTCTCATCACAATGCTCCAGGACCTTGTCATCACCATGTTCCATTCCCTTGTCTTCACAATGATCCATGACCCGAGTCATCACAACACTCCATGAACATTTTCAGCCCAGTGCTCCATGACCGTTGTCTTCACAATTTTCCATGCCGTTGTCATCCCAGAGCTCCATGACCCCTGTATTCACAATGCTCCGTGACACTTGTCATCACAGTGCTCCATGACACATGTCATCACAATGCTTCATGCCTTTGTCAGCAAAATGCTACATGACATTGTCATTACAATGCTCTATGCAATTGTCATCACAATACTCCATTTCCATTGTCATCACAATCCTCCATGAACCTTGGGATCACATTGCTTCATGCCTTTGGCATCACAATGCTCCATGCTCCTTGAAATCAAAATGATCCATGACCTCTGTCATCACAATGCTCCAATCCCTTGTGATCACAATGTTCCATAACACTTGTCATCACAACGCTCCATGATGCCTGTCATCACAATACTCCATGCCCTTTTCATCACAATGCTCCATGACCTTTGTCATCACAATTATCAATACACTTGTCATGACAATGCTCCCTGACTCTTGTCATCAGATTGCTCCTTGAACCCTGTCACGAAAAGGCTCCATGCCTTTTTAATCACAATGCCCCATGCCATTTTCATAACAATGCTCCATGCCATTTTCATCAAAATACTCCACAAGCTTGTCATCAGAATGCTCCATGACCCTTGTTATCACAATTCTCCATGCACTTGTCAGCACAATGCTCAATGCCCTTCTCATCACAATGCTCCATGCCCTTGCCATTACAATCCTCCATGACCCATGTATCACAGCGTTCCGTGCTCTTGTCATCACAATGCTCCATGCCCACTCTCATTACAATAATCCATGAAACATTTCACAACAATGCTTCCTGCCCTTCTCCTCACAGTGCTCCATTACACCTGTCATAACAATGTTCCATGACCCCTGCCATCACAATGTTCCACGGCCTTGTCATTCACAAGGCTCCATGACACTTGTCATCACAATGTTCCAAGACCCCTGTAATCACAATGCTGCATGCCCTTGTCATCAGAAAACTCCATGACGCATGTCATCAGAATATTCCATGGACTTCTCATCACAATGCTCCATGCCCTTGTCATCACAATGCTCCAAGACCCTTGTTATCAAAATGCTCGATGCCCATTTTCATCTCAAAGCTCCATGAATCCTATCATCACAATGCACCATGCCCATCACAATAATGCTTCAGGCTGTTGTCATCACAATGAAATCAAAATGCTCCATGACCTCTGTCATCACAATGCTCCAAACCGTTGGGATCACAATATTCCATAACACTTATCATCACAACACCCCATGAGGCTCATAATCACAGTTATCCATGGTCTTCTCATCACTATGCTCCATAATCTTAGTCATCACAATGCTCAATACACTTTTCATCACAATGCTCCCTGACACTTGTCGTCAGTATGTTCCTTGAACACTGTCATGAAAAGGCTCCATGCCTTTTTCATCACAATGATCCATGCCCTTTTCATCACAGTGCTCCAAGACACCTGTAATCACAATGCTCCCTGCACTTGTCATCACAGAGCTCCATGACGCATTCATCAGAATTCTCCATGTCCTTCTCTTCACAATGCCCCATGCCCTTGTCATAACAGTGCTCCAAGACCACTGTAATCACAATGCTCCATGCCCCTTTTCATCAGAATACTCCATGAGACTTGTCATCACATGTCTCCATGGTCTTCTCATCACAATGCTCCAGGACCAATATCAACACAATGCTCCATGACCACTGTCATCACAACACTCAATTACCCCTGAAAACAAAGTGATCCGGAACTCTTGTCATCACAATGCTCCATGACCCCTGTCATCACAATACTCCATGAACATTTTCAGCCCAATCTTCCATGACGCTTGTCATCACAATGATCCATGCCCTTTTCATCCCAATGCTCCATGACCCATGTATTCACAATGCTCTGTGACGCATGGCATCACAGTGCTCCATGACACCTCTCATCACAATGCTCCATGCCTTTGTCAGCAAAATGCTACATGAACTTGTCATTACAATGTTCCATGTGCTTGTCATCAGTATACTCCATTACCATTGTCATCAAAATCCTCCATGAACCTTTGTATCACATTGTTTCATGCCCTGGTCATCACAATGCTCCATGCTTCTTGAAATCAAAATGATCCATGACATGTGTCATCACAATGCTCCAAACACTTGTGATCACCATGTTCCATAACACTTGTCATCACAACGATCCATGATGCCTGTCATCACAATACTCCATGCACTTTTCATCACAATGCCCCATGACCTTTGTCATCACAATTCTCAATACACTTGTCATCACAGTGCTCCCTGACACATTTCGTCAGAATTCTCCATGAACCCTGTCACGAAAAGGCTCCATGCCTTTTTCCTCACAGTGACCCATGCAGTTTTCATCACAATGCTCCATGCCATTGTCATCAGAATACTCCACAAGCTTGTCACCAAAATGCTCCATGACCTTGGCATCACAATTCTCCATGCACTTGTCAGCACAATGCTCCCTGACCCTTGTCATCACAATGCTCCAAGACATTGTCATCACACTGTTCCATTACCTTTGTCATCAGAATCCTCCATGGCACTTGCATCACAATGCTCCATGCCATTGTCATCAAAATGGGCCATTACATATGTCATCACAATGCTCCCTGACACCTGTCTTCACAATACTGTATGAGCCGGCCTTCACAATGCTCCATGCCCTTGTCATCATAATGCACCATTCCAACTGTCATTGCAATAATCCATGAAACTTATTAGACCAATGATCCATGCCCTTGTCATCACAATGCTCCATGCCCTTGATATCACAAAGCTCCATGACCCCTGTCATCACAATGCTCCGTGACTCCAGTCATCACAATGCTTCATGACCTTTGTCATCACAATGGTCCATGCCCTCATCATCAACAGTCTCTGTGACCTTTTTAACCACAATGCTCCATGAACTTTTCATCACAATGCTCTTTGACCCTTGTCATCACAATACTCTATGCCTTTCTCAGCACAGTGCACTATGACCGTTGTCATTACAAAGCTCCATGCGCTTGTCAGCACAATGCTCCATGACACATGTCATCACAATTTGCCATGCGCTTGTCATCACAGTGCTCCACAATCTTGTCATCACAATGCTCCATAAACCTTGTCATCACAATGCTCCATGCACTTCTCATCAAAATGCTCTCTCACAACTGATATCAAAATGTTTCATCACTATACATCACAATACTCCCTCAGCCCTGTCATCACAATGTTCCATGACTCCTGTCATCACAATGCTACATGCACTTATCATCACAATGTTCGATGACCACTGACATCACAATGTTCCATAACCCCTGTCATCAAAATGCTCCATGACCCCTTTCATCAAAATGTTCCATGACTCCTGTCATCACAATGCTCCATGCTCCTTGAAATCACAATGATCCATGACCTCTGTCTTCACAATGCTCCAAACCCATGTGATCACAATGTTCCATAACCCTTGTCATCACAACGCTCCATGATGCCTGTCATCACAATACTCCATGCCCTTGTCGTCACAATGCTCCATGATATTTGTCATCACAATTCCCAATACACTTGTCATCACAATGCTCCCTGTCACTTGTCGTCAGTATGCTCCTTGAACACTCTCATGAAAAGGCTCCATGCATTTTTCATCACAATGCTCCATGCCCTTTTCATCACAATGCTCCATGCCATTGTCATCACAATACTCCACAAGCTTGTCATCAGAATGCTCCATGACACTTGTCATCACAATGCTCCATGAGCACTGTCATCACCATGCTCCATACTCCTTGTCATTACAGTGCTCCATGACGCTCGTCATTCACAATTATCCATGGTCATCTCATCACAATGCTCCACACCCTTGTCATCAAAATGCTCCATGACTCTTTTAATCACAATGCTCCATGGCCACTGTCATCACAATTCTCCATACCTTTTGTCATTATAGCGCTCCATGGCACTCATCATCACAATTACCCATGGTCTTCACATCACAATGCTCCACGGTCTTGCCATCACAATGCTCCATGCCCTGGTAATCACAATGCTCCATGTTCCCTGTCATCACAATTCTCCACGTTCTTGGCATCACTATGTTCCATGACACTTCCCATCACAGTGTTAAATGCTTTGTCATCACAATACTCCACAAGCTTGTCATCACAATACTCCATGACCCTTGTCATCACAATGATCCATGACCAGTGTCATCACAATGCTCAATGAGACATATCATCACAATGCTCCTTGCCCATTTTCATTACAGTGCTCCATGATGCTCGTCACTATAATTATCCATGGTCTTCTCATCACAGTGCTCCACGGTCTTGCCATCACAATGCTCCATGCCCTGGTCATCACAATGCTCCATGCCCTTGTCATCACAATGTGCCATGCCCACTGTCAACACAATTATCCATGAAACTTGTCAGACCAATGCTCCATGCCCCTGTCATCACAATGCTACATGACCCCAGTCATCACAATGCTCCGTGTGTCCCATCATCACAAGGTTTCATGACCTGTGTCATCACAATAGTAAATGCCCTCATTATCACAAGGCTCTGTGAAATTTGTCACAACAATGCTCCATGAACTTTTCATCACAATGCAGATACGTCCATGAGTGCAAGTGCCCTATGCTCTGTAGCTCATCTTTTAGATGTTTTAGCAAACACAATACACTTCGCCATAGTGGCCGTTGGCAAATTACAATTCCACTATCAGCCTCACAGGGCTCCCTTTTCTCCTCGCCCTGTCCTGCATTTCTGGTGTTTACACTTTATGTGGATGGCCCTTCTGACTGATGTGAAGTGATACATTTTGTAGTATTGATTTCCAGTGCCCACCTGTTTGGTTGGATAAAAAGTGTGTATGGCCTTTACTTGAATATATTCAGAAAAAACTGCATACGCCCTTTTGGGCCAACTGCATCATTGGCGATGTTCAGCCCCTTTTCTTGTGCTTTAATGGGGAGTCCTTTCTACCTCTTCAAATCTGTTTCCTGCCACTCTCCCTTGCTTACAACTCCTTTTCTGTGACTTACCTCAAGACATTTTTCGACAATAGATATTTTCAACTCTGCAGTTTCATGAAATTTAGTGCCCCTGAGTTCCATTAATCAACTTGTGTTTTTGGAAACTGGACACAAAACAGCGGGAATTCCTCTAGCCCTATTCTGTTTCCGTGGGCAATTCTAGCCTTTGATGAATTTGTCTTCCAGATTGGAAATTAGAGTGGCATGTGCCTGTCCGAACAACTAAGACTTGTCTCTAAATTTTTCTCTTCCTTCCACTTCATCCTCTGGACAAATTCCAAACTGTGTGCAACAGGATGTTGACGGTGCTGATATCCCCAAGTCAGGAGATTGTTAGGAAAGATGCTGGTGGGGTGAACCCGAGCACCAGACGATGAGGAGATGAGGTGCCTTTTCCAAACTCTTTCTCAGCAAATGGTGTACCATCCTCTAGGTGTGACAGGCATGTTTTAGCTGTAGGAAGGGTCCAGTGCATGGAAGGAGAACACCAGGGATTTTTCCAAATCAGTGCCTCCCCGAACCCCAAACTGGGGAATTTTTAAGCTACGGCTACACGTATGTCCATTAAGGGCCTTGGGAAATAGGCAGAGCCCAAACTTTAGATGATTGAAATCTTCAGGGTCAGAACCGTTCACCATCGGCCTTGCTTAGGTTACATTTTATCTGTCTTTGATAGACGATGTCAATAAAAATATCTATTATTTTTCAGATTATTTCCCCTTATAGGTTATTGCAAAATATTCAGTGTAGTTCCCTGTGCTATACAGTAGTTCCTTGTTGATGATCTATTTTATACATAGCAGTGTGTATGTGTTAATCCCACACTGTTAATTTATCCCTTCTCCTACCTTTCCCCTTTGGTAATAATAAATTATAAGATTTTATACTTCTCAGAAATGGGGGAGCTGAAAGAGAGGTATCCTTTTCAATGGAAAAGCATTCAAAACAAGATTGAAGCCTCATCCAAGAGTATTCGATGTACATCCATGGAAATAAATCACTTCATTTCTCTAATGTTGACCTGACAAATAAGACAGACGTCTTCACTGAACTTGCTTATAGTAAAGTGATGGAAATATCAAAGGTAAGTCTTAGAAATATCTTATTTTACCCGAGCATTATACACTGCTCTGTGTTAACTACAGTTTGGCTCACACATCTGTTCATTGAAGTTACTATGTTCTCAATTTCTGTTACTGATCCTCCAGAGTGGACCCCAACAGAAGTCCCCGTGCCCAGTGTCATTGGAGCCAACAGATCAAGACTGAGTTTGGTTCAGAAGCAAAGGAAACATTATTTTGAAAACAGAATGGAGAGGTGTGAGTGTGCACTCCCCCACGGGCTGTGGGCTGGGATGCTGTGTAGGGATCCCAGCAGCGTCAGTGGGAGGGAGGGGATGGAGCTCTCGAGGGCTGGGTTGGCTGAAGCTCAGGCTCTATGCCGTGGAGTCTGCATGGGACCCCGCTTGCTGAGGTGTTGACCCAGCCATTCTGCACTACGAAATCGGGTCTGAAGTGCCGGGTGTGGGACCTCTGCATGCAGAACCCTAGGAGCACGTGAAATTAGACAAAGCACAAAGGAAAAACTGCTTAGACTTTATTTTATTGCCCAGATTCTCTTTTTATCTCCCAGGAATTTTTAATGAACGTTGCCAGAGACGAACACCTCCTCTGCTTTTTGTTCCATTACTCATTCTTGGGGTGTTGAGGGTGCAGACCCCTCTTTTGTAACTGCTTCATGCCGTGGTGGGAGCCCTGATACTTCGGGGGAGGGGCAAAACGTCTCCCCACCAGCCTCCAGGTGAGGTTGATTGTCCCAAGGCCTCCTGCCTCACTTCTCGTACGCCAGAGCACCAGCATTGGAAGTGTTATAGATTATGATGACCTTTAAGTGTCCAGGAAAGAGATGTGCAGAGATGCTGAGGTGGCAGGTTTCACCCCAACCCACATTTGTTCGGCGACCTTAGGCTGACGGTTTTTGCCAGCCTAGATGCTCTGACCAGTAGTCTGTGCTTTCTTTAATTAGGTCCCTGAATTAATGTACAAACAGCACCATGTGTCAGAACCCTGCCCACGCAACTCCCAGACAGTCCAGGGTCAGTGGTGATCCAGGACCATGACGTCCACTGAGTCAACGGCCTTTAGAAGTATCCAGGAGTTCAGCCAGTGATATTGGCCACCATCACCGCGGTGTCTGTAGGGCTTTCTATGGTGAAAGCGTGATATACGTTTCCCCCGCCAAGCTTATTAGCTCCCCTCTGGGTGCAGTAAGTCCTGCAAGCAGTAGTCTGCTCTTTCGCGGCACAGTCTTCTTGTTTTCTGAGAGAAACTCCAGGTCAAGTGATGGTCACACGAGTCATCTTGGGGGCCCGTTGCTCCCGTTTGTCTCTCTGGAGGTTGGAGTTGGAGGGCCTCCTCACTCGAGGTCAGTGTGTCCACAGAGCGACCCCTGCAACTTCAGGGCATGATGGGTGGTTAGGAACACCACGTGGGGTCCTTTTCCCTTAGGAGTGAGCTGGCCTTATGGGCTTCTGATTTCCAGCTTTTTAGATACCCCAGTATCCTGGCCTGATGAGTCGGTGGGCAAAGCCCTTGGTGACCATAGTTTATCATACCTGAAGGGCATTCTTGTGTTGCTCCATTTCAAGTGGTCCCAGTTTTTGCACTAAGTCTCCAAGGGCAATTAACCTTTGACCAGGTATGTAAAGGTCAAAGGGTTTAGCTAAATTAGCGAGTTCCTGGGCAATGGTCTGAATTGACTGATCTTTCTATTCTTGTAAGGCTGCTTCTGGATTCTATACAAAAGGATCATCATCTTTTCGTGTCAGTGTTTCATGTAGAGTCCCAGCTATTAGACTGTAGTTAGGGATCCAGATGCAGAAAACCTTGGCCTCCCCAGGAACCCCTAAGCTGTCTTCTAGTTTTAGAAGAGGTAAGGCTGCAAATGGCTTCTTCCCTATCCTGGGATGCGTTTCTCTGAATATCTGTGAGAATGAAGCCCAGGCATGTCACCTGAGCCTGGGATATTTGAGCCTTTTTCTTGGACACCTTCTATCCTTTCTTGGCTAGGTAGTTCAGAGGCGTCTTTAGTAGGCCTGGCGATCAGAATGTCATCTGCATATTGAAGGAGGGTTCCCTTTTACAGAGGTAGAACTTTTAGGTCTTTAGAGGACATTTCCCCAATGATGGTGTGGGGATTTTTGAACCATTGGTGCAGGACGGCCCAGCATTATTGCTTGTGTTGCATGTTGTGTCCTGCCACACACAAGCCAAAAATTCTTGTGACTCTGAGATGAATGGAATACAGATGAAGGCATCATTGAAGTGTAATACAGAATGCCATGGCCTGGTGGATGGTAGAATGAGCAGCAGGGTGTAGGAAATAGGATCTACTGGATGTATATCCTCGGTGGCTTCACTGACTGTCCTGATATCCTTTACCAGGTCTCCAGCAGCCCATGGGGCTCTCGTGGTCAGGCAAATCCCAGGATATGGAGCTCACCTGGGCTGCACCCCACACCCCACAGCCCACGGGGCTCTCGTGTTCAAGTCCCTCCCAGGGTATGGAGCTCACCTGTGCAGCTACCCAGCAGCCCATGGGGCTATCATTGTCAGGCCCTTCCCAGGATACGGAGCTCCCCAGGGCATGTACCCCAGCAGGGCTGGCCACACAGGAACTGTGCACATAGCCCACCTTGCAGAGAAACCCCAGCTCACCTGTCGCTCACAGCTGACACAGAACACCTCAGAGCAGGACTTGAACTAACAAACAGCAGCTCTGACAGGTCTGTGACCCTGGCTATCACTCTGTGCAGCCTCTCTCTGCCTGGTCTTACAGACACTTCCACTGCAGCCAGGGCACCAGGCCTCTGTCTCCACCCACCATCACTCCTCTCCCTGACTCCTGGCTTCCTCTCATTAGGATAGGGTCTTCTTGAAGTTGTTTTCCACTCATGGACCAGATAAAATGATAAGAAAACAAGCCGCAGCTGCAGCCCCTTGTCTAGCCTGACTCTCAAGAGCCCACACCTGTTCCTTGGGCCTGGCCCGTTTACCAAGGTTCATTTTCTGCAACTGTGAGCCCCTGAAAGGTGAGGATTGGCTGATTTGGGCAGCCTGACACTGCCTGCTGGCCCTCCCGATGTGTGCCTGGGTTGAGGTCAATATAAACACCTCTCCAGTCAGCGGGAGCCCCTGTTGCTGTGCCTGACGCCATATTCTCTGCCCTGTCAGCAGTGTCGGGGCTGGGGTGGTGGTAGGGAGGGAGAGGCCGTGGCTTTGTGTGTGGCCCATTGTGAGGGGGGCTCTGCTGGTCTTTCTGCAGGAGTTGCCAGGCTGCCACCTGCTAAAGAAGAGGATCTGTCACCCATACCTGCCACTGGAATTTCTCCCCAGGCAGAGGTGAGGAAGTAAAAAAGCAGTGGAGGCCGTGGCAGGAGGGGTATCTCAGACAGGGAAATGGAAAGCTTCCAGAAGAGCATCTGGGGCCAGGACCATCCTGGCTGGCCTGCAGGCACCAAGTCGGCCTGCGTGCTGTCGCTGGTGTGGCTCCACAGCCCTTCCTCTAGGCTTGCAAGTGCTTGTACATATTCAGGTGTTTTACCTGGAAAGGGTGGGAAGAGTTCAGCTGCAGCAGGACTGGGGCTCAGCTCACATTTACTCACAGATGCCTCGACACAGTCCCCCAGCTTTGCAATGAGGATGCTCCTTGTGGTGGGGAGTGCTGCTGACTGCATTGGAGACGATTTCCCAACTCTGACCAACTTAAGAATTTTTTACCACTGGAGCAAGTGCCCTGATACGATTTTCCTCTGTATAACTGGTGGGTTCTGTTTATTTTTCTTTTTTTCTTTTTTTCTTTTTGGTTCAAGGTAGATTTTATTTATTCCTCTTTTTTTTTAAATTTGAAGATATAAACATGGAAATAATGCATTAATATAAAGACGTCTATGTGAAGGGAAAAACTTTTTTTCTGTTTTATTTTATTAAATGTTATTTATTTATTTTTAATTTTTTAAAATTTATTTATTCATTTTATACAGCAGGTTCTTATTGGATAGCTATTTTATACATATAAGTGTGCACATGTGAATCCTAGTCTCCCAATTCATCCCACCACCACCCTCACATGGTGTTCCCCCCTTGGTGTCCATATGTTTGTTCTCTACATCTGTGTCTCTATCTCTGCCCTGCAAACCGGTTCATCTGTACCATTTTTCTAGGTTCCACATATATGCATTAATATACAATATTTGTTTTTCTCTTTCTGAATTACTTCACTCTGTATGACAGTCTCTAGATCCATCAAGGTCTCTGCAAAAGACCCAATTTCATTCCTATGTATGGCTGAGTAATATTCCATTATATATATGTACCATATCTTTATCCATTCGTCTGTCTGTCGGCACTAAGGTTGCTTTCATTACCTGGCTATTGTAAATAGTGCTGCAATGAACATTGTGGTGAATGTGTCTTTTTGATTTATGGTTTTCTCTGGGTATATGCCCAGTAGTGGGATTGCTGGATTATATGGTAATTCTATTTTTAGTTTTTTAAGGAACCTTCATACTGTTCTCCATAGAGACTGTATAGATTTACATTCCCAACAATAGTGGAATAAGGTTCCTTTTCTCCACACCCTCTCCAGCATTTGTTGTTTGTAGATTTTCTGATGATTTGACGTGATACCTCATTGTAATTTCGATTTCCATTTCTCTAATAATTAGTGATGTTGAGCAGATTTTCATGTGTGTACTGCCATCTCTATGTCTTCTTGGAAGAAATATCTATTTAGATCTTCTTCCATTTTTGTATTGGGTTGTTTGTTTTATTAATATGGAGCTGCATGAGCTGTTTATATATATTGGAGATTAATCATTTGTCCATTGATTCGTTTGCAAATATTTTCTGCCATTCTGAGGGTTGTCTTTTCGTCTTGTTTGTAGTTTCCTTTGTTTGCAAAAGCTTTTACGTTTCATTAGGTCCCATCTGTTTAGTTTTCTTTTTTATTTCATTACTATAGGAGGTGGATCAAAAAAGATCTTGCTGTGATTTACGTCAGATTATCTTTCGTAAGTTTTCCTCTCAGAGTTTTATACTGTCTGGTCTTACATTAAGGTCTCTAATCCATTTTGAATATATTTTTATGTATGGTGTTGGGGAGTGTTCTAATTTCATTCTTTTACATGTAGCTGTCCATATTTCCCAGCACCAATGATTGAAGAGACTGTCTTATCTCCATTGTATAGTCTTGCTTCCTTTGTCATAGATTAGTTGACCATAGGTGTGTAGGTTTATCCCTGGGCTTTCTTTGTTTTTTTTTTCCTTTTACACGTTTATTGGAGTATAATTGTTTTACAATGGAGTGTTCGTTTCTGCTGTATAACAAAGTGAATCAGCTATACATATACAAATATCACCAGATCACCTCCCTCTTGCATCTCCCTCCCACACTCCATATCCCACCCCTTTATGTGCTCACAGAGCACCGAGCTGATCTCCCTGTTCTATGTGGCTGCTTCCCAGTAGCTATCGGTGTTACATTTGGTAATGTATTTATGTCCATGCCACTCTCTCACTTCGTCCCAGCTTACCCATCCCCGTTCCGGTGTCCTCAAGTCCTTTCTCTATGTCTGTGTCCTTAATCCTGTCCTGCCACTAGGTTCTTCAAAATCTTTTTTTTTTCTTCATTAGATTCCGTATATCTCTGTTAACATACAGTATTTGTTTTTCCCTTTCTGACTTACTTCACTGTGTAGGACAGATTCTAAGTCCATCCACCTCAGTACAAATAGCTCAGTTTGCTTCTTTTTTTGGCTGAGTAATATTCCATTGTATATATGTGCCAGATCTTCTTTATCCATTCATCTGTCGATGGACACTTAGGTTGCTTCCATGTCCTGGCTATTGCAAATAGAGCTGCAATGAACATTTTTCTACATAACTCTTTTTGAATTATGGTTTTCACAAGGCAAATGTCCAGTAGTTGGATTGTTGTGTCGTATCGTACTTCTATTGTTAGTTATTTAAAGGAACCTCCGTAATGTTCTCCCTAGTGCCCATATCAATTTACATTCCCACCCACAGTGCAAGTGTGTGCCCTTTTCTCCAATAAAGGCCTCTCCAGCATTTATTGTTTTGTAGATTTTTTTGATGATTGCCACTCTGACTGCTGTGAGGTGATACCTCAGGGTAGTTTTGATTTGCATTTCTCTAATGATTAGTGATGTTCAGCATCCTTTCATGTGTTTCTTGTTAATCTGTATATCTTCTTTGGAGAAATGTCTATTTAGGTCTTCTGCCCGTTTTTGGATTGGGTTGTTTGTTTTTGTGATATTGAGCTACATACGGTGCTTGTAAAGTTAGGAGATTAATCCTTGTTCAATTGCTTCATTTGAAAATATTTTCTCCCATTCTAAGGGTTGTTTTTGCATCTTGTTTAGGTTTTCCTGTACTGTGTAAAAGCTTTTAAGTTTCATTAGGTCCCATTTGTTGATTTCTGTTTTTATTTCCATTTCTCTAAGTGGTGGGTCAAAAAGGATCTTGCTGTGATTTATGTCATAGAGTGTTCTGCCTATGGTTTCCTCTAAGTGTTTTATAGTGTCTGGTCTTATATTTAGATCTCTAATCAATTTAGAGTTTATTTTTGTGTATGGTGTTATGGAGTGTTCTAATTTCATTCTTTTATGTGTAGGGGTCCAGTTTTCCCAGCACCAATTACTGAAGAGACTGTCTTTTCTCCATTGTATATCCTTAGCTCCTTTGTCATAGATGAGATAGCCATAGGTATGTAGGTTTATCTCTGGGCTTTCTGTCCTGTTCCATTGATCTGTGTTTATGCCAATCTACATACACTTGATTCCATTATGGAGACATATAAATACATGGGTTTCAAGGTTATACCATTCAGATATATTCCTCTTCAGTGAATAGGGTGTTTTGTGTCCAGTTCATTGAGAAAGGAGTAGGTCTTGTCTATTACGTATTTGGTATATGGAATGGGATCTGTGCTAATTTCAAACTCTGCTTTTACACATCACCCCACGTCACCTTTCCCCTTAAGGAGACATAAGTGTGCTTTTTAAATGTGTAACTCTGTTCTCTTTTGAAATTCAGTTCATGTGTAGCCATGTTTACATTCCCTCTATAAGTGATATATTACAATAAGTTTCTTTTACTTTGTGGCTCATTTCACTTAGCATCATCGTACCTAAAGCCACTCATTAAGCTGCTATTGGCCTTATGACATTGATTTTATGTCTGAGTGGCATTCCATTGTATATAAGTCCCACAATATCTATATCCATTTTTTTTCCTTTCCTGGGATATTTAAAGTGTACTGAAGTCGAGGTTCTTGTAAACAGAGCAGCCCTAAAGTTTGGGCTGGCTGTGTGTTATGGATTTATAGTTTTCCCAAAATACACGCCCATGAGTGGAAGTGTGCTCTGCTCTGTAGCTCTGTTTTAGAAAACAACATACTGTTCTCCAGAGAGGCTGTTGGCAACTTACATCCTGTCCTTGGGCGTAACCAGGCTCCCTTTTCTCCATGGCTTGACCTGCATTTGCGGTTTTTACACTATTTGTGGATGGCCCTTTTGACTGGAGGTAAGGGACACTTCTCTGTAGTGTGGATTTGCAATGCCCGATGGCTTGCTTAGCCAAAAAGGGCGTATGCATTTTTTCCCGAAGATATTCAAGAAAATACACATACTCCCTTTTCAGCCAAGGGCAACATTGTCGAAATTCTGTCCCTTTTCATGTGCTTTAAAGACGACTCAAATCTACCTCTTGAAATCTGTTTCCTTCAATTCTGCCTTGCATTCAAATCCTCTTCACTGCCTTTCCTCAATATATTTCTGGATGATAGTTGTCCTTTATAACTCTGCAAGTTTGTGAATTGCTGTGCCCCTGATTTCCATTTTTCAACTCGCCTCTTTGTGAGCTGGCTGCAATACTGAAGGATGGCTTTAGGCCCTAGTCTGGTTCCGGGGCTTCAGGCTGTGCCTTTGGTTAATTCTTCTTCCTGGTGGGAAACTAGAGTGACATGTGCCCATCCAAACACCTACAGCTAATCTCTCATTTATTTCCCCTCTTCATGTTCATCCTCTGCACAATTTGCAAACTGTGCATAACAGGAGGGTAAAGGCGCTGACACTCCAAGTGGGGAGATTTTTAGTAATGCAGATGGAATGGCGAAGCCGAGCACGACAAAAGGAAAAATGAGGTACCTTTTAGAAAACTTTCCCAATTACACAGTGTACCATCCACTGGGTTTCCCATGCATGTTTTAACTGTAGGAAGATTCCCTTAAACCTGGAGAGTTGGGACCACTAGAATGGGTAGCACACAGTATTGCTCTAAGTGGTGTTCTTTTGCTCACACAACCTCAGCAATCTTGTCAGCCCCAAGTGTCCAGTCTTATGTCTCATCCAGCTGTGGGTGTAAAGGTGGTCAATCCAGGTTGCATCACAGGCCCTGAACGTAATTGTTAAGACTTTCTCTCTGTTTCGCTGTTTTTGCATTTTGCTTTTGAAATTTATTTTTATAAGTGGGTTTAACTGAATTTCAGTGCTCTGTTCATGCCATTATACACACACATGATTCCTTCATGGAGACATGAGAATACATATGTTTTAAAATACTGAGAGTCAGACATATTCCTCTGCAATGAATAGGGGGTGTTGAGTCCAGTTCATTGTGGCGGGAGTAGGTGTTATCTATTACATACTTGGTTTATGTAATGGTATCAGTGCTAATTTAAAACTGTGATTTTATGCATCACAACACCTCGCCTTTCCCCTTAAGCAGGCAGAAGATTGTTTTCTAAATGTGTGATTCCGTTGTGTTTGTAAATCTGTTCATGTGTAGCCATGTGTACATTCCCGCTATGAGTGATATCTTATGATAAGATTCGTTACTCTGGTATCTTTCCTAACTCAGTTCATGTGAGGCCATGTTTATAGGACATTCTTAAGTGATATCTTATGATAAGATTCTTTTTCTGTGTGACTTATTTCACTTAGAATCATCGTACCTGAATCCACTCATTTTGCTGCTACTGGCCTTATGAAATTGATTTCATGGCTGAGGGATATTCCATCGTACGTAAGTACCAAAATTTCTTGAACCATTTTTGTCTTTCCTGGGATATTTAAGGTATACACAAGTTGAGTTTCTTGTAAGCAGTGAAGCCCTAAATTTTGGGGTGGCTCTGTCTTATTGATTTTCAGTTTTCCCAAGGTATATTTCCTAGACTGGAAGTGCCCTTGACTCTGTAGCTCTGTTGTATACTGGTTTTAGGGAACACAGTGCTCTCCTCCAGAGAGGCAGTTGGCAATTTACATCCCGCCCATCAGCATAACAAGGCTCCCTGTTCTCCAGGGCCTGTCTTGCCTTTCTGGTTTTTACTCATTTTGCAGATGTCCCTTTTGAACAGTGGGAAGTGATACTTCTTTGTAGTGCAGATTTGCATTGCCCGCTTGCTTGCTTGGCCAAAAAGGGCGTATGCGTTTTCTCCTGAATATATTCAGGAGAAAACGCATACGCTCATTTTGGCCAAGTGCATCATTGTCGAAGTTGTGCCACTCTTCCTGTGCTTTAAAGGTGATTCCAACATACATCTTGAAATCTGTTTCCTGCTATACTGCCTCCCTTTCAAGTCCGCCTTGATTACTTCCCTCAACAGATTTTTAGGCGATAGTTGTCCTTTATTACTCTGCCAGTTTCTGAATTCCTGTGCCACTGAGCTCCATTTTTAAATTCGTTTTTTGTGAGAAGACCGCAAGTCCAAAATTTTGGTTCAGGACCTATACTGGTTCCCGGCGCGTGGCTGAGACATTGGTTAATTATTCTTCCTGCGGGGCAATTAGTGTGACATGTACCCGTCCAAATGCCTAACATCTACTCTCTCATTTGTTCTCCCTGTTTCGTTTTATTTTTCCCAAATTGGTAACTGTGCGAACCAGGAGGTTAAAGGGGCTGTCTCTCCAAATTGGCAGATTGATAGTAAAGCAGTTGGAAAGTCAAACCGGAGCACCAGGAGAGGGATTATTAGTCGAGTTTTATAAACCTTTCGTATTCACAGTGTGTCCATTCTCTAGGTTTCCCGTACATGTTATAGCGGTAGTAATAGTCCCTTCAACCTGGACACATGGGACCCATGGAATGGGTGCTATGCATTATTTCTTTAAAGGGTCTGCATTTGCTCACCCAATCTCACCAATCCTCTCAGTCTCATGTGTCCAGCTTTATGCCACATCCAGCTCTCAGTGTAGATAGGGTCATTCAATGTTTCATCAGAGACACTGAAGGAATTGTAAAGAATATCCCTTTTGATTTGTTTTTCAAATTCCTTTTTATAGTGGGTTTGAGCTGAATCTCGCTGCCAAGTTTATGCAAGTCTAGGCACACTTGATTCCCTTACGGAGACATATCAATACATAGGTTTTAAAATTCTTACTAGTCAGATATAATCCTCTGTGGGAAATATGGGGTTTTGAGTCTCTTTCACTGAGGAAGGTGTAGGTCTTGTCTATTCCATAGTTGGTTTTTGGAACGGTACCTGTGCTTATATCAAACTCTGGTTTTATGCATCACCCCACCTCTCCTTCCCCGTTAAGCAGGCATAAGAGTGTTTTCTAAATGTGAGACTCTGTTCTCTTTCCTAACTCAGTTCATGTGTAGCCATGTTTACAGGATCTTCATAAGTGATATCTTATGATAAGTTTCTTTTTCTGTGTGACTTATTTCACTTAGAATCATCGTACCTGAATCCACTCATTTTGCTGCTACTGGTCTTATGACATTGATTTCATGGCTGAGGGATATTCCATTGTATGTAAATAACATAATTTTTTGAAACGTTTTTATCTTTCCTTGGATATTTAAGGTGTACCCAAGTTGAGGTTCTTGTAAGCAGTGCAGCCCTAAATTTTGGAATGGCTCTGTCTTATTGATTTTCAGTTTTCCCAAGATATATTCCCTAGACTGGAAGTGCCCTTGGCTCTGTAGCTCTGCTGTTTACTTGGTTTAGGGAACACAATGCACACCTCCAGAGAGGCAGTGGGCAATTTACATCCCGCCCATCAGCATAAAAATGCTCCCTGTTCTCCAGGGCCTGTCTTGCCTTTCTGGATTTTACCCATTTTGTGGATGTCCCTTTTGACAGGTGGGAAGTGATACTACTTTGTAGTGCAGATTTGCATTGCCCTCTTGCTTGCTTGGCCAAAAAGGGTGTATGCGTTTTCTCCTGAATATATTCAGGAGAAAACGCATACACCCTTTTTGGCCAAGTGCATCATTGTCGAAGTTGTGCCCCTCTTCCTGTGCTTTAAAGGTGATTCCAGGGTACCTCTTGAAATCTGTTTCCTGCTATTCTGCCTCGCTTTCAAGTCCGCCTCGTTGCCTTCCCTCAACAGATTTTTGGACGATAGTTGTTCTTTATTACTCTGCCTGTTTGTGAATTGCTTTACCCCTGAGCTCAATTATTTAACTTGTTTTTTGTGAGCTGAACGCAAGTCCAATATTTTGGTTCAGAACCTATACTATTTCCCTGTGGGTGGCTGAGACTTTAGTTAATTCTTCTTCCTCCCGGGAAATAAGAGTGACATGTGCCCGTCCAAATGCCTAACAGCTACTCTTTCATTGGTTCTCCCTCTTCCCTTTCATCCTCTGTCAAATTGGCAACCTGTGCGAACCAGGAGGCTAAAGGGGCTGTCTCTATAAGTTGGGAGATTGATAGTAAAGCAGTTCGAAAGTCAAAGCGTAGCACCACGAGAGGTTCTATTCATTGAGTTTTAGAGACCTTTTGTATTCACAGTGTGTCCATTCTGTAGGTTTCCCATACATGTTATAGCTGTAGTAATATTCCCTTCACCCTGGAGAGTTGGGACCATTGGAATGGGTGCCATGTATTATTGCTTTAAAGAGTCTGCATTTGCTCACCCAAACATACCAATCCTTGCAGTCCCATGTGTCCTGCCTTATGCCACATCCAGCTGTCGTTGCAGATAGGGTCATTACAGGTTTCATCAGAGACCCAGAAGAATTTGTAAAGAATTCACCTTTTCTTTTTGTTTTTCAAATTCCTTTTTATACTGGGTTTGAGCTGTTTCTCGCTGCCATGTTTATGCCAGTCTAGACACACTTGATTCCCTTATGGAGACATATCAATACATAGGTTTAAGATTCTTACTAGTCAGATATATTCCTCTGCATGAAATATGGGGTTTTGAGTCCCTTTTACTGAAGAAGGTGTAGGTCTTGTCTATTCCATAGTTGGTTTTTGGAACGGTACCTGTGCTTATATCAAACTCTGGTTTTATGCATCACCCCACCTCTCATTCCCCCTTAAGCAGGCATAAGTGTGTTTTCTAAATGTGAGACTCTCTTCTCTTTCCTAACTCAGTTCATGTGTAGCCATGTTTACAGGATCTTCATAAGTGATATCTTATGATAAGTTTATTTTTCTGTGAGACTTATTTCACTTAGAATCATCGTACCTGAATCCACTCATTTTGCTGCTACTGGTCTTATCACATTGATTTCATGGCTGAGGGATATTCCATCGTACCTAAGTACAACAATTTTTTGAACCATTTTCATCTTTCTTGGGATATTTAAGCTGTACCCAATTTGAGGTTCTTGTAAGCAGTGCAGCCCTAAATTTTGGAATGGCTCTGTCTTATTGATTTTCAGTTTTCCCAAGATATATTCCCTAGACTGGAAGTGCCCTTGGCTCTGTAGCTCTGCTGTTTACTTGGTTTAGGGAACACAATGCACACCTCCAGAGAGGCAGTTGGCAATTTACATCCCGCCCATCAGCATAACAATGCTCCCTGTTCTCCAGGGCCTGTCTTGCCTTTCTGGATTTTACCCATTTTGTGGATGTCCCTTTTGACAGGTGGGAAGTGATACTTCTTTGTAGTGCAGATTTGCATTCACCGCTTGCTTTCTTGGCCAAAAAGGGTGTATGCATTTTCTCCTGAATATATTCAGGAGAAAACGCATACACCCTTTTTGGCCAAGTGCATCATTGTCGAAGTTGTGCCCCTCTTCCTGTGCTTTAAAGGCGATTCCAACGTACCTCTTGAAATCTGTTTCCTGCTATTCTGCCTCGCTTTCAAGTCCGCCACGTTGCCGTCCCTCAACAGATTTTTGGACGATAGTTGTCCTTTATTACTCTGCCTGTTCGTGAATTGCTTTGCCCCTGAGCTCAATTATTTAACTCGTTTTTCGTGAGCTGAATGCAAGTCCAATATTTTGGTTCAGGACCTATACTGGTTCTCGGTGGGTGGCTGAGACTTTAGTTAATTCTTCTTCCTCCAGGAAATAAGAGTGACATGTGTGCGTCCAAATGCCTAACAGCTACTCTTTCATTGGTTCTCCCTCTTCCCTTTCATCCTCTGCCTAATTGGCAACCTGTGCGAACCAGGAGGTTAAAGGTGCAGTCTCTGCAACCTGGGAGATTGATAGTAAAGCAGTTGGAAAGTCAAACCAGAGCACCAGCAGAGGGACTATTTGTTGAGTTTAGAGACCTTTCATGTTCACAGTGTGTCCATTCTCTAGGTTTCCCATACATGTTATAGCTGTAGTAATATTCCCTTCACCCTGGAGAGTTGGGACCCATGGAAGGGGGGCCATGCATTATTACTTTAAAGGGTCTGCATTTGCTCACCCAATCTCACCAATCCTCTCAGTCCCAAGTGTCCAGCCTTATGCCAAATCCAGCTGTCGTTGTAGATAGGGTCATTCCAGGTTTCGTCCGAGACCATGAAGAAATTGTAAAGAATTTCCTGTTTTTTTTGTGTGTCGGAAATTCCTTTTTATAATAGGTTTGAGCTGATTCTCACTGCCATGTTTATGCCAGTCTAGACACAGTTGATTCCCTCATGGAGACATATCAATAAATAGGTTATAAGATTCTTACTAGTCAGATATATTCCTCTGAGGGAAATATGGGGTTTTGAGTCCCTTTCACTGAGGAAGGTGTAGGTCTTGTCTATTCCGTATTTGATTTTTTGAATGGTACCTGTGCTTATATAAAACTCTGGGTTTTATGCATCACCCCACCTCTCCTTCCCCCTTAAGCAGGCATAAGAGTGTTTTCTAAATGTGAGACTCTGTTCTCTTTCCTAACTCAGTTCATGTGTAGCCATGTTTACAGAATCTCTATAAGTGATATCTTATGATAACTTTCTTTTTCTGTGTGACTTATTTCACTTAGAATCATCGTACCTGAATCCACTCATTTTGCTGCTACATGTCTTATGGCATTGATTTCATGGCTGAGGGATATTTCATCGGACGTAAGTACCACAAATTTTTATACCATTTTTATCTTTCCTGGGATATTTAAGGTGAATCCAAGATGAGGTTCTTGTAAGCAGTGCATCCCTAAATATCGGGGTGGCTGTGTCTTATTGATTTTCAGTTTTCCCAATGTATCTTATGTAGACTGGATGTGCACTCGGCTCTGTAGCTCTGTTTTTTACTTGTTTTAGGGAACACAATGCACTGCTCCAGAGAGGCCTTTGGCAATTTGCCTCCCACCCATCAGCATAACAAGGCTCCCAGTTCGCCAGGGCCTGTCTTGCCTTTCTGGTTTTTACCCATTTTGTGGATATTCCTTTTGAGTTGTGGGAAGTTATACTTCTTTGTAGTGCAGATTTGCATTGCCTGCTTGCTTGCTTGGCCAAATAGGGTGTATGTGTTTTCTCCTGAATATATTCAGGAGAAAACTCATACACCCTTTATGGCCAAGTGCATCATTGTCGAAGTTGAGGCCCTCTTCCTGTGCTTTAAAGGCGATCCCAGCATACCTCTTGAAATCTGTTTCCTGCTATTCTGCCTCGCTTTCACGTCTGCCTCTTAACCTTCCCTCAACAGAGTTTTAGATGAGAGTTGTCCTTTACTACTCTGCCATTTGTTGAATTGCTGTGCCACTGAGCTCCATTATACACCTCGTTTTTTGTGAGCTGAATTCAAGTCCAAATTTTGGTTCAGGACTTATACTGGTGTCCGGTGGGTGGCTGAGACTTTGGTTAATTCTTCTTCCGGCCGGAAAATTAGAATGATATTTGCCGGTCCAAATGCCTAACAGCTACTCTCTCATTGGTTCTCCCTCTTCCCTTTCATCCTCTGCCAAATTGGCAACCTGTGAGAAGCAGGAGGTTAAAGGGGCTGTCTCTCTAAGTTGGGAGATTGATAGTAAAGCAGTTGGAAAGTCAAACCGGAGCACCAGGAGAGGGACAATTAGTTGAGTTTTAGAAACCTTTCGTATTCACAGTGTGTCCATTCTCTAGGTTTCCCGTACATGTTATAGCTGTTGTAATATTCCCTTCAACCTGGAGTGTTGGGACCCATGGAATGGGTGCCACTCATTATTGCTTTAAAGGGTCTGCATTTGCTCACCCAATCTCAACAATCCTCTCAGTCCAAAGTGTCCAGCTTTATGCCACATCCAGCTGTCACTGTAGATAGGGTCATTCCAGGTTTCATCAGAGACCCTGAAGGAATTTTAAGGAATTTCCCTGTTTTTTTTGTTTTGTTTTTGAAATTCCTTTTTATAGTGGGTTGAGCTGATTCTCACTGCCATTTTTATGCCAGTCTAGACACACTTGATTCCCTTACGGAGACATATCAATACATAGGTTTTAAGATTCTTACTAGTAAGATATATTACTCTGCGGTGAATATGGGGTGTTGAGTCCCTTTCACTGAGGAAGGTGTAGGTCTTGTCTATTCCGTATTTGGTTTTTGGAACTGTACCTGTACTAATATCAAACTCTGGTTTTATGCATCACCCCACCCCTCTTTCCCCCTTAAGAAGGCATAAGGGTGTTTTCTAAATGCGAGACTCCCTTCTCTTTCCTAACTCAGTTCATGTGTAGCCATGTTTACAGGATCTTCATCATTGATATCTTATGATAATTTTATTTTTCTGTGTGACTTATTTCACTTAGAATTATCGTACCTGAATCCACTCATTATGCTGCTACTGGCCTTATGACATTGATTTCATGGCTGAGGGCTATTCCGTCATATGTAAGTACCACAATTTCTTGAACCATTTTTGTCTTTCCTGGGATATTTAAGGTGTACCCAAGTTGAGGTTTTTGTAATCATTGCAGCCCTGAATTTTGGTGTGGATCTGTCTTATTAATTTTCAGTTTTCCCAAGCTATATTCCCTAGACTGGAAGTGCCCTTGGCTCTGTAGCTCTGTTGTTTACTTGTTTTAGGGAACACAATGCACTGTTCCAGAGTGGCAGTTGGCAATTTACATCCCGCCCATCAGCATAACAAGGCTCCCTGTTCTCCAGTGCCTGTCTTGCCTGTCTGGTTTTTACACATTTTGCGGATATCCCTTTTGGCTGGTCGAAAGTGATAGTTCTTTGTAATGCAGATTTGCATTGCCCGCTTGCTTGCTTGGCCGAAAAGGGCATATGCGTTTTCTCCTGAATATATTCACGTGAAAACCCACATGCCCTTTATGACCATTTCCATTATTTTCGAAGTTGTGATGCTTTTCCTGTGTTTAAAGGCGATTCCAATGTACCTCTTGAAATCTGTTTCATGCCACTCTGCCTCATTTTCACTTCTGCCTCGTGGCTTTCCCTCAACAGATTTTTGGAAGAGAGTAGTCCTTTATAACTCTGCAGGTTAGTGAATTGCTGTGGCCCTGAGTTCCATTTTTCAACTCGCGTTTTTGTGAGCTGACCGCAAATCCACACTTTTGCTTCTGGACCTATACTGGTTCTGGGGGGGGCAGGCTGAGTCTTTGGTTAATACCTCTTCGTGACGGGAAATTAGAGTGAAATGTGGCCGTCCAAATGCCTACAGCTACTCTCTCATTGGTTCTCTCTGTTCCCTTATATCCTCTGCACAATTTGCCAGCTGTTCGAACCAGGAGGTTATAGGGCCTGACTCTCCAAGTTGGGAGATTGATAGTAAAGCAGTTGGAATGTCAAACTGGAGCACAAGGAGAGAAAAAAGTGGTAGAGTTTTAGAAACCTTTCACCATCAGATGGTTTCCATTCTCTAGGTTCCCATACATGTTATAACTGTAGTGATATTCCCTTCTACTTGGAGAGTTGGGAACCATGGAATGCGTGGCAGGCATTATTGCTTTAAAGGGTCTGCATTTTTTCACCCAATCTCACCAATCCTCTCAGTCCCAAGTGTCCAGTCTTATGCCACATCCAGCTGTCATTGTAGATAGGGTCATTCCAGGTTTCAACAGAACCCCTGAAGGTATTGTGTAAGAATTTTACTGTTTTTATGTTTTGTTTTGAAATTCATTTTTATAGTGGGTTTGAGCTTATTCTCACTGCCATGTTTATGTCGTTCTAGACACACTTATTTCCCTTACAGAGACATATCAATACATAGGTTTTAAGATTCTTACTAGTCAGATATATTTCTCTGCGGGGAATAAGGATGTTGAGTTCCGTTCACTGAGGAAGGAGTAGGGCTTGTCTCTTATGTTTTTGGATTATGGAATGGTACCTGTGTTAATATCAAACTTTTTTTTGTGCATCTCCCCACCTGTTTTTCCCCTTAAGCAAGCGTTAGAGTGTTTTCTATATCTGAGACTCTGTTCTCTTCCCTAATTCAGTTCATATGTAGCCATGTTTACATTCCCTTCATATGTGATACCTTATGTCAGAATGCACCATGGCCTTGTCATAATAATGCTCCATGGCCCCTGTCATCACAATGCTCCATGCCCTGGTTATCACAATGCTCCATGTCCCTTGTCATCACAATTCTCCACGTCCTTGTCATCACAATGCTACATGACACTTCTCATCAAAATATTACATGCTCTTGTCATCACAATTCTCCATGCACTTGAAATTGCAATGCTCCATGCACTTGTCATCACAATGCTCAATGCACTTGTCATCACAATGTTCCATGCCCTTGTCATCAGATTGCTCCATGACACCTGTCATCACAATGCTCCCTGACACCTGTCATCACAATGCTTCATGCCCCTTGTCATTACAGTGCTCCATGATGCTCGACACCACAATTACCCAAGGTCTTCTCATCACAATGCTCCACAGTTTTGCCATCACCATGCTCCATGCCTTGTCATCTCAACGCTCAATGTCCCTTGTCCTCAGAATTCTCCACGACCTTGTCATTACAATGCTCCATGGCACTTCACATCAAAATGTTATATGCTCTTGTCATCACAATACTCCATGCACTTGTCATCGCAATGCTCCATGACCCCTGTCATAGGAAGCTCCATGCACTGTTCATTACAATGTTTCATGACCTGGATATTAAAATGATCAATGGCCCTTGATATCACAATGCTCCATGCCCTTGTCATCACAGAGCTCCTTTAATTTGTCACAGCAATCCTCCATGACACTTGGCATCACAATACTCCATGATATTGTCATCAAACTGGAACATGTCATATTTCATCACAATGCTCCCTGACACCTTTCTTCACAATAATCCATGACCTTGTCATCACAGTGCTCCATGCCCTTGTCATCACAATGTGCCATGGCCACTCTTATCACAATAATGCATGAAACTTGTCAGACAAATGCTCCATGCCACTTTTCATCACAATGCTCCATGAACGCTGTCATCACAATGCACCATGCCCATCATCATAATGCTTCATGCTATTGTCATCACAATGAAATCAAAATGCTCCATAACCTCTGTCCTCACAATGTTGCAAACCCTTGTGATCAAAATGTTCCATAACCCTTGTAATCACAATGCCCCATGACGCTGGTCAGCACAATTATCCATGGACTTCTCATCACAATGCCCCTTGATTTTGTCATCACAATGTTCAATACACTTGGCGTCACAATGCTCTCTGACTATTGCCCTCAGTATGCACCTTGAACTCTTTCATGACAAGGCTCTTTGCCTATTTCATCACAATGATCCATGCCCTTTTCATCACAATGCTCCAAGACCCCTGTAATCACAATGCTCCTTGCACTTGTCATCACAAATCTCCATTACGCATGTCATCAGAATGCTCCATGGTCTCCTTATCATAATTTTCCATGCCCTTGTCATCACAATGCTCCAATACCCCTGTAATCACAATGTTCCCTACGCCTTTTCATCAGAATGCTCCATGAGAATTGTCATCACAAGGTTCCATGGTCTTCACATAACAGTGCTCCAGGACATTGTCATCACAGTGCTCCATTCCCTTGTCATCACAATGGGCCATTACATATGTCATCACAATGCTCCCTGACATATGTCTTCACAATACTGCTTGACCATGTCATCAAAATGCTCCATGCCCTTGTCATCACAATACGCCATTCGAACTGTCATCACAATAATCCATGAAACTTATTAGACCAATGCTCCATGACCTTGACATCACAATGCTACATGCCCATGTTATCAAAATGCTCCATGACCCCTGTCATCACAATGTTCCATGACTCCAGTCATCACAATATTTCATGACGTTTGTCATCACAATGATCCATGCCCTCATCATCAACAGTCTCTGTGACCTTTTTAACCACAATGCTCCATGAACTTTTCATCACAATGCTCCATGCACTTCTCATCAAAACGCTCTCTCACCACTGATATCACAATGATACATTACTATTCGTCACAATACTACCTCACCCCTGTCATCACAATATTCCATGACTCCTGTCATCACAATGCTACATGCACTTATCATCACAATGTTCGATGACGACTGACATCACAATGTTCCATAACCCACGTCATCAAAATGCTCCATGACCCTTTTCATCAAAATGCTCCATGACCACTGACATCACAATGTTCCATAACCCCTGTCATCAAAATGCTCCATGGCATTTTTCATCAAAATGCTCCATGACCCCTGCCATTACGATGTTCCATGGCCTTGTCATCACAAACTCCCTGACCCTTCTCATCAAAATGCTCCAAGAACGCTGACATCACAATGTTCCATAACACCTGTCATCAAAATGTTCCATGACACTTTTCATCAAATAGCTCCATGACCCTGTCATCAGAATGCTCCCTGCCCTTCTCATCACAATGCACAATGACCTTGCCAACAAAATGTTCCATGACCTTTGTCATCTCAAAGATCCATGACCCTTGGCATCACAATGCTCCATGCCCTTGTCTTCACAAAGCTCCATGACACATGTCATTAGAATGCTCCATGGCCTTCTCATCACAATGCTCCATGCCCTTGCCATAACAGTGCTCCATTACACCTGTGATAACAATGCTCCATGACCCCTGCCATCACGATGTTCCATGGCCTTGTCATCACAAAGCTCCATGACCCTTCTCATCACAATGCTCCAAGAACCGTGTAATCACAATGCTCTATGCCCCTTTTCATCTCAATGATCCATGAACCCTGTCATCACAGTGCACCTTGCCCATCATAATAAGGCTTCAGGCTATTGTCATCACAATGAAATCAAAATTATCCATGAACACTGTCATCATAATGCCCCAAACCCTTGTGATCACAATGTTACATAATACTTGTCATCACAACACCCTGTGATGCTCATCATAACAATTATCCATGGTCTTCTCATCACAATGCTCCATGACCTTTGTCATCACAATTCTCAATACAGTTTTCATCACAATGCTCCCTGACACTTGTCGTCAGTATGCTCCTTGAAACCTGTCATGACAAGGCTTCATGCCTTTTCATCACAATGATCCATGCCCTTTTCATCACAATGCTTCAAGACACCTGTAATCACAATGCTCCATGTGCTTGTCATCACAAAGCTCCATGACACATGTCATCAGAATGTTCCATGGCCTTCTCCTCACAATGCTCAATGCCCTTGTCATCACAATGCTCCAAGACCCCTGTAATCACAATGCACCATGCCTCTTTTCATCAGAATGCTCCATGAGACTTTTAATCACAAGTCCCATAGTCTTATCATCACAATGCTCCAGGACCTTGTCATCACCATTCTCCATTCCCTTGTCATCACAATGCTCCATGACCCCTGTCATCACAATAATCCATAAATATTTTCAGCCCAATGCTCCATGATATTCTCATCACAATGCTCCATGACAAATATCATCAAAATGCTCCATGACCACAGTCATCACAGCACTCCATGACACCTGACAACACAATGATCCGGGACTCTTGTCATCACAATGCTCCATTCTCTACTCATCACAATGCTCCATGACACTTGTCGTCACAAAGATCCATGCCCTTGTCATCCCAATGCTCCATAACCTATGTATTCACAATACTCCGTGACGCTTATCATCACAGTGCTCCATGATATATGTCATCACAGTGCTCCATGCCTTTGTCAGCAAAATGCTACATGACCTTGTCATTAAAATGCTCTATGCGTTTGTCATCACAATACTCCATTACCATTGTCATCACAATCCTCCATGAACCTTGGGATCACTTTGCTTCATGCCCTTGTCATCACAATGCTCCATGCTACTTGAAATCAAAATGATCCATGACCTCTCTCATCTCAATGCACCAAACCCTTGTGATCACAATGTTCCATAACACTTTTCATCACAACGCTCCATGATGCCTGTCATCACGATACTCCATGCCCTTTTCATCACAATGCTCCATGACATTTGTCATCACAATTATCAATACACTTGTCATTACAATGCTTCCTGACACTTGTCATCAGAATGCTCCTTGAACCATGTCACAAAAAGGCTTCATGCCTTTTTCATCACAAGGCCCAATGCCGTTTTCATCACAATGCTGCATGCCATTGTCATCAAAATACTCCACAATCTTGTCATCAGAATGCTCCATGACCCTTGTCATCACAATTCTCCATGCACTTGTCAGCAAAATTCTCCCTGACCCTTGTCATCACAATGCTCCAAGCCATTGTCATCACAATGCTCCATTACCTTTGTCATCAGAATCCTCCATGACACTTGGCATCACAATGCCCATGCCATTGTCATCACAATGGGCCACTACATATGTCATCACAATGCTCCCTGACACCTCTCTTCACAATACTGCATGACATGGTCATCACAATGCTCCATGTCCTTGTCATCACAATGCGCCATTCCAACTGTCATCACAATAATCCATGAAACATGTTAGACCAATGTTCCATGCCCTTGTCATCACAATGCTCCATAATATTGTTATAAGAATTCTCCATGAACCCTGTCATCACAATGTTCCGTGACTCCAGTCATCACAATGCTTCATGACCTTTGTCATCACAATGGTCCATGCCCTCGTCATCAATAGTTTCTGTGACATTTTTAACCACAATGCTCCATGAACTATTCATCACAATGCTCTTTGACCCTTGTCATCACAATGCTCCTTGCGCTTGTCAGCACAAATGTCCATGACCCATGTCATCACAATGCACCATGCGCTTGTCATCACAGTGCTCCACAATCTTCTCATTACAATGCTCCTTAAAATTTGTCATCACAATGTTCCATGCACTTCTCATCAAAATGCACTCTCACCACTGATATCACAATGCTACATCACTATTTGTCACAATACTCCCTCACCCCTGTCATCACAATGTTCCATGACTCCTGTCATCAAAATGATACATGCACTTATCATCACAGTGTTCGATTACCCCTGACATCACAGTGTTCCATAACAGAAGTCATCAAAATGTTCCATGACCCTTTTCATCAAATTGCTCCATGACCCTGTCATCACAATGCTCTATGCCCTTTTTCATCTCAATGATCCATGAACACTGTCATCACAATGCACCATGCCCATCATCATAATGCTTCATGCTATTGTCATCACAATGAAATCAAAATGCTCCGTGACCTCTGTCATAACAATGCTCCAAACCTTTGTGATCACAATATTCCATAACACTTGTCATCACAATGCCCCATGAAGCTCGTTATCACATTTATCAATGGTCTTCTCATCACAATGCTCCATGACCTTTGTCGTCACAATGCTCAATACACTTTTCATCAAAATGCTCCCTGACACTTGTTGTCTGTATACTCCTTGAACCCTGTCATGACAAGGCTCCATGCCTTTTTCATCTCAATGATCCATGGTCTTTTCATTACAATGGTCCAAGACCCATGTAATCACAATGCTCAATGCCCTTGTCATCACAAAACTCAAGGACGAATGCCATCAGAATGCTCCTTGGATTTCTCCTTACAATGCTCCATGCCCTTGTCATCACAATGTTCCAGGACCCCTGTAATCACAATGCTCCATGCCCCTTTTCATCAGTATGCTCCATGAGACTTGTCATCACAAGGCTCCATGGTTTTGTCATCACAGTGCTTCAGGACCTTGTCATCACAATGCTTCTCGACATTGTCTTAAAAATTTTCAATGGCCCTTGTCATCATAATGCTCCAAGCCCTAATCATCACAAAGCTCCATTATATTTGTCATCACAATTCTCCATTACATTTGGCATCACAATGCTCCATGCCATTGTCATCGCAATGGACCATGACATATGTCATCACAATGCTCCCTGACACCTGTCTTCACAATACTCCATAACCTTCTCATCACAATGCTCCATGCCCTTGTCATCACAATGCACCATGCCCACTGTCATCACAATAATCCATAAAAATTGTCAGACTAATGCTCCATGCCCCTATCATCACAATGCTCCATGCCCTTGTCATCACAATGCTCCAGGAACCATGTCATCTCAATGCTCCTTGAATCCATTTATCACAATGTTTCATAAAGTTTGTCATCACAATGAACCATGCCTGCGTCATCACAAGGCTCTGTGACTTTTGTAACCACAATGCTCCATGAACTTTTCATCACAATTCTCTGTGATCCTTGTCATCACAATGCTCCATGTGTTTGTCAGAACAGTGCTCCATGACCATTGTCATCACAATGTTCCTCGCGCATTTAGTCACAACGGTCCTCAACTTTGTCATTGCAATGCTATATAAACATTGTAATTAAAATGGTCCATGCACTTCTCATCAAAATGCTCTCTCACCAGAGATATCACAATGTTCCATCACTAGTCATCACAATACTCGCACACCCCTGGTATCACAAAGTTCCATGACCCTATCATCAAAATGCTATATCACTTTATCATCACAATGTTCCATGACCCCTGACATCATAATGTTCCATAAACCCTGTCATCAAAATGCTCCATGACCCTTTTCATCCCAAAGCTCCAAGACCCCTGACATCACAATGTTCTATAACAGCTGCCATCAAAATGTTCCATCACACTTTTTATAAAATTGCTGCATGACCCGTTCATAAAAATGCTCCCTGCCTTTCTCATCACAATGCACCATGCCCTTGTCATCAAAATGTTCCATGACTTGTCTTCACAAAGCTCCATGACCAATGGCATCACAATGCTCCATGTCATTGTCATCACAATGCTCCATGAACACTCTGATCACATTGCTCCATGCCCTTGTCATCACAAAGCTCCATGACACTTGTCATCACAATGCTGGATGCCCTTCTCATCACAATGCTCCATGCCCTTGTAATTACAATCCTGAATGACTCATGTATCACAGTGTTCCGTACCCTTGTCATCACAGTGATCCATGCCCACTCTCATCACAATAATCCATGAAACATTTCAGACAAATGTCCCATACCCTTCTCATCACAATGCTCCATAACCCCTGTCATAACAATGCACCATGACCCTTGCCATAACAATGTTCCACGGCCTAGTCATCACAAGGTTCCATGACACTTGTCATCACAATGCTCAAGACCCCTGAAATCACAATGCTCCATGCCCTTGTCATCACAAAGCTCCATGACGAATGTCATCAGAATGTTCCATGGCCTTCTCAACACAGTGCGCCATGCCCATGTCATCACAATGCTCCAAGACCCTTGTAATCACAATGCTCCATGCCCCTTTTCATCTCAATGCTCCATGAACCCTGTCATCACAATACACCATGCCCATCATCATAATGCTTCAGGCTATTGTCATCACAATGAAATTAATATTCTCCATGACCTCTGTCATCATAATGCTCCAAACCCTTGTGATCACAATGTTCCATAACCCTTATCATCACAACACCCCATAACGCTCATCATCACAATTATCCATGGTCTTCTCATCACAATGCTCCATGATCTTTGTCATCACAATGCTCAATACACTTGTCATCACAATGCTCCCTGACACTTGTCGTCAGTATGCTCCTTGAACCCTGTCATGACAAGGCTCCATGCCTTTTTCATAACAATGATCCATGCCCTTTTCATCACAATGCTCCAAGATCCCTGTAATCACAATGCTCCATGCCCTTGTCATCAAAAAGCTCCATGACGCATGTCATCAGAATGCTTCATAGCCTTCTCATCACAATGATCCATGCCCTTGTCATCACAATGCTCCAAGACCCCTGTAATCACAATGTTCCATGCCCCTTTCAATCAGAATGCTCCATGAGACTTGTCATCACAATTCTCCATGGTCTTCTCATCACAATGCTCCAGGACCTTGTCATCACCATGCTCCATTCCCTTGTCATCACAATGCTCCATGACCCCTGTCATCACAATAATCTATGAACATTTTCAGCCCAATGCTCCACGAACTACTCATCACAATGCTCCATGGCGAATATCATCACAATGCTCAATACAATTGACATCACAATGCTCCCTGACACTTGTCGTCAGTATGCTCCTTGAACCCTGTAATGACAAGGCTCCATGCCATTTTCAACAAAATAATCCATGCCCTTTTCATCACAATGCTCCAAGATCCCTGTAATCACAATGCTCCATGCCACTTTGCATCAGAATGCTCCATGAGACTTGTCATCACAAGTCTCCATAGTCTTCTCATCACAATGCTCAAGGAACTTGTCATCAACATGCTCCATTCCCTTGTCATCACAATGCTCCATGACCCCTGTTATCACAATAATTCATGAACATTTTCAGCCCAATGCTCCACGACCTACTCATCACAATGCTCCATGGCCAATATCATCAAAATGCTCCATGACCACTGTCATCAAAACACTCCATGACACCTGACAACACAATGATCCGGACACTTGTCATCACATTGCTCCATTCCCTAGTTATCACAATGCTCCATGACCCCTGTCATCACAACACTCCATGAACATTTTCAGCCCAGTGCTCCATGACACTTGTCATCACAATGATCCATGCCCTTGTCCTCCCAAAGCTCCATGACCCCTGTATTCACAATGATCCGTGACACTTGTCATCACAGTGCTCCATGACACATGTCATCAAAATGCTCCATGCTTTTGTCAGCAAAATGCTACATGACCTTGTCATTACAATGCTTTATGCGCTTGTCATTACAATACTCCATTTCCATTGTCATCACAATCCTCCATGAACTTTGGGATCACATTGCTTCATTCCTTTGTCATCACAATGCTCAATGCTCATTGAAATCAAAATGATCCATGACCTCTGTCATCACAGTGCTCCAAACACTTGTGATCACAATGTTCCATAACACTTGTCATCACAACGCTCCATGATGCCTGTCATCACAATATTCCATGCCCTTTTCATCACAATGCTCCATGATCTTTGTCATCACAATTCTCAATACACTTGTCATTACAGTGCTTCCTGACACTTGTCATCAGAATGCTCCTTGAACCATGTCACATAAAGGCTCCATGCCTTTTTCATCACAATGCGCCATGCCGTTTTCATTACAATGCTGCATGCCATTGTCATCAAAATACTCCACAATCTTGTCATCGGAATGCTCCATGACGCTTGTCATCACAATTCTCCATGCACTTGTCAGCAAAATGCTCCGTGACCCTTGTCATCACAATGCTCCAAGCCATTGTCATCACAATGCTCCATTACCTTTCTCATCAGAATCCTCCATGACACTTGGCATCACAATGCTCCATGCCATTGTCATCACAATGGGCCACTACATATGTCATCACAATGCTCCCTGACACCTGTCTTCACAATACTGCATAACCTGGTCATCACAATGTTCCATGCCCATGTCATTACAATGCGCCATTGCAACTGTCATCACGATAATCCATGAAACGTATTATACCAATGATCCATGACCTTGTCATCACAATGCTCCATGAACCCTTTCCTCACAATGCTCCGTGACTCCAGTCATCACAATGCTCCATGACCTTTTCATCATAATGGTCCATGCCCTCATCATCAACAGTCTCTGTGACCTTTTTAACCACAATGCTCCATGAACATTTCATCATAATGTTCTTTAACACTTGTCATCACAAAGCTCCTTGCCTTTCTCAGCACAATGCTCCATGCCCTTGTCATCACAATGCTCCATGACCCCTGTCATCACAATGCTCCTTGAATCCAGTCATCACAATTCTTCATAACATTTGTCATCACAATCGTCGATGCCCGCGTCATCACAAGGCTCTGTAACCTTTGTAACCACAATGCTCCATGAACATTTCATCACAATGCTCCGTGACCCTTGTCATCAAAATGCTCCATGCCTTTGTCCGAAAAATGCTCCATGACCCTTGTCATCACAATGTGCCACACGCTTTTCATCCAAACGGTCCACAAATTTGTCATCACAATGCTCCCTAAACCTTGTAATCAAAATGCTCCATTACCCCTGTCATAACAATGCTCCATGACCCCTGCCATCACAATGTTCCACGGCATTGTCATCACAAGGCTCCATGACCCTTGTCATCACAATGCTCCAAGACCCCATAATCACAATGCTCAATGCCCTTGTCATCACAAAGCTCCATCACACATGTCATCAGAATGTTCCATGGCCTTCTCATCAAAATGCTCCATGCCCTTGTCATCACAATGCTACCACACCCCTGTAATCACAATGCTCCAGGCCCCTTTTCATCTCAATGCTCCATGAACACTGTCATCACAATGCATCATGCCCATCATCACAATGCTTCTGGCTATTGTCAGCACAATGAAATCAAAATTCTCTATGACCTCTGTCATCACAAAGCTCCATGACCCCTGTCATCACAATACTCCATGAACATTTTCAGCCCAATGCTCCATGACCCTTGTCATCAAAATGATCCATGCCCTTGTCATCCCAATGCTCCATGACCCCTGTATTCACAGTGCTCCTTGACACTTGTCTTCACCGTGCTCCATGACACCTGTCATCACAATGCTCCATGCCTTTGTCAGCAAAATGCTACATGACCCTGTCATTACAATGCTCTATGCGCTTGTCATCACAATACTCCATTACCATTGTCATCACAATCCTCCATGAACTTTGGGATCACATTGCTTCATGCCCTTGTCATCACAATGCTCCATGCTCCTTGAAACCAAAATGATCCATGACCTCTGTCATCGCAATACTCCAAACCCTTGGGATAACAATGTTCCATAACACTTGTCATCACAACACTCCATAATGCCTGTAATCACAATACTCCATGCCCTTTTCATCACAATGCACCATGACCTTTGTCATCACAATTCGCAATAGACTTGTAATTACAATGCTTCCTGACACTTGTCATCAGAATGCTCCTTGAACCATGTCACATAAAGGCTCCATGCCTTTTTCATCACAATGCGTCATGCCGTTTTCATCACAATGCTGCATGCCATTGTCATCAAAATACTCCACAATCTTGTCATCGGAATGCTCCATGACGCTTGTCATCACAATACTCCATGCACTTGTCAGCAAAATGCTCCTTGACCCTTGTCATCACAATGCTCCAAGCCATTGTCATCACAATGCTCCATTACCTTTCTCATCAGAATCCTCCATGACACTTGGCATCACAATGCTCCATGCCATTGTCATCACAATGGGCCACTACATATGTCATCACAATGCTCCCTGACACCTGTCTTCACAATACTGCATGACCTGGTCATCACAATGTTCCATGCCCATGTCATTACAATGCACCATTCCAACTGTCATCACGATAATCCATGAAACGTATTATACCAATGATCCATGACCTTGTCATCACAATGCTCCATGAACCCTTTCCTCACAATGCTCCGTGACTCCAGTCATCACAATGCTCCATGACCTTTTCATCATAATGGTCCATGCCCTCATCATCAACAGTCTCTGTGACCTTTTTAACCACAATGCTCCATGAACATTTCATCACAATGTTCTTTAACACTTATCATCACAAAGCTCCTTGCCTTTCTCAGCACAATGCTCCATGCCCTTGTCATCACAATGCTCCATGACCCCTGTCATCACAATGCTCCTTGAATCCAGTCATCACAATTCTTCATAACATTTGTCATCACAATTGTCGATGCCCGCGTCATCACAAGGCTCTGTAACCTTTGTAACCACAATGCTCCATGAACATTTCATCACAATGCTCCGTGACCCTTGTCATCAAAATGCTCCATGCCTTTGTCCGAAAAATGCTCCATGACCCTTGTCATCACAATGTGCCACACGCTTTTCATCCAAACGGTCCACAAATTTGTCATCACAATGCTCCCTAAACCTTGTAATCAAAATGCTCCATTACCCCTGTCATAACAATGCTCCATGACCCCTGCCATCACAATGTTCCACGGCATTGTCATCACAAGGCTCCATGACCCTTGTCATCACAATGCTCCAAGACCCCATAATCACAATGCTCAATGCCCTTGTCATCACAAAGCTCCATCACACATGTCATCAGAATGTTCCATGGCCTTCTCATCAAAATGCTCCATGCCCTTGTCATCACAATGCTACCACACCCCTGTAATCACAATGCTCCAGGCCCCTTTTCATCTCAATGCTCCATGAACCCTGTCATCACAATGCATCATGCCCATCATCACAATGCTTCTGGCTATTGTCAGCACAATGAAATCAAAATTCTCTATGACCTCTGTCATCACAAAGCTCCATGACCCCTGTCATCACAATACTCCATGAACATTTTCAGCCCAATGCTCCATGACCCTTGTCATCAAAATGATCCATGCCCTTGTCATCCCAATGCTCCATGACCCCTGTATTCACAGTGCTCCTTGACACTTGTCTTCACCGTGCTCCATGACACCTGTCATCACAATGCTCCATGCCTTTCTCAGCAAAATGCTACATGACCCTGTCATTACAATGCTCTATGCGCTTGTCATCACAATACTCCATTACCATTGTCATCACAATCCTCCATGAACTTTGGGATCACATTGCTTCATGCCCTTGTCATCACAATGCTCCATGCTCCTTGAAACCAAAATGATCCATGACCTCTGTCATCGCAATACTCCAAACCCTTGGGATAACAATGTTCCATAACACTTGTCATAACAACACTCCATAATGCCTGTAATCACAATACTCCATGCCCTTTTCATCACAATGCACCATGACCTTTGTCATCACAATTCGCAATACACTTGTCATCACAGTGCTCCATGACACTTGTCGTCAGAATGCTCCTTGAACCCTGTCAAGAAAGGTTCCATGACTTTTTCATCACAATGCCCCATGCCGTTTTCATCAAAATGTTCCCTGTCATTGTCATCAAAATACTCCAAAGCTTGTCATCAGAATGCTACATGACTCTTGTCATCACAATTCTCTATGCACTTGTCTGCAAATTGCTCCCTGACACTTGTCATCACAAAGTTCCAAGCCATTGTCATCACAATGCTCCATTACATTTGTCATCAGAATCCTCCATGACACTTGGCATCACAGTGCTCCATGCCATTGTCATCACAATGGTCCATTACATATGTCATCACAATGTGCCCTGACACCTCTCTTCACAATACTGCATGACCTGGTCATCACAATGCTCCATGCCCTTTTCATCACAAATCGTCATTCCAACTCTCATCGCAATAATTCATGAAACTTATTAGACCAATGCTCCATGACTTTGTCATCACAATGCTCCATGCCCTTATTATCACAATGCTCCATGACCCCTGTCATCACAATGTTCCGTGATTCCAGTCATCAAAATGCTTCATGACCTTTGTCATCACAATGGTCCATGCCCTCATCATCAACAGTCTCTGTGACCTTCTTAAGCACAATGCTCCATGAACTTTTCATCACAATGCTCTTTGACCATTTTCACCGCAATACTCCATGAATGTTTTCAGCCCAATGCTCCATGACCTTCTCATCACAATGCTCCATGACCAATATCATCACAATGGTCCATGACCACTGTCGTCACAACACTGCATGACACCTGACAACACAATGATCTGGGACTTTTGTCATCACCACGCTCCATTCCCTAGACATCACAATGCTCCATGACCCCTGTCATCACAATACTCCATGAATATTTTCAGCCCAATGCTCCATGACCCTTGTCATCAAAATGATCCATGAAATTTGGGATCACATTGCTTCATGCCCTTGTCATCACAATGCTCCATTCTACTTGAAATCAAAATGATCCATGACCTCTGTCATCACAATGCTCCAAACCCTTGTGATCACAATGTTCCATAACACTTGTCATCACAATGCTCGATGATGCCTGTCATCACAATACTCCATGCCCTTTTTATCACAATGCTCCATGACTTTTTCATCACAATTCTCAATACACTTGTCATCACAATGCTCCCTGACACTTGTCGTCAGAATGCTCCTTGAACCCTGTCACGAAACATCTCCATGCCTTTTTCATCACAAAGCCCCATGCCATTTTCATCACAATGCTCCATTCCATTGTCATCAAAATACTCCACAAGCTTGTCATCAGAATGCTCCATGACCCTTGTCATCACAATTCTCCATGCACTTGTCAGCACAATGCTCCCTGACCCTTGTCATCACAATGCTCCAAGCCACTGTCATCACAAAACTCCATTACCTTTGTCATCAGAATCCTCCATGACCCTTGGCATCACAATGCTCCATGCCATTGTCATCACAATGGGCCATTACATATGTCATCACAATGCTCCCTGACATCTGTCTTCACCATATTCCATGACCTACTCATCACAGTGCTCCATGCCCTTGTCATCACAATGTTCCTAGACCCATGTTTTCACTATGGTCCATGCCCCTTTTCATCAGTATGCTCCGTGAGATATTTCATCACAAGGCTCCATGGTTTTCTCATCAAAATGCTCCAGGACCTTTTTATCACAATGTTTCATGACCTTGTTATGAAAATTCTCAATGGCCCTTGTCATCAAAATGCACCAAGCCCTAGTCATCACAATGCTCCATTATATTTTTCATCATAATCATCCATTACATTTCGCATCACAATGCTCCATTACACTGTCATCGCAATGGACCATGACATATGTCATCACAATGCTCCCTAACATCTGTCTTCAACATATTCCATGACCTTCTCATCAAAATGCTCCATGCCCTTGTCATCACAATGCACCATGTCCACTGTCATCACAATAATCTAAGCAACATATCAGACCAATGTTTCATGCCCGTGTCATCACAATGTTCCATGCCCTTGTCATCACAATGCTCCATGACCCCTCTATTCACAATGCTCCATGATGCTTGTCATCACAGTGCTCCATCACACCGGTCATCACAATGCTCCATGCCTTTGTCAGCAAAATGCTACATGACCTTGTCATTACAATGCTCAATGTGCTTGTCATCACAGTACTCCATTAACATTTTCATCACAATCCTCCATGAACCTGGGAATCACATTGCTTCATGCCCTTGTCATCACAATGCTCCATGATCCTTGAAATCAAAATGATCCATGACCTTTGGCATCACAATTCTTCAAACCCTTGTGAGCACATTTTTCCATAACACTTGTCATCACAACGCTCCATGATGCCTGTCATCACAATATTCCATGCCCTTTTCATCACAATGCTCCATGATCTTTTTCATCACAATCCTCAATACACTTATCATCACAATGCTCCCTGACACTTGTCGTCAGAATGCTCCTTGAAAACTGTCACGAAAAGGCTCCATGACGTTTTCATCACAATGCCCCATGCCGTTTTCATCACAATGCTCCATGCCATTGTCATCACAATGGGACATTACATATGTCATCACAATGCTCCCTGACCCCTATCTTCACAATACTGCATGACCTGGTCATCACAATGCTCCATGCCCATGTCATCACAATGCACCATTCCAACTGTCATCACAATAATCCATGAAACTTATTAGACCAATGATCCATGACCTTGTCATCAAAATGTTCCATGCCCTTGTTATGACAATGCTCCATGACCCCTGTCATCACAATGCTCCGTGAATCCATTCATCACAATGCTCCATGACCTTTCTCATCACAATGGTCCATGACCTCATCATCAAAAGTCTCTGTGACCTTTTTAACCACAATGCTCCATGAACGTTTCATCACAGTGCTCTTTGACCCTTGTCATCACAATGATGTATGCCTTTTTCAGCTCAATGCTCCATGCCATTCTCATCACAATGCTCCATGACCCCTTTCATCACATTACTCCTTGACTCCATTCATCACAATTCTCTTTAACATTTGTCATCACAATGCTCGATGCCCGCATCATCACAAGGCTCTGTTACCTTTGTAACCACAATGCTCCATGAACTTTTCATCACAATGCTCCATGAACCTTGTCATCACAATGCTCCATGCCTTTGTCCGAAAAATGCTCCATGACCCTTGTCATCACAATGTGCCACGTGCTTGGCATCATAATTGTCCACAAATTTGTAATCACAATGCTCCATAAACCTTGTAATCACAATGCTCCATGCCCTTCTCATCACAATGCTCCATTACCCCTGTCATAACAGTGCTCCATGAGCCCTGCCATCACAATGTTCCACGGCCTTGGCATCAAAAGGCTCCAAGACATATGTAATCACAATGCTCCATGCCCTTGTCATCACAAAGCTCCATGACACATGTCATCAGAATGTTCCATGGCCTTCTCATCAAAATGCTCCATGCCCTTGTCATCACAATGCTCCCAGACCCCTGTATTCACAATGCTCCATGCCCCTTTTCATCTCAATGCTCCATGAACCCTGTCATCACAATGCATCTTGCCCATCATCATAATGCTTCCGAATATTGTCAGCACAATGAAATCAAAATTCTCCATGACCTCTGTCATCACAATGCTCCATGACCCCTGTTATCACAATACTCCATGTACATTTTCAGCCCAATGCTCCATGACACTTGTCATCACAATGATCCATGCCCTTTTCATCCCAGTGATCCATGACCCCTGCATTCACAATGCTCCGTGACGCTTGTCATCACAGTGCTCCATGACACCTGTCATCACAATGCTCCATGCCTTTGTCAGCAAAATGCTACATGACCATGTCATTACAATGCTCTATGCGCTTGTCATCAATATACTCCATTACAATTGTCATCACAATTCTCCATGAACCTTGGGATCACATTGCTTCATGCCCTTGTCATCACAATGCTCCATGCTCCTTGAAAACAAAATGATGCATGACCTCTGTCATTGCAATGCTCCAAACCCTTGTGATCACAATGTTCCATAACACTTGTCATCACAACGCTCCATGATGCCTGTCATCACAATATTCCATGCCATTTTCATCACAATGCTCCATGACCTTTGTCATCACAATTCTCAATACACTTGTCATCACAATGCTTCCTGACACTTGTCTTCAGAATGCTCCTTGAACCCTGTCACGAAAAGGCCTGGTCATCACAATGTTCCATGCCCTTGTCATCACAATGTGACATTCCAACTGTCATCACAATATTCCATGAAACATATTAGACCAATGATCCATGCCCTTTTCATCATAATGCTCCTTGACCCCTGTCATCACAATGTTCCATAACCGCTGTCATCAAAATGCTCCATGACCCTTTTCATTCCAAAGCTCCAAGACCACTGACATCACATTGTTCTATAACCCCTGCCATCAAAAAGTTCCATTACATATTTCATCAAATTGCTGCATGACCCGGTCATCAAAATGCTCCCTGCCCTTCTCATCACAACGCACCGTGCACTTGTCATCAAAATGCTCCAAGACTTGTCATCACAAATCTCCATGACCCTTGGCATCACAATGCTCCATGTCATCGTCATCACAATGCTCCATGAACATTCTCATAACATTGCTCAATGCCCTTGTCATCACAAAGCTCCATGATACTTGTCAGCACAATGCTCGATGCCCTTCTCATCACAATGCTCCATGCCCTTGTCATTACAATCCTGCATGACCCATGTATCATAGTGTTCCGTACCCTTGTCTTCACAGTGCTCCATGACCACTCACATCACAATAATCCATGAAATATTTCAGACCAATATTCCATGCCCTTCTCATCACAATGCTCCATTACCCCTTTCATAACAATGCACCATGACCCCCGCCATCACAATGTTCCACGGCCTAGTCATCACATGGTTCCATGACAATTGTCATCACAATTCTCAAGACCCCTGAAATCACAATGCTCCATGCCCTTGTCATCACAAAGCTCAATGACACATGTCATCAAAATGTTCCATGGCCTTCTCATCTCAATGCTCCATGCCCTTGTCATCACAATGCTCCAAGACCATTGTAATCACAATGCTCCATGCCGCTTTTCTTATCAATGCTCCATGAACCCTGTCATCACAATACACCATGCCCATCATCATAATGCTTCAGGCTATTGTCATCACAATGAAATCAAAATGCTCCATGAACTCTGTCATCATAATACTCCGAACCCTTGTGATCACAATGTTCCATAACACTTATCATCACAAAACCCCATGACGCTCATCATCACAGTTATCCATGGCCTTCTCATCACAGTGCTCTAAGATTTTTGTCATCACAATGCTCCCTGACACTTGTCTTCAGTATGCGCCTTGAATCCTGTCATGACAAGGCTCCATGCCTTTTTCATCACAATGATCCATGCACTTTTCATCACAATGCTCCAAGACCCCTTTAATCACAATGCTCCATGCCCTTGTCATCACAAAACTCCTGGACGCATGTCATCAGAATGCTCCATGTCCTTCTCATCACCATGATCCATGCCCTTGTCATCACAATGCTCCAAGACCCCTGTAATCACAATGCTCCATGCCCCTTTTCAACAGAATGCTCCAAGAGACTTCTCATCAAAAGTCTCCATGGTCTTCTCATCAAAATGTTCCAGGACTTTGTCATCACCATGCTCCATTCGCTTGTCATCGCAATGCTCCATGACCAATATCATCGCAATGCTCCATGACCAATATCATCACATTTCTCCATGACCACTGTCATCACAACACTCCATGACACCTGACAGCACAATGATCCGGGACTCTTTTCATCACAATGTTCCATTCCCTAGTCATCACAATGCTCCAGGACACTTTTCATCACAATGATCCATGCCCTTGTCATCCCAATGCTCCATAACCCCTGTATTCTCAATGCTCCATGACGCTTGTCATCACAGTGCTCCATGACACCTGTCATCACAATGCTCCATGCCTTTGTCAGCAAAATGCTTCATGACTTTGTCATTACAATGCTCTATGTGCTTGTCATCCCAATACACCATTACCATTGTCATCACAACCCTCCATGAACCTTGGGATCACATTGCTTCATGCCCTTGTCATCACAATGCCCCATGCTCCTTGAAATCAAAATGATCCATGACCTCTGTCATCACAATGCTCCAAGCCCTTGTGATCACAATGTTCCATAACACTTGTCATCACAACGCTCCATGATGCCTGTCATCACAATACTCCATGCCCTTTTCATCAAAATGCTCCATGACGTTTGTCATCGCAATTCTCAATACACTTGTCATCACAATGGTCCCTGACACTTGTCATCAGAATGCTCCTTGAACCCTGTCACGAAAAGGCTCCATGCCTTTTTCATCACAATGCCTCATGCCATTTACATCACAATGATCCATGCCATTGTCATCAAAATACTCCACAAGCTTGTCATCAGAATGTTCCATGACCCGTGTCATCACAAATCTCCATGCACTTGTCAGCACAATGCTCCCTGACTCTTGTCATCACAATGCTCCAAGCCTTTGTCATCACAAAGCTCCATTAACTTTGTCATCAGAATCCTCCATGACACTTGGCCTCACAATGCTCCATGCCATTGTCATCACAATGGGACATGACATATGTCATCACAATGCTCCCTGACACCTGTCTTCACAATACTGCATGACCTGGTCATCACAATGATCCATGCCCTTGTCATCACAATGCGCCATTCCAACTCTCATCGCAATAATTCATGAAACTTATTAGACCAATGTTCCATGCCCTTTTCATCACCATGCTCCAAGCCCTTGTTATCACAATGCTCCATGACCCCTGTCATCACAATGCTCCGTGACTCCAGTCATCACAATGCTTCATGAACTTTCTCATTACAATGGTCCATGTCCTCGTCATCAACTGTCTCTGTGATCTTTTTAACAACAATGCTCCATGAATTTTCATCACAATGCTCTTTGACCATTGTCATCAAAATGCTCTATGCCTTTCTCAGCACAATGCTCCATGACCCTTGTCATCACAATGCTCCATGCGCTTGTCAGCACAATGCTCCATGACACATGTCATCACAATGAACAATGCGCTTGTCATCACAGTGCTCCACAATCATGTCATCACAATGCTCCATGCACATCTCATCAAAATGCTCTCTCACCACTGATATCACAATGCTACATCACTCTGTGTCACAGTACTCCCTCATCCCTCTCATCACAATTTTCCATGACTCCTGTCATCACAATGCTACATGCACTTATCATCACAATGTTCGATGACCCCTGACTTCACAATGTTCCATAACACCTGTCATCAAAATGTTCCATGACACTTTTCATCATATTGCTCCATGACCCTGTCACCAGAATGCTCCCTGCCCTTCTCATCACAATGCACAACGCACTTGCCTTCAAAATGCTCCATGACCTTTGTCATCACAAAGATCCATGACATTTGACATCACAATGCTCCATGTCATTGTCATCACAATGCTCCATGAACCCTCTCATCACATGTCTCCATGCCCTTGTCATCACAAAGCTCCATGACTTTTGTCATCACAATGATCCATGACCCTTGGCATCACAATGCTCCATGTCATTGTCATCACAATGCTCCATGAACATTCGCATCACATTTCTCCATGTCCTTGTCATCACAAAGCTCCATGACACATGTCATCAGAATGCTCCATGGTCTTCTCATCACAATGTTCCAAGCTCTTGCCATCACAATGCTCCTTTACCCCTGTCATAACAATACTCCATGACACCTGCCATCACGATGTTCCATGGCCTTGTCATCACACGGCTCCATTACCCTTCTCATCACAATGCTCCAAGAACGCTGTAATCACAATGCTCTATGCCCCTTTTCATCTCAGTGATCCATGAACACTGTCATCACAATGCGCCATGCCCATCATCATAATGCTTCATGCTATGGTCATCACAATGAAATCAAAATGCTCCATGACCTCTGTCATAACAATGCTCCAAACCCTTGTGATCACAATATTCCATAACACTTGTCATCACAATGCCCCATGACGCTCGTCATCACAATTATCCATGGTCTTCTCATCACAATGCTCCATGACTTTGTCATCACTATTCTCAATACACTTGTCATCAAAATGCTCCCTGACTCTTTTTGTCTGTATGTTCCTTGAACACTGTCATGACAAGGTTCCATGCCATTTTCATCACAATGATCCATGCACTTTTCATCACAATGCTCCAAGACCCCTTTAATCACAATGCTCCATGCCCTTGTCATCACAAAGCTCCTGGGCGCATGTCATCAGAATGTTCCATGGCCTTCTCATCACCATGATCCATGCCCTTGTCATCACAATGCACCAAGACCCCTGTAATCACAATGCTCCATGCCCCTTTTCAACAGAATGCTCCATGAGACTTCTCATCAAAAGTCTCCATGGTCTTCTCATCAAAATGTTCCAGGACTTTGTCATCACCATGCTCCATTCGCTTGCCATCGCAATGCTCCATGACCAATATCATCGCAATGCTCCATGACCAATATCATCACATTTCTCCATGACCACTGTCATCACAACACTCCATGACACCTGACAGCACAATGATCCGGGACTCTTTTCATCACAATGTTCCATTCCCTAGTCATCACAATGCTCCAGGACACTTGTCATCACAATGATCCATGCCCTTGTCATCCCAATGCTCCATAACCCCTGTATTCTCAATGCTCCATGACGCTTGTCATCACAGTGCTCCATGACACCTGTCATCACAATGCTCCATGCCTTTGTCAGCAAAATGCTTCATGACTTTGTCTTTACAATGCTCTATGTGCTTGTCATCCCAATACTCCATTACCATTGTCATCACAACCCTCCATGAACCTTGGGATCACATTGCTTCATGCCCTTGTCATCACAATGCCCCATGCTCCTTGAAATCAAAATGATCCATGACCTCTGTCATCACAATGCTCCAAGCCCTTGTGATCACAATGTTCCATAACACTTGTCATCACAACGTTCCATGATGCCTGTCATCACAATACTCCATGCCCTTTTCATCAAAATGCTCCATGACCTTTGTCATCACAATTCTCAATACACTTGTCATCCCAATGGTCCCTGACACTTGTCATCAGAATGCTCCTTGAACCCTGTCACGAAAAGGCTCCATGCCTTTTTCATCACAATGCCTCATGCCATTTACATCACAATGCTCCATGCCATTGTCATCAAAATACTCCACAAGCTTGTCATCAGAATGTTCCATGACCCGTGTCATCACAAATCTCCATGCACTTGTCAGCACAATGCTCCCTGACTCTTGTCATCACAATGCTCCAAGCCATTGTCATCACAAAGCTCCATTACCTTTGTCATCAGAATCCTCCATGACACTTGGCATCACAATACTCCATGCCATTGTCATCACAATGGGCCATGACATATGTCATCACAATGCTCCCTGACACCTCTCTTCACAATACTGCATGACCTGGTCATCACAATGATCCATGCCCTTGTCATCACAATGCGCCATTCCAACTCTCATCGCAATAATTCATGAAACTTATTAGACCAATGTTCCATGCCCTTGTCATCACCATGCTCCATGCCCTTGTTATCACAATGCTCCATGACCCCTGTCATCACAGTGCTCCGTGACTCCAGTCATCACTATGCTTCATGAACTTTCTCATCACAATGGTCCATGTCCTCATCATCAACTGTCTCTGTGACCTTTTTAACAACAATGCTCCATGAATTTTCATCACAATGCTCTTTGACCCTTGTCATCAAAATGCTCTATGCCTTTCTCAGCACAATGCTCCATGACCCTTGTCATCACAATGCTCCATGCGCTTGTCAGCACAATGCTCCATGACACATGTCATCACAATGAACCATGCGCTTGTCATCACAGTGCTCCACAATCTTGTCATCACTATGCTCCATGACTCTCGTCATCACAATGCTCCGTGACTCCAGTCATCTCAATGCTTCATAACGTTTGTCATCACAATGGTCCATGCCCGACTCATCACAAGGCTCTGTGACCTTTATAACCACAATGCTCCATGAACTTTTCATCACAATGCTTCGTGACCATTGTCATCAAAATGCTCCATGCCTTTGTCAGAAAAATGCTCCATGACCATTGTCATCACAATATGCTACGCGCTTTTCATCACAACGGTCCACAAATTTGTCATGGAAATGCTCCATAAACCTTGTATTCACAATGCTCCATTATCCCTATCATAACAATGTTCCATGACCCCTGCCATCACAATATTCCACGGCCTTGTCATCACAAGGCTCCATGACACTTGTCATCACAATGCTCCAAGACACCTGTAATCACAATGCTCCATGCCCTTGTCATTAAAAAGCTCCATGCCACATGCCATCAGAATGTTCCATGTCCTTCTCATCAAAATGTTCCATGCCCTTGACATCACAATGCTCCAAGAACCCTGTAATCACAATGCTCCATGTCCTTGTCATCACAAAGCTCAATGACGCATGTCATCAGAAGGCTCCATGGCCTTCTCCTCACAATGCTCCATGCCCTTGTCATCACAATACTCCAAGACGCCTGTAATCACAATGATCCATGCCCCTTTTCATCTCAATGCTCCATGAACACTGTCATCACAATGCATCAGGCCCATCATGATAATGCTTCAGGCTACTGTCATCACAATGAAATCTATATGCTCCATGACCTCTGTCATCAAAATGCTCCAATCCCTTGTGATCACAATGTTCCATAACACTTATCATCACAACACCCAATGACGCTCATCATCACAATTATCCATGGTCTACTCATCACAATGCTCCATGACCTTTGTTATCACAATGGTCAATACACTTGTCGTTACAATGCTCCCTGACACTTGTCATCAGTATGCTCCATTAACCCTGTCATGACACGTCTCCATGCCTTTTTCATCACAATGATCCATGCCCTTTTAATCACAATGCTCCAAGACCCCTGTAATCACAATGCTCCATGCCCTTGTCATCACAAAGCTCAATGACACATGTCATCAGAATGCTCCATGGCCTTCTCCTCACAATGCTCCATGCCCTTGTCATCACAATGCTCCAAGACCCCTGTATTCACAATGCTGCATGTCCCTTTTCATCAGAAGGCTCCATGAGACTTGTCATCACAAGTCTCCATTGTCTTCTCATCAAAGTGCTCCAGGAACTTGTCATCAAAATGCTCCATGATCCCTGTCATCACAATACTCCATGAACATTTTCAGCCCAATGCTCCATGAAACTTGTCATCACAAAGATCCATGGCCTTGTCATCCCAATGCTCCATGACCCCTGTATTCACAATGCTCCGTGACGCTTGTCATCACAATGCTCCATGACACCTGTCATCACAATGCTCCATGCCTTTGTCGGCAAAATGCTACCTGACCTTGTCATTGCAATGCTCTATGCGCTTGTCATCACAATACTCCATTCCCATTGTCATCACAGTCCTCCATGAACCTTGGGATCACATTGCTTCATGCCCTTGTCATCACAATGCTCCATGCTCCTTGAAATCAAAATGATCCATGACCTCTGTCATCACAATGCTCCAAACACTTGTGATCACAATGTTTCATAACACTTGTCATCACAATGCTCCATGATGCCTGTCATCACAATACTCCATGCCCTACTCATCACAATGCTCCATGACCTTTGTCATCACAATTCTCAATACACTTGTCATCACAATGCCACATGCCTTTTTCATCACAATGTTCCATGCCATTGTCATCAAAATATTCCACAAGCTTGTCATCAGAATACTTCATGACCGTTTTCATCACAATTCTCCCTGCACCTATCAGCAAAATTCTTCCTGACCCTTGTCATCACAATGCTCCATTACCTTTGTCATCAGAATCCTCCATGACACTTGGCATCACAATGCTCCATGCCATTGTCATCACTATGGTCCATTACATATGTCATCACAATGCTCCTTGACACCTGTCTTCACAATACTGCATGACCTGGTCATCACAATGCGCCATTACAACAGTCATCACAATAATCCATGAAACTTATTAGACCAATGCTCCATTCCCTTGTCATCACAATGCTCCATGTCCTTGTTATCACAATGCTCCATGCCTCCATTCATCACAATGATTCATGACCTTTTTCATCACAGTGGTCCATGCCCTCGTCATCAACATTCTCTGTGACATATTTAACCACAATGCTCCAATAACTTTCATCACAATGCTCTTTGACCCTTGTCATCACAAAGTTCTATGCCTTTCTCAGCACAATGCTCCATGACACTTGTCATCACAATGCTCCATGCGCATGTCAGATCAATGCTCCATGACCCATGTCATCACAATGAACCCTGCGCTTCTCATCAGAGTGCTCCACAATCTTGTCTCCACGATGCTCCATAAAACTTGTCATCACAATTCTCCATGCACTTCTCATCAAAATGCTTTCTTACCAATGATATCACAATGTTACAGCACTATTCATCACAATACTCCCTCACCCCTGTCATCACAATGTTCCATGACTTTTGTCTTTGCAATGCTACATGCACATATCATCACAAAGTTCGGTGACCCCTGACATCACAATGTTCCATAACCCCTGTCATCATAATGCTCCATAACAATTTTCCTCAAAATGCTCAATGACCCCTGACATCACAATGTTCCATAACCCCTGTCATCAAAATTCTCCATGATCATTTTCATCAAAATGCTCCATGAACCCTGACATCACAATGTTCCATAACCCCTGTCATTAAAATATTCCATGACACTTTTCATCAAATTCCTCTATGACCCTGTCATCACAATGCTCCCTGCCCTTCTCATTACAATGTACCACGCCCTTGTCATCAAAATGCTCCATGACATTTGTCATCACAAAGCTCCATGACAATTGGCATCTCAATGCTCCATGCCATTGTCATCACAATGCTCCATGAACCCTCTAATCACAATGCTCCATGCCACTTTGCATCTCAATGCTCCATGAACCCTGTCATCAAAATGCACCATGACCATCATCATAATGCTTCAGGCTATTGTCATCACAATGAAATCAAAATATTCGAAGATCTATCTCATCACAATGCTCCAAATCCTTGTGATCACAATGTTCCATAACACTTATCATTACAACGCCCCATGAAGCTCATCATCACAGTTAACCATGGTCTTCTCATCACAGTGCTCCATGACCTTTGTCATCACAATGCTCTATACACATGTCATCACAATGCTCCCTGACACTTGTCATCAGTATGCTCCTGGAACCCTGTCATGACAAGGCTCCATACTATTTTCATAACAATGATCCATGCCAATTTCATCACAATGCTCCAAGACACCAGTAATCACAATGCTCCATGCCCTTGTCATCACAATGCTCCAAGATCCCTGTAATCACAATACTCCATGCCCCTTTTCATCAGAATGCTCCATGAGACTTCTTATTACGAGGCTCCATGGTCACCTCAACACAGTGCTCCAGGAACCTTTCATCACAGTGCTCCATTCCCTTGTCATCACAATGCTCCATGACCCCTGTCCTCACAATACTTCCTGAACATTTTCACGCCAATTCTCCAGTAACTTATCATCACAGTGCTTCATGATCCCTATTATCACAATGCTCCATGACCACTGTCATCACAACGCTCTATGACCCCTGACAACACAGTGATCCGGGACTCTAGTCATCACAATGCTCCATTCCATAGTCATCACAATGCTCCATTAATATTTTCAGCCCAATTCTCCATGACTCTTGTCATCACAATGATCCATGACCTTGCCATCCCAGTGCTCCATGACCCCTGTAATCACAATGATCCGTGATGTTTCTCATCAAAGTGCTCTATGACCCTTATCACCAGAATGCTCCATGCCTGTGTCAGCAAAATGCTACATGACCTTGCCATCAAAATGCTCCATTTGCTTGTCATCACAATACTCCCTTAGCATTGTCATCACAATCATCCATGAACCTTGGTATCACATTGCTTCATGCCCTTGTCATCACAATGCTCCATGCTCCTTGAAAACAAAATGATCCATGACTTCTATCATCACAATGCTCCAAACCATTGTGATCACAATTTTCCATAACACTTGTCATCACAACGCTCCATGATGCCTGTCATCACAATACTCTATGCCCTTTTCGTCAAAACGCTCCATGATCTTTTTCATCACAATTCTCAATACACATGTCATCACAATGTTCCCTGACACTTGTCATCAGAATGCTCCTTGAAACCTGTCATGAAATGGCTTCATGCCTTTTTCATCAAAATGCTCCATGCCCTTTTCATCACAATGCTCCAAGCAATTGTCGTCACAATACTCCACAAGCTTGTCATCAGAATGCTCCATGACACTTGTCATCACATTTCTCCATGGCCACTGTCATCACTATGCCCCATACCCCTTGTCATTACTGTGCTCCATGACGTGCGTCATCACAATTTTCCATGGCCTTCTCATCACAATGGTCGATGCCATTGTCATCAAAATGCTCCATGACCCATGTAATCACAATGCTCCGTGCCTTTGTCATCACAAAGCTCCATTTCTTTGTCAAAACAATGCTCAATGAACATAGTCATCACAATGTGCCACGCACATTTCATCACAACGGTCCACAACCTTGTCATTGCTATGCTTCATAAACCTTGTAATCACAATGGTCCTTGCACTTCTCATCAAAATTCTCTCTCACCAGAGATATCACAATGTTCCATCTCTAGTCATCACAATACTCCCTCATCCCTGTAATCACAATGTTCCAGGACACTGTCATCACAATGCTACATCCCCTTATCATCACAATGTTCCATGACCCCTGTCATCAAAATGCTCCATGACCATTTTCATCCCAAAGCTCCAAGACCCCTGACAATACAATGTTCTATAACCCCTGCCATCAAAATGTTCCTTTACACTTTTTATCAAATTGCTGCATGACCTTGTCATCAAAATGCTCCCTGCATTTCTCAGCACAATGCACCATGCCCTTCTCATCAAAATGCTCCATGACTTGTCATCACAAAGCTCCGTGACCCTTGGCATCACAATGCTCCATGTCATTGTCATCACAATGCTCCATGAACCCTCTCATCACATTGCTCCATGCCCTTGTCATCACAAAGCTCCATGACACTTGTCATCACAATGCTCGATGCCCTTCTCCTCACAATGCTCCATGCCCTTGTCATCACAAAGTTCCAAGACCCCTGTAATCACAATGATGCATGCCCTTTTTCATCAGTATGCTCCATGAGACTTGTCATCACATGGCTCCTTGGTTTTGTCATCATAATGCTCCAAGCCCTAGTCATCACAATGCTCCATTATATTTGTCGTCACAATCCTCCAGTGCATTTGGCATCACAATGCTCCCTGCCATTGTCATCTCAATGGACCATGCCATATGTCATCCCAATGCTCCATGACCCCTGTATTCACAATGCTCCGTGATGCTTGTCATCACAGTGCTCCATGACACCTGTCATCACAATGATCCATGCCCTTGTCATCCCAAAACTCCAAGACCACTGTATTCACAATGCTCCGTGATGCTTGTCATCACAATGCTCCATGACACCAGTCATCACAATCCTCTATGCCTTTTTCAGCAAAATGCTACATGACCTTGTCATTACAATGCTCTATGCGCTTGTCATCACAATACTCCATTACCATTGTCATCACTATCCTCCATGAACCTTGGGATCACATTGCTTCATGCCCTTGTCATCACAATGCTCCATGCTCCTTGAAATCAAAATGATCAATGACCTCTGTCATCGCAATGCTCCAAACCCTTGTGATCACAATGTTCCATAACACTTGTCATCACAATGCTCCATGATGCCTATCATCACAATACTCGATGGTCTTTTCATCACAATGCTCCATGACCTTTGTCATCACAATTCTCAATACACTTGTCATCAAAATGTTCCCTGACACTTGTCGTCAGAATGCTCCTTGAACCCCGTCACGAAAAGGCTCCATGCCTTTTTCATCACAAAGCCCCTTGCCGTTTTCATCACAATGCTCCATGCCATTGTCATCAAAATACCACACAAGCTTGTCATCAGAATGCTCCATGACCCTTGTCATCACAATTCTCAATACACTTGTCATCACAATGTTCCCTGACACTTGTCATCAGAATGCTCCTTGAACCCTGTCACGAAAAGGCTCCATGCCTTTTTCATCACAAAGCCCCATGCCGTTTTCATCACAATGCTCCATGCCATTGTCATCAAAATACTCCACAAGCTTGTCATCAGAATGCTCCATGACCCTTGTCATCACAATTCTCCTTGCACTTGTCAGCACAATGCTCCCTGACACTTCTCATCACTATGCTCCAAGCCATTGTCATCACAATGCTCCATTACCTTTGTCATCAGAATCCTCCATGACACTTGGCATCACAATGCTCCATGCCATTGTCATAACAAAGCTCCATGACGCATGTCATCAGAAGGTTCCATGCCCTTCTCATCACAATGCTCCATGCCCTTGTCATCACAATGTTCCAAGACCCCTGTAATCACAATGCTCCATGCCCCTTTTCATCTCAATGCTCCAAGAACCCTGTCATCACAATGCACCATGCCCATCTTCATAATGCTTCAGGCTATTGTCACTACAATGAAATCAAAATTCTCCATGACTTCTGTCATCATAATGCTCCAAACCCTTGTGATCACAATGTTCCATAACACTTATCATCACAACACCCCATGACGATCATCATCACAGTTTTCCATGGTGTTCTCATCACAATGCTCCATGATCATTGTCATCACAATGCTCAATACACTTGTCATTAAAATACTCCCTGACACCTGTCGTCAGTATGCTCCTTGAACCCTGTGATGACAAGGCTCCATGCCTTTTACATCACAATGATCCATGCCTTTTCATCACAATGCTCCAAGACCCCTGTTTTCACAATGCTCCATGGCCTTGTCAGCACAAAGCTCCGTGACGCATGTCATCAGAATTCTCCATGGCCTTCTCCTCACAATGCTCCATGCCCTTGTCAAAACAATGCTCCAAGACCCCTGTAATCACAATGCTCCGTGCCCTTTTTCATCAGAAAGCTGCATGAGACTTGTCATCACAAGTCTCCATGGTCATCTCATCACAATGCTTTAGGACCTTGTCATCACCATGCTCTATTCCCTTGTCATCACAATGCTCCATGACCCCTGTCATTAGAATAATCCATTAACATTTCCACCCGAATGCTACATGACATTCTCATCACAATGCTCCATGACCAATATCATCACAATGCTCCATGACCACTGTCATCACAACCATCCATAACACCTGACAACACAATGATCCAGCACACTTGTCATCACAATGCTCCATTCCCTAGTCATCACGATGCTCCATGACCCGTCATCACAATAGTCCATGAACATTTTCAGCCCAATGCTCCATGAACCTTGTCATCACAATGATCCATGCCCTTGTCATCCCAATGCTCCATGACCCCTGTATTCACAATGCTCCTTGACGCTTGTCATCATAGTGCTCCATGACACCTGTCATCACAATGCTCCATGCCTTTGTCAGCAAAAAGCTACATGACCTTGTCATTACAATGTTCTATGCGCTTGTCATCAAAATACTCCATTACCATTGTCATCACAATCCTTCTTGAACCTTGGGATCACATTGCTTCATGCCCTTGTCATCACAGTGCTCCATGTGCCTTGAAATCAAAATGATCCATGACCTCTCTCATCACAATGCTCCAAACCCTTGTGATCACAATGTTCCATAACACTTTTCTTCACAATGCTCCATGATGCCTGTCATCACAATACTCCATGCCCTTTTCATCACAATGCTCCATGAACTTTTTATCACCATGCTCCATGACCCCTGTCATCACAATGCTCCATGACTCCAGTCATCACAGTGCTTCATTACCTTTGTCATCACAATGGTCCATGCCCTCGTCATCAACAGTCTCTGTGACATTTTTAACCACAATGCTCCATGAACTTTTCATCACAATGCTCTTTGACCCTTGTCATCACAATGCTCTATGCCCTTCTCAGCACAATGCTCCATGACCCTTGTCATCACAATGCTCCATACGCTTGTCAGCACAATGTTCCATGACACATGTCATCACAATTCACCATGCGCTTATCATCACAGTGCTCCACAATCTTGTCATCACAATGCTCCATAAAATTTGTCATCACAATGCTCCATGCACTTCTCATCAAAATGCTCTCTCAACACTGCTATCACAATGCTACATCACTATTTGTCACAATACTCCCTCACCCCTGTCATGACAATGTTCCATGACTCCTGTCATCACAATGCTACATGCACTTATCATCACAATGTTCGATGACCCATGACATCACAATGTTCGATGACCCATGACATCACAATGTTCCATGACACTTTTCATCAAATTGCTCCATGACCCTGTCATCACAATGCTCCCTGCCCTCCTCATCACAATGCACAACGCCCTTGCCATCAAAATGCTCCATGACCATTGTCATCACAATGATCCATGACCCTTGGCATCACAATGTCCCATGTCATTGTCATCACAATGCTCCATGAACGCTCTCATCACATTGCTCCATGCCCTTGACTTCACATAGCTCCATGACACATGTCATCACAATGCTCCATGCCCTTGCCATCACAATGCTCCATTATGCCTGTCATAACAATGCTCCATGACCCCTGCCATCATGATATTCCATGGACTTGTCATCACAAGGCTCCATGACCCTTCTCATCACAATGCTCCAAGTCCCCTCTAATCACAATGCTCCATGCCCCTTTTCATCTCAATGATCCATGAACCCTGTCATCACAGTGCACCATGCCCATCATCATAATGCTTCAGCCTATTGTCATCACAATGAAATCAAAATGCTCCATGACCTCTGTCATAACAATGCTCCAAACCCTTGTGATCACAATATTCCATAACACTTGTCATCACAGTGCCCAATGACGCTCGTCATCACAATTATCCATGGTCTTCTCATCACAATGCTCCATGACCTTCGTCATCACAATGCTCAATACACTTGTCATCAAACTGCTCCCTGACACTTGTTGTCTGTATGCTCCTTTTACCCTGTCATGACAAGGCTCCATGCCTTTTTCATCACAATGATCCATGCCCTTTTCATCACAATGCTCCAAGACCCATGTAATCACGATGCTCCATGCCCTTGTCATCACAAAGCTCAATGATGCATGCCATCAGAATGCTCCTTGGACTTCTCCTCACAATGCTCCATGCCCTTGTCATCACAAAGTTCCAAGACCCCTGTAATCACAATGATGCATGCCCTTTTTCATCAGTATGCTCCATGAGACTTGTCATCACATGGCTCCATGGTTTTGTCATCATAATGCTCCAAGCCCTAGTCATCATAATGCTCCAAGCCCTAGTCATCACAATGCTCCATTATATTTGTCATCACAATCCTCCAGTGCATTTGGCATCACAATGCTCCCTGCCATTGTCATCTCAATGGACCATGCCATATGTCATCCCAATGCTCCATGACCCCTGTATTCACAATGCTCCGTGATGCTTGTCATCACAGTGCTCCATGACACCTGTCATCACAATGATCCATGCCCTTGTCATCCCAAAGCTCCAAGACCACTGTATTCACAATGCTCTGTGATGCTTGTCATCACAGTGCTCCATGACACCTGTCATCACAATGATCCATGCCCTTGTCATCCCAAAGCTCCAAGACCACTGTATTCACAATGCTCCGTGATGCTTGTCATCACAGTGCTCCATGACACCAGTCATCACAATCCTCTATGCCTTTTTCAGCAAAATGCTACATGACCTTGTCATTACAATGCTCTATGCGCTTGTCATCACAATACTCCATTACCATTGTCATCACTATCCTCCATGAACCTTGGGATCACATTGCTTCATGCCCTTGTCATCACAATGCTCCATGCTCCTTGAAATCAAAATGATCAATGACCTCTGTCATCGCAATGCTCCAAACCCTTGTGATCACAATGTTCCATAACACTTGTCATCACAATGCTCCATGATGCCTATCATCACAATACTCGATGGTCTTTTCATCACAATGCTCCATGACCTTTGTCATCACAATTCTCAATACACTTGTCATCAAAATGTTCCCTGACACTTGTCGTCAGAATGCTCCTTGAACCCCGTCACGAAAAGGCTCCATGCCTTTTTCATCACAAAGCCCCTTGCCGTTTTCATCACAATGCTCCATGCCATTGTCATCAAAATACCACACAAGCTTGTCATCAGAATGCTCCATGACCCTTGTCATCACAATTCTCAATACACTTGTCATCACAATGTTCCCTGACACTTGTCATCAGAATGCTCCTTGAACCCTGTCACGAAAAGGCTCCATGCCTTTTTCATCACAAAGCCCCATGCCGTTTTCATCACAATGCTCCATGCCATTGTCATCAAAATACTCCACAAGCTTGTCATCAGAATGCTCCATGACCCTTGTCATCACAATTCTCCTTGCACTTGTCAGCACAATGCTCCCTGACCCTTCTCATCACTATGCTCCAAGCCATTGTCATCACAATGCTCCATTACCTTTGTCATCAGAATCCTCCATGACACTTGGCATCACAATGCTCCATGCCATTGTCATAACAAAGCTCCATGACGCATGTCATCAGAAGGTTCCATGCCCTTCTCATCACAATGCTCCATGCCCTTGTCATCACAATGTTCCAAGACCCCTGTAATCACAATGCTCCATGCCCCTTTTCATCTCAATGCTCCAAGAACCCTGTCATCACAATGCACCATGCCCATCTTCATAATGCTTCAGGCTATTGTCACTACAATGAAATCAAAATTCTCCATGACTTCTGTCATCATAATGCTCCAAACCCTTGTGATCACAATGTTCCATAACACTTATCATCACAACACCCCATGACGATCATCATCACAGTTTTCCATGGTGTTCTCATCACAATGCTCCATGATCATTGTCATCACAATGCTCAATACACTTGTCATTAAAATACTCCCTGACACCTGTCGTCAGTATGCTCCTTGAACCCTGTGATGACAAGGCTCCATGCCTTTTACATCACAATGATCCATGCCTTTTCATCACAATGCTCCAAGACCCCTGTTATCACAATGCTCCATGGCCTTGTCAGCACAAAGCTCCGTGACGCATGTCATCAGAATTCTCCATGGCCTTCTCCTCACAATGCTCCATGCCCTTGTCAAAACAATGCTCCAAGACCCCTGTAATCACAATGCTCCATGCCCTTTTTCATCAGAATGCTGCATGAGACTTGTCATCACAAGTCTCCATGGTCATCTCATCACAATGCTTTAGGACCTTGTCATCACCATGCTCTATTCCCTTGTCATCACAATGCTCCATGACCCCTGTCATTAGAATAATCCATTAACATTTCCAGCCGAATGCTACATGACATTCTCATCACAATGCTCCATGACCAATATCATCACAATGCTCCATGACCACTGTCATCACAACCATCCATAACACCTGACAACACAATGATCCAGCACTCTTGTCATCACAATGCTCCATTCCCTAGTCATCACGATGCTCCATGACCCGTCATCACAATAGTCCATGAACATTTTCAGCCCAATGCTCCATGAACCTTGTCATCACAATGATCCATGCCCTTGTCATCCCAATGCTCCATGACCCCTGTATTCACAATGCTCCTTGACGCTTGTCATCACAGTGCTCCATGACACCTGTCATCACAATGCTCCATGCCTTTGTCAGCAAAAAGCTACATGACCTTGTCATTACAATGTTCTATGCGCTTGTCATCAAAATACTCCATTACCATTGTCATCACAATCCTTCTTGAACCTTGGGATCACATTGCTTCATGCCCTTGTCATCACAGTGCTCCATGTGCCTTGAAATCAAAATGATCCATGACCTCTCTCATCACAATGCTCCAAACCCTTGTGATCACAATGTTCCATAACACTTGTCTTCACAATGCTCCATGATGCCTGTCATCACAATACTCCATGCCCTTTTCATCACAATGCTCCATGAACTTTTTATCACCATGCTCCATGACCCCTGTCATCACAATGCTCCATGACTCCAGTCATCACAGTGCTTCATTACCTTTGTCATCACAATGGTCCATGCCCTCGTCATCAACAGTCTCTGTGACATTTTTAACCACAATGCTCCATGAACTTTTCATCACAATGCTCTTTGACCCTTGTCATCACAATGCTCTATGCCCTTCTCAGCACAATGCTCCATGACCCTTGTCATCACAATGCTCCATACGCTTGTCAGCACAATGTTCCATGACACATGTCATCACAATTCACCATGCGCTTATCATCACAGTGCTCCACAATCTTGTCATCACAATGCTCCATAAAATTTGTCATCACAATGCTCCATGCACTTCTCATCAAAATGCTCTCTCAACACTGCTATCACAATGCTACATCACTATTTGTCACAATACTCCCTCACCCCTGTCATGACAATGTTCCATGACTCCTGTCATCACAATGCTACATGCACTTATCATCACAATGTTCGATGACCCATGACATCACAATGTTCGATGACCCATGACATCACAATGTTCCATGACACTTTTCATCAAATTGCTCCATGACCCTGTCATCACAATGCTCCCTGCCCTCCTCATCACAATGCACAACGCCCTTGCCATCAAAATGCTCCATGACCATTGTCATCACAATGATCCATGACCCTTGGCATCACAATGTCCCATGTCATTGTCATCACAATGCTCCATGAACGCTCTCATCACATTGCTCCATGCCCTTGACTTCACATAGCTCCATGACACATGTCATCACAATGCTCCATGCCCTTGCCATCACAATGCTCCATTATGCCTGTCATAACAATGCTCCATGACCCCTGCCATCATGATATTCCATGGACTTGTCATCACAAGGCTCCATGACCCTTCTCATCACAATGCTCCAAGTCCCCTCTAATCACAATGCTCCATGCCCCTTTTCATCTCAATGATCCATGAACCCTGTCATCACAGTGCACCATGCCCATCATCATAATGCTTCAGCCTATTGTCATCACAATGAAATCAAAATGCTCCATGACCTCTGTCATAACAATGCTCCAAACCCTTGTGATCACAATATTCCATAACACTTGTCATCACAGTGCCCAATGACGCTCGTCATCACAATTATCCATGGTCTTCTCATCACAATGCTCCATGACCTTCGTCATCACAATGCTCAATACACTTGTCATCAAACTGCTCCCTGACACTTGTTGTCTGTATGCTCCTTTTACCCTGTCATGACAAGGCTCCATGCCTTTTTCATCACAATGAACCATGCCCTTTTCATCACAATGCTCCAAGACCCATGTAATCACGATGCTCCATGCCCTTGTCATCACAAAGCTCAATGATGCATGCCATCAGAATGCTCCTTGGACTTCTCCTCACAATGCTCCATGCCCTTGTCATCACAAAGTTCCAAGACCCCTGTAATCACAATGATGCATGCCCTTTTTCATCAGTATGCTCCATGAGACTTGTCATCACATGGCTCCATGGTTTTGTCATCATAATGCTCCAAGCCCTAGTCATCATAATGCTCCAAGCCCTAGTCATCACAATGCTCCATTATATTTGTCATCACAATCCTCCAGTGCATTTGGCATCACAATGCTCCCTGCCATTGTCATCTCAATGGACCATGCCATATGTCATCCCAATGCTCCATGACCCCTGTATTCACAATGCTCCGTGATGCTTGTCATCACAGTGCTCCATGACACCTGTCATCACAATGATCCATGCCCTTGTCATCCCAAAGCTCCAAGACCACTGTATTCACAATGCTCTGTGATGCTTGTCATCACAGTGCTCCATGACACCTGTCATCACAATGATCCATGCCCTTGTCATCCCAAAGCTCCAAGACCACTGTATTCACAATGCTCCGTGATGCTTGTCATCACAGTGCTCCATGACACCAGTCATCACAATCCTCTATGCCTTTTTCAGCAAAATGCTACATGACCTTGTCATTACAATGCTCTATGCGCTTGTCATCACAATACTCCATTACCATTGTCATCACTATCCTCCATGAACCTTGGGATCACATTGCTTCATGCCCTTGTCATCACAATGCTCCATGCTCCTTGAAATCAAAATGATCAATGACCTCTGTCATCGCAATGCTCCAAACCCTTGTGATCACAATGTTCCATAACACTTGTCATCACAATGCTCCATGATGCCTATCATCACAATACTCGATGGTCTTTTCATCACAATGCTCCATGACCTTTGTCATCACAATTCTCAATACACTTGTCATCAAAATGTTCCCTGACACTTGTCGTCAGAATGCTCCTTGAACCCCGTCACGAAAAGGCTCCATGCCTTTTTCATCACAAAGCCCCTTGCCGTTTTCATCACAATGCTCCATGCCATTGTCATCAAAATACCACACAAGCTTGTCATCAGAATGCTCCATGACCCTTGTCATCACAATTCTCAATACACTTGTCATCACAATGTTCCCTGACACTTGTCATCAGAATGCTCCTTGAACCCTGTCACGAAAAGGCTCCATGCCTTTTTCATCACAAAGCCCCATGCCGTTTTCATCACAATGCTCCATGCCATTGTCATCAAAATACTCCACAAGCTTGTCATCAGAATGCTCCATGACCCTTGTCATCACAATTCTCCTTGCACTTGTCAGCACAATGCTCCCTGACCCTTCTCATCACTATGCTCCAAGCCATTGTCATCACAATGCTCCATTACCTTTGTCATCAGAATCCTCCATGACACTTGGCATCACAATGCTCCATGCCATCGTCATAACAAAGCTCCATGACGCATGTCATCAGAAGGTTCCATGCCCTTCTCATCACAATGCTCCATGCCCTTGTCATCACAATGTTCCAAGACCCCTGTAATCACAATGCTCCATGCCCCTTTTCATCTCTATGCTCCAAGAACCCTGTCATCACAATGCACCATGCCCATCTTCATAATGCTTCAGGCTATTGTCACTACAATGAAATCAAAATTCTCCATGACTTCTGTCATCATAATGCTCCAAACCCTTGTGATCACAATGTTCCATAACACTTATCATCACAACACCCCATGACGATCATCATCACAGTTTTCCATGGTGTTCTCATCACAATGCTCCATGATCATTGTCATCACAATGCTCAATACACTTGTCATTAAAATACTCCCTGACACCTGTCGTCAGTATGCTCCTTGAACCCTGTGATGACAAGGCTCCATGCCTTTTACATCACAATGATCCATGCCTTTTCATCACAATGCTCCAAGACCCCTGTTATCACAATGCTCCATGGCCTTGTCAGCACAAAGCTCCGTGACGCATGTCATCAGAATTCTCCATGGCCTTCTCCTCACAATGCTCCATGCCCTTGTCAAAACAATGCTCCAAGACCCCTGTAATCACAATGCTCCATGCCCTTTTTCATCAGAATGCTGCATGAGACTTGTCATCACAAGTCTCCATGGTCATCTCATCACAATGCTTTAGGACCTTGTCATCACCATGCTCTATTCCCTTGTCATCACAATGCTCCATGACCCCTGTCATTAGAATAATCCATTAACATTTCCAGCCGAATGCTACATGACATTCTCATCACAATGCTCCATGACCAATATCATCACAATGCTCCATGACCACTGTCATCACAACCATCCATAACACCTGACAACACAATGATCCAGCACTCTTGTCATCACAATGCTCCATTCCCTAGTCATCACGATGCTCCATGACCCGTCATCACAATAGTCCATGAACATTTTCAGCCCAATGCTCCATGAACCTTGTCATCACAATGATCCATGCCCTTGTCATCCCAATGCTCCATGACCCCTGTATTCACAATGCTCCTTGACGCTTGTCATCACAGTGCTCCATGACACCTGTCATCACAATGCTCCATGCCTTTGTCAGCAAAAAGCTACATGACCTTGTCATTACAATGTTCTATGCGCTTGTCATCAAAATACTCCATTACCATTGTCATCACAATCCTTCTTGAACCTTGGGATCACATTGCTTCATGCCCTTGTCATCACAGTGCTCCATGTGCCTTGAAATCAAAATGATCCATGACCTCTCTCATCACAATGCTCCAAACCCTTGTGATCACAATGTTCCATAACACTTGCCTTCACAATGCTCCATGATGCCTGTCATCACAATACTCCATGCCCTTTTCATCACAATGCTCCATGAACTTTTTATCACCATGCTCCATGACCCCTGTCATCACAATGCTCCATGACTCCAGTCATCACAGTGCTTCATTACCTTTGTCATCACAATGGTCCATGCCCTCGTCATCAACAGTCTCTGTGACATTTTTAACCACAATGCTCCATGAACTTTTCATCACAATGCTCTTTGACCCTTGTCATCACAATGCTCTATGCCCTTCTCAGCACAATGCTCCATGACCCTTGTCATCACAATGCTCCATACGCTTGTCAGCACAATGTTCCATGACACATGTCATCACAATTCACCATGCGCTTATCATCACAGTGCTCCACAATCTTGTCATCACAATGCTCCATAAAATTTGTCATCACAATGCTCCATGCACTTCTCATCAAAATGCTCTCTCAACACTGCTATCACAATGCTACATCACTATTTGTCACAATACTCCCTCACCCCTGTCATGACAATGTTCCATGACTCCTGTCATCACAATGCTACATGCACTTATCATCACAATGTTCGATGACCCATGACATCACAATGTTCCATGACACTTTTCATCAAATTGCTCCATGACCCTGTCATCACAATGCTCCCTGCCCTCCTCATCACAATGCACAACGCCCTTGCCATCAAAATGCTCCATGACCATTGTCATCACAATGATCCATGACCCTTGGCATCACAATGTCCCATGTCATTGTCATCACAATGCTCCATGAACGCTCTCATCACATTGCTCCATGCCCTTGACTTCACATAGCTCCATGACACATGTCATCACAATGCTCCATGCCCTTGCCATCACAATGCTCCATTATGCCTGTCATAACAATGCTCCATGACCCCTGCCATCATGATATTCCATGGACTTGTCATCACAAGGCTCCATGACCCTTCTCATCACAATGCTCCAAGTCCCCTCTAATCACAATGCTCCATGCCCCTTTTCATCTCAATGATCCATGAACCCTGTCATCACAGTGCACCATGCCCATCATCATAATGCTTCAGCCTATTGTCATCACAATGAAATCAAAATGCTCCATGACCTCTGTCATAACAATGCTCCAAACCCTTGTGATCACAATATTCCATAACACTTGTCATCACAGTGCCCAATGACGCTCGTCATCACAATTATCCATGGTCTTCTCATCACAATGCTCCATGACCTTCGTCATCACAATGCTCAATACACTTGTCATCAAACTGCTCCCTGACACTTGTTGTCTGTATGCTCCTTTTACCCTGTCATGACAAGGCTCCATGCCTTTTTCATCACAATGATCCATGCCCTTTTCATCACAATGCTCCAAGACCCATGTAATCACGATGCTCCATGCCCTTGTCATCACAAAGCTCAATGATGCATGCCATCAGAATGCTCCTTGGACTTCTCCTCACAATGCTCCATGCCCTTGTCATCACAAAGTTCCAAGACCCCTGTAATCACAATGATGCATGCCCTTTTTCATCAGTATGCTCCATGAGACTTGTCATCACATGGCTCCATGGTTTTGTCATCATAATGCTCCAAGCCCTAGTCATCATAATGCTCCAAGCCCTAGTCATCACAATGCTCCATTATATTTGTCATCACAATCCACCAGTGCATTTGGCATCACAATGCTCCCTGCCATTGTCATCTCAATGGACCATGCCATATGTCATCCCAATGCTCCATGAACCCTGTATTCACAATGCTCCGTGATGCTTGTCATCACAGTGCTCCATGACACCTGTCATCACAATGATCCATGCCCTTGTCATCCCAAAGCTCCAAGACCACTGTATTCACAATGCTCCGTGATGCTTGTCATCACAGTGCTCCATGACACCAGTCATCACAATCCTCTATGCCTTTTTCAGCAAAATGCTACATGACCTTGTCATTACAATGCTCTATGCGCTTGTCATCACAATACTCCATTACCATTGTCATCACTATCCTCCATGAACCTTGGGATCACATTGCTTCATGCCCTTGTCATCACAATGCTCCATGCTCCTTGAAATCAAAATGATCAATGACCTCTGTCATCGCAATGCTCCAAACCCTTGTGATCACAATGTTCCATAACACTTGTCATCACAATGCTCCATGATGCCTATCATCACAATACTCGATGGTCTTTTCATCACAATGCTCCATGACCTTTGTCATCACAATTCTCAATACACTTGTCATCAAAATGTTCCCTGACACTTGTCGTCAGAATGCTCCTTGAACCCCGTCACGAAAAGGCTCCATGCCTTTTTCATCACAAAGCCCCTTGCCGTTTTCATCACAATGCTCCATGCCATTGTCATCAAAATACCACACAAGCTTGTCATCAGAATGCTCCATGACCCTTGTCATCACAATTCTCAATACACTTGTCATCACAATGTTCCCTGACACTTGTCATCAGAATGCTCCTTGAACCCTGTCACGAAAAGGCTCCATGCCTTTTTCATCACAAAGCCCCATGCCGTTTTCATCACAATGCTCCGTGCCATTGTCATCAAAATACTCCACAAGCTTGTCATCAGAATGCTCCATGACCCTTGTCATCACAATTCTCCTTGCACTTGTCAGCACAATGCTCCCTGACCCTTCTCATCACTATGCTCCAAGCCATTGTCATCACAATGCTCCATTACCTTTGTCATCAGAATCCTCCATGACACTTGGCATCACAATGCTCCATGCCATCGTCATAACAAAGCTCCATGACGCATGTCATCAGAAGGTTCCATGCCCTTCTCATCACAATGCTCCATGCCCTTGTCATCACAATGTTCCAAGACCCCTGTAATCACAATGCTCCATGCCCCTTTTCATCTCTATGCTCCAAGAACCCTGTCATCACAATGCACCATGCCCATCTTCATAATGCTTCAGGCTATTGTCACTACAATGAAATCAAAATTCTCCATGACTTCTGTCATCATAATGCTCCAAACCCTTGTGATCACAATGTTCCATAACACTTATCATCACAACACCCCATGACGATCATCATCACAGTTTTCCATGGTGTTCTCATCACAATGCTCCATGATCATTGTCATCACAATGCTCAATACACTTGTCATTAAAATACTCCCTGACACCTGTCGTCAGTATGCTCCTTGAACCCTGTGATGACAAGGCTCCATGCCTTTTACATCACAATGATCCATGCCTTTTCATCACAATGCTCCAAGACCCCTGTTATCACAATGCTCCATGGCCTTGTCAGCACAAAGCTCCGTGACGCATGTCATCAGAATTCTCCATGGCCTTCTCCTCACAATGCTCCATGCCCTTGTCAAAACAATGCTCCAAGACCCCTGTAATCACAATGCTCCATGCCCATTTTCATCAGAATGCTGCATGAGACTTGTCATCACAAGTCTCCATGGTCATCTCATCACAATGCTTTAGGACCTTGTCATCACCATGCTCTATTCCCTTGTCATCACAATGCTCCATGACCCCTGTCATTAGAATAATCCATTAACATTTCCAGCCGAATGCTACATGACATTCTCATCACAATGCTCCATGACCAATATCATCACAATGCTCCATGACCACTGTCATCACAACCATCCATAACACCTGACAACACAATGATCCAGCACTCTTGTCATCACAATGCTCCATTCCCTAGTCATCACGATGCTCCATGACCCGTCATCACAATAGTCCATGAACATTTTCAGCCCAATGCTCCATGAACCTTGTCATCACAATGATCCATGCCCTTGTCATCCCAATGCTCCATGACCCCTGTATTCACAATGCTCCTTGACGCTTGTCATCACAGTGCTCCATGACACCTGTCATCACAATGCTCCATGCCTTTGTCAGCAAAAAGCTACATGACCTTGTCATTACAATGTTCTATGCGCTTGTCATCAAAATACTCCATTACCATTGTCATCACAATCCTTCTTGAACCTTGGGATCACATTGCTTCATGCCCTTGTCATCACAGTGCTCCATGTGCCTTGAAATCAAAATGATCCATGACCTCTCTCATCACAATGCTCCAAACCCTTGTGATCACAATGTTCCATAACACTTGTCTTCACAATGCTCCATGATGCCTGTCATCACAATACTCCATGCCCTTTTCATCACAATGCTCCATGAACTTTTTATCACCATGCTCCATGACCCCTGTCATCACAATGCTCCATGACTCCAGTCATCACAGTGCTTCATTACCTTTGTCATCACAATGGTCCATGCCCTCGTCATCAACAGTCTCTGTGACATTTTTAACCACAATGCTCCATGAACTTTTCATCACAATGCTCTTTGACCCTTGTCATCACAATGCTCTATGCCCTTCTCAGCACAATGCTCCATGACCCTTGTCATCACAATGCTCCATACGCTTGTCAGCACAATGTTCCATGACACATGTCATCACAATTCACCATGCGCTTATCATCACAGTGCTCCACAATCTTGTCATCACAATGCTCCATAAAATTTGTCATCACAATGCTCCATGCACTTCTCATCAAAATGCTCTCTCAACACTGCTATCACAATGCTACATCACTATTTGTCACAATACTCCCTCACCCCTGTCATGACAATGTTCCATGACTCCTGTCATCACAATGCTACATGCACTTATCATCACAATGTTCGATGACCCATGACATCACAATGTTCCATGACACTTTTCATCAAATTGCTCCATGACCCTGTCATCACAATGCTCCCTGCCCTCCTCATCACAATGCACAACGCCCTTGCCATCAAAATGCTCCATGACCATTGTCATCACAATGATCCATGACCCTTGGCATCACAATGTCCCATGTCATTGTCATCACAATGCTCCATGAACGCTCTCATCACATTGCTCCATGCCCTTGACTTCACATAGCTCCATGACACATGTCATCACAATGCTCCATGCCCTTGCCATCACAATGCTCCATTATGCCTGTCATAACAATGCTCCATGACCCCTGCCATCACGATATTCCATGGCCTTGTCATCACAAGGCTCCATGACCCTTCTCATCACAATGCTCCAAGTCCCCTCTAATCACAATGCTCCATGCCCCTTTTCATCTCAATGATCCATGAACCCTGTCATCACAATGCACCATGCCCATCATCATAATGCTTCAGCCTATTGTCATCACAATGAAATCAAAATGCTCCATGACCTCTGTCATAACAATGCTCCAAACCCTTGTGATCACAATATTACATAACACTTGTCATCACAGTGCCCAATGACGCTCGTCATCACAATTATCCATGGTCTTCTCATCACAGTGCTCCATGACCTTCGTCATCACAATGCTCAATACACTTGTCATCAAACTGCTCCCTGACACTTGTTGTCTGTATGCTCCTTTTACCCTGTCATGACAAGGCTCCATGCCTTTTTCATCACAATGATCCATGCCCTTTTCATCACAATGCTCCAAGACCCATGTAATCACGATGCTCCATGCCCTTGTCATCACAAAGCTCAATGATGCATGCCATCAGAATGCTCCTTGGACTTCTCCTCACAATGCTCCATGCCCTTGTCATCACAAAGTTCCAAGACCCCTGTAATCACAATGATGCATGCCCTTTTTCATCAGTATGCTCCATGAGACTTGTCATCACATGGCTCCATGGTTTTGTCATCATAATGCTCCAAGCCCTAGTCATCATAATGCTCCAAGCCCTAGTCATCACAATGCTCCATTATATTTGTCATCACAATCCTCCAGTGCATTTGGCATCACAATGCTCCCTGCCATTGTCATCTCAATGGACCATGCCATATGTCATCCCAATGCTCCATGACCCCTGTATTCACAATGCTCCGTGATGCTTGTCATCACAGTGCTCCATGACACCTGTCATCACAATGATCCATGCCCTTGTCATCCCAAAGCTCCAAGACCACTGTATTCACAATGCTCCGTGATGCTTGTCATCACAGTGCTCCATGACACCAGTCATCACAATCCTCTATGCCTTTTTCAGCAAAATGCTACATGACCTTGTCATTACAATGCTCTATGCGCTTGTCATCACAATACTCCATTACCATTGTCATCACTATCCTCCATGAACCTTGGGATCACATTGCTTCATGCCCTTGTCATCACAATGCTCCATGCTCCTTGAAATCAAAATGATCAATGACCTCTGTCATCGCAATGCTCCAAACCCTTGTGATCACAATGTTCCATAACACTTGTCATCACAATGCTCCATGATGCCTATCATCACAATACTCGATGGTCTTTTCATCACAATGCTCCATGACCTTTGTCATCACAATTCTCAATACACTTGTCATCAAAATGTTCCCTGACACTTGTCGTCAGAATGCTCCTTGAACCCCGTCACGAAAAGGCTCCATGCCTTTTTCATCACAAAGCCCCTTGCCGTTTTCATCACAATGCTCCATGCCATTGTCATCAAAATACCACACAAGCTTGTCATCAGAATGCTCCATGACCCTTGTCATCACAATTCTCAATACACTTGTCATCACAATGTTCCCTGACACTTGTCATCAGAATGCTCCTTGAACCCTGTCACGAAAAGGCTCCATGCCTTTTTCATCACAAAGCCCCATGCCGTTTTCATCACAATGCTCCATGCCATTGTCATCAAAATACTCCACAAGCTTGTCATCAGAATGCTCCATGACCCTTGTCATCACAATTCTCCTTGCACTTGTCAGCACAATGCTCCCTGACCCTTCTCATCACTATGCTCCAAGCCATTGTCATCACAATGCTCCATTACCTTTGTCATCAGAATCCTCCATGACACTTGGCATCACAATGCTCCATGCCATTGTCATAACAAAGCTCCATGACGCATGTCATCAGAAGGTTCCATGCCCTTCTCATCACAATGCTCCATGCCCTTGTCATCACAATGTTCCAAGACCCCTGTAATCACAATGCTCCATGCCCCTTTTCATCTCAATGCTCCAAGAACCCTGTCATCACAATGCACCATGCCCATCTTCATAATGCTTCAGGCTATTGTCACTACAATGAAATCAAAATTCTCCATGACTTCTGTCATCATAATGCTCCAAACCCTTGTGATCACAATGTTCCATAACACTTATCATCACAACACCCCATGACGATCATCATCACAGTTTTCCATGGTGTTCTCATCACAATGCTCCATGATCATTGTCATCACAATGCTCAATACACTTGTCATTAAAATACTCCCTGACACCTGTCGTCAGTATGCTCCTTGAACCCTGTGATGACAAGGCTCCATGCCTTTTACATCACAATGATCCATGCCTTTTCATCACAATGCTCCAAGACCCCTGTTTTCACAATGCTCCATGGCCTTGTCAGCACAAAGCTCCGTGACGCATGTCATCAGAATTCTCCATGGCCTTCTCCTCACAATGCTCCATGCCCTTGTCAAAACAATGCTCCAAGACCCCTGTAATCACAATGCTCCATGCCCTTTTTCATCAGAATGCTGCATGAGACTTGTCATCACAAGTCTCCATGGTCATCTCATCACAATGCTTTAGGACCTTGTCATCACCATGCTCTATTCCCTTGTCATCACAATGCTCCATGACCCCTGTCATTAGAATAATCCATTAACATTTCCAGCCGAATGCTACATGACATTCTCATCACAATGCTCCATGACCAATATCATCACAATGCTCCATGACCACTGTCATCACAACCATCCATAACACCTGACAACACAATGATCCAGCACTCTTGTCATCACAATGCTCCATTCCCTAGTCATCACGATGCTCCATGACCCGTCATCACAATAGTCCATGAACATTTTCAGCCCAATGCTCCATGAACCTTGTCATCACAATGATCCATGCCCTTGTCATCCCAATGCTCCATGACCCCTGTATTCACAATGCTCCTTGACGCTTGTCATCACAGTGCTCCATGACACCTGTCATCACAATGCTCCATGCCTTTGTCAGCAAAAAGCTACATGACCTTGTCATTACAATGTTCTATGTGCTTGTCATCAAAATACTCCATTACCATTGTCATCACAATCCTTCTTGAACCTTGGGATCACATTGCTTCATGCCCTTGTCATCACAGTGCTCCATGTGCCTTGAAATCAAAATGATCCATGACCTCTCTCATCACAATGCTCCAAACCCTTGTGATCACAATGTTCCATAACACTTGTCTTCACAATGCTCCATGATGCCTGTCATCACAATACTCCATGCCCTTTTCATCACAATGCTCCATGAACTTTTTATCACCATGCTCCATGACCCCTGTCATCACAATGCTCCATGACTCCAGTCATCACAGTGCTTCATTACCTTTGTCATCACAATGGTCCATGCCCTCGTCATCAACAGTCTCTGTGACATTTTTAACCACAATGCTCCATGAACTTTTCATCACAATGCTCTTTGACCCTTGTCATCACAATGCTCTATGCCCTTCTCAGCACAATGCTCCATGACCCTTGTCATCACAATGCTCCATACGCTTGTCAGCACAATGTTCCATGACACATGTCATCACAATTCACCATGCGCTTATCATCACAGTGCTCCACAATCTTGTCATCACAATGCTCCATAAAATTTGTCATCACAATGCTCCATGCACTTCTCATCAAAATGCTCTCTCAACACTGCTATCACAATGCTACATCACTATTTGTCACAATACTCCCTCACCCCTGTCATGACAATGTTCCATGACTCCTGTCATCACAATGCTACATGCACTTATCATCACAATGTTCGATGACCCATGACATCACAATGTTCGATGACCCATGACATCACAATGTTCCATGACACTTTTCATCAAATTGCTCCATGACCCTGTCATCACAATGCTCCCTGCCCTCCTCATCACAATGCACAACGCCCTTGCCATCAAAATGCTCCATGACCATTGTCATCACAATGATCCATGACACTTGGCATCACAATGTCCCATGTCATTGTCATCACAATGCTCCATGAACGCTCTCATCACATTGCTCCATGCCCTTGCCATCACAATGCTCCATTATCCCTGTCATAACAATGCTCCATGACCCCTGCCATCACGATATTCCATGGCCTTGTCATCACAAGGCTCCATGACCCTTCTCATCACAATGCTCCAAGTCCCCTCTAATCACAATGCTCCATGCCCCTTTTCATCTCAATGATCCATGAACCCTGTCATCACAGTGCACCATGCCCATCATCATAATGCTTCAGCCTATTGTCATCACAATGAAATCAAAATGCTCCATGACCTCTGTCATAACAATGCTCCAAACCCTTGTGATCACAATATTCCATAACACTTGTCATCACAGTGCCCAATGACGCTCGTCATCACAATTATCCATGGTCTTCTCATCACAATGCTCCATGACCTTCGTCATCACAATGCTCAATACACTTGTCATCAAACTGCTCCCTGACACTTGTTGTCTGTATGCTCCTTTTACCCTGTCATGACAAGGCTCCATGCCTTTTTCATCACAATGATCCATGCCCTTTTCATCACAATGCTCCAAGACCCATGTAATCACGATGCTCCATGCCCTTGTCATCACAAAGCTCAATGATGCATGCCATCAGAATGCTCCTTGGACTTCTCCTCACAATGCTCCATGCCCTTGTCATCACAAAGTTCCAAGACCCCTGTAATCACAATGATGCATGCCCTTTTTCATCAGTATGCTCCATGAGACTTGTCATCACATGGCTCCATGGTTTTGTCATCATAATGCTCCAAGCCCTAGTCATCATAATGCTCCAAGCCCTAGTCATCACAATGCTCCATTATATTTGTCATCACAATCCTCCAGTGCATTTGGCATCACAATGCTCCCTGCCATTGTCATCTCAATGGACCATGCCATATGTCATCCCAATGCTCCATGACCCCTGTATTCACAATGCTCCGTGATGCTTGTCATCACAGTGCTCCATGACACCTGTCATCACAATGATCCATGCCCTTGTCATCCCAAAGCTCCAAGACCACTGTATTCACAATGCTCTGTGATGCTTGTCATCACAGTGCTCCATGACACCTGTCATCACAATGATCCATGCCCTTGTCATCCCAAAGCTCCAAGACCACTGTATTCACAATGCTCCGTGATGCTTGTCATCACAGTGCTCCATGACACCAGTCATCACAATCCTCTATGCCTTTTTCAGCAAAATGCTACATGACCTTGTCATTACAATGCTCTATGCGCTTGTCATCACAATACTCCATTACCATTGTCATCACTATCCTCCATGAACCTTGGGATCACATTGCTTCATGCCCTTGTCATCACAATGCTCCATGCTCCTTGAAATCAAAATGATCAATGACCTCTGTCATCGCAATGCTCCAAACCCTTGTGATCACAATGTTCCATAACACTTGTCATCACAATGCTCCATGATGCCTATCATCACAATACTCGATGGTCTTTTCATCACAATGCTCCATGACCTTTGTCATCACAATTCTCAATACACTTGTCATCAAAATGTTCCCTGACACTTGTCGTCAGAATGCTCCTTGAACCCCGTCACGAAAAGGCTCCATGCCTTTTTCATCACAAAGCCCCTTGCCGTTTTCATCACAATGCTCCATGCCATTGTCATCAAAATACCACACAAGCTTGTCATCAGAATGCTCCATGACCCTTGTCATCACAATTCTCAATACACTTGTCATCACAATGTTCCCTGACACTTGTCATCAGAATGCTCCTTGAACCCTGTCACGAAAAGGCTCCATGCCTTTTTCATCACAAAGCCCCATGCCGTTTTCATCACAATGCTCCATGCCATTGTCATCAAAATACTCCACAAGCTTGTCATCAGAATGCTCCATGACCCTTGTCATCACAATTCTCCTTGCACTTGTCAGCACAATGCTCCCTGACCCTTCTCATCACTATGCTCCAAGCCATTGTCATCACAATGCTCCATTACCTTTGTCATCAGAATCCTCCATGACACTTGGCATCACAATGCTCCATGCCATTGTCATAACAAAGCTCCATGACGCATGTCATCAGAAGGTTCCATGCCCTTCTCATCACAATGCTCCATGCCCTTGTCATCACAATGTTCCAAGACCCCTGTAATCACAATGCTCCATGCCCCTTTTCATCTCAATGCTCCAAGAACCCTGTCATCACAATGCACCATGCCCATCTTCATAATGCTTCAGGCTATTGTCACTACAATGAAATCAAAATTATCCATGACTTCTGTCATCATAATGCTCCAAACCCTTGTGATCACAATGTTCCATAACACTTATCATCACAACACCCCATGACGATCATCATCACAGTTTTCCATGGTGTTCTCATCACAATGCTCCATGATCATTGTCATCACAATGCTCAATACACTTGTCATTAAAATACTCCCTGACACCTGTCGTCAGTATGCTCCTTGAACCCTGTGATGACAAGGCTCCATGCCTTTTACATCACAATGATCCATGCCTTTTCATCACAATGCTCCAAGACCCCTGTTTTCACAATGCTCCATGGCCTTGTCAGCACAAAGCTCCGTGACGCATGTCATCAGAATTCTCCATGGCCTTCTCCTCACAATGCTCCATGCCCTTGTCAAAACAATGCTCCAAGACCCCTGTAATCACAATGCTCCATGCCCTTTTTCATCAGAATGCTGCATGAGACTTGTCATCACAAGTCTCCATGGTCATCTCATCACAATGCTTTAGGACCTTGTCATCACCATGCTCTATTCCCTTGTCATCACAATGCTCCATGACCCCTGTCATTAGAATAATCCATTAACATTTCCAGCCGAATGCTACATGACATTCTCATCACAATGCTCCATGACCAATATCATCACAATGCTCCATGACCACTGTCATCACAACCATCCATAACACCTGACAACACAATGATCCAGCACTCTTGTCATCACAATGCTCCATTCCCTAGTCATCACGATGCTCCATGACCCGTCATCACAATAGTCCATGAACATTTTCAGCCCAATGCTCCATGAACCTTGTCATCACAATGATCCATGCCCTTGTCATCCCAATGCTCCATGACCCCTGTATTCACAATGCTCCTTGACGCTTGTCATCACAGTGCTCCATGACACCTGTCATCACAATGCTCCATGCCTTTGTCAGCAAAAAGCTACATGACCTTGTCATTACAATGTTCTATGTGCTTGTCATCAAAATACTCCATTACCATTGTCATCACAATCCTTCTTGAACCTTGGGATCACATTGCTTCATGCCCTTGTCATCACAGTGCTCCATGTGCCTTGAAATCAAAATGATCCATGACCTCTCTCATCACAATGCTCCAAACCCTTGTGATCACAATGTTCCATAACACTTGTCTTCACAATGCTCCATGATGCCTGTCATCACAATACTCCATGCCCTTTTCATCACAATGCTCCATGAACTTTTTATCACCATGCTCCATGACCCCTGTCATCACAATGCTCCATGACTCCAGTCATCACAGTGCTTCATTACCTTTGTCATCACAATGGTCCATGCCCTCGTCATCAACAGTCTCTGTGACATTTTTAACCACAATGCTCCATGAACTTTTCATCACAATGCTCTTTGACCCTTGTCATCACAATGCTCTATGCCCTTCTCAGCACAATGCTCCATGACCCTTGTCATCACAATGCTCCATACGCTTGTCAGCACAATGTTCCATGACACATGTCATCACAATTCACCATGCGCTTATCATCACAGTGCTCCACAATCTTGTCATCACAATGCTCCATAAAATTTGTCATCACAATGCTCCATGCACTTCTCATCAAAATGCTCTCTCAACACTGCTATCACAATGCTACATCACTATTTGTCACAATACTCCCTCACCCCTGTCATGACAATGTTCCATGACTCCTGTCATCACAATGCTACATGCACTTATCATCACAATGTTCGATGACCCATGACATCACAATGTTCGATGACCCATGACATCACAATGTTCCATGACACTTTTCATCAAATTGCTCCATGACCCTGTCATCACAATGCTCCCTGCCCTCCTCATCACAATGCACAACGCCCTTGCCATCAAAATGCTCCATGACCATTGTCATCACAATGATCCATGACACTTGGCATCACAATGTCCCATGTCATTGTCATCACAATGCTCCATGAACGCTCTCATCACATTGCTCCATGCCCTTGCCATCACAATGCTCCATTATCCCTGTCATAACAATGCTCCATGACCCCTGCCATCACGATATTCCATGGCCTTGTCATCACAAGGCTCCATGACCCTTCTCATCACAATGCTCCAAGTCCCCTCTAATCACAATGCTCCATGCCCCTTTTCATCTCAATGATCCATGAACCCTGTCATCACAGTGCACCATGCCCATCATCATAATGCTTCAGCCTATTGTCATCACAATGAAATCAAAATGCTCCATGACCTCTGTCATAACAATGCTCCAAACCCTTGTGATCACAATATTCCATAACACTTGTCATCACAGTGCCCAATGACGCTCGTCATCACAATTATCCATGGTCTTCTCATCACAATGCTCCATGACCTTCGTCATCACAATGCTCAATACACTTGTCATCAAACTGCTCCCTGACACTTGTTGTCTGTATGCTCCTTTTACCCTGTCATGACAAGGCTCCATGCCTTTTTCATCACAATGATCCATGCCCTTTTCATCACAATGCTCCAAGACCCATGTAATCACGATGCTCCATGCCCTTGTCATCACAAAGCTCAATGATGCATGCCATCAGAATGCTCCTTGGACTTCTCCTCACAATGCTCCATGCCCTTGTCATCACAAAGTTCCAAGACCCCTGTAATCACAATGATGCATGCCCTTTTTCATCAGTATGCTCCATGAGACTTGTCATCACATGGCTCCATGGTTTTGTCATCATAATGCTCCAAGCCCTAGTCATCATAATGCTCCAAGCCCTAGTCATCACAATGCTCCATTATATTTGTCATCACAATCCTCCAGTGCATTTGGCATCACAATGCTCCCTGCCATTGTCATCTCAATGGACCATGCCATATGTCATCCCAATGCTCCATGACCCCTGTATTCACAATGCTCCGTGATGCTTGTCATCACAGTGCTCCATGACACCTGTCATCACAATGATCCATGCCCTTGTCATCCCAAAGCTCCAAGACCACTGTATTCACAATGCTCTGTGATGCTTGTCATCACAGTGCTCCATGACACCTGTCATCACAATGATCCATGCCCTTGTCATCCCAAAGCTCCATGACCACTGTATTCACAATGCTCCGTGATGCTTGTCATCACAGTGCTCCATGACACCAGTCATCACAATCCTCTATGCCTTTTTCAGCAAAATGCTACATGACCTTGTCATTACAATGCTCTATGCGCTTGTCATCACAATACTCCATTACCATTGTCATCACTATCCTCCATGAACCTTGGGATCACATTGCTTCATGCCCTTGTCATCACAATGCTCCATGCTCCTTGAAATCAAAATGATCAATGACCTCTGTCATCGCAATGCTCCAAACCCTTGTGATCACAATGTTCCATAACACTTGTCATCACAATGCTCCATGATGCCTATCATCACAATACTCGATGGTCTTTTCATCACAATGCTCCATGACCTTTGTCATCACAATTCTCAATACACTTGTCATCAAAATGTTCCCTGACACTTGTCGTCAGAATGCTCCTTGAACCCCGTCACGAAAAGGCTCCATGCCTTTTTCATCACAAAGCCCCTTGCCGTTTTCATCACAATGCTCCATGCCATTGTCATCAAAATACCACACAAGCTTGTCATCAGAATGCTCCATGACCCTTGTCATCACAATTCTCAATACACTTGTCATCACAATGTTCCCTGACACTTGTCATCAGAATGCTCCTTGAACCCTGTCACGAAAAGGCTCCATGCCTTTTTCATCACAAAGCCCCATGCCGTTTTCATCACAATGCTCCATGCCATTGTCATCAAAATACTCCACAAGCTTGTCATCAGAATGCTCCATGACCCTTGTCATCACAATTCTCCTTGCACTTGTCAGCACAATGCTCCCTGACCCTTCTCATCACTATGCTCCAAGCCATTGTCATCACAATGCTCCATTACCTTTGTCATCAGAATCCTCCATGACACTTGGCATCACAATGCTCCATGCCATTGTCATAACAAAGCTCCATGACGCATGTCATCAGAAGGTTCCATGCCCTTCTCATCACAATGCTCCATGCCCTTGTCATCACAATGTTCCAAGACCCCTGTAATCACAATGCTCCATGCCCCTTTTCATCTCAATGCTCCAAGAACCCTGTCATCACAATGCACCATGCCCATCTTCATAATGCTTCAGGCTATTGTCACTACAATGAAATCAAAATTCTCCATGACTTCTGTCATCATAATGCTCCAAACCCTTGTGATCACAATGTTCCATAACACTTATCATCACAACACCCCATGACGATCATCATCACAGTTTTCCATGGTGTTCTCATCACAATGCTCCATGATCATTGTCATCACAATGCTCAATACACTTGTCATTAAAATACTCCCTGACACCTGTCGTCAGTATGCTCCTTGAACCCTGTGATGACAAGGCTCCATGCCTTTTACATCACAATGATCCATGCCTTTTCATCACAATGCTCCAAGACCCCTGTTTTCACAATGCTCCATGGCCTTGTCAGCACAAAGCTCCGTGACGCATGTCATCAGAATTCTCCATGGCCTTCTCCTCACAATGCTCCATGCCCTTGTCAAAACAATGCTCCAAGACCCCTGTAATCACAATGCTCCATGCCCTTTTTCATCAGAATGCTGCATGAGACTTGTCATCACAAGTCTCCATGGTCATCTCATCACAATGCTTTAGGACCTTGTCATCACCATGCTCTATTCCCTTGTCATCACAATGCTCCATGACCCCTGTCATTAGAATAATCCATTAACATTTCCAGCCGAATGCTACATGACATTCTCATCACAATGCTCCATGACCAATATCATCACAATGCTCCATGACCACTGTCATCACAACCATCCATAACACCTGACAACACAATGATCCAGCACTCTTGTCATCACAATGCTCCATTCCCTAGTCATCACGATGCTCCATGACCCGTCATCACAATAGTCCATGAACATTTTCAGCCCAATGCTCCATGAACCTTGTCATCACAATGATCCATGCCCTTGTCATCCCAATGCTCCATGACCCCTGTATTCACAATGCTCCTTGACGCTTGTCATCACAGTGCTCCATGACACCTGTCATCACAATGCTCCATGCCTTTGTCAGCAAAAAGCTACATGACCTTGTCATTACAATGTTCTATGTGCTTGTCATCAAAATACTCCATTACCATTGTCATCACAATCCTTCTTGAACCTTGGGATCACATTGCTTCATGCCCTTGTCATCACAGTGCTCCATGTGCCTTGAAATCAAAATGATCCATGACCTCTCTCATCACAATGCTCCAAACCCTTGTGATCACAATGTTCCATAACACTTGTCTTCACAATGCTCCATGATGCCTGTCATCACAATACTCCATGCCCTTTTCATCACAATGCTCCATGAACTTTTTATCACCATGCTCCATGACCCCTGTCATCACAATGCTCCATGACTCCAGTCATCACAGTGCTTCATTACCTTTGTCATCACAATGGTCCATGCCCTCGTCATCAACAGTCTCTGTGACATTTTTAACCACAATGCTCCATGAACTTTTCATCACAATGCTCTTTGACCCTTGTCATCACAATGCTCTATGCCCTTCTCAGCACAATGCTCCATGACCCTTGTCATCACAATGCTCCATACGCTTGTCAGCACAATGTTCCATGACACATGTCATCACAATTCACCATGCGCTTATCATCACAGTGCTCCACAATCTTGTCATCACAATGCTCCATAAAATTTGTCATCACAATGCTCCATGCACTTCTCATCAAAATGCTCTCTCAACACTGCTATCACAATGCTACATCACTATTTGTCACAATACTCCCTCACCCCTGTCATGACAATGTTCCATGACTCCTGTCATCACAATGCTACATGCACTTATCATCACAATGTTCGATGACCCATGACATCACAATGTTCGATGACCCATGACATCACAATGTTCCATGACACTTTTCATCAAATTGCTCCATGACCCTGTCATCACAATGCTCCCTGCCCTCCTCATCACAATGCACAACGCCCTTGCCATCAAAATGCTCCATGACCATTGTCATCACAATGATCCATGACCCTTGGCATCACAATGTCCCATGTCATTGTCATCACAATGCTCCATGAACGCTCTCATCACATTGCTCCATGCCCTTGACTTCACATAGCTCCATGACACATGTCATCACAATGCTCCATGCCCTTGCCATCACAATGCTCCATTATCCCTGTCATAACAATGCTCCATGACCCCTGCCATCACGATATTCCATGGACTTGTCATCACAAGGCTCCATGACCCTTCTCATCACAATGCTCCAAGTCCCCTCTAATCACAATGCTCCATGCCCCTTTTCATCTCAATGATCCATGAACCCTGTCATCACAATGCACCATGCCCATCATCATAATGCTTCAGCCTATTGTCATCACAATGAAATCAAAATGCTCCATGACCTCTGTCATAACAATGCTCCAAACCCTTGTGATCACAATATTCCATAACACTTGTCATCACAGTGCCCAATGACGCTCGTCATCACAATTATCCATGGTCTTCTCATCACAATGCTCCATGACCTTCGTCATCACAATGCTCAATACACTTGTCATCAAACTGCTCCCTGACACTTGTTGTCTGTATGCTCCTTTTACCCTGTCATGACAAGGCTCCATGCCTTTTTCATCACAATGATCCATGCCCTTTTCATCACAATGCTCCAAGACCCATGTAATCACGATGCTCCATGCCCTTGTCATCACAAAGCTCAATGATGCATGCCATCAGAATGCTCCTTGGACTTCTCCTCACAATGCTCCATGCCCTTGTCATCACAAAGTTCCAAGACCCCTGTAATCACAATGATGCATGCCCTTTTTCATCAGTATGCTCCATGAGACTTGTCATCACATGGCTCCATGGTTTTGTCATCATAATGCTCCAAGCCCTAGTCATCATAATGCTCCAAGCCCTAGTCATCACAATGCTCCATTATATTTGTCATCACAATCCTCCAGTGCATTTGGCATCACAATGCTCCCTGCCATTGTCATCTCAATGGACCATGCCATATGTCATCCCAATGCTCCATGACCCCTGTATTCACAATGCTCCGTGATGCTTGTCATCACAGTGCTCCATGACACCTGTCATCACAATGATCCATGCCCTTGTCATCCCAAAGCTCCAAGACCACTGTATTCACAATGCTCCGTGATGCTTGTCATCACAGTGCTCCATGACACCAGTCATCACAATCCTCTATGCCTTTTTCAGCAAAATGCTACATGACCTTGTCATTACAATGCTCTATGCGCTTGTCATCACAATACTCCATTACCATTGTCATCACTATCCTCCATGAACCTTGGGATCACATTGCTTCATGCCCTTGTCATCACAATGCTCCATGCTCCTTGAAATCAAAATGATCAATGACCTCTGTCATCGCAATGCTCCAAACCCTTGTGATCACAATGTTCCATAACACTTGTCATCACAATGCTCCATGATGCCTATCATCACAATACTCGATGGTCTTTTCATCACAATGCTCCATGACCTTTGTCATCACAATTCTCAATACACTTGTCATCAAAATGTTCCCTGACACTTGTCGTCAGAATGCTCCTTGAACCCCGTCACGAAAAGGCTCCATGCCTTTTTCATCACAAAGCCCCTTGCCGTTTTCATCACAATGCTCCATGCCATTGTCATCAAAATACCACACAAGCTTGTCATCAGAATGCTCCATGACCCTTGTCATCACAATTCTCAATACACTTGTCATCACAATGTTCCCTGACACTTGTCATCAGAATGCTCCTTGAACCCTGTCACGAAAAGGCTCCATGCCTTTTTCATCACAAAGCCCCATGCCGTTTTCATCACAATGCTCCATGCCATTGTCATCAAAATACTCCACAAGCTTGTCATCAGAATGCTCCATGACCCTTGTCATCACAATTCTCCTTGCACTTGTCAGCACAATGCTCCCTGACCCTTCTCATCACTATGCTCCAAGCCATTGTCATCACAATGCTCCATTACCTTTGTCATCAGAATCCTCCATGACACTTGGCATCACAATGCTCCATGCCATTGTCATAACAAAGCTCCATGACGCATGTCATCAGAAGGTTCCATGCCCTTCTCATCACAATGCTCCATGCCCTTGTCATCACAATGTTCCAAGACCCCTGTAATCACAATGCTCCATGCCCCTTTTCATCTCAATGCTCCAAGAACCCTGTCATCACAATGCACCATGCCCATCTTCATAATGCTTCAGGCTATTGTCACTACAATGAAATCAAAATTCTCCATGACTTCTGTCATCATAATGCTCCAAACCCTTGTGATCACAATGTTCCATAACACTTATCATCACAACACCCCATGACGATCATCATCACAGTTTTCCATGGTGTTCTCATCACAATGCTCCATGATCATTGTCATCACAATGCTCAATACACTTGTCATTAAAATACTCCCTGACACCTGTCGTCAGTATGCTCCTTGAACCCTGTGATGACAAGGCTCCATGCCTTTTACATCACAATGATCCATGCCTTTTCATCACAATGCTCCAAGACCCCTGTTATCACAATGCTCCATGGCCTTGTCAGCACAAAGCTCCGTGACGCATGTCATCAGAATTCTCCATGGCCTTCTCCTCACAATGCTCCATGCCCTTGTCAAAACAATGCTCCAAGACCCCTGTAATCACAATGCTCCATGCCCTTTTTCATCAGAATGCTGCATGAGACTTGTCATCACAAGTCTCCATGGTCATCTCATCACAATACTTTAGGACCTTGTCATCACCATGCTCTATTCCCTTGTCATCACAATGCTCCATGACCACTGTCATTAGAATAATCCATTAACATTTCCAGCCGAATGCTACATGACATTCTCATCACAATGCTCCATGACCAATATCATCACAATGCTCCATGACCACTGTCATCACAACCATCCATAACACCTGACAACACAATGATCCAGCACTCTTGTCATCACAATGCTCCATTCCCTAGTCATCACGATGCTCCATGACCCGTCATCACAATAGTCCATGAACATTTTCAGCCCAATGCTCCATGAACCTTGTCATCACAATGATCCATGCCCTTGTCATCCCAATGCTCCATGACCCCTGTATTCACAATGCTCCTTGACGCTTGTCATCACAGTGCTCCATGACACCTGTCATCACAATGCTCCATGCCTTTGTCAGCAAAAAGCTACATGACCTTGTCATTACAATGTTCTATGTGCTTGTCATCAAAATACTCCATTACCATTGTCATCACAATCCTTCTTGAACCTTGGGATCACATTGCTTCATGCCCTTGTCATCACAGTGCTCCATGTGCCTTGAAATCAAAATGATCCATGACCTCTCTCATCACAATGCTCCAAACCCTTGTGATCACAATGTTCCATAACACTTGTCTTCACAATGCTCCATGATGCCTGTCATCACAATACTCCATGCCCTTTTCATCACAATGCTCCATGAACTTTTTATCACCATGCTCCATGACCCCTGTCATCACAATGCTCCATGACTCCAGTCATCACAGTGCTTCATTACCTTTGTCATCACAATGGTCCATGCCCTCGTCATCAACAGTCTCTGTGACATTTTTAACCACAATGCTCCATGAACTTTTCATCACAATGCTCTTTGACCCTTGTCATCACAATGCTCTATGCCCTTCTCAGCACAATGCTCCATGACCCTTGTCATCACAATGCTCCATACGCTTGTCAGCACAATGTTCCATGACACATGTCATCACAATTCACCATGCGCTTATCATCACAGTGCTCCACAATCTTGTCATCACAATGCTCCATAAAATTTGTCATCACAATGCTCCATGCACTTCTCATCAAAATGCTCTCTCAACACTGCTATCACAATGCTACATCACTATTTGTCACAATACTCCCTCACCCCTGTCATGACAATGTTCCATGACTCCTGTCATCACAATGCTACATGCACTTATCATCACAATGTTCGATGACCCATGACATCACAATGTTCGATGACCCATGACATCACAATGTTCCATGACACTTTTCATCAAATTGCTCCATGACCCTGTCATCACAATGCTCCCTGCCCTCCTCATCACAATGCACAACGCCCTTGCCATCAAAATGCTCCATGACCATTGTCATCACAATGATCCATGACACTTGGCATCACAATGTCCCATGTCATTGTCATCACAATGCTCCATGAACGCTCTCATCACATTGCTCCATGCCCTTGCCATCACAATGCTCCATTATCCCTGTCATAACAATGCTCCATGACCCCTGCCATCACGATATTCCATGGCCTTGTCATCACAAGGCTCCATGACCCTTCTCATCACAATGCTCCAAGTCCCCTCTAATCACAATGCTCCATGCCCCTTTTCATCTCAATGATCCATGAACCCTGTCATCACAGTGCACCATGCCCATCATCATAATGCTTCAGCCTATTGTCATCACAATGAAATCAAAATGCTCCATGACCTCTGTCATAACAATGCTCCAAACCCTTGTGATCACAATATTCCATAACACTTGTCATCACAGTGCCCAATGACGCTCGTCATCACAATTATCCATGGTCTTCTCATCACAATGCTCCATGACCTTCGTCATCACAATGCTCAATACACTTGTCATCAAACTGCTCCCTGACACTTGTTGTCTGTATGCTCCTTTTACCCTGTCATGACAAGGCTCCATGCCTTTTTCATCACAATGATCCATGCCCTTTTCATCACAATGCTCCAAGACCCATGTAATCACGATGCTCCATGCCCTTGTCATCACAAAGCTCAATGATGCATGCCATCAGAATGCTCCTTGGACTTCTCCTCACAATGCTCCATGCCCTTGTCATCACAAAGTTCCAAGACCCCTGTAATCACAATGATGCATGCCCTTTTTCATCAGTATGCTCCATGAGACTTGTCATCACATGGCTCCATGGTTTTGTCATCATAATGCTCCAAGCCCTAGTCATCATAATGCTCCAAGCCCTAGTCATCACAATGCTCCATTATATTTGTCATCACAATCCTCCAGTGCATTTGGCATCACAATGCTCCCTGCCATTGTCATCTCAATGGACCATGCCATATGTCATCCCAATGCTCCATGACCCCTGTATTCACAATGCTCCGTGATGCTTGTCATCACAGTGCTCCATGACACCTGTCATCACAATGATCCATGCCCTTGTCATCCCAAAGCTCCAAGACCACTGTATTCACAATGCTCTGTGATGCTTGTCATCACAGTGCTCCATGACACCTGTCATCACAATGATCCATGCCCTTGTCATCCCAAAGCTCCAAGACCACTGTATTCACAATGCTCCGTGATGCTTGTCATCACAGTGCTCCATGACACCAGTCATCACAATCCTCTATGCCTTTTTCAGCAAAATGCTACATGACCTTGTCATTACAATGCTCTATGCGCTTGTCATCACAATACTCCATTACCATTGTCATCACTATCCTCCATGAACCTTGGGATCACATTGCTTCATGCCCTTGTCATCACAATGCTCCATGCTCCTTGAAATCAAAATGATCAATGACCTCTGTCATCGCAATGCTCCAAACCCTTGTGATCACAATGTTCCATAACACTTGTCATCACAATGCTCCATGATGCCTATCATCACAATACTCGATGGTCTTTTCATCACAATGCTCCATGACCTTTGTCATCACAATTCTCAATACACTTGTCATCAAAATGTTCCCTGACACTTGTCGTCAGAATGCTCCTTGAACCCCGTCACGAAAAGGCTCCATGCCTTTTTCATCACAAAGCCCCTTGCCGTTTTCATCACAATGCTCCATGCCATTGTCATCAAAATACCACACAAGCTTGTCATCAGAATGCTCCATGACCCTTGTCATCACAATTCTCAATACACTTGTCATCACAATGTTCCCTGACACTTGTCATCAGAATGCTCCTTGAACCCTGTCACGAAAAGGCTCCATGCCTTTTTCATCACAAAGCCCCATGCCGTTTTCATCACAATGCTCCATGCCATTGTCATCAAAATACTCCACAAGCTTGTCATCAGAATGCTCCATGACCCTTGTCATCACAATTCTCCTTGCACTTGTCAGCACAATGCTCCCTGACCCTTCTCATCACTATGCTCCAAGCCATTGTCATCACAATGCTCCATTACCTTTGTCATCAGAATCCTCCATGACACTTGGCATCACAATGCTCCATGCCATTGTCATAACAAAGCTCCATGACGCATGTCATCAGAAGGTTCCATGCCCTTCTCATCACAATGCTCCATGCCCTTGTCATCACAATGTTCCAAGACCCCTGTAATCACAATGCTCCATGCCCCTTTTCATCTCAATGCTCCAAGAACCCTGTCATCACAATGCACCATGCCCATCTTCATAATGCTTCAGGCTATTGTCACTACAATGAAATCAAAATTATCCATGACTTCTGTCATCATAATGCTCCAAACCCTTGTGATCACAATGTTCCATAACACTTATCATCACAACACCCCATGACGATCATCATCACAGTTTTCCATGGTGTTCTCATCACAATGCTCCATGATCATTGTCATCACAATGCTCAATACACTTGTCATTAAAATACTCCCTGACACCTGTCGTCAGTATGCTCCTTGAACCCTGTGATGACAAGGCTCCATGCCTTTTACATCACAATGATCCATGCCTTTTCATCACAATGCTCCAAGACCCCTGTTTTCACAATGCTCCATGGCCTTGTCAGCACAAAGCTCCGTGACGCATGTCATCAGAATTCTCCATGGCCTTCTCCTCACAATGCTCCATGCCCTTGTCAAAACAATGCTCCAAGACCCCTGTAATCACAATGCTCCATGCCCTTTTTCATCAGAATGCTGCATGAGACTTGTCATCACAAGTCTCCATGGTCATCTCATCACAATGCTTTAGGACCTTGTCATCACCATGCTCTATTCCCTTGTCATCACAATGCTCCATGACCCCTGTCATTAGAATAATCCATTAACATTTCCAGCCGAATGCTACATGACATTCTCATCACAATGCTCCATGACCAATATCATCACAATGCTCCATGACCACTGTCATCACAACCATCCATAACACCTGACAACACAATGATCCAGCACTCTTGTCATCACAATGCTCCATTCCCTAGTCATCACGATGCTCCATGACCCGTCATCACAATAGTCCATGAACATTTTCAGCCCAATGCTCCATGAACCTTGTCATCACAATGATCCATGCCCTTGTCATCCCAATGCTCCATGACCCCTGTATTCACAATGCTCCTTGACGCTTGTCATCACAGTGCTCCATGACACCTGTCATCACAATGCTCCATGCCTTTGTCAGCAAAAAGCTACATGACCTTGTCATTACAATGTTCTATGTGCTTGTCATCAAAATACTCCATTACCATTGTCATCACAATCCTTCTTGAACCTTGGGATCACATTGCTTCATGCCCTTGTCATCACAGTGCTCCATGTGCCTTGAAATCAAAATGATCCATGACCTCTCTCATCACAATGCTCCAAACCCTTGTGATCACAATGTTCCATAACACTTGTCTTCACAATGCTCCATGATGCCTGTCATCACAATACTCCATGCCCTTTTCATCACAATGCTCCATGAACTTTTTATCACCATGCTCCATGACCCCTGTCATCACAATGCTCCATGACTCCAGTCATCACAGTGCTTCATTACCTTTGTCATCACAATGGTCCATGCCCTCGTCATCAACAGTCTCTGTGACATTTTTAACCACAATGCTCCATGAACTTTTCATCACAATGCTCTTTGACCCTTGTCATCACAATGCTCTATGCCCTTCTCAGCACAATGCTCCATGACCCTTGTCATCACAATGCTCCATACGCTTGTCAGCACAATGTTCCATGACACATGTCATCACAATTCACCATGCGCTTATCATCACAGTGCTCCACAATCTTGTCATCACAATGCTCCATAAAATTTGTCATCACAATGCTCCATGCACTTCTCATCAAAATGCTCTCTCAACACTGCTATCACAATGCTACATCACTATTTGTCACAATACTCCCTCACCCCTGTCATGACAATGTTCCATGACTCCTGTCATCACAATGCTACATGCACTTATCATCACAATGTTCGATGACCCATGACATCACAATGTTCGATGACCCATGACATCACAATGTTCCATGACACTTTTCATCAAATTGCTCCATGACCCTGTCATCACAATGCTCCCTGCCCTCCTCATCACAATGCACAACGCCCTTGCCATCAAAATGCTCCATGACCATTGTCATCACAATGATCCATGACCCTTGGCATCACAATGTCCCATGTCATTGTCATCACAATGCTCCATGAACGCTCTCATCACATTGCTCCATGCCCTTGACTTCACATAGCTCCATGACACATGTCATCACAATGCTCCATGCCCTTGCCATCACAATGCTCCATTATCCCTGTCATAACAATGCTCCATGACCCCTGCCATCACGATATTCCATGGACTTGTCATCACAAGGCTCCATGACCCTTCTCATCACAATGCTCCAAGTCCCCTCTAATCACAATGCTCCATGCCCCTTTTCATCTCAATGATCCATGAACCCTGTCATCACAATGCACCATGCCCATCATCATAATGCTTCAGCCTATTGTCATCACAATGAAATCAAAATGCTCCATGACCTCTGTCATAACAATGCTCCAAACCCTTGTGATCACAATATTCCATAACACTTGTCATCACAGTGCCCAATGACGCTCGTCATCACAATTATCCATGGTCTTCTCATCACAATGCTCCATGACCTTCGTCATCACAATGCTCAATACACTTGTCATCAAACTGCTCCCTGACACTTGTTGTCTGTATGCTCCTTTTACCCTGTCATGACAAGGCTCCATGCCTTTTTCATCACAATGATCCATGCCCTTTTCATCACAATGCTCCAAGACCCATGTAATCACGATGCTCCATGCCCTTGTCATCACAAAGCTCAATGATGCATGCCATCAGAATGCTCCTTGGACTTCTCCTCACAATGCTCCATGCCCTTGTCATCACAAAGTTCCAAGACCCCTGTAATCACAATGATGCATGCCCTTTTTCATCAGTATGCTCCATGAGACTTGTCATCACATGGCTCCATGGTTTTGTCATCATAATGCTCCAAGCCCTAGTCATCATAATGCTCCAAGCCCTAGTCATCACAATGCTCCATTATATTTGTCATCACAATCCTCCAGTGCATTTGGCATCACAATGCTCCCTGCCATTGTCATCTCAATGGACCATGCCATATGTCATCCCAATGCTCCATGACCCCTGTATTCACAATGCTCCGTGATGCTTGTCATCACAGTGCTCCATGACACCTGTCATCACAATGATCCATGCCCTTGTCATCCCAAAGCTCCAAGACCACTGTATTCACAATGCTCCGTGATGCTTGTCATCACAGTGCTCCATGACACCAGTCATCACAATCCTCTATGCCTTTTTCAGCAAAATGCTACATGACCTTGTCATTACAATGCTCTATGCGCTTGTCATCACAATACTCCATTACCATTGTCATCACTATCCTCCATGAACCTTGGGATCACATTGCTTCATGCCCTTGTCATCACAATGCTCCATGCTCCTTGAAATCAAAATGATCAATGACCTCTGTCATCGCAATGCTCCAAACCCTTGTGATCACAATGTTCCATAACACTTGTCATCACAATGCTCCATGATGCCTATCATCACAATACTCGATGGTCTTTTCATCACAATGCTCCATGACCTTTGTCATCACAATTCTCAATACACTTGTCATCAAAATGTTCCCTGACACTTGTCGTCAGAATGCTCCTTGAACCCCGTCACGAAAAGGCTCCATGCCTTTTTCATCACAAAGCCCCTTGCCGTTTTCATCACAATGCTCCATGCCATTGTCATCAAAATACCACACAAGCTTGTCATCAGAATGCTCCATGACCCTTGTCATCACAATTCTCAATACACTTGTCATCACAATGTTCCCTGACACTTGTCATCAGAATGCTCCTTGAACCCTGTCACGAAAAGGCTCCATGCCTTTTTCATCACAAAGCCCCATGCCGTTTTCATCACAATGCTCCATGCCATTGTCATCAAAATACTCCACAAGCTTGTCATCAGAATGCTCCATGACCCTTGTCATCACAATTCTCCTTGCACTTGTCAGCACAATGCTCCCTGACACTTCTCATCACTATGCTCCAAGCCATTGTCATCACAATGCTCCATTACCTTTGTCATCAGAATCCTCCATGACACTTGGCATCACAATGCTCCATGCCATTGTCATAACAAAGCTCCATGACGCATGTCATCAGAAGGTTCCATGCCCTTCTCATCACAATGCTCCATGCCCTTGTCATCACAATGTTCCAAGACCCCTGTAATCACAATGCTCCATGCCCCTTTTCATCTCAATGCTCCAAGAACCCTGTCATCACAATGCACCATGCCCATCTTCATAATGCTTCAGGCTATTGTCACTACAATGAAATCAAAATTATCCATGACTTCTGTCATCATAATGCTCCAAACCCTTGTGATCACAATGTTCCATAACACTTATCATCACAACACCCCATGACGATCATCATCACAGTTTTCCATGGTGTTCTCATCACAATGCTCCATGATCATTGTCATCACAATGCTCAATACACTTGTCATTAAAATACTCCCTGACACCTGTCGTCAGTATGCTCCTTGAACCCTGTGATGACAAGGCTCCATGCCTTTTACATCACAATGATCCATGCCTTTTCATCACAATGCTCCAAGACCCCTGTTATCACAATGCTCCATGGCCTTGTCAGCACAAAGCTCCGTGACGCATGTCATCAGAATTCTCCATGGCCTTCTCCTCACAATGCTCCATGCCCTTGTCAAAACAATGCTCCAAGACCCCTGTAATCACAATGCTCCATGCCCTTTTTCATCAGAATGCTGCATGAGACTTGTCATCACAAGTCTCCATGGTCATCTCATCACAATGCTTTAGGACCTTGTCATCACCATGCTCTATTCCCTTGTCATCACAATGCTCCATGACCCCTGTCATTAGAATAATCCATTAACATTTCCAGCCGAATGCTACATGACATTCTCATCACAATGCTCCATGACCAATATCATCACAATGCTCCATGACCACTGTCATCACAACCATCCATAACACCTGACAACACAATGATCCAGCACTCTTGTCATCACAATGCTCCATTCCCTAGTCATCACGATGCTCCATGACCCGTCATCACAATAGTCCATGAACATTTTCAGCCCAATGCTCCATGAACCTTGTCATCACAATGATCCATGCCCTTGTCATCCCAATGATCCATGACCCCTGTATTCACAATGCTCCTTGACGCTTGTCATCACAGTGCTCCATGACACCTGTCATCACAATGCTCCATGCCTTTGTCAGCAAAAAGCTACATGACCTTGTCATTACAATGTTCTATGTGCTTGTCATCAAAATACTCCATTACCATTGTCATCACAATCCTTCTTGAACCTTGGGATCACATTGCTTCATGCCCTTGTCATCACAGTGCTCCATGTGCCTTGAAATCAAAATGATCCATGACCTCTCTCATCACAATGCTCCAAACCCTTGTGATCACAATGTTCCATAACACTTGTCTTCACAATGCTCCATGATGCCTGTCATCACAATACTCCATGCCCTTTTCATCACAATGCTCCATGAACTTTTTATCACCATGCTCCATGACCCCTGTCATCACAATGCTCCATGACTCCAGTCATCACAGTGCTTCATTACCTTTGTCATCACAATGGTCCATGCCCTCGTCATCAACAGTCTCTGTGACATTTTTAACCACAATGCTCCATGAACTTTTCATCACAATGCTCTTTGACCCTTGTCATCACAATGCTCTATGCCCTTCTCAGCACAATGCTCCATGACCCTTGTCATCACAATGCTCCATACGCTTGTCAGCACAATGTTCCATGACACATGTCATCACAATTCACCATGCGCTTATCATCACAGTGCTCCACAATCTTGTCATCACAATGCTCCATAAAATTTGTCATCACAATGCTCCATGCACTTCTCATCAAAATGCTCTCTCAACACTGCTATCACAATGCTACATCACTATTTGTCACAATACTCCCTCACCCCTGTCATGACAATGTTCCATGACTCCTGTCATCACAATGCTACATGCACTTATCATCACAATGTTCGATGACCCATGACATCACAATGTTCGATGACCCATGACATCACAATGTTCCATGACACTTTTCATCAAATTGCTCCATGACCCTGTCATCACAATGCTCCCTGCCCTCCTCATCACAATGCACAACGCCCTTGCCATCAAAATGCTCCATGACCATTGTCATCACAATGATCCATGACCCTTGGCATCACAATGTCCCATGTCATTGTCATCACAATGCTCCATGAACGCTCTCATCACATTGCTCCATGCCCTTGACTTCACATAGCTCCATGACACATGTCATCACAATGCTCCATGCCCTTGCCATCACAATGCTCCATTATCCCTGTCATAACAATGCTCCATGACCCCTGCCATCACGATATTCCATGGACTTGTCATCACAAGGCTCCATGACCCTTCTCATCACAATGCTCCAAGTCCCCTCTAATCACAATGCTCCATGCCCCTTTTCATCTCAATGATCCATGAACCCTGTCATCACAATGCACCATGCCCATCATCATAATGCTTCAGCCTATTGTCATCACAATGAAATCAAAATGCTCCATGACCTCTGTCATAACAATGCTCCAAACCCTTGTGATCACAATATTCCATAACACTTGTCATCACAGTGCCCAATGACGCTCGTCATCACAATTATCCATGGTCTTCTCATCACAATGCTCCATGACCTTCGTCATCACAATGCTCAATACACTTGTCATCAAACTGCTCCCTGACACTTGTTGTCTGTATGCTCCTTTTACCCTGTCATGACAAGGCTCCATGCCTTTTTCATCACAATGATCCATGCCCTTTTCATCACAATGCTCCAAGACCCATGTAATCACGATGCTCCATGCCCTTGTCATCACAAAGCTCAATGATGCATGCCATCAGAATGCTCCTTGGACTTCTCCTCACAATGCTCCATGCCCTTGTCATCACAAAGTTCCAAGACCCCTGTAATCACAATGATGCATGCCCTTTTTCATCAGTATGCTCCATGAGACTTGTCATCACATGGCTCCATGGTTTTGTCATCATAATGCTCCAAGCCCTAGTCATCATAATGCTCCAAGCCCTAGTCATCACAATGCTCCATTATATTTGTCATCACAATCCTCCAGTGCATTTGGCATCACAATGCTCCCTGCCATTGTCATCTCAATGGACCATGCCATATGTCATCCCAATGCTCCATGACCCCTGTATTCACAATGCTCCGTGATGCTTGTCATCACAGTGCTCCATGACACCTGTCATCACAATGATCCATGCCCTTGTCATCCCAAAGCTCCAAGACCACTGTATTCACAATGCTCCGTGATGCTTGTCATCACAGTGCTCCATGACACCAGTCATCACAATCCTCTATGCCTTTTTCAGCAAAATGCTACATGACCTTGTCATTACAATGCTCTATGCGCTTGTCATCACAATACTCCATTACCATTGTCATCACTATCCTCCATGAACCTTGGGATCACATTGCTTCATGCCCTTGTCATCACAATGCTCCATGCTCCTTGAAATCAAAATGATCAATGACCTCTGTCATCGCAATGCTCCAAACCCTTGTGATCACAATGTTCCATAACACTTGTCATCACAATGCTCCATGATGCCTATCATCACAATACTCGATGGTCTTTTCATCACAATGCTCCATGACCTTTGTCATCACAATTCTCAATACACTTGTCATCAAAATGTTCCCTGACACTTGTCGTCAGAATGCTCCTTGAACCCCGTCACGAAAAGGCTCCATGCCTTTTTCATCACAAAGCCCCTTGCCGTTTTCATCACAATGCTCCATGCCATTGTCATCAAAATACCACACAAGCTTGTCATCAGAATGCTCCATGACCCTTGTCATCACAATTCTCAATACACTTGTCATCACAATGTTCCCTGACACTTGTCATCAGAATGCTCCTTGAACCCTGTCACGAAAAGGCTCCATGCCTTTTTCATCACAAAGCCCCATGCCGTTTTCATCACAATGCTCCATGCCATTGTCATCAAAATACTCCACAAGCTTGTCATCAGAATGCTCCATGACCCTTGTCATCACAATTCTCCTTGCACTTGTCAGCACAATGCTCCCTGACACTTCTCATCACTATGCTCCAAGCCATTGTCATCACAATGCTCCATTACCTTTGTCATCAGAATCCTCCATGACACTTGGCATCACAATGCTCCATGCCATTGTCATAACAAAGCTCCATGACGCATGTCATCAGAAGGTTCCATGCCCTTCTCATCACAATGCTCCATGCCCTTGTCATCACAATGTTCCAAGACCCCTGTAATCACAATGCTCCATGCCCCTTTTCATCTCAATGCTCCAAGAACCCTGTCATCACAATGCACCATGCCCATCTTCATAATGCTTCAGGCTATTGTCACTACAATGAAATCAAAATTATCCATGACTTCTGTCATCATAATGCTCCAAACCCTTGTGATCACAATGTTCCATAACACTTATCATCACAACACCCCATGACGATCATCATCACAGTTTTCCATGGTGTTCTCATCACAATGCTCCATGATCATTGTCATCACAATGCTCAATACACTTGTCATTAAAATACTCCCTGACACCTGTCGTCAGTATGCTCCTTGAACCCTGTGATGACAAGGCTCCATGCCTTTTACATCACAATGATCCATGCCTTTTCATCACAATGCTCCAAGACCCCTGTTATCACAATGCTCCATGGCCTTGTCAGCACAAAGCTCCGTGACGCATGTCATCAGAATTCTCCATGGCCTTCTCCTCACAGTGCTCCATGCCCTTGTCAAAACAATGCTCCAAGACCCCTGTAATCACAATGCTCCATGCCCTTTTTCATCAGAATGCTGCATGAGACTTGTCATCACAAGTCTCCATGGTCATCTCATCACAATGCTTTAGGACCTTGTCATCACCATGCTCTATTCCCTTGTCATCACAATGCTCCATGACCCCTGTCATTAGAATAATCCATTAACATTTCCAGCCGAATGCTACATGACATTCTCATCACAATGCTCCATGACCAATATCATCACAATGCTCCATGACCACTGTCATCACAACCATCCATAACACCTGACAACACAATGATCCAGCACTCTTGTCATCACAATGCTCCATTCCCTAGTCATCACGATGCTCCATGACCCGTCATCACAATAGTCCATGAACATTTTCAGCCCAATGCTCCATGAACCTTGTCATCACAATGATCCATGCCCTTGTCATCCCAATGCTCCATGACCCCTGTATTCACAATGCTCCTTGACGCTTGTCATCACAGTGCTCCATGACACCTGTCATCACAATGCTCCATGCCTTTGTCAGCAAAAAGCTACATGACCTTGTCATTACAATGTTCTATGTGCTTGTCATCAAAATACTCCATTACCATTGTCATCACAATCCTTCTTGAACCTTGGGATCACATTGCTTCATGCCCTTGTCATCACAGTGCTCCATGTGCCTTGAAATCAAAATGATCCATGACCTCTCTCATCACAATGCTCCAAACCCTTGTGATCACAATGTTCCATAACACTTGTCTTCACAATGCTCCATGATGCCTGTCATCACAATACTCCATGCCCTTTTCATCACAATGCTCCATGAACTTTTTATCACCATGCTCCATGACCCCTGTCATCACAATGCTCCATGACTCCAGTCATCACAGTGCTTCATTACCTTTGTCATCACAATGGTCCATGCCCTCGTCATCAACAGTCTCTGTGACATTTTTAACCACAATGCTCCATGAACTTTTCATCACAATGCTCTTTGACCCTTGTCATCACAATGCTCTATGCCCTTCTCAGCACAATGCTCCATGACCCTTGTCATCACAATGCTCCATACGCTTGTCAGCACAATGTTCCATGACACATGTCATCACAATTCACCATGCGCTTATCATCACAGTGCTCCACAATCTTGTCATCACAATGCTCCATAAAATTTGTCATCACAATGCTCCATGCACTTCTCATCAAAATGCTCTCTCAACACTGCTATCACAATGCTACATCACTATTTGTCACAATACTCCCTCACCCCTGTCATGACAATGTTCCATGACTCCTGTCATCACAATGCTACATGCACTTATCATCACAATGTTCGATGACCCATGACATCACAATGTTCGATGACCCATGACATCACAATGTTCCATGACACTTTTCATCAAATTGCTCCATGACCCTGTCATCACAATGCTCCCTGCCCTCCTCATCACAATGCACAACGCCCTTGCCATCAAAATGCTCCATGACCATTGTCATCACAATGATCCATGACCCTTGGCATCACAATGTCCCATGTCATTGTCATCACAATGCTCCATGAACGCTCTCATCACATTGCTCCATGCCCTTGACTTCACATAGCTCCATGACACATGTCATCACAATGCTCCATGCCCTTGCCATCACAATGCTCCATTATCCCTGTCATAACAATGCTCCATGACCCCTGCCATCACGATATTCCATGGACTTGTCATCACAAGGCTCCATGACCCTTCTCATCACAATGCTCCAAGTCCCCTCTAATCACAATGCTCCATGCCCCTTTTCATCTCAATGATCCATGAACCCTGTCATCACAATGCACCATGCCCATCATCATAATGCTTCAGCCTATTGTCATCACAATGAAATCAAAATGCTCCATGACCTCTGTCATAACAATGCTCCAAACCCTTGTGATCACAATATTCCATAACACTTGTCATCACAGTGCCCAATGACGCTCGTCATCACAATTATCCATGGTCTTCTCATCACAATGCTCCATGACCTTCGTCATCACAATGCTCAATACACTTGTCATCAAACTGCTCCCTGACACTTGTTGTCTGTATGCTCCTTTTACCCTGTCATGACAAGGCTCCATGCCTTTTTCATCACAATGATCCATGCCCTTTTCATCACAATGCTCCAAGACCCATGTAATCACGATGCTCCATGCCCTTGTCATCACAAAGCTCAATGATGCATGCCATCAGAATGCTCCTTGGACTTCTCCTCACAATGCTCCATGCCCTTGTCATCACAAAGTTCCAAGACCCCTGTAATCACAATGATGCATGCCCTTTTTCATCAGTATGCTCCATGAGACTTGTCATCACATGGCTCCATGGTTTTGTCATCATAATGCTCCAAGCCCTAGTCATCATAATGCTCCAAGCCCTAGTCATCACAATGCTCCATTATATTTGTCATCACAATCCACCAGTGCATTTGGCATCACAATGCTCCCTGCCATTGTCATCTCAATGGACCATGCCATATGTCATCCCAATGCTCCATGACCCCTGTATTCACAATGCTCCGTGATGCTTGTCATCACAGTGCTCCATGACACCTGTCATCACAATGATCCATGCCCTTGTCATCCCAAAGCTCCAAGACCACTGTATTCACAATGCTCCGTGATGCTTGTCATCACAGTGCTCCATGACACCAGTCATCACAATCCTCTATGCCTTTTTCAGCAAAATGCTACATGACCTTGTCATTACAATGCTCTATGCGCTTGTCATCACAATACTCCATTACCATTGTCATCACTATCCTCCATGAACCTTGGGATCACATTGCTTCATGCCCTTGTCATCACAATGCTCCATGCTCCTTGAAATCAAAATGATCAATGACCTCTGTCATCGCAATGCTCCAAACCCTTGTGATCACAATGTTCCATAACACTTGTCATCACAATGCTCCATGATGCCTATCATCACAATACTCGATGGTCTTTTCATCACAATGCTCCATGACCTTTGTCATCACAATTCTCAATACACTTGTCATCAAAATGTTCCCTGACACTTGTCGTCAGAATGCTCCTTGAACCCCGTCACGAAAAGGCTCCATGCCTTTTTCATCACAAAGTCCCTTGCCGTTTTCATCACAATGCTCCATGCCATTGTCATCAAAATACCACACAAGCTTGTCATCAGAATGCTCCATGACCCTTGTCATCACAATTCTCAATACACTTGTCATCACAATGTTCCCTGACACTTGTCATCAGAATGCTCCTTGAACCCTGTCACGAAAAGGCTCCATGCCTTTTTCATCACAAAGCCCCATGCCGTTTTCATCACAATGCTCCATGCCATTGTCATCAAAATACTCCACAAGCTTGTCATCAGAATGCTCCATGACCCTTGTCATCACAATTCTCCTTGCACTTGTCAGCACAATGCTCCCTGACACTTCTCATCACTATGCTCCAAGCCATTGTCATCACAATGCTCCATTACCTTTGTCATCAGAATCCTCCATGACACTTGGCATCACAATGCTCCATGCCATTGTCATAACAAAGCTCCATGACGCATGTCATCAGAAGGTTCCATGCCCTTCTCATCACAATGCTCCATGCCCTTGTCATCACAATGTTCCAAGACCCCTGTAATCACAATGCTCCATGCCCCTTTTCATCTCAATGCTCCAAGAACCCTGTCATCACAATGCACCATGCCCATCTTCATAATGCTTCAGGCTATTGTCACTACAATGAAATCAAAATTCTCCATGACTTCTGTCATCATAATGCTCCAAACCCTTGTGATCACAATGTTCCATAACACTTATCATCACAACACCCCATGACGATCATCATCACAGTTTTCCATGGTGTTCTCATCACAATGCTCCATGATCATTGTCATCACAATGCTCAATACACTTGTCATTAAAATACTCCCTGACACCTGTCGTCAGTATGCTCCTTGAACCCTGTGATGACAAGGCTCCATGCCTTTTACATCACAATGATCCATGCCTTTTCATCACAATGCTCCAAGACCCCTGTTTTCACAATGCTCCATGGCCTTGTCAGCACAAAGCTCCGTGACGCATGTCATCAGAATTCTCCATGGCCTTCTCCTCACAATGCTCCATGCCCTTGTCAAAACAATGCTCCAAGACCCCTGTAATCACAATGCTCCATGCCCTTTTTCATCAGAATGCTGCATGAGACTTGTCATCACAAGTCTCCATGGTCATCTCATCACAATGCTTTAGGACCTTGTCATCACCATGCTCTATTCCCTTGTCATCACAATGCTCCATGACCCCTGTCATTAGAATAATCCATTAACATTTCCAGCCGAATGCTACATGACATTCTCATCACAATGCTCCATGACCAATATCATCACAATGCTCCATGACCACTGTCATCACAACCATCCATAACACCTGACAACACAATGATCCAGCACTCTTGTCATCACAATGCTCCATTCCCTAGTCATCACGATGCTCCATGACCCGTCATCACAATAGTCCATGAACATTTTCAGCCCAATGCTCCATGAACCTTGTCATCACAATGATCCATGCCCTTGTCATCCCAATGCTCCATGACCCCTGTATTCACAATGCTCCTTGACGCTTGTCATCACAGTGCTCCATGACACCTGTCATCACAATGCTCCATGCCTTTGTCAGCAAAAAGCTACATGACCTTGTCATTACAATGTTCTATGTGCTTGTCATCAAAATACTCCATTACCATTGTCATCACAATCCTTCTTGAACCTTGGGATCACATTGCTTCATGCCCTTGTCATCACAGTGCTCCATGTGCCTTGAAATCAAAATGATCCATGACCTCTCTCATCACAATGCTCCAAACCCTTGTGATCACAATGTTCCATAACACTTGTCTTCACAATGCTCCATGATGCCTGTCATCACAATACTCCATGCCCTTTTCATCACAATGCTCCATGAACTTTTTATCACCATGCTCCATGACCCCTGTCATCACAATGCTCCATGACTCCAGTCATCACAGTGCTTCATTACCTTTGTCATCACAATGGTCCATGCCCTCGTCATCAACAGTCTCTGTGACATTTTTAACCACAATGCTCCATGAACTTTTCATCACAATGCTCTTTGACCCTTGTCATCACAATGCTCTATGCCCTTCTCAGCACAATGCTCCATGACCCTTGTCATCACAATGCTCCATACGCTTGTCAGCACAATGTTCCATGACACATGTCATCACAATTCACCATGCGCTTATCATCACAGTGCTCCACAATCTTGTCATCACAATGCTCCATAAAATTTGTCATCACAATGCTCCATGCACTTCTCATCAAAATGCTCTCTCAACACTGCTATCACAATGCTACATCACTATTTGTCACAATACTCCCTCACCCCTGTCATGACAATGTTCCATGACTCCTGTCATCACAATGCTACATGCACTTATCATCACAATGTTCAATGACCCATGACATCACAATGTTCGATGACCCATGACATCACAATGTTCCATGACACTTTTCATCAAATTGCTCCATGACCCTGTCATCACAATGCTCCCTGCCCTCCTCATCACAATGCACAACGCCCTTGCCATCAAAATGCTCCATGACCATTGTCATCACAATGATCCATGACCCTTGGCATCACAATGTCCCATGTCATTGTCATCACAATGCTCCATGAACGCTCTCATCACATTGCTCCATGCCCTTGACTTCACATAGCTCCATGACACATGTCATCACAATGCTCCATGCCCTTGCCATCACAATGCTCCATTATCCCTGTCATAACAATGCTCCATGACCCCTGCCATCACGATATTCCATGGACTTGTCATCACAAGGCTCCATGACCCTTCTCATCACAATGCTCCAAGTCCCCTCTAATCACAATGCTCCATGCCCCTTTTCATCTCAATGATCCATGAACCCTGTCATCACAATGCACCATGCCCATCATCATAATGCTTCAGCCTATTGTCATCACAATGAAATCAAAATGCTCCATGACCTCTGTCATAACAATGCTCCAAACCCTTGTGATCACAATATTCCATAACACTTGTCATCACAGTGCCCAATGACGCTCGTCATCACAATTATCCATGGTCTTCTCATCACAATGCTCCATGACCTTCGTCATCACAATGCTCAATACACTTGTCATCAAACTGCTCCCTGACACTTGTTGTCTGTATGCTCCTTTTACCCTGTCATGACAAGGCTCCATGCCTTTTTCATCACAATGATCCATGCCCTTTTCATCACAATGCTCCAAGACCCATGTAATCACGATGCTCCATGCCCTTGTCATCACAAAGCTCAATGATGCATGCCATCAGAATGCTCCTTGGACTTCTCCTCACAATGCTCCATGCCCTTGTCATCACAAAGTTCCAAGACCCCTGTAATCACAATGATGCATGCCCTTTTTCATCAGTATGCTCCATGAGACTTGTCATCACATGGCTCCATGGTTTTGTCATCATAATGCTCCAAGCCCTAGTCATCATAATGCTCCAAGCCCTAGTCATCACAATGCTCCATTATATTTGTCATCACAATCCTCCAGTGCATTTGGCATCACAATGCTCCCTGCCATTGTCATCTCAATGGACCATGCCATATGTCATCCCAATGCTCCATGACCCCTGTATTCACAATGCTCCGTGATGCTTGTCATCACAGTGCTCCATGACACCTGTCATCACAATGATCCATGCCCTTGTCATCCCAAAGCTCCAAGACCACTGTATTCACAATGCTCCGTGATGCTTGTCATCACAGTGCTCCATGACACCAGTCATCACAATCCTCTATGCCTTTTTCAGCAAAATGCTACATGACCTTGTCATTACAATGCTCTATGCGCTTGTCATCACAATACTCCATTACCATTGTCATCACTATCCTCCATGAACCTTGGGATCACATTGCTTCATGCCCTTGTCATCACAATGCTCCATGCTCCTTGAAATCAAAATGATCAATGACCTCTGTCATCGCAATGCTCCAAACCCTTGTGATCACAATGTTCCATAACACTTGTCATCACAATGCTCCATGATGCCTATCATCACAATACTCGATGGTCTTTTCATCACAATGCTCCATGACCTTTGTCATCACAATTCTCAATACACTTGTCATCAAAATGTTCCCTGACACTTGTCGTCAGAATGCTCCTTGAACCCCGTCACGAAAAGGCTCCATGCCTTTTTCATCACAAAGCCCCTTGCCGTTTTCATCACAATGCTCCATGCCATTGTCATCAAAATACCACACAAGCTTGTCATCAGAATGCTCCATGACCCTTGTCATCACAATTCTCAATACACTTGTCATCACAATGTTCCCTGACACTTGTCATCAGAATGCTCCTTGAACCCTGTCACGAAAAGGCTCCATGCCTTTTTCATCACAAAGCCCCATGCCGTTTTCATCACAATGCTCCATGCCATTGTCATCAAAATACTCCACAAGCTTGTCATCAGAATGCTCCATGACCCTTGTCATCACAATTCTCCTTGCACTTGTCAGCACAATGCTCCCTGACACTTCTCATCACTATGCTCCAAGCCATTGTCATCACAATGCTCCATTACCTTTGTCATCAGAATCCTCCATGACACTTGGCATCACAATGCTCCATGCCATTGTCATAACAAAGCTCCATGACGCATGTCATCAGAAGGTTCCATGCCCTTCTCATCACAATGCTCCATGCCCTTGTCATCACAATGTTCCAAGACCCCTGTAATCACAATGCTCCATGCCCCTTTTCATCTCAATGCTCCAAGAACCCTGTCATCACAATGCACCATGCCCATCTTCATAATGCTTCAGGCTATTGTCACTACAATGAAATCAAAATTATCCATGACTTCTGTCATCATAATGCTCCAAACCCTTGTGATCACAATGTTCCATAACACTTATCATCACAACACCCCATGACGATCATCATCACAGTTTTCCATGGTGTTCTCATCACAATGCTCCATGATCATTGTCATCACAATGCTCAATACACTTGTCATTAAAATACTCCCTGACACCTGTCGTCAGTATGCTCCTTGAACCCTGTGATGACAAGGCTCCATGCCTTTTACATCACAATGATCCATGCCTTTTCATCACAATGCTCCAAGACCCCTGTTATCACAATGCTCCATGGCCTTGTCAGCACAAAGCTCCGTGACGCATGTCATCAGAATTCTCCATGGCCTTCTCCTCACAGTGCTCCATGCCCTTGTCAAAACAATGCTCCAAGACCCCTGTAATCACAATGCTCCATGCCCTTTTTCATCAGAATGCTGCATGAGACTTGTCATCACAAGTCTCCATGGTCATCTCATCACAATGCTTTAGGACCTTGTCATCACCATGCTCTATTCCCTTGTCATCACAATGCTCCATGACCCCTGTCATTAGAATAATCCATTAACATTTCCAGCCGAATGCTACATGACATTCTCATCACAATGCTCCATGACCAATATCATCACAATGCTCCATGACCACTGTCATCACAACCATCCATAACACCTGACAACACAATGATCCAGCACTCTTGTCATCACAATGCTCCATTCCCTAGTCATCACGATGCTCCATGACCCGTCATCACAATAGTCCATGAACATTTTCAGCCCAATGCTCCATGAACCTTGTCATCACAATGATCCATGCCCTTGTCATCCCAATGCTCCATGACCCCTGTATTCACAATGCTCCTTGACGCTTGTCATCACAGTGCTCCATGACACCTGTCATCACAATGCTCCATGCCTTTGTCAGCAAAAAGCTACATGACCTTGTCATTACAATGTTCTATGTGCTTGTCATCAAAATACTCCATTACCATTGTCATCACAATCCTTCTTGAACCTTGGGATCACATTGCTTCATGCCCTTGTCATCACAGTGCTCCATGTGCCTTGAAATCAAAATGATCCATGACCTCTCTCATCACAATGCTCCAAACCCTTGTGATCACAATGTTCCATAACACTTGTCTTCACAATGCTCCATGATGCCTGTCATCACAATACTCCATGCCCTTTTCATCACAATGCTCCATGAACTTTTTATCACCATGCTCCATGACCCCTGTCATCACAATGCTCCATGACTCCAGTCATCACAGTGCTTCATTACCTTTGTCATCACAATGGTCCATGCCCTCGTCATCAACAGTCTCTGTGACATTTTTAACCACAATGCTCCATGAACTTTTCATCACAATGCTCTTTGACCCTTGTCATCACAATGCTCTATGCCCTTCTCAGCACAATGCTCCATGACCCTTGTCATCACAATGCTCCATACGCTTGTCAGCACAATGTTCCATGACACATGTCATCACAATTCACCATGCGCTTATCATCACAGTGCTCCACAATCTTGTCATCACAATGCTCCATAAAATTTGTCATCACAATGCTCCATGCACTTCTCATCAAAATGCTCTCTCAACACTGCTATCACAATGCTACATCACTATTTGTCACAATACTCCCTCACCCCTGTCATGACAATGTTCCATGACTCCTGTCATCACAATGCTACATGCACTTATCATCACAATGTTCGATGACCCATGACATCACAATGTTCGATGACCCATGACATCACAATGTTCCATGACACTTTTCATCAAATTGCTCCATGACCCTGTCATCACAATGCTCCCTGCCCTCCTCATCACAATGCACAACGCCCTTGCCATCAAAATGCTCCATGACCATTGTCATCACAATGATCCATGACCCTTGGCATCACAATGTCCCATGTCATTGTCATCACAATGCTCCATGAACGCTCTCATCACATTGCTCCATGCCCTTGACTTCACATAGCTCCATGACACATGTCATCACAATGCTCCATGCCCTTGCCATCACAATGCTCCATTATCCCTGTCATAACAATGCTCCATGACCCCTGCCATCACGATATTCCATGGACTTGTCATCACAAGGCTCCATGACCCTTCTCATCACAATGCTCCAAGTCCCCTCTAATCACAATGCTCCATGCCCCTTTTCATCTCAATGATCCATGAACCCTGTCATCACAATGCACCATGCCCATCATCATAATGCTTCAGCCTATTGTCATCACAATGAAATCAAAATGCTCCATGACCTCTGTCATAACAATGCTCCAAACCCTTGTGATCACAATATTCCATAACACTTGTCATCACAGTGCCCAATGACGCTCGTCATCACAATTATCCATGGTCTTCTCATCACAATGCTCCATGACCTTCGTCATCACAATGCTCAATACACTTGTCATCAAACTGCTCCCTGACACTTGTTGTCTGTATGCTCCTTTTACCCTGTCATGACAAGGCTCCATGCCTTTTTCATCACAATGATCCATGCCCTTTTCATCACAATGCTCCAAGACCCATGTAATCACGATGCTCCATGCCCTTGTCATCACAAAGCTCAATGATGCATGCCATCAGAATGCTCCTTGGACTTCTCCTCACAATGCTCCATGCCCTTGTCATCACAAAGTTCCAAGACCCCTGTAATCACAATGATGCATGCCCTTTTTCATCAGTATGCTCCATGAGACTTGTCATCACATGGCTCCATGGTTTTGTCATCATAATGCTCCAAGCCCTAGTCATCATAATGCTCCAAGCCCTAGTCATCACAATGCTCCATTATATTTGTCATCACAATCCACCAGTGCATTTGGCATCACAATGCTCCCTGCCATTGTCATCTCAATGGACCATGCCATATGTCATCCCAATGCTCCATGACCCCTGTATTCACAATGCTCCGTGATGCTTGTCATCACAGTGCTCCATGACACCTGTCATCACAATGATCCATGCCCTTGTCATCCCAAAGCTCCAAGACCACTGTATTCACAATGCTCCGTGATGCTTGTCATCACAGTGCTCCATGACACCAGTCATCACAATCCTCTATGCCTTTTTCAGCAAAATGCTACATGACCTTGTCATTACAATGCTCTATGCGCTTGTCATCACAATACTCCATTACCATTGTCATCACTATCCTCCATGAACCTTGGGATCACATTGCTTCATGCCCTTGTCATCACAATGCTCCATGCTCCTTGAAATCAAAATGATCAATGACCTCTGTCATCGCAATGCTCCAAACCCTTGTGATCACAATGTTCCATAACACTTGTCATCACAATGCTCCATGATGCCTATCATCACAATACTCGATGGTCTTTTCATCACAATGCTCCATGACCTTTGTCATCACAATTCTCAATACACTTGTCATCAAAATGTTCCCTGACACTTGTCGTCAGAATGCTCCTTGAACCCCGTCACGAAAAGGCTCCATGCCTTTTTCATCACAAAGTCCCTTGCCGTTTTCATCACAATGCTCCATGCCATTGTCATCAAAATACCACACAAGCTTGTCATCAGAATGCTCCATGACCCTTGTCATCACAATTCTCAATACACTTGTCATCACAATGTTCCCTGACACTTGTCATCAGAATGCTCCTTGAACCCTGTCACGAAAAGGCTCCATGCCTTTTTCATCACAAAGCCCCATGCCGTTTTCATCACAATGCTCCATGCCATTGTCATCAAAATACTCCACAAGCTTGTCATCAGAATGCTCCATGACCCTTGTCATCACAATTCTCCTTGCACTTGTCAGCACAATGCTCCCTGACACTTCTCATCACTATGCTCCAAGCCATTGTCATCACAATGCTCCATTACCTTTGTCATCAGAATCCTCCATGACACTTGGCATCACAATGCTCCATGCCATTGTCATAACAAAGCTCCATGACGCATGTCATCAGAAGGTTCCATGCCCTTCTCATCACAATGCTCCATGCCCTTGTCATCACAATGTTCCAAGACCCCTGTAATCACAATGCTCCATGCCCCTTTTCATCTCAATGCTCCAAGAACCCTGTCATCACAATGCACCATGCCCATCTTCATAATGCTTCAGGCTATTGTCACTACAATGAAATCAAAATTCTCCATGACTTCTGTCATCATAATGCTCCAAACCCTTGTGATCACAATGTTCCATAACACTTATCATCACAACACCCCATGACGATCATCATCACAGTTTTCCATGGTGTTCTCATCACAATGCTCCATGATCATTGTCATCACAATGCTCAATACACTTGTCATTAAAATACTCCCTGACACCTGTCGTCAGTATGCTCCTTGAACCCTGTGATGACAAGGCTCCATGCCTTTTACATCACAATGATCCATGCATTTTCATCACAATGCTCCAAGACCCCTGTTATCACAATGCTCCATGGCCTTGTCAGCACAAAGCTCCGTGACGCATGTCATCAGAATTCTCCATGGCCTTCTCCTCACAGTGCTCCATGCCCTTGTCAAAACAATGCTCCAAGACCCCTGTAATCACAATGCTCCATGCCCTTTTTCATCAGAATGCTGCATGAGACTTGTCATCACAAGTCTCCATGGTCATCTCATCACAATGCTTTAGGACCTTGTCATCACCATGCTCTATTCCCTTGTCATCACAATGCTCCATGACCCCTGTCATTAGAATAATCCATTAACATTTCCAGCCGAATGCTACATGACATTCTCATCACAATGCTCCATGACCAATATCATCACAATGCTCCATGACCACTGTCATCACAACCATCCATAACACCTGACAACACAATGATCCAGCACTCTTGTCATCACAATGCTCCATTCCCTAGTCATCACGATGCTCCATGACCCGTCATCACAATAGTCCATGAACATTTTCAGCCCAATGCTCCATGAACCTTGTCATCACAATGATCCATGCCCTTGTCATCCCAATGCTCCATGACCCCTGTATTCACAATGCTCCTTGACGCTTGTCATCACAGTGCTCCATGACACCTGTCATCACAATGCTCCATGCCTTTGTCAGCAAAAAGCTACATGACCTTGTCATTACAATGTTCTATGTGCTTGTCATCAAAATACTCCATTACCATTGTCATCACAATCCTTCTTGAACCTTGGGATCACATTGCTTCATGCCCTTGTCATCACAGTGCTCCATGTGCCTTGAAATCAAAATGATCCATGACCTCTCTCATCACAATGCTCCAAACCCTTGTGATCACAATGTTCCATAACACTTGTCTTCACAATGCTCCATGATGCCTGTCATCACAATACTCCATGCCCTTTTCATCACAATGCTCCATGAACTTTTTATCACCATGCTCCATGACCCCTGTCATCACAATGCTCCATGACTCCAGTCATCACAGTGCTTCATTACCTTTGTCATCACAATGGTCCATGCCCTCGTCATCAACAGTCTCTGTGACATTTTTAACCACAATGCTCCATGAACTTTTCATCACAATGCTCTTTGACCCTTGTCATCACAATGCTCTATGCCCTTCTCAGCACAATGCTCCATGACCCTTGTCATCACAATGCTCCATACGCTTGTCAGCACAATGTTCCATGACACATGTCATCACAATTCACCATGCGCTTATCATCACAGTGCTCCACAATCTTGTCATCACAATGCTCCATAAAATTTGTCATCACAATGCTCCATGCACTTCTCATCAAAATGCTCTCTCAACACTGCTATCACAATGCTACATCACTATTTGTCACAATACTCCCTCACCCCTGTCATGACAATGTTCCATGACTCCTGTCATCACAATGCTACATGCACTTATCATCACAATGTTCGATGACCCATGACATCACAATGTTCGATGACCCATGACATCACAATGTCCCATGACACTTTTCATCAAATTGCTCCATGACCCTGTCATCACAATGCTCCCTGCCCTCCTCATCACAATGCACAACGCCCTTGCCATCAAAATGCTCCATGACCATTGTCATCACAATGATCCATGACCCTTGGCATCACAATGTCCCATGTCATTGTCATCACAATGCTCCATGAACGCTCTCATCACATTGCTCCATGCCCTTGACTTCACATAGCTCCATGACACATGTCATCACAATGCTCCATGCCCTTGCCATCACAATGCTCCATTATCCCTGTCATAACAATGCTCCATGACCCCTGCCATCACGATATTCCATGGCCTTGTCATCACAAGGCTCCATGACCCTTCTCATCACAATGCTCCAAGTCCCCTCTAATCACAATGCTCCATGCCCCTTTTCATCTCAATGATCCATGAACCCTGTCATCACAATGCACCATGCCCATCATCATAATGCTTCAGCCTATTGTCATCACAATGAAATCAAAATGCTCCATGACCTCTGTCATAACAATGCTCCAAACCCTTGTGATCACAATATTCCATAACACTTGTCATCACAGTGCCCAATGACGCTCGTCATCACAATTATCCATGGTCTTCTCATCACAATGCTCCATGACCTTCGTCATCACAATGCTCAATACACTTGTCATCAAACTGCTCCCTGACACTTGTTGACTGTATGCTCCTTTTACCCTGTCATGACAAGGCTCCATGCCTTTTTCATCACAATGATCCATGCCCTTTTCATCACAATGCTCCAAGACCCATGTAATCACGATGCTCCATGCCCTTGTCATCACAAAGCTCAATGATGCATGCCATCAGAATGCTCCTTGGACTTCTCCTCACAATGCTCCATGCCCTTGTCATCACAAAGTTCCAAGACCCCTGTAATCACAATGATGCATGCCCTTTTTCATCAGTATGCTCCATGAGACTTGTCATCACATGGCTCCATGGTTTTGTCATCATAATGCTCCAAGCCCTAGTCATCATAATGCTCCAAGCCCTAGTCATCACAATGCTCCATTATATTTGTCATCACAATCCACCAGTGCATTTGGCATCACAATGCTCCCTGCCATTGTCATCTCAATGGACCATGCCATATGTCATCCCAATGCTCCATGACCCCTGTATTCACAATGCTCCGTGATGCTTGTCATTACAGTGCTCCATGACACCTGTCATCACAATGATCCATGCCCTTGTCATCCCAAAGCTCCAAGACCACTGTATTCACAATGCTCCGTGATGCTTGTCATCACAGTGCTCCATGACACCAGTCATCACAATCCTCTATGCCTTTTTCAGCAAAATGCTACATGACCTTGTCATTACAATGCTCTATGCGCTTGTCATCACAATACTCCATTACCATTGTCATCACTATCCTCCATGAACCTTGGGATCACATTGCTTCATGCCCTTGTCATCACAATGCTCCATGCTCCTTGAAATCAAAATGATCAATGACCTCTGTCATCGCAGTGCTCCAAACCCTTGTGATCACAATGTTCCATAACACTTGTCATCACAATGCTCCATGATGCCTATCATCACAATACTCGATGGTCTTTTCATCACAATGCTCCATGACCTTTGTCATCACAATTCTCAATACACTTGTCATCAAAATGTTCCCTGACACTTGTCGTCAGAATGCTCTTTGAACCCCGTCACGAAAAGGCTCCATGCCTTTTTCATCACAAAGTCCCTTGCCGTTTTCATCACAATGCTCCATGCCATTGTCATCAAAATACCACACAAGCTTGTCATCAGAATGCTCCATGACCCTTGTCATCACAATTCTCAATACACTTGTCATCACAATGTTCCCTGACACTTGTCATCAGAATGCTCCTTGAACCCTGTCACGAAAAGGCTCCATGCCTTTTTCATCACAAAGCCCCATGCCGTTTTCATCACAATGCTCCATGCCATTGTCATCAAAATACTCCACAAGCTTGTCATCAGAATGCTCCATGACCCTTGTCATCACAATTCTCCTTGCACTTGTCAGCACAATGCTCCCTGACACTTCTCATCACTATGCTCCAAGCCATTGTCATCACAATGCTCCATTACCTTTGTCATCAGAATCCTCCATGACACTTGGCATCACAATGCTCCATTACCTTTGTCATCAGAATCCTCCATGACACTTGGCATCACAATGCTCCATGCCATTTTCATCTCAGTGGGCCATTACATATGTCATCACAATGCTCCCTGACACATCTTTTCACAATACTGCATGACCTGATCTTCACAATGCTCCTTGCCGTTATCATCACAATGCTCCATTACCTCTGTCATAAAAATGCTCCATGACCCCTGCCATCACAATGTTCCAAGGGCTTGTCATGACAAGGCTCCATGAACCTTGTCATCACAATGGTCCAAGACCCATGTAATCACAGTGCTCCATGCCCTTTTTCATCAGAATGCTCCATGAGACTTGTCACCACAAGTCTCAATTGTCATCTCATCACAATGCTACAGGACCTTGTCATCACCATGCTTCATTCCCTTGTCATCACAATGCTCCATGACCACTGTCATCAAAATACTCCTTGAACATTTTCAGCCCAATGCTCCATGACCTTCTCATTACAATGCTCCATGACCAATATCATCACAATGCTCCATGACGACTGTCGTCACAACACTCCATGACACCTGACAACACAATGATCCGGGACTCTTGTCATCACAATGCTCCATTCCCTAGTCATCACAATGCACCATAACCCCTGTCATCACAATACTCCATGAACATTTTCAGCCCAATGCCCCAAGACACTTGTCATGAAAATGATCCATGCCCTTGTCACCCCATTGCCCCATGACCCCTGTATTCACAATGCTCCGTGACGCTTGTCATCACACTGCTCCATGTCACCTGTCATCACAATGCTCCCTGCCTTTGTCAGCAAAATGATACATGACCTTTTCATTATAATGCTCTATGCGCTAGTCATCACAATACTCCATTACCATTTTCATCACAATCCTCCATGAAACTTGGGATCACATTGCTTCATGCCCTTGTCATCACAATGCTCCATGCTACTTGAAATCAAAATGATCCATGACCTCTGTCATCACAATGCTCCAAACCCTTGTGATCCCAGTGTTCCATAACACTTGTCATCACAACGCTCCATGATGCCTGTCATCACAATACTCCATTCCGTTTTCATCACAATGCTCAATGACCTTTGTCATCACAATTCTCAATACACTTGTCATCACAATGCCCCCTGACACTTGTCATCAGAATGCTCCTTGAACCCTGTCACGAAAAGGCTCCATGCTTTTTTCATCACAAAGCCCCATGCCATTTTCTTCACAATGCACCATGCCATTGTCATCAAAATACTCCACAAGCCTTTTATCAGAATTCTCCATGACCCTTGTCATCACAATTCTCCATGAACTTGTCAGCACAATGCTCCCTGACCCTTGTCATCACAATGCACCAAGCCATTGTCATCACAATGCTCCATTACCTTTGTCCCCAGAATCCTCCATGACACTTGGCATCACAATGCTCCATGCCATTGTCATCACAATGGGCCATTACATATATCATCACAAGGCTCCCTGACACCTCTCTTCACAATACTGCATGACCTGGTCATCAAAATGATCCATGCCCTTGTCATCACAATGCGCCATTTCAACTGTCATCACAATAATCCATGAAACTTATTAGACCAATGCTCCATGCCATTGTCATCACAATGGACCATTACATATGTCATCACAATGCTCCCTGACACATCTTCACAATACTCCATGCCCTTGTCATCACAATGCTCCATGTCCTTGTCATCACAATGCTTCATGCCCACTGTCATCACAATAATCTATGAAACTTGTCAGACCAATTCTGCATGCCGCTTTCATCACAATGCTCCATGCCCTTTTCATCACAATGCTCCATGAACCCTGTCATCACAATGCTCCGTGACTCCAGTCATCACAGTGGTTCATAACTTTTGTCATCACAACGGTCTATGCCCGCGTCATCACAAGGCTCTGTGACCTTTGTAACCACAATGTTCCATGAACTTTTCATCACAATGCTCCGTGACACTTGTCATCACAATGCTCCATGCCATTGTCATCACAATGCTCCATGACCCTTGTCATCACATTGTGCCATGCGCATTTTATCACAATGATACACAACCTTGTCATTGCTATGCTCCATAAACATTGTAATCACAATTCTCCATGCACTTCTCATCCAAATGCTCTCTCACATTGGATATCACAATGTTCCATCACTAGTCATCACAATCCTCCCTTAACCCTGTTATCACAATATTCCATGACCCATGTCATCACAATGCTACATCCCCTTATCAGCACAATGCTCCATGACCACTGTCATCAAAATACTCCATGAAAATTTTCAGCCCTATCCTCAATGACCCTTGTCATCACAATGATCCATGCCCTTGTCATCCCAATGCTCCATGAACCCTGTATTCACAAAGTTCCATGACGCTTGTCATCACAATGCTCCATTACCTCTGTCATAACAATGCTCCATGACCCCTGCCATCAAAGTGTTCCACGGCCTTTTCATCACAAGGCTCCATGACCCCTGTCATCACAATGCTTCATGCCCTTTTCATCACAATGCTCCATGACACATGTCATCAGAATGCTCCATTGCCTTCTCCTCACAATGCTCTATGCCCTTGTCATCACAATGCTCCAAGACCCATGTAATCACAATGCTCCATGCCCCTTTTCATCAGAATGCTCCATGAGACTTGTCATCACAAGTCTCCATGGTCTTATCATCACAATGCTCCAGGACCTTGTCATCACCATGCTCCATTCCCGTGTCATCACAATGCTCCATGACCCCGGTCATCACAATACTCCATGAATATTTTCAGCCCAATACTCCATGAAATTCTCATCACAATGCTCCATGACAAATATCATCAAAATGCTCCAGGAACACTGTCAACACAACACTCCATGACACCTGACAACACAATGATCCGGGACTCTTGTCATCACAATGCTCCATTCCCTACTCATCACAATGCTCCATGACCCCAGTCATCACAATACTCCATGAACATTTTCAGCCCAATGCTCCATGACTCTTGTCATCACAATGATCCTTGACCTTGTCATCCGAATGCTCCATGACCCCTGTATTCACAGTGCACCATGACACCTTTCATCACAATGCTCCATGCCTTTGTCAGCAAAATGCTACATGACCTTGTCATTACAATGCTCTATGAGCTTGTCATCACAATACTCCATTACCATTGTCATCACATTCCTCCATGAAACTTGGGATCACATTGCTTCATGCCCTTGGCATCACAATGCTCCATGCTCCTTGAAATAAAATGATCCATGACCTCTGTCATCACAATGCTCCAAACCCTTGTGATCACAATGTTCCATAACACTTGTCATCACAACGCTCCATGATGCCTGCCATGACAATAATCCATACTCTTTTCATCACAATGCTCCATGACATTTCTCATCACAATGATCAATACACTTGTCATCACAATGCTCCCTGACACTTGTCATCAGAATGCTCCTTGAACCCTGTTATGAAAAGGCTCCATGCATTTTTCATCACAAAGCCCCATGCCATTTTCATCACAATGCTCCATGTCATTGTCATCAAAATACTCCACAAGCTTGTCATCAGAATGCTCCATGACCCTTGTCATCACAATTCTCCATGCCCTTGTCATCACAATGCGCCATTTCAACTGTCATCCCAATAATCCATGAAAATTATTAGACCAATGTTCCATGCCCTTGTCATCACAATGCTCCATGCCATAGTTATCATAATGTTCCAAAACACCTGTAATCAGAATGCTCCATGCCCCTTTTCATCAGTATGCTCCATGAGATTTGTCATCACAAGGCTCCATGATTTTCTCATCACAGTGCTCCAGGACCTTATCATCACAATGCTTCACGACATTGTCATGAAAATTCTCAATGGCCCTTGTCAACATAATGCTCCAAGCCCTAGTCATCACAATGCTCCATTATATTTGTCATCACAATCCTCCATTACATTTGGCATCACAATGCTCCATGCCATTGTCATCGCAATGGACCATGACATATGTCATCACAATGCTCCCTGACACCTGTCTTCACAATACTCCATGCCCTTGTCATCACAATGCTCCATGCCCTTGTCATCACAATGAACCATGTCCACTGTCATCACAATAATCTAGGAAACTTGTCAGACCAATGTTCAATGACCCGGTCATCACAATGCTCCATGCCCTTGTCATCACAATGCTCCATGATCCCTGTCATAACAATGCTCCATGAACCCTGCCATCACAATGTTCCACGGCCTTGTCATCACAAGGCTCCATGACGCTTGTCATCACAAGGCTCCAAGACCCCTGTAATCAAAATGCTCCATGCCCTTGTCATCACAAAGCTCCATGACACATGTCTTCAGAATGTTCCATGGCCTTCTCATCAAAATGCTCCATGCCCTTGTCATCACAATGCACCATATCCAATGTCATCAGAATAATCTATGAAACTTGTCAGAGCAATGCTCCATGCCCCTGTCATCACAGTGCTCCATACCCTTGTTATCACAATGCTCCATGACCCCTGTCATCACAATGCTCCGTGACTCCAGTCATCACAATGATTCATAACGATTGTCATCACAACGTTCCATGTGTGAGTCATCACAAGGCCCTGTGACCTTTGTAAACACAATGCTCCATGAAAATTTCATCACAATTCACCGGACCCTTGTCATCACAATGCTCCATGCCTTTGTCAGGACAATGATCCACGACCGTTGTCATCACAAAGTGCCATGCACTTTTCATCACAATGATCCACAACCTTGTCATCGCTATGCTCCATAAACCTTGTAATCACAATGCTCCATGCACTTCTCATCCAAATGCTCTCTCACATGAGATATCACAATGTTCCATCACTAGTCATCACAATCCTCACTCACCCCTGTTATCACAATGTTCCATGACCCCTGTCATCACAATGCTACATCCACTTATCATCACAATGTTCCATGACACATGACATGACAATGTTCCATAACCACTGTCATCAAAATGCTCCATGACCCTTTTCATCACAAAGCTCCATGATCCCTGGCATCACAATGTTCTATAACCCCAGTCATCAAAATGTTCCATTACACTTTTCATCAAATTGCTGCATGACCCTGTCATCAAAATGCTCCCTGCCCTTCTCATCACAATGCACCACACCCTTGTCATCAAAATGCTCAATGACTTTGTCATCACAAAGCTCCATGACGTTTGGCATCACAATGCTCCATGTCATTGTCATCACAATGCTCCATGAACCCTCTCATCACATTGCTCCATGCCCTTGTCATCACAAAGCTCCATGACACTTGTCATCACAATGCTCGTTGCCCTTCTCATCACAATGCTCCATGCCCTTGTCATTACAATCCTCCATGACCCATGTATCACAGTGTTCCGTGCCCTTGTCATCACAGTGCTATATGCCCAATCTCATCACAAAAATCCATGAAACCTTTCAGACCAATGCTCAATGCCCTTCTCATCACAATGCTCCATTACCTCTGTCATAACAATGCTCCATGACACCTGCCCACACAATGTTCCACGGCCCTGTCATCACAAGGCTCCATGACCCTTGTCATCACAATGATCCAAGACCCCTGTAATCACAATGCTCCATGCCCTTGTCATCACAAAGCCCCATGACGCATGCCATCACAGTGTTCCATGGCCTTCTCATCACAATCCTCCATGCCCTTGTCATGACAATGCTCTAAAACCCCTGTATTCACAATGCTCCATACTACTTTTCATCTCAATGCTCCATGAAGCCTCTCATCAGAATGCTCCATGCCCATCATCAAAATGCTTCAGGCTATTGTCATCACAATGAAATCAAAATTATCCATGACCACTGTCATCATAATGCTCCAAATCCTTGTGATCACAATGTTCCATAACACTTAACATCACAACACCCTATGACGCTCATCATCACAATTATCCATGGTCTTCTCATCACAATGCTCCATGACCTTTGTCATCACAATACTCAATACACTTGTCATCACAATGCTCACTGACTCTTGTCGTCAGTATGCTCCTTGAACCCTGTCATGACAAGGCTCCATGCCTTTTCATCACAATGATCCATGCCTTTTCATCACAATGTTCCAAGACACCTGTAATCACAGTGCTCCATGCCCTTGTCATCTCAAAGCTCAATGACACATGTCATCAGAATGCTCCATGGCCTTCTCCTCACAATGCTCCAGGCCCTTGTCATAACAATGCTAGAAGACCCCTGTAATCACAATGCTCCTTGCCCCTTTTCATCAGAATGCTCCATGAGACTCGTCATCACAAGTCTCCATGCTTTTATCATCACAATGCTCCAGGACCTTGTCATCACCATGCTGCATTCCCTTGTCATCACAATGCTCCATCACCCCGGTCATCACAATACTCCATGAATATTTTCAGCCCAATGCTCCATGAAATTCTCATCACAATGCTCCATGAAAAATATCATCAAAATGCTCCATAACCACTGTCATCACAACACTCCATTACACCTGACAACACAATGATCCGGGACTCTTGTCATCACAATGCTACATTCCCTACTCATCACAATGCTCCATGACCCCTGTCATCACAGTACTCCATGAACATATTCAGCCCAATGCTCCATGACACTTGGCATCACAATGCTCCATGCCTTTGTCAGCAAAATGCTACATGACATTGTCATTACAATTCTCTATGTGCTTGCATTCACAATACTCCATTACCATTGTCATCACAAACCTCCATGAACCTTGGGATCACATTGTTTCATGCCCTTGTCATCACAATGCTCCATGCACTTTGAAATCAAAATGATCCATGACCCCTGTCATCACAATGCTCCAAACACTTGGAATCACAATGTTCCATAACACTTGTCATCACAACGCTCCATGATGCCTGCCATCACAATACTCCATGCCCTTTTCATCACAATGCTCCATGACCTTTGTCATCACAATTCTCAATACACTTGTCATCACAGTGCTCCCTGGCACTTGTCGTCAGAATGCTCCTTGGACCCTGTCATGAAAAGGCTCCATGCCTTTTTCATCACAAAGCCCCATGCCATTTTCTTCACAATGCTCCATGCCATTGTCATCAAAATACTCCACAAGCTTGTCATCAGAATGCTCCATGACCCTTGTCATCACAATTCTCCATGCACTTGACAGCACAATGCTCCCTGACCCTTGTCATCACAAAGCTCCATTAAATTTGTCATCAGAATCCTCCATGAAACTTGGCATCACAATGCTCCAGGCCGTTGTTATCACAATGGGCCATTACATATGTCATCACAGTGCTCCCACACACCTCTCTTCACAATACTGCAAGACCTGGTCATCACAGGGCTACATGCCCTTGTCATCACAATGTGCCATTCCAAGTGTCATCGCAATACTCCATGAAAATTATTAGACCAGTGCTCCATGCCCTTGTCATCACAATGCTCCATGCCGTTGTTATCAAAATGTTCCATGCCCTTGTCATCACAATGCTCCATGCCCTAGTTATCACAATCCTCCATGACCCCTGTCATCACAGTGCTCCGTGACTCCAGTCATCACAATGCTCCATGACTTTTGTCATCACAGTGGTCTAGGCCCTCATCATCAACAGTCTCTGTGACATTTTTAAGCACAATGCTCCATGAACATTTCATCAGAATGCTCTTTGACACTTGTCATCACAATGCACTATGCCTTTCTTAGCACAATGCTCCATGCCCTTGTCATCACATTGCTCCATGACCCCTGTCATCACAATGCTCCGTGACTCCTGTCATCACAATTCTTCATAACGTTTGTCATCACAATGGTCAATGCTCGCGCCATCAAAAGGCTCTGTTACCTTTGTAACCACAGTGTTCCATGAACTTTTCATCACAATGCTCCGAGACACTTGTCATCACAATGCTCCAGCCTTTGTCAGAAAAATGCTCCATATCCCTTGTCATCAAAATGGGCGACGTGATTTTCATCCAAATGGTCCACAAATTTGTCATCGCAATGCTCCATAAATCTTGTAATCACAATGCTCCATGCCCTTCACATCACAATGCTCCATTACCCCTGTCATAACAATGCTCCATGAGCCCTGCCATCACAATGTTCCACGGCCTTGTCATCACAAGGCTCCATGACCCTTGTCATCACAGTGCTCCAAGACCCCTGTAATCAAAATGCTCCATACCCTTTTCATCACAAAGCTCCATGACACATGTCATCAGAATGTTCCATGGTCTTCTCATCAAAATGCTTCATGCCCTTGTCATCACAATGCTCCCAGACCCCTGTAATCACAGTGCTCCATGCCCCTTTTCAACTCAATGGTCCATGAAACCTGTCATCACAATTCATCATGCCCATCATCATAATGCTTCCAGCTATTGTCAGCACAATGAAATCAAAATTCTCCATGATCTCTGTCATCACAATGCTCCATGACCCCTGTCATCACAATACTCCATGAACATTTTCAGACCACTGCTCCATGACAGTTGTCATCACAATGATCCATGCCCTTGTCATCACAATGCTCCATGACCCCTGTATTCACAATGCTCCGTGACGCTTGTCATCACAGTGCTCCATGACACCAATCATCAAAATGTTCCATGCCTTTGTCAGCAAAATGCTACATGACCTTGTCATTACAATGCTCTATGCCCTTGTCATCACAATACTCCTTTACCATTGTCATCACAATCCTCCATGAATATTTTGGTCACATTGCTTCATGCCCTTGTCATCACAGTGCTCCATGCTCCTTGAAATCAAAATGATGCATGACCTCTGTCATCACAATGCTCCAAACCCTTGTGATCACAATGTTCCATAACACTTGTGATCACAACTCTCCATGATGACTGTCATCACAATACTCCATGCCATTTTCATCACAATGCTCCATGACCATTGTCATCACAATTCTCAATACACTTGTCATCACAATGCTCCCTGATACTTGTCGTCAGAATGCTCCTTGAAACCTGTCATGAAAAGGCTCCATGACTTTTTCATCACAAAGCCCCATGCCGTTTTCATCACAATGCTCCATGCCATTGTCATCAAAATACTCTACAAGCTTGTCATCAGAACGCTCCATGACCGTTGTCATCACAATTCTCCATGCACTTGTCAGCACAATGTTCCCTGACCCTTGTCATCACAATGCTCCAAGCCATGGTCATCACAATGCTCCATTACCTTTGTCATCAGAATCCTCCATGACACTTGGCATCACAATGCTCCATGCCATTGTCATCACAAAGGGCCATTACATATGTCATCACGATGCACCCTGACACCTGTCTTCACAATACTGCCAACCTGGTCATCACAATGCTCCATGCCCTTGTCATCACAATATGCCATTCCAACTGTCATCGCAATAATCCATGAAACATAATAGACCAATGCTCCATGCCCTTGTCATCACAATGCTCCATGCCCTTGTTATCACAATGCTCCATGATCCCTGTCATCACAATGCTCCGTGACTCCAGTCATCACAATGCTCCATGACCTTTGTCATCAAAATTGTCCATGCCCTCATCATCAACAGTCTCTGTGACCTTTTTAACCACAATGCTCCATGAACATTTCATCACAATGCTCTTTGCCCCTTGTCATCTCAATGCTCATTACACTTGTCATCAAAATGCTCCCTGACACTTGTTGTCTGTATGCTCCTTGAACCCTGTCATGACAAGGCTCCATGCCTAATTCATCACAATGATCCATGTCCTTCTCATCACAGTGCTCCATGACACTTGTCATCACAATTCTCCATGCACTTGTCAGCACAATGTTCCCTGACCCTTGTCATCTCAATGCTCTAAGCTATTGTCATCACAATGCACCATTACCTTTGTCATCAGAATCCTCCATGACACTTGGCAACACAATGCTCCATGCCATTGTCATCACAATGGGCGATTACATATGTCAACACAATGCTCCCTGAAACCAGACTTCACAATACTGCATGACCTGGTCATCACAATGCTCCATGCCCTTGTCACCACAATGAACCATTCCAACATTCATCGCAATAATCCATGAAACTTATTAGACCAATGCTCCATGCCCTTGTTATCACAATGCTCCATGACCCTTGTCATCACAATGCTCCATGAACTTTTCATCACAATGCTCTTTGATCCTTGTCATCACAATTCTCTATGCCTTTCTCAGCACAATGCTCCATGACCCTTGTCATCACAATGCTCCATGTGCTTGTCAGCACGATGCTCCATGACACATGTCATCACAATGCACCATGCACTTGTCATCACAGTGCTCCACAATCTTGTCATCACAATGCTCCATAAACCTTGTCATCACAATGCTCCATGCACTTCTCATCAAAAGGCTCTCTCACCACAGATATCACAATGTTACATCACTATTCATCACAATACTCCCTCACCCCTGTCATCACAATGACCCATGACTCCTGTCATCACAATTGTACATGCACATATCATCACAATGTTCGATGACCCCTGACATCACAATGTTCCATAACCCCTGTCATCAAAATGCTCCCAAAACCTTTTCATCAAAATGCTCCATGACCCCTGGCATCACAATGTTCAATAACCCCTGTCATCAAAATGTTCCATGACACATTTCATCCAATTGCTCCATGACCCTGTCATCACAATGCTCCCTGCCCTTCTCATCACAATGCACAACGCCCTTGTCATCAAAATCCTCCATGACCTTTGTCATCACAAAGATCCATGGCCCTTGGCATTACAATGCTCCATGTCATTTTCTTCACAATGCACCATGATCGCATTCATCACATTGCTCCATGCCGTTGTCATCACAAAGCTCCATGACACATGTCATCAGAATGCTCCATGGCCTTCTCATCACAATCCTCCATGCCATTGCCATCACAATGTTCCATTACCCCTGTCATAACTATGCTCCATGACCCCTGCCATCACGGTGTTCCATGGCCTTGTCATCACAAGGCTCCATGACCCTTCTCATCAGAATGCTCCAAGACGCCTGTAATCACAATGTTCCATGACACCTGTCATCACAATGCTACATGCCCTTATCATCACAATGTTCCATGACACCTGACATCACAATGTTCCACAACCCCTGTCATCAAAATGCTCCATGACCCCTGACATCCCAATGTTCTATAACCCCTGTCATCAAAATATTCCATTACAATTTTCATCAAATTGCTGCATGACCCTGTCATCAAAATGCTCCCTGGCCTTCTCATCAAAATGCACCACGCCCTTGTCATCAAAATGCTCCGTGACTTTTGTCATCACAAATCTCCTTGACCCTTGACATCACAATGCTCCATGTCATTGTCATCACAATGCTCCATGAACCTTCTCATCACATTTCTCCATGCCCTTGTCATCACAAAGCTCCATGACACATGTCATCACAATGCTTGATGCCCTTCTCATCACTATGCTCCACGCCCTTGTCATTACAATCCTCTATGACCATTGTATCACAGTGTTCCGTGCTCTTGTCATCACAATGCTCCATGTCCACTCTCATCAAAATAATCCATGAAACATTTCACACCAGTGCTTCCTGTCCTTCTCATCACAATGCTCCATTACACCTGTCATAACAATGTTCCATGACCCCTACCATCACAAAGTTCCACGGCCTTGTCATTCATCAGGCTCCATGACACTTGTCATCACAATGTTCCAAGACCCCTGTAATCACAATGCTCCATGCCCTTGTCATCACAAAGCTCCATGACGCATGTCATTAGAATGTTCCATGGACTTCTCATCACAATGCTCCAAGACACTTTTTATCACAATGCTCCATGCCCCTTTTCATCTCAAAGCTCCATGAATCCTATCATCACAATGCACCATGCCCATTATCATAATGCTTCAGGCTATTTTCCTCACAATGAAATCAAAATGCTCCATGACCTATGTCATCACAATGCTCCAAACCGTTGGGATCACAATGTTCCATAACACTTCTCATCACAACACCCCATGATGCTCATAATCACAATTATCCATGGTCTTCTCATCACTATGTTTCATAACCTTTGTCATCACAGTGCTCCCTGACACTTGTCGTCAGTATGCTCCTTGAACACTGTCATTACAGTGCTCCATGACTTTTTCATCACAATGATCTATGCCCTTTTCATCACAATGCTCAAAGACACCTGTAATCACAATGCTACATGCACTTGTCATCACAGTGCTCCATGGCCTTCTCTTCACAATGCTCCATGCGCTTGTCATCACAATGCTCCAAGACCCCTGTAAACACAATGCTCCATGCCGCTTGTCATTATAGTGCTCCATGACGCTCGTCAACACAATTATCCATGGTCTTCTCATCACAGTTCTCCACGGTCTTGCCATCACAATGCCCCATGCCCTGGTCATCACAATGCTCTATGTTCCCTTTCATCACAATTCTCCACGTACTTGGCATCACTATGTTCCATGACACTTCCCATCACAGTGTTAAATGCTTTGTCATCACAATACTGCACAAGCTTGTCATCAGAATACTCCATGACCCTTGTCATCACAATGATCCATGAGCCCTGTCATCACAATGCTCCATGAGACCTATCATCACAATGCTCCATGCCCCTTGTCATTACAGTGCTCCATGATGCTCATCACCAGAATTATCCATGGTCTTCTCATCACAGTGCTCCACGGTCTTGCCATAACAATGCTCCATGCCCTGGTCATCACAATGCTCCATGTCCCTTGTCATCACAATTCTCCAGGTCCTTGTTATCACAATGCTCCATGACAGTTCTCATCCCCATGTTACATGCTCTTGTCATCACAATTCTCCATGCACTTGTCATCGCAATGTCCCATGACCCCTGTCATAGTAAGCTCCATGTCTTTGTCATCACAATGCTTCACGACCTTTTCATCAAAATTCTCAAAGGCCGTTGTCATCACAATGCTCCATGCCCTTGTCATCACAATGCTCCATGGCTCTTGTCATCACAATGCTCCAAGCCCTTGTCATCACAATGCTCCATTACCTTTGTCATCACAATCCTCCATAACACTCGGCATCACAATGCTCCATGCCATTGTCATCACAATGGAACATGAAATATGCCATCACAATGCTCCCTGACACCTGTCTTCACAATAATCCATGACCTTGTCATCACAATGCTCCATGCCCTTGTCATCACAATGTGCCATGCCCACTGTCAACACAATTATCCATGAAACTTGTCAGACCAATGCTCCATGCTCCTGTCATCACAATGCTACATGACCCCAGTCATCACAATGCTCCGTGTGTCCTGTCATCACAAGACTCCATGACCTGTGTCACCACAAAAGTCAATGCCCTCATCATCACAAGGCTCTGTGAAATTTGTCACCACAATGCTCCATGAACTTTTCATCAAAATGCTCAATGTCATTGTCATCACAATGCTCCATGAACGCTCTCATCACATTGCTCGAAGCCCTTGTCATCACAATGCACCATTACCTTTGTCATCACAATCCTCCATAACACTCGGCATCACAATGCTCCATGCCATTGTCATCACAATGGAACATGAAATATACCATCACAATGCTCCCAGACACCTGTCTTCACAATAATCCATGACCTTGTAATCACAATGTTCCATGCCCTTGCCATCACAATTGTCCATTAACCCTGTCATAACAATGCTCCATGACCCCTGCCATCACGATGTTCCATGGCCTTGTCATCACAAGGCTCCATGACCATTCTAATCACAATGCTACAAGACCCCTCTAATCACAATGCTCCATGCCCCTTTTCATCTCAATGATCCATGAACCCGGTCATCACAATGCACCATGCCCATCATCAAAATGCTTCATGCTATTGTCATCACAATGAAATCAAAATTCTCCATGATCTCTGTCATCACAATGCTCCAAATCCGTGTGATCAAAATGTTCCATAACACTTATCATCACAACGTCCCATGACGCTCGTCATCACAATTATACATGGTCTTCTCATCACAATGCTCCATGACCTTTTTCATCACAATGCTCAATACACTTGTCATCACAATGCTCCCTGACAATTGTCCTCAGTATGCTCCTTGAACCATGTCATGACAAGGCTCCATGCCTTTTTCATCACAATGCTCCATGCCCTTGTCATCACAAAGCTCCATGATGCATGTCATCAGAACGTTCCATGGCCATCTCATCCCTATGCTCCAAGCCCTTGTCATCACAATGCCCCAAGACCCCTGTAATCACAATGCACCATGCCCCTTTTCATCAGAATATTCCATGAGACTTGTCATCACAAGTCTCCATGGTCTTCTCATCACAATGCTCCAGTACCTTGTCATCACAAGCCTCCATGGCCCCTGTCATCACAATACTCGATGAACGTTTTCAGCCCAATGCTCCTTGACCTTCTCATCACAATGCTCCATGACCAATATCATCACAATGCTCCTTGACCACTGTCATCACAACACTCCATGACACCTGACAACACAATGATCCGGGACTCCTGTCATCACAATGCTCCAAGACCCCTGTAATCACAATACTCCATGAACATTTTCAGCCCAATGCTCCATGACACTTGTCATCACAATCATCCATGCCCTTGTCATCCCAATGTTCCATGACCCCTGTATTCACAATGCTCCATGACGCTTGTCATCCCAGTGCTCCATGACACCTGTCATCACAATGCTCCATGACTTTGTCAGCAAAATGCTTCATGATTTGTCATTACAATGCTCTTTGTGCTTGTCATCACAATACTCCACTACCATTGTCATCACAATCCTCCATGAACATTGGGATCACATTGCTTCATGCCCTTGTAATCACAATGCTCCATGCTCCTTTAAATCAAAATGATCCATGACCTCTGTCATCACAATGCTCCAAACACTTGTGATCAAAATGTTCCATAACAATTGTCATCACAACACTACATGATGCCGGTCATCACAATACTCCATGCACTTTTCATCACAATGCTCCATGACATTTGTCATCAGAATCCTCCATGACACTTGGCATCACAATGCGCTATGCCATTGTCATCACAATGGGCCATTACATATCTCATCACAATGCTCCCTGACACCTGTCTTCACAATACTGCATGACGTGGTCCTCACAATGCTCCATGCCCTTGTCATCACACTGCACCATTCCAACTGTCATCGCAATAATCCATGAAAATTATTAGAACAATGCTCCATGCACTTGTCATCACAATGCTCCATGACTCCATTCATCACAGTGCTTCACGACATTGTGATGAAAATTCTCAATAGCCCTTCTCATCATATTGCTCCAAGCCCTAGTCATCACAATGCTCCATTTTATTTGTCATCACAATCCTCCATTACACTTAGCATCACAATGCTCCATGCCATTATCATCGCAATGGACCATAACATATGTCATCACAATGCTCCCTGACACCTGTCTTCACAATAATCCATGACCTTCTCATGACCATGATCCATACACTTGTCATTACAATGCACCATGTCCACTGCCATCACAATAATCTATGAAACTTGTCAGACCAATGCTCCATGTCCCTGTCACCACAATGCTCCATGCCCTTGTCATCACAATGTTCCATGACCCGTATCATCACAATGCTCCGTGACTCCATTCATCACAATGCTTCATAACGTTTGTCATCAAAACGGTCCTTGCCCGTGTCATCACAAGGCTCTGTGACCTTTGTAAACACAATGCTCCATGAACTTTTCATCACAACGCTCCATGACCTTTGTCATCACAATGCTCCATGCCTTTGTCAGAACAATGCTCCATGACCCTTGTCATCACAATGTGCCACGTGCTTTTCATCACATCGGTCCACAACCTTTTAATCACTATGCTCCATAAACCTTGTAATCACAATGCTCCATGCACTTCTCATCCAAATGCTCTCTCACCAGAGATATCACAATGTTCCATCACTAGTCATCACAATACCCCTCACCCCTGTAATCATAATATTCCATGACACCTGTCATCACAGTGCTACATACCCTTATCATCACAAAGTTCCATGACCCCTGACATCACAATGTTCCATAACCCCTGTCATCAAAATGCACCATGACCCTTTTCATCCCAAAGGTAAATGATCCCTGGCAGCACAATGTTCTATAACACCTGCCCTCAAAATTTTCCATTATATTTTCATCAAATTGCTGCATGACCGTGTCATCAAAATGCTCCCTGCCCTTCTCATCACAGTGCACCACACCATTGTCATCGAAATGCTCCCTGTTATTTGTCATCACAAATCTCCATGATCATTGGCATCACAATGCTCCATGTCATTGTCATCACAAAGCTCCATGAACACTCTCATCACATTGCTCCATGCCCTTGTCATCACAAAGCTCCATGACACTTGTCATCACAATGCTCGATGCCCTTCTCATCACAATGCTCCATGCCCTTGTCATTACAATCCTCCATGAACCATGTATCACAGTGTTCCGTGCCCTTGTCATCCCAATGCTCCATGTCCACTCTCATCGAAATAATCCATGAAACATTTTAGACCAAAGCTCAATGACCTTCTCATCACAATGCTCCATTACCTCTGTCATAACAATGCTCCATGACACCTGCCATCACATTGTTCAACGGCATGTCATCACAAGGCTCCATGACCCTTGTCATCACAATGCCCCAAGACGCCTGTAATCACAAAGCTCCATGCCCTTGTCATCACAGGGCTCCACGACTCATGTCATCAGCATGTTCCATGGCCTTATCATCACAATGCTCCATGCCCTTGTAATCACAATGCTCTGAGACCCCAGTAAGCACAATGCTCCATGCCCTTTTTCATCTCAATGCTCCATGAACCCTGTCATCACAATGCACCATGCCCATCATCATAAAGTTTGAGGCTATTGTCATCACAATGAAATCTAAATTCTCCATGACCTCTGTCATCATAATGCTCCAAACCCTTGTGATCACAATGTTCCATAAGACTTATCATCACAACACCCCATGACGCTCATCATCACAATTATCCATGGTCTTCTCATCACAATGCTCCATGACCTTTGTCATCAAATGCTCAATACACTTGTCATCACAATGCTCCCTTACAGTTGTCGTCAGTATGCTTCTTGAACCCTGTCATGACAAGGCTTAATGCCTTTTTCTTCACAATGATACATGCCCATTTCATCACAATGCATCAAGACACCTGTAATCACCATGCTCCACAACCTTTTCATCACAATGCTCCGTTCCCAATATCATCACAATGCTCCATGACCACTGTCATCACAACACTCCATGACAACTGACAACACAATGATCCGGAACTCTTGTCATCAAAATGCTCCATTCCCTAGTCATCACAATGCTCCATAACCCCTGTCATCACAATACTCCATGAACATTTTCAGCCCAATGCTCCATGACCCTTGTCTTCACATTGAACCATGCCCTTGTCATCCCAATGCTCCATGACCCCTGTAATCACAATGATCCGTGATGCTTCTCATCACAGTGATCCATGACACTTATCATCACAATGTTCCATGCCTGTGTCAGCAAAATGCTACATGACCTTGTCATCACAATGCTCCATTTGCTTGTCATCACAATACTCCACTACCATTGTCATAACAATCCTCCATGAACCTTCGGATCACTTTGCTTCATGCCCTTGTCATCACAATGCTCCATGCTCCTTGAAATCAAAATGATCCATGAACTCTCTCATCACAATGCTCCAAACCCTTGTAATCACAATGTTCCATAAACTTGTCATAACAACGCTCAATGATGCCTGTCATCACAATACTCCATGGCCTTTTCATCACAATGCTCCATGACCATTGTCATCACAATTCTAAATACACTTGTCATTACAATGCTTCCTGAAATTTCTCGGCAGAATGCTCCTTGAACCCTGTCACGAAAAGGCTCCATGCCCTTGTCATCACAAAGCTAAAGGAGGCATGTCTTCAGAATGTTCTTGGCCTTCTCCTCACAATGCTCCATGCACATTTCATCACAATGTTCCAAGACCCCTGTAATCACAATGGTCCATGTCCATTTTCATCAGTATGCTCCATGAGATTTCTCATCACAAGGCTCCATGTTTTTCTCATCACAATGCTCCAGGACATTGTCATCACAATGCTTCACGACCTTGTCCTGAAAATTCTCAATGGCCCTTGTCATCATAATGCTCCAAGCCCTAGTCATCAGAGTGCTCCATTATATTTGTCAACACAATCCTCCATTACATTTGGCATCACAAGGCTCCCTGCTATTGTCATCCCAATGGACCATGACATATGTCATCACAATGCTCCCTGACAACTGTCTTCACAATACTCCATGACCTTCTCATCACAATGATCCATGCCCTTATCATCACAATGCACCATGTCCACTGTCCTCACAATAATCTATGAAAGTTGTCAGACGAATGCTCCATGCCCCTGTCATCACAATGCTCCATGCCCTTGTCATCACAATGCACCATGACCCCTGTCATCACAATGCTCCGTGACTCCAGTCATCACAATGCTTCATAACATTTGTCATCACAATGCTCCATGCCCGCGTCATCACAAGGCTCTGTGTCGTTTGTAACCACAATGCTCCATGAACATTTCATCACAATACTCCGTGACCCTTGTCATCAAAATGCTCCATGCCTTTGTCAAAAAAATGCTCCATGACCCTTTTCATCACAATTTGCCACGCACTTTTCATCACAACGGTCCACAATTTTCTCATTGCAATGCTCCATAAAACTTGTAATCACAATGCTCCATGCCCTTCTCATCACAATGCTCCATTACCCCTGTCATAACAGTGCTCCATGACGCCATCCATCACGATGTTCCATGGCCTTGTAATCACAAGGCTCCATGACACTTGTCATCACAATGCACCAAGATCCCTGTAATCACAATTCTCCATGCCCTTGGCATCACAAAGCAACATGACACATGTCATCAGAATGCTCCATGGCCTTCTCATTAAATGTTCCATGCCCTTGTCATCACAGTGCTCCAAGACCCCTGTAATCACAATGCTCCATGCGCCTTTTCATCTCAATGCTCCATGAACCCTGTCATCACAATGCATCATGCCCATCATCATATTGCTTCCGGCTATTGTCAGCACAATGAAATCAAAATTCTCATTGACCTCTGTCATCACAATGCTCCATGACCCCTGTCATCACAATACTCCATGAACATTTTCAGCCCACTGCTCCATGACACTTGTCATCACAATGATCCATGCCCTTGTCATCCCAATGCTCCATGACCCCTGTATTCACAATGCTCCGTGACACTTGTCATCACAGTGCTCCATGACACATGTCATCACAATGCTCCATGACTTTGTCAGCAAAATGCTACATGACCTTGTCATTACAATGCTCTATGTGCTTGTCATCAAAATACTCCATTTCCATTGTCATCACAATCCTCCATGAACGTTGGGATCACATTGCTTCATGCCCTTTTCATCACAATGCTCCATGCTCCTTGAAATCAAAATGATCCATGACCTCTGTCATCACAATGCTCCAAACCATTGTGATCCCAAAGTTCCATAACACTTGTCATCACAATGCTCCATGATGACTGTCATCACAAAATTCCATGCCCTTTTCATCACAATGCTCCATGACCTTTGTCATCACAATGCTCAGTACACTTGTCATCAAAATGCTCCTAGACACTTGTCATCAGAATGCTCCTTGAACCCTGTCACGAAAAGGCTCCATGCCATTTTCATCACAATGCCCCATGCCGTTTTCATCACAATGCTCCGTGACCATTGTCATCAAAATGCTCCATGCCTTTGTTTGAAAAATGATCCATGACCCTTCTCATCACAATGTGCCATTCACTTTTCATCACAACGGTCCAGAAACTTGTCATTGCAATGCTCCATAAACCTTGTAATCACAATGCTCCATACACTTCTCATCAAAATGCTCTATCACCAGAGATATCACAGTGTTTCATCACTAGTCGTCACAATACTCCCTCACCCCCGTAATCACAATGTCCCATGACCCCTGTCATCACAATGCTACATCCCCTTATCATCAAAATGTTCCATGACCCCTGACATCACAATGTTCTATAACCCTTGTCATCAAAATGTTCCAATACACTTTTCATCAAATTGCTGCATGACCCTGGCATCAAAATACTCCCTGCCATTCTCATCACAATGCACCATGCACTTGTCATCAAAATGCTCCATGACCTTTGTCATCACAAAGCTCCATGACCCCTGGCATCACAGTGCTCGATGTCATTGTCATCACAATGCTCCATGAACCCTCTCATCACATTTCTCCATGCCCTTGTCATCACAAAGCTCCATGACACTTGTCATCACAATGCTCGATGCCCTTCTCATCACAATGCCCCATGCCCTTGTCATTAGAATCCTCCATGACCCATGTATCACAGTGTTCCATGCCCTTATCATCACAATGCTCTATGCCCACTCTCATCACAATAATCCATGAAACATTTCAGACCAATGCTCCATGCCCTTCTCATCACAATGCTCCTTTACCTCTGTCATAACTCTGCTCCATGACACCTGCCCTCACAATGTTCCACGGCCTTGTCATCACAAGGCTCCATGACACTTGTCATTACAATGCTCCACGACCCATCTAATCAAAATGCTCCATGCCATTGTCATCAAAAAGCTACATGACACATGTCATCAGAATGTTCCATGGCCCTGTCATCAAAATTCTCTATGCCCTTGTCATCACAATGCTCCAAGACCCTTGTAATCAAAATGCTCCATGCGTCTTTTCATCTCAATGCTCCATGAACCCTGTCATCACAATGGACGATGCCCATCATCATAATGCTTCAGGCTATTGTCATCACAATGAAATCAAAATGCTCCATGACCTCTGTCATCACAATGCTCCAAACCCTGGTGATCACAATGTTCCATAACACTTATCATCACAACACCCCTTGACGCTCATCATCACAATTATCCATGGTCTTCTCATCACAATGCTCCATGACCTTTGTCATCACAATGCTTAATACACTTGTTATCACAATGCTCCCTGACACTTGTCATCAGTATGCTCCTTTAACCCTGTCATGACACGTCTCCATGCCTTTTTCATCACAATGATCCATGTCATTTTAATCACAATGCTCCAAGACCCCTGTAATCACAATGCTCCATGCCCTTGTCATCATAATGCTCAATGATGTATGTCATCAGAATGCTCCATGGCCTTCTCATCACAATGCTCCATGCCCTTGTCATCACAATGCTCCAAGACCCCTGTAATCACAATGCTCCATGTCCCTTTTCATCAAAATGCTCCATGAGACTTGTCATCACAAGTCTCCATTGTCTTCTCATCAAAGTGCTCCAGGAACTGGTCATCAAAATGCTGCATGATCCCTGTCATCACAATATTCCATGAACATTTTCAGCCCAATGCTCCATGAACCTTGTCATCAAAATCATCCATGCCCTTGTCATCCCAATGCTCCATAACCCCTGTATTCACAATGCTCCGTGACGCTTGTCATCACAGGGCTCCATGACACCTGTCATCACAGTGCTCCATGCCTTTGTCAGCAAAATACTACCTGACCTTGTCATTGCAATGCTCTATGCGCTTGTCATCACAATACTCCATTCCCATTGTCATCACACTCCTCCATGAAACTTGGGATCACATTGCTTCATGCCCTTGTCATCACAATGCTCCATGCTCCTTGAAATCAAAATGATCCATGACCTCTTTCATCACAATTCTCCAAACCCTTGTGATCACAATGTTCCATAACACTTGTCATCACAACGCTCCATGATGCCTGTCATCACAATACTCCATGCCTTTTTCATCACAATGCTCCATGACCTTTGTCATCAAAATTCTCAATACACTTGTCATCACAATGCTCCCTGACACTTGTCATCAGAATGCTCCTTGAACCCTGTCACGAAAAGGCTCCATGCCTTTTTCATCACAAAGCCCATGCCGTTTTCATCACAATGATCCATGCCATTGTCATCAAAATAATCCACAAGATTGTCATCAGAATGCTCCATGACGCTTGTCATCACAATTCTCCATGCACTTGTCAGCACAATGCTCCCTGACCCTTGTCATCACAATGCTCCAAGCCATTGTCATAACAATGCTCCATTTCCATTGTCATCAGAATCCTCCATGACACTTGGCATCACAATGCTCCATGCCATTGTCATCACAATGGGCCATTACATATGTCATCACAATGCTCCCTGACACCTCTCTTCACAATACTGCATGACCTGGTCATCACAATGCTCCATGCCCTTGTCATCACAATGCGCCATTCCAACTGTCATCGCAATAATCCATGAAACATATTAGACCAATGTTCCCTGCCCTTGTCATAACAATGCTCCATGCCCTTGTTATCACAATGCTCCATGACCCCTGTCATCACAGTGCTCCATGAATGGATTCATCACAATGCTTCATGACCTTTGTCATCACAATGGTCCATGCCCTCGTCATCCACAGTCTCTGTGACATATTTAACCACATTGCTCCTTGAAATTTTCATCACAATGCTCTTTGACCCTTGTCATCACAATGCTCTATGCCTTCCTCAGCACAATGCTCCATGACCCTTGTCATCACAGTGCTCCATGCGCTTGTCAGCACAATGCACCATGACCCATGTCATCACAATGCACCCTGCGCTTGTCAATACAGTGCTCCACAATCTTGTCACCACAATGCTCCATAAAACTTGTCATCACAATTCTCCACGCACTTCTCATCAAAATGCTCTCTCACCACAGATATCACTATGTTACATCACTATTCATCACAATACTCCCTCACCACTGTCATCACAATGTTCCATGACTCCTGTCTTTGCAATGCTACATGCACTTATCATCACAAAGTTCGATGACCCCTGACATCACAATGTTCCATAACCGCTGTCATCAAAATATTCCATGACACTTTTCATCAAATTGCTCTATGACCCTGTCATCACAATGCTCCCTGCCCTTCTCATCACATTGCACCACCCCTTGTCATCAAATTGCTCCATGACCTTTGTCATCACAAAGCTCCATGACCCTTGGCATCTCAATGCTCCATGCCATTGTCATCACAATGCTCCATGAACCCTCTAATCACAATGCTCCCTGCCCCTTTGCATCTCAATGCTCCATGAACCCTGTCATCAAAATGCACCATGCCCATCATCATAATGCTTCAGGCTCTTGTCATCAAAATGAAATCAAAATATTCGATGATCTGTCTCATCACAATGCTCCAAATCCTTGTGATCACAATGTTCTATAACACTTATCATCACAACGCCCCATGACGCTCATCATCACAATTATCCATGCTCTTCTCATCACAGTGCTCCATGACCTTTGTCATCACAATGCTCTATAAACTTGTCATCACAATGCTCCCTGACACTTGTCATCAGTATGCTCCTGGAACCCTGTCATTACAAGGCTCCATACCATTTTCATAACAATGATCCATGCCAATTTCATCACAATGCTCCAACACACCAGTAATCACAGTGCTCCATGCCCTTGTCATCACAGTGCTCCAAGACCCCTGTAATCACAATACTCCATGCCCCTTTTCATCAGAATGCTCCATGAGACTTGTTATTACAAGGCTCCATGGTCTTCTCATCACAATGCTCCAGGAACTTTTCATCACAGTGCTCCATTCCCTTGTCATCACAATGCTCCATGACCCCAGTCCTCACAATACTTCCTGAACATTTTCAGTCCAATTCTCCAGGAACTTCTCATCACAATGCTTCATGATCCCTATCATCACAATGCTCCATGACCACTGTCATCACAACGCTCCATGACACCTGACAACACAGTGATCCGGGACTCTTGTCATCACAATGCTCCATTCCCTAGTCATCACAATGCTCCATGAACATTTTCAGCCCAATGCTCCATGACACTTGTCATCACAATGATCCATGGCCTTGCCATCCCTATGCTCCATGACCCCTGTAATCACAATGATCCGTGATGCTTCTCATCACAGTGCTCCATGACCCTTATCATCACAATGCTCCATGCCTGTGTCAGCAAAATGCTACATGACCTTGTCATCACAATGCTCCATTTGCTTGTCATCACAATACTCCATTACCATTGTCATCACAATCTTCCATGAACCTTGGGATCACATTGCTTCATGCCCTTGTCATCCCAATGCTCCATGCTCCTTGAAAACAAAATTATCCATGACTTCTATCATCACAATGCTCCAAACACTTGTTATCACAAAGTTCCATAACACTTGTCATCACAATGCTCCATGATGCCTGTCATCACAATACTCCATGTCCTTTTCGTCAAAATGCTCCATAATCATTTTCATCACCATTCTCAATACACTTGTCATCACAATGTTCCATGACACTTGTCGTCAGAATGCTCCTTGAAACCTCTCATGAAATGGCTTCATGCATTTTTTATCACAATGCTCCATGCCCTTTTCATCACAATGCTCCATGCCATTGTCGTCACAATACTCCACAAGCTTGTCATCAGAATGCTCCATGACAATTGTCATCACAATGCTCCATGGCCACTGTTATCACAATGCTCCATTCCCTTTGTCATTACATTGCTCCATGACGCTCGTCATCACAATTATCCATGGTCTTCTCATCAAAATTCTCCACGCCCTTGTCATCAAAATGCTCCATGACCCTTGTCATCACAATGCTCCATGGCCATTCTCATCACAATGCTCCATTCCCCTTGTCATTACAGTGCTCCATGACGCTCGTCATCACAATTATCCATGGTCTTCTCATCACAAAGCTACACGGTCTTGCCATCACAATGCTCCATGCCCTGGTCATCACAATGCTCCATGTCCCCTGTCATCACAATTCTCCTCGTTCTTGGCATCACTATGCTCCATGACACTTCTCATCACCGTGTTACATGATTTGTCATCACAATTCTGTATGCACTTTTCACCACAATGCTCCATGACCCTTGTCATAGGAAGCTCCATGTGCTTCTCATCACAATGCTTCATGAACTTGTCATCAAAATTCTCAATGGCCCTTGTCATCACAATGCTCCATGTCCATTGTCATCACAATGCTCCAAGGCCTTGTCATCAAAAGGCTCCATTACATTTGTCATCACAATCCTCCATGACACTTGGCATCACAATATTCCATTCCATTGTCATCGTAATGGACCATGACATATGTCATCACAATGCTCCCTGAGATCTGTCTTCAAAATACTCCATGACCTTCTCATCACAATGCTCCATGCCTTTGTCATCACATTGCACCATGCCCACTGTCATCACAATAATCCATGAAACATGTCAGGACAATGCTCCATGCCCCTGTCATCACAATGCTCATTGCCTTTTCATCACAAAGCTCTATGACCCCTGTCATCACAATGCTCCGTGACTCCAGTCATCACAATGCTTCATAACCTTTGTATCACAATGGTCCATGTCCTCGTCATCTCTAGGCTCTGTGACCTTTGTCAGCAAAATGCTCCATGAAATTTTCATCACAATGCTCGGTGACCCTTGTCATCACATTGCTCCATGACCCATGTCATCACAATGCGCCATGTGCTTGTCATCACAGTGCTCCACAAGCTTGTCATCACAATGCTCCATAAAACTTGTCCTCACAATGCTCCATGCACTTCTTATCAACATGCTCTCTCACGAATGATATCAAAATGTTCCCTCACTAGTCATCACAATACACCCACTTCCCTCTAATCACAATGGTCCACAACACTGTCATGAAAATGTTCCATGACTCCTGACATCACAATGTTCCATAACCCCTGTCATCAAAATGTTCCATGACACTTTTCATCAAATTGCTCCATGACCCTGTCATCACAATGCTCCCTGCCCATCACAAGAGAATGCACCACACCCTTGTCATCAAAATGCTCCATGACCTTTGTCATCACAAAACTCCATGACGCTAGGCATCACAATGCTCCATGCCATTGTCATCACAATGCTCCAAAAACCTCTCATCACATTGTTCAAAGCCCTTGTCATCACACGATCCACGATGCATTTCATCACAATGCTCGATGCCATTCTTCTCACAATGCTCCATGCGCTTCTCATTACAATCCTCCATGAACCATGTATCACAGTGTTCCGTTCCCTTGTTATCACAATGCTCCTTGCCCCCTCTCATCACAATAATCCATGAAACATTTCAGACCAATGTACCATGCCCTTCTCATCAAAATGCTCCATTAACCCTGTCATAAAAATGCACCATGACCCTTGCCATGAAAATGTTCCATGGCCTAGTCATCACAAGGTTCCATGACACTTGTCATCACAATGCTTAAGACCCCTGAAATCAAAATGCTCCATGACCTTGTCATCACAAAGCTCCATGACGCATGTCATCAGAAGGTTTCATCGCCTTTTCATCACAATGCTCCATGCCCTTGTCATCACAATGCTCCATGACCCTTGTAATCACAATGCTCCATGCCCCTTTTCATCTCAATGCTCCATGAACCCTGTCATCACAATGCAACATGTCCATCATCACAATGCTTCAGGCTATTGTCATCGCAATGAAATCAATATTCTCCATGACCTCTGTCATCATAATGCTCCATACCCTTGTGATCACAATGTTCTATAACACTTATCATCACAACACCCCATGACGCTCATCATCACAAATATCCATGGTCTTTTCATCACAATGCTCCATGATCTTCGTCATCACAATGCTCAATAAACTTGTCATCACTATGCTAACTGACACTTGTCGTCAGTATGCTCCTTGATCCCTGTCATGACAAGGCTCCATGCCTTTCTCATCACAATAATCCGTGCACTTTTCATCACAATGCTCCAAGATCCCTGTAATCACAACGCTCCATGATGCCTGTCATCACAATACTCCATGCCCTTTTCATCACAATGCTCCATGACCTTTGTCATCACAATTCTCAATACACTTGTCATCACAGTGCTCCCTGACACTTGTCATCAGAATGCTCCTTGAACCCTGTCACGAAAAGGCTCCATGCCTTTTTCAACACAATGCCCCATGCTGTTTTCATCACAATGCTCCATGCCATTGTCATCAAAATACTCCACAAGCTTGTCATCAGAATGCTTCATGACCCTTGTCATCACAATTTTCCATGCACTTTTCAGCACAATGCTCCCTGACCCTTGTCATCGCAATGCTCCCAGCCATTGTCATCACAATGCTCCATTACCTTTGTCATCAGAATCCTCCATGACACTTGGCATCCCAATGCTCCATGCCATTGTCATCACAATGGGCCATTACATATGTCATCACAATGCTCCCTGACACCTGTCTTCACAATACGACATGACCTGGTCAACACAATGCTCCATGCCCTTGTCATCGCAATGTGCCATTCCATCTGTCATCACAATAATCCATGAAACGTATTAGACCAATGCTCCATGCCCTTTTCATCACAATGCTCCATGCACTTGTTAACACAAAGTTGCAAGACCCCTGTAATCAGAATGTTCCATGCCCCTTTTCATCAGTATGCTCCATGAGACTTGTCTTCACAAGGCTCCATGGATTTCTAATCACAAAGCTCCAGGACTTTGTCATCACAATGCTCCTCGACCTTGTCATGAAAATTCTCAATGGCCCTTGTCATCATAATGCTCCAAGCCCTAGTCATCACAATGCTCCATTATATTTGTCATCACAATCCTCCATTACATTTGGCATCTCAATGCTCCCTGACATTGTCATTGCAATGGACCATGACATATGTCATCACAGTGCTCCCTGACACCTGTCTTTACAATACTCCATGACTTCTCATCACAATGATCCATGCCCTTGTCATCCCAATGCTCCATGAACCCTGTATTCACAATGCTCCGTGACCTTTTCATCACAGTGCTCCATGACACCTGTCTTCACAATACTCCATGACCTTCTAATCACAATGCTCCATGCCCTTGTCATCACAATGCACCATGTCCACTGTCATCACAATAATCTATGAAACTTGTCAAACCAATGCTCCATGCCCTTGTCATCGCAATGCTCCATGCCCTTGTCATCACACTGCTCCATTACACCTGTCATCACAATGCTCCCTGAATCCAGGCATCACAATTCTTCATAACGTTTGTCAACACAACGGTCCATGTTCGCGTCCTCAAAAGGCTCTGTGTCCATTGTAACCTCAATGCTCCATGAAATTTTCATCACAATGCTCCGTGACCCTTGTCATCACAATGCTCCATGCCTTTGTCAGAACAATACTCCATGACACTTGTCATCACAATGTGCCACGCGCTTTTCATCACAGTGATCCACAACCTTGTCATCGCTATCCGCCATAAACCTTGTAATCACAATGCTCCATGAACTTCTCATCCAAATGCTCTCTCACATGAGATATCACAATGTTCCATCACTAGTTATCACAATCCTTCCTCACCCCGGTAATCACAATGTTCCATGACCCCTGTCATCACAATGCTACATCCCCTTATCAGCACAATGTTCCATAACCCCTGACATCACAATCTTCCATAACCCCTGTCATCAAAATGCTCCATGACCCTTTTCATCCCAAACCTCCATGACCCCTGGCATCAAAATGTTCTATAACCCCTGTCATCAAAATGTTCCATTACACTTTTCATCAAATTGCTGCATGACCCTGTCCTCAAAATGCTCCCTGCCCTTCTCATCACATTGCACCACATCCTTGTCATCAAAATGTTCTATGACATTTGTCATCACAAAGCTCCATGACCCTTGGCATCACAGTGCTCCATGTCATTGTCATCACAGTGCTCCATAAACGCTCTCATCACATTGCTCCATGCCCTTGTCATTACAAAGCTCCATGACACTTGTCATCACAATGCTCGATGCCGTTCTCATCACAATGTCCCATGCCCTTGTCATTACAATCCTCCATGACTCATGTATCACAGTGTTCCGTGCCCTTGTCATCACAATGCTCCATGCCCACTCTCATCACAATAATCCTTGAAACATTTCAGACCAATGCTCAATGCCCTTCTCATCAAAATGCTCCATTACCTCTGTCATAACAATGCTCCATGACAACTGCCATCACAAAGTTCCATTAAACTTTTCATCAAAATGCTGCATGACCCGGTCATCAAAATGCTTCCTGCCCTTCTCATCACAATGCACCATGCCCTTGTCATCAAAAGGCTCCATGACTTGTCATCACAATGCTCCATGCATTTGTCAGCAAAATTCTACATGACCTTGTCATTAGAAAGCTCTATGCGCTTGTCATTACAATGCTCCAAGAACCCTGTAATCACAATGTTCCATGCCCTTTTTCATCTCAATGTTCCATGAACCGTGTCATCACAATGCACCATGCCCATTATCATAATGCTTCAGGCTATTGTCATCACAATGAAATCAAAATTCTCCCTGAACTCTGTCATCATAATGCTCCAAACCCTTGTGATCACAATGTTTCATAACACTTATCGTCACAACACCGCATGACGATCATCATCACAATTATCCATGGTCTTCTTATCACAATGCTCCATGATCTTTGTCATCACAATGCTCCCTGACACTTGTCGTCAGTATGCTCCTTGAACCCTGTCATGACAAGGCTCCATGCCTTTTTCATCACAGTGATCCATTCCCTTTTCATCACAATGCTCCAAGACCCCTGTAATCACAAAGCTCTATGCCCTTGTCATCACAAAGCTCCATGACGCAAGACATCAGAATGCTCCATGGCCTTCTCCTCACAACGCTAGATGTCATTGTCATCACAGTGCTCCATGAACCCTCTCATCACATTGCTTCTTGCCCTTGACATTACAATCCTCCATGACCCATGTATCACAGTGTTCTGTGCCCTTTTCATCACAATGCTCCATGCCCAATCTCATCACAATAATCCATGAAATATTTCAGACCAATGCTCAATTCCCTTCTGATAACAATGTTCCATTACCTCTGTCATAACAATGCTCCATGACCATTGCCATCACAATGTTCCACGGCCTTGTCATCACAAGGCTCCATTACCCATGTCTTCGCAATGCTCCAAGACACCTGTAATCAAAATACTCCATGACCTTGTCATAACAAAGCTCCATGACGCATGTCATCAGTAGGTTCCATGGCCTTCTCTTCACAATGTTCCATGCCCTTGTCATCACAGTGTTCCAAGACCCCTGTAATCACAATGCTCCATGCACATTTTCATCTCAATGATCCGTGAACCCTGTCATCACAATGCACCATGCCCATCATCATAATGCTTCAGGCTATTGTCACTACAATGAAATCAAAATTCTCCATGACCTCTGTCATAACAATGCTCCAAACCCTTGTGATCACAATATTCCATAACACTTGTCATCACAGTGCCCCATGACACTCGTCATCACAATTATCCATGGTCTTCTCATCACAATGCTCCATGAACTTTGTCATCACAATGCTCAATACACTTGTCATCAAAATGCTCCCTGACACTTGTTGTCTGTATGCTCCTTGAACCCTGTCATGACAAGGCCCCATGCCTTTTTCATCACAATGTTCCATGCTCTTTTCATCACAATGCTCCAAGAACCCTTTAAACACAATGCTCTATGCCCTTGTCATCACAAAGCTCAATGAAACATGTCTTCATAATGCTCCTTGGCCTTCTCCTCACAATGCTCCATGCCCATGTCATCACAATGTTCCAAGACCCCTGTAATCACAATGGTCCATGCCCCTTTTCATCGGTATGCTCCATGAGATTTGTCATCACAAGACTCTTTGGATTTCTCATCACAATGCTCCAGGACCTTGTCATCACAATGCTCCATTTTATTTGTCATCAAAATCCTCCATTACATTTGGCATCACAATGCTCCCTGCCATTGTCATTGCAATGGACCATGACATATGTCATCACAATGCTCCATGACCCCTGCCATCACAATAATCCATGAACATTTTCAGCCCAGTGCTCCATGACCCTTGTCATCACAATGATCCATGCCCTTGTCATCCCAATGCTCCATGACCCCTGTATTCACAATGCTCCGTGATGCTTTTCATCACAGTGCTCCATGACACCTGTCATCACAATGCTCCATGCCTTTGTCAGCAAAATGCTACAAGACTTTGTCATTACCATGCTCTATGCGCTTGTCATCACAATACTACATTACCATTGTCATCACAATCCTCCATGAATCTTGGGATCACATTGCTACATGCCCTTGTCATCACAATGCTCCATGCTCCTTGAAATCAAAATGATCCATGACCTCTGTCATCACAAAGCTCCAAACACTTGTGATCACAATGTTCCATGAAACTTGTCATCCCAACGCTCCATGATGCCTGTCATCACAATACTCCATGCACTTTTCATCACAATGCTCCATGACCTTTGTCATCACAATTCTCAATACACTTGTCATCACAATGCTCCCTGACACTTGTCGTCAGAATGCTCCTTGAACCCTGTCACGAAAAGGTTCCATGCCTTTTTCAACACAATGCCCCATGCCGTTTTCATCACAATGCTCCACGCCACTGTCAGCAAAAAACTCCACAAGCTTATCATGAGAATGTTCCATGACCCTTGTCATCACAATTCTCCATGCACTTTTCAGCACAATGCTCCCTGACCTTGTCATCTCAATGCTCCAAGCCACTGTCATCACAATGCACCATTAACTTTGTCATCAGAATCCTCCATGACACCTGGCATTACAATGCTCCATGCGATTGTCATCACAATGGGCCATTACATATGTTATCACAATGCTCCCTGACACCTCTCTTCACAATACTGCATGACCTGGTCATCACAATGCTCCATGCCCTTGTCACCACAATGCACCATTCCAACAGTCATCGCAGTAATCCATGAAACTTATTAGACCAATGCTCCATGCCCTTGTCATCAAAATGCTCCATGACCCTTGTAATCACAATGCTCCATGAACTTTTCATCACAATGCTCTTTGTTCCTTGTCATCACAATGCTCTATGCCTTTCTCAGCGCAATGCTCCGTGACCCTTGTCATCACAATGCTCCATGCGCTTGTCAGCACGATGCTCCATGTCACGTGTCATCATAATGCACCATGCGCTTGTCATCACAGTGCTCCACAAGCTTGTCATCACAATGCTCCATAAACCTTGTCATCACAATGCTCCATGCACTTCTCATCAAAATGCTCTCTCACCACAGATATCACAGTTACATCACTATTTGTCACAATACTCACTCACCCCTTTTATCCCAGTGTTCCATGAACCCTGTCATCACAATGCTACATGCACTTATCATCACAATGTTCGATGACACCTGACATCACAAAGCTCCATAACCCCTGTCATCAAAATGCTCCATGACCCTTTTCATCATAATGCTCCATGACCTCTGACATCACAATGTTCCATAACACCTGTCATCAAAATGTTCCATGACACTTTTCATCAAATTGCTCCATGACCCTGTCATCACAATGCTCCCTGCCCTTCTCATTACAATGCACAACGCCCTTGTCTTCAAAATCCTCCATGACCTTTGTCATCACAAAGATCCATGACCCTTGGCATCACAATGCTCCATGTCATTGTCATCACAATCCTCCATGAACACTCTCATCACTTTGCTCCATGCCCTTGTCATCACAAAGCTCCATGACAGATGTCATCAGAATGCTCCATGGCCTTCTCATCACAATGTTCCATGCCCTTGCCGTCACAATGCTCCATTACCCCTGCCATAACAATGCTCCATGACCCCTGCCATTACGATGTTCCGTGGCCCTGTCATCACAGTGCTCCATGACACCTGTCATCACAATGCTCCATGACTTTGTCAGCAAAATGCTACATGACCTTGTCATTACAATGCTCTATGCGCTTGTCATCACAGTACTCCATTTCCATTGTCATCACAATCCTCCATGAACCATGAGAGCACATTGCTTCATGCCCTTGTCATCACAATGCTCCATGCTCCTTGAAATCAAAATGATCCATGTCCTCTGTCATCACAATGCTCCAAACCCTTGTGATCCCAGTGTTCCATAACACTTGTCATCACAATGCTCCTTGATGCCTGTCATCACAAAATTCCATGCCCTTTTCATCACAGTGCTCCATGACATTTGGCATCAAAATGCTCAGTACACTTGTCATCACAATGCTCCCTGACACTTGTCATCAGAATGCTCTTTGAACCCTGTCACGAAAAGGCTCCATGCCTTTTTCATCACAATGCCCCATTCCGTTTTCATCACAATGCTCCGTGACCATTGTCATCAAAATGCTCCATGACTGTGTCTGAAAAATGTTCCATGACCCTTGTCATCCCAATGTGCCATTCGCTTTTCATCACAACGGTCCAGAAAATTTTCATTGCAATGCTCCATAAACCTTGTAATCACAATGCTCCATACACTTCTCATCAAAATGCTCTCTCACCAGAGATATCACAGTGTTCCAACACTTGTTGTCACAATACTCCCTCACTACTGTAATTACAATGTCCCATGACCCCTGTCATCACAATGCTACATCCCTTTATCATCACAATGTTCCATGACCCCTGACATCACAATACTCTATAACCCCTGCCATCAAAATGTTCCAATACACTTTCCATCATATTGCTGAATTACCCTGTCATCAAAATACTCCCTGCACTTATCATCACAATGCACCATGCACTTTTCATCAAAATGCTCCATGACATTTGTCATCACAAAGCGCCATGACACTTGGCATCACAATGCTCCATGAACCCTCTCATCACATTGCTCCATGCCCTTGTCATCACAAAGCTCCATGACACTTGTCATCAAAATGCTCGATGCCCTTCTCATCACAATGCCCCATGACCTTGTCATTACAATCCTTCATGACCCATGTATCACAGTGTTCCATGCCCTTATCATCACAATGCTCTATGCCCACTCTCATCACAATAATCCATGAAACTTATTAGACCAATGCTCCATTCCCTTGTCATCACAAGGCTCCATGCCCTTGTTATCACAATGTTCCATGACCCCTGTCATCACAATGCTCCATGCCTCCATTCATCACAATGCTTCATGACCTTTTTCATCACAATGGTCCATGCCCTCGTCATCAGCAGTCTCTGTGACCCTTTTTACCACAATGCTCCATGAACTTTTCATCACAATGCTCTTTGACCCTTGTCATCACAATGCTCTATGCCTTTCTCAGCAAAATGCTCCATGACCCTTGTCATCACAATGCTCCATACGCTTGTCAGCACAATGTTCCATGACACATGTCATCACAACTCACCCTGCACTTTTCATCACAGGGCTCCACAATCTTCTCACCACAATGCTCCATAAAACTTGTCATCACAATTCTCCATGCACTTCTCATCAAAATGCTCTCTCAACACTGATATCACAATGTTACATCACTATTCATCACAATACTCCCTCACCCCTGTCATCACAATATTCCATGACTTCTGTCTTTGCAATGCTGCATGCACATATCATCACAAAGTTCTATGACCCCTGACATCACAATGTTCCATAACCCCTGTCATCAAAATGCTCCATAACAATTTTCCTCAAAATGCTCAATGACCCCTGACATCACAATGTTCCATAACAACTGTCATCAAAATATTCCATGACTCTTTTCATCAAATTGCTCTATAACCCTGTCATCACAATACTCCCTGCCCTTCTCATCACAATGTACCACGCCCTTGTCATCAAAATGCTCCATGACCTTTGTCATCACAAGGATCCATGACCCTTGGCATCTCAATGCTCCATGCCATTGTCATCACAAAACTCCATGAACCCTCTAATCACAATGCTCCATGCACATTTGCATCTCAATGCTCCATGAACCCTGTCATCAAAATGCACCATGCCCATCATCATAATGCTTCAGGCTATTGTCATCACAATGAAATCAAAATATTTGATGAGCTATCTCATCACAATTCTCCAAATCCTTTTGATCACAATGTTCCATAACACTTATCATCAAAATGTCCCATGACGCTCATCATCACAATTATCCATGGTCTTCTCATCACAGTGCTCCATGAACTCTGTCATCACAGTACTCTATACACTTGTCATCACAATGCTCCCTGACACTTGTCATCAGTATGCTCCTGGAACCCTGTCATGACAAGGCTCCATACCATTTTCATAACAATGATCCATGCCAATTTCATCACAATGCTCCAAGACACCAGTAATCACAATGCTCCATGCCCTTTTCATCACAATGCCCCAAGACCCCTGTAATCACAATTCTCCATGCTCCTTTTCATCAGAATGCTCCATGAGACATGTTATTACAAGGCTCCATGGTCTTCTCATCACAATGCTCCAGGAACTTTTCATCACAGTGCTCCATTCCCTTGTCATCACAATGCTCCATGACCCCTGTCCTCACAATACTTCCTGAACATAATCAGTCCAATTCTCCAGGAACTTCTCATCACAATGCTTCATGATCCCTATCATCACAATACTCCTTGACCACTTTCATCACAACGCTACATGACCCCTGAAAACACAGTGATCCGGGACTCTTGTCATCACAGTGCTCCATTCCCTAGTCATCACAATGCTCCATGAACATTTTCAGCCCAATGCTCCATAACCGTTGTCATCACAATGATCCATGACCTTGTCATCCCAATGCTCCATGACCCCTGTAATCACAATGATCCGTGATGCTTCTCATCACAGTGCTCTATGACCCTTATCATCACAATGCTCCATGCCTGTGTCAGCAAAATGCTACATGACCTTGTCATCAAAATGCTGCATTTGCTTGTCATCACAATACTCCCTTACCATTGTCATCACAATCCTCCATGAATCTTGGGGTCACATTGCTTAATGCCCTTGTCATCCCAATGCTCCATGCTCCTTGAAAACAAAATGATCCATGACTTCTATCATCACAATGCTCCAAACCCTTGTTATCACAAAGTTCCATAACACTTGTCATCACAATGCTCCATGATGCCTGTCATCACAATACTCCATGTCCTTTTCGTCAAAATGCTCTATGATCTTTTTCATCACAATTCTCAATACACTTGTCATCACAATGTTCCCTGACACTTGTCGTCAGAATGCTCCTTGAAACCTGTCATGAAATGGCTTCATGCATTTTTCATCACAATGCTCCATGCCCTTTTCATCACAATGCTCCATGCCATTGTCGTCACAATACTCCACAAGCTTGTCATCAGAATGCTCCATGACTCTTGTCATCACAATGCTCCATGGCCACTGTCATCACAATGCTCCATACCCCTTGTCATTACTGTGCTCCATGACGCTCGTCATCACAATTATCCATGGTCTTCTCATCACAATGCTCTACGCCCTTGTCATCAAAATGTTCCATGACCCTTGTCATCACAATGCTCCATGGCCCCTCTCATCACAATGCTCCATTCCCCTTGTCATTACAGAGCTCCATGACGCTCGTCATCACAATGCTCCATGGTCTTGCCATCACAATGCTCCATTCCCTGGTCATCACAATGCTCCATGTCCCCTGTCATCACAATTCTCCTCGTTCTTGGCATCACTATGCTCCAGGACAGTTCTCATCACCGTGTTACATGATTTGTCATCAAAATTCTCTATGCACTTGTCATCGCAATGCTCCATGACCCCTGTCATAGGAAGCTCCATGTGCTTCTCATCACAATGCTTTATGAACTTGTCATCAAAATTACCAATGGCCCTTGTCATCACAATGCTCCATGCCCTTGTCATCACAATGCTCCATGTCCCTTGTCATCACAATGCTCCAAGCACTTGTCATCAAAATGCTCCATTACATTTGTCATCACAATCCTCCATGACACTTGGCATCACAATGTTCCATTCCATTGTCATCGCAATGGACCATGACATATGTCATCACAATGCTCCCTGAGACCTGTCTTCAAAATACTCCATGACCTTCTCATCACAGTGCTCCATGCCTTGTCATCACATTGCACCATGCCCACTGTCATCACAATAATCCATGAAACATGTCAGGCCAATGCTCCATGCCCCTGTCATCACAATGATCATTGCCTTTTCATCACAAAGCTCTATGACCCCTGTCATCACAATGCTCCGTGACTCCAGTCATCACAATGCTTCATGACCTTTGTCATCACAATGGTCCATGCCCTCGTCATCACAAGGCTCTGTGACCTTTGTCACCAAAATGCTCCATGAAATTTTCATCACAATGCTCGGTGACCCTTGTCATCACATTGCTCTATGCCTTTGTCAGCACAGTGCTCCATGACCCATGTCATCACAATGCGCCATGTGCTTGTCATTACAGTGCTCCACAATCTTGTCATCACAATGCTCCATAAAACTTGTCCTCACAATGCTCCATGCACTTCTTATCAAAATGCTCTATCACGAATGATATCAAAATGTTCCCTCACTAGTCATCACAATACACGCACTCCCCTGTCATCACAATGGTCCACAACACCGTCATGAAAATGTTCCATGACTCCTGACATCACAATGTTCCATAACCCCTGTCATCAAAATGTTCCATGACACTATTCATCACATTGCTCCATGACCCTTTCATCACAATGCTCCCTGCCCATCACAAGAGAATGCACCACACCCTTGTCATCAAAAGGCTCCATGACCTTTGTCATCACAAAACTCCATGACCCTTGGCATCACAATGCTCCATGCCATTGTCATCACAATGCTCCAAAACCTCTCATCACATTGTTCCAAGCCCTTGTCATCACAGGATCCATGATGCTTTTCATCACAATGCTCGATGCCATTCTTCTCACAATGCTCCATGCGATTCTCATTACAATCCTCCATGAACCATGTATCACAGTGTTCCGTGCCATTGTTATCACAATGCTCCTTGCCCCCTCTCATCACAATAATCCATGAAACATTTCAGACCAATGTTCCATGCCCTTTTCATCACAATGATCCAAGACTCCTGTAATCATAATGCTCCATGCCCCTTTTCATCTCAATGCTCCATGAATGCTGTCATCACAATGCACCAAATGTGCATCATCATAATGCTTCATGCTATTGTCATCACAATGAAATCAAAATGCTCTATGACCTCTGTCATCACAATGCTCCAAATCCTTGTGATCACAATATTCCATAACACCTATCATCACAACGCCCCATAACGCTCGTCATCACAAATATCCATGGTCTTCTAATCACAATGCTCCATGACATTTGTCATCACAGTGCTCAATACCCTTGTCATCACAATGGTCCCTGACTCTTGTCATCAGTATGCTCCTTGAACCCTGTCATGACAAGGCTCCATGCCTTTTTCATCACAATGTTACATGCCCTTTCCCTCACAGTGCTCCAAGTCCCCTGTAATCACAATGCTCCATGCCCTTGTCATCACAAAGCTCCATGATGCATGTCATCAGAACGCTCCATGACATTCTCATCCCATTGTTCACTGCCCTTGTCATCACAATGCTCCAAGAGCCCTGTAATCACAATGTTCCATGCCCTTGTCATCGCAAAGCTCCATGATGCATGTCATCAGAACGCTCCATGACATTCTCATCCCAATGTTCCATGCCCGTGTTCACAATGCTCCAAGACCACTGTAATCACAATGATCCATGACCCTTTTCATCAGAATGCTCCATGAGACTTGTCATCACATGGCTCCATGGTCTTCTCATCACAATGCTCCATTACCGTGTCTTCACAATGCTCCTTGACCCCTGTCATCACAATACTCCATGAACATTTTCAGCCCAATGCTCCATGACGTTCTCATCACAATGCTCCATGACCTCTGCCATAACAATTCTCCATGACCACTGTCATCACAACGCTCCATGAACCCTGACAACACAATGATCCGGGAATCTTGTCATCAAAATGCTCCATGCCGTTGTCATCCCAATGCTCCATGAACCCTGTAATCACAATGGTCCATGACGCTTGTCATCACAGTGCTCCATGAACCTTGTCATCACAATGCCTTTGACAGCAAAATGATATATAATCTTGTCATCACAATGCTCCATGTGCTTGTCATCACAATTCTCCATGACCCTTGGGATCATATTGCTTTATGCCCTTGTTATCTCTATCTTGCCTTTCTGGTTTTTACAGATTTTCAGATGTCCTTTTTGACCGGTGGGAAGTGACAATTCTTTGTAGTGTGGATTTGCATTGCACGCTTGCTTGATTGGCCAAAAAGGGCCTATGCCTTTTCTCCTGAATATATTCAGGAGAAAATTCATATGCTGTTTTTGGCCAAGTGCATCATTCTCGAAGTTGTGATGCCTTTCCTGTGCTTTAAAGGTGATTCCAATTTACCTCTTGATATATGTTTTGTGCAATTCCGCCTCATTTTCAAGTCCGCTTTTTTGCCTTCCCTCAACAGATTTTTGGAAGAGAGTAGTCCTTTATAACTCTGCAGGTTTTTTTTTTTTTTTTTTTTTTTTTTTTTTTTTTTTTTTTTTTTTTTTTTTCCCGTACGCGGGCCTCTCACTGTTGTGGCCTCTCCCGTTGCGGAGCACAGGCTCCGGATGCGCAGGCTCAGCGGCCATGGCTCACGGGCCCAGCCGCTCCGCGGCATATGGGATCCTCCCAGACCGGGGCACGAACCCGTATCCCCTGCATCGGCAGGCGGACTCTCAACCACTGCGCCACCAGGGAGGCCCCTCTGCAGGTTTTTGATTTGCTTTGCCCCTGAGCTCCAATTTTCAAATCCCATTTTTGGGAGCTGACCGCAAATCCACAATTTTGCTTCAGGACCTATACTGGTTCCAGGGGTGGCTATACTGGTTCCCTGTGGGTGGCTGAGGCTTTGGTTAATTCTTCTTCCTGACGGGAATTTAGAGTGACATGTGTCCGTCCAAAGGCCTACATCTACTCTCTGATTGGTTCTCCCTCTTCCCTTTCATCCTCTGCACAATTAGCAAACTGTGCGAACCAGGAGGTTATAGGGGATGACTCTCCTAAGTTGGGAGATTGATAGTAAAGTAGTTGGAATGCCAAACTGTAGCACAAGGAGAGGAAAAAGTAGGAGACTTTCAGAAACCTTTCGCCATCACAGGGTGTCCATTCTCTAGGTTTCCCATACATGTTATAACTGTAGTGATATTCCCTTCTACCTGGAAATTTGGGACCCATGGAATGGTGGCATGCATTACTACTTTAAAGGGTCTGCATTTTCTCTCCCAATCTCACCAGTCCTCTCAGTCCCAAGTGTCCAGCCTTATGTCTCATCCAGCTGTCTTTGCAGATAGGGTCATTCTAGGTTTCATCAGAACCCCTGAAGGAATTGTGTAAGAATTTCGCTGTTTTTTGTTTTGTTTTTGAAATTCATTTTTATAATGGGGTTGAGCTGATTTTCACTGACGTGTTTATGCCGGTCTAGACACACTTGATTCCCTTACAGAGGCATATCAGTACATAGGTTTTAAGATTCTTACTAATCAGATATATTCCTCTGTGGGGAATAGGGGTTTTGAGTCCCGTTCACTGAGGAAGGTGTAGGTCTTGTCTATTCTGTATTTGGTTTATGGAATGGTACCTGTGCTAATATCAAACTCTGGTTTTATGCATCACCCCACCTCTCCTTTCCCCTTAAGGAGGCATAAGAGTGTTTTCTAAATGTGAGACGCTGCTCTCTTTCCTAATTCAGTTCATGTGTTGTGATGTTGACATTCCCTCTGTAAGTGATATCTTATGATAAGATTCTTTTTCTGTGTGACTAATTTCCCTTAGAATCATCATACCTAAATCCTCTCATTATGCTGCTACTGGCCTTATGACATTGATTTCACGTCTGAGTGATATTCCGTTGTACAAAATTACCACAAGTTCTTTATGCATTTCTCTTTTTCCTGGGATACTTTAGGTGTACCGAAGTTGAGGTTCTTGTATGCAGAGCAGCCCTAAACTTTGGGGTGCCTGTGTCTTGTTGATATTTAGTCTTCCCAAGTTATATGTCCATGAGTTGAAGTCCCCTTTGCTCGGGGGCTTTGTATTTTAGATGTTTTAGGAAACAGCATACACTTCTTCAGAGTAGCTCTTGGATATTTATACCCCACCCATCAGCGTGACTAGTCTCCCTGTTTTCCATGGCCTCTCCTGCATTTTGGATTTGTACACATTTTTTGGATGGCCTTTCTGAGCAGTGGAAATTGAGACTTCTTTATTGTGCGGATTTGCATTTCCCTCTTGCTTGGTTGGCCAAAAACTCTGTATGTGTTTTTTTCCTGAAGATATTCACGAAACAAACGCATACACCCTTTTGCCCAACTGCATCATTTTAGAAATTCTGCTGCTTTTCATATGCTTTAAATGTGAGTACAATCTACCTTTTGAAATCTGTTTCCTGCAATTCTGCCTCTCATTCAGAACCTCTTCGTTGCCTTACCTGAATATATTTTTGGACGTTGGTTATCATTTATATCTTTGCAGGTCTTTGAATTGTCTGCTCCTGAGCTCCATTTTGCAACTCGCTTTTTTTGTGAGCTGGCCGCCAAACCATTGGATTGATTCCGGCCCTATTCTGGTTCTGGGGAGGCAGGCTGAGCCTTTGGTTAATTCTTCTTCCTAATGGGAAATTAGAGTGACATGTGCCTGTCAAAACTACTACAGCTAATCTCTCATTGGTTCCTCCTCTTCCCATTTATCCTCTGCAAAAATTGCAAACTGTGTGAAACAGGAGGTTAAAGGTGCTGATTCTCCAAGTGGGGAGATTGTTAGTAATGTGGCTGGAAGGGCGAACCCCAGCACCAGGAGATCAAAAATGAGGTGCGTTTTAGACACCTCTCCTGAGCACACGGTGTACATTCATCTCGGTTTTCCAGGCATGTTTTCACTGTCAGAAGATTCCCTTGAAATTGCAGATTTGGGACCCATGGAATGGGTACCAGGCAGTATTACTTTAAAAGGTCTGCATTTCCTCACCCAGCCTCTCTAACATCTCTTAGCGTGCATAGCTTCCAGCCTTATATATCATCCTGCTGTGGGTCTACATGTGTTCAATCCATGTTACATCATAGCCCTTCAACAAAAGTTGTAAGAATTTTTGTCTGTCTCACTGTTTTTATAAATATATTTAAATTTATTTTATATTGGCTATAGCTGATTTTCAAAGCTCTGTTTTTTGCTGCTGTACATCCACTTGATTCATGTACTGTGAGACAACAAGAAATTCTTTCTCAGATGCTTATGATTCATATGTATTATTTTCCAGTGACTTGAGTGGACTGAGTGCTGTTCTTTGAGGTACCGTGTAGGCCTTGCCAGTTATTTAATTTGGTACATGGAATGGTATTTTTGCTAATTTCAACCTCCTGGATAATACCTCACCATTCCCCACCTTTCCCATTTAGCAGCCTTATGTCTATTTTCTACATATTTGACTATGTTTCTGTTTTGTAGTTTATTTCAGGTGTAGCCATTTTTGATTCCACCTTTAAGTGGCATCTTATGATATGTGTCTTTTTCTTTCTGACATGTGTCACTTAGAATGATCGCATGTAACTCCTCCAGAGTTGTTACAACTGGCCTTATTTCATTGATTTCTGGATGAGTAATATTCCACTCTACATAAGTACCCCATCTCTTTTATCCATTTTATCCTTCCAGGGACATTTAGGTTATATCCAAGTGGAGGCCCTTTTTAACAGAGAGGTGGTAAACGTTGGGGTGCCTGTTTTCTGTCATTTTTTGTTTTTCCCAAGGTATACGCCCATGAGTGCAAGTGCCCTATGCTCTGTAGCTCATCTTTTAGATGTTTTAGCAAACACAATACACTTCTCCAGAGTGGCCGTTGGCAAATTACATTTCCACTATCAGCCTCACAGGGCTCCCTTTTCTCCTCACCCTGTCCTGCATTTCTGGTGTTTACACTTTATGTGGATGGCCCTTCTGACTGATGTGAAGTGATACATTTTGTAGTATTGATTTCCAGTGCCCACCTGTTTTGTTGGATAAAAAGTGTGAATGGCCTTTACTTGAATATATTAAGAAAAAAATGCATACGCCCTTTTGGGTCAAGTGCATCATTGGCGATGTTCAGCCCCTTTTCTTGTGCTTTAATGGGGAGACCTTTCTACCTCTTCAAATCTGATTCCTGCCACTCTCCCTTGCTTACAAGGCCTTTTCTGTGACTTTCCTCAAGACATTTTTCAACAATAGATATTTTCAACTCTGGAGTTTCATGAATTTTAGTGCCCCTGAGTTCCATTTTTCAACTTGTGTTTTTGGAAACTCGTCACAAAACAGCAGGATTTCCTCTAGCTCTATTCTCTTTCTGTGGGTAATTCTAGCCTTTGATGAATTTGTCTTCCGGATTGGAAATTAGAGTGGCATGTGCCTGTCCGAACACCTAAGACTTGTCTCTAAATTTTTCTCATCCTTCCGCTTCATCCTCTGGAAAGATTCCAAACTGTGTGCAACAGGATGTTGACGGTGCTGATATCCCCAAGTGAGGAGATTGTTAGGAAAGATGCTGGAGGGGTGAACCCGAGCACCAGGCGATGAGGAGATGAGGTGCCTTTTCCAAACTCTTTCCGGTCAAACGGTGTACCTCCTCAAGGTGTGACAGGCATGTTTTAGCTGTAGGAAGGGTCCCGTGCATGTAAGGAGAACACCAGGGATTTTTCCAAATCAGTGCCTCCCCGAACCCCAAACTGGGGAATTTTTAAGCTACGGCTACACGTATGTCCATTAAGGGCCTTGGGAAATAGGCAGAGCCCAAACTTTAGATGATTGAAATCTTCAGGTTCAGAAGCGCTCACCATCGGCCTTGCTTAGGTTACATTTTATCTGTCATTGATAGATGATGTCAATAAAAATATCGATTCTTTTTCAGATTATTTCCCCTTATAGGTTATTGCAAAATATTCAGTGTAGTTCCCTGTGCTATACAGTAGTTCCTTGTTGATGATCTATTTTACACATAGCAGTGTGTATGTGTTAATCCCAAACTGTTAATTTATCCCTTCTCCAACCTTTCCCATTTGGTAATAATAAATTATAAGATTTTCTACTTCTCAGAAATGGGGGAGCTGAAAGAGAGGTATCCTTTTCAATGGAAAAGCATTCAAAACAAGATTGAAGCTTCAGCCAAGAGTATTCGATGTACAACCATGGAAATAAATCACTTCATTTCTCTAATGTTGACCTGACAAATAAGAGAGACGTCTTCACTGAACTTGCTTATAGTAAAGTGATGGAAATATCAAATGTAAGTCTTAGAAACATCTTATTTTACCCGAGCATTATACACTGCTCTATGTTAACTACAGTTTGGCTCACACATCTGTTCATTGAAGTTACAAAGTTCTCAATTTCTGTTACTGATCATCCAGAGGGGACCCCAACAGAAGTCCCCGCGCCCAGTGTCATTGGAGCCAACAGATCAAGACTGAGTTTGGTTCAGAAGCAAAGGAAACATTATTTTGAAAACCGAATGGAGAGGTGAGAGTGTGCACTCCCCCACGGGCTGTGGGCTGGGATGCTGAGTAGGGATCCCGGCAGCGTCAGTGGGAGTTAGGGGATGGAGGTCTCGAGGGCTGGGTTGGCTGCAGCTCAGGCTCTATGCCGTGCAGTCTGCATGGGACTCCGCTAGCTGAGGTGTCGACCCAGCCATTCTGGACTAGGAAGTCGGGTCTGAAGTGCCGGGTGTGGGACCTCTGCATGTGGAACCATAGGAGCATGTGAAATTAGACAAAGCACAAAGGAAAAACAGGTTAGACTTTATTTTATTGCCCAGATTCTCTTTTTATCTCCCAGGAATTTTTAATGAACGTTGCCAGAGACGAACACCTCCTCTGCTTTTTGTTCCGTTCCTCTTTCTTGGGGTGTTGAGGGTGAAGACCCCTCTTTTGTAACTGCTTCATGCTGTGGTGGGAGCCCTGATACCTAGGGGGAGGGGCAAAACGTCTCCCCACCAGCCTCCAGGTGAGGTTGATTGTCCCAAATCCTGCTGCCTCACTTCTCGTCCGCCTGTGCACCAGCATTGGAAGTGTTATAGATTCTAATGACCTTTAAGGGTCCAGGAAAGAGATGCGCAGAGATGCTGTTGTGGCAGGTTTCACCCCACCCCACATTTGTTCAGTGACATTAGGCTGACTTTTTTGCCAGCCTAGATGCTCTGACCAGTAGTCTGTGCTTTCTTTAATTAGGTCCCTGAATTAATGTACAAACAGCACCATGTGTCAGAGCCCTGCCTGTGCAACACCCAGACAGTCCAGGGTCAGTGGTGATCCAGGACCATGACGTCCACTGAGTCAACGGCCTTTAGAAGTAGCCAGCAGTCCAGCCGGCCATATTGGCCACCATCATCGTGGTGTCTGTAGGGTTTTCTATGGTGAAAGCGTGATATACGTTTCCCCCGCCAAGCTTATTAGCTCCCCTCTGGGTGCAGTAAGTCCTGCAAGCAGTAGTCTGCTCCTTCGGGGCACAGTCTTCTTCTTTTTTGAGAGAAACTCCAGGTCAAGTGATGGTCACACGAGTCATCTTGGGGGCCTGTTGCCCCCATTTGTCTCTCTGGAGGTTGGAGTGGGAGGGCCTCCTCACTCGAGGTCAGTGTGTCCACAGAGCGACCCCTGCAACTTCAGGACATGATGGGTGGTTAGGATCACCGCGTGGGGTCCTATTCCCTTAGGAGGGAGCTGGACTTGTGGGCTGCTGATTTCCAGCTTTTTAGATACCCCAGTATCCTGGCCTGATGAGTCAGTGGGCAAAGCCCTTGGTGACCATAGTTTATCATACCTGAAGGGCATTCTTGTGTTGCTCCATTTCAAGTGGTCCCTTTTTTTGCACTAAGTCTCCAAGGGCGATTAACCTTTGACCGGGTATGTAAAGGTCAAAGGGTTTAGCTAAATTAGTGAGTTCCTGGGCAAGGATCTGAATTGACTGCTCTTTCCATTCTTGAAAGGCTGCTTCTGGATTCTATTCAAAAGGATCATCTTTTCGTGTCAGTGTTTCAGGTAGAGGCCCAGCTATTAGACTGTAGTTAGGGATCCAGATGCAGAAAACCTTGGCCTCCCCAGGAACCCCTAAGCTGTCTTCTAGTTTTAGAAAAGGTAAGGCTGCAAATGGCTTGTTCCCTATCCTGGGATGCATTTCTCTGAATATCTGTGAGAATGAAGCCCAGGCAAGTCACCTGAGCCTGGGATATTTGAGCCTTTTTCTTGGACACCTTCTATCCTTTCTTGGCTATGTAGTTCCGAGGCGTCTTTAGTAGGCCTGGCAATCAGAATGGCATCTGCATATTGAAGGAGGGTTCCCTTTTACAGAGGTAGAACGTTTAGGTCTTTAGAGGACATTTCCCCAATGATGGTGTGGGTATTTTTGAACCATTGGGGCAGGACGGCCCAGCATTATTGGTTTTGTTGCATGTTATGTCCTGCCACTCACAAGCCAAAAATTCTTGTGACTCTGAGATGAATGGAATACAGAAGAAGGCATCATTGAAGTGTAATACAGAATGCCATGGCCTGGTGGATGGTAGAATGAGCAGCAGGGTTTAGGAAATAGGATCTACTAGATGTAGATCCTCGGTGGCTTCACTGACTGTCCTGATATCCTTTACCAGGTCTCCAGCAGCCCATGGGGCTCTCGTGGTCAGGCCAATCCCAGGATATGGAGCTCACCTGGGCTGCATCCCGCACCCCACAGCCCACGGGGCTCTCGTGTTCAAATCCCTCCCAGGGTATGGAGCTCACCTGTGCATCTACCCAGCAGCCCATGGGGCTCTCATAGTCAGGCCCTTCCCAGGATACGGAACTCCCCTTGGCAGGTACCCCAGCAGGGCTGGACACACAGGAACTGTGCACATAGCCCACCTTGCAGAGAACCCCCAGCTCACCTGTCGCTCACAGCTGACACAGAACACCTCAGAGCAGGACTTGAACTAACAAACAATAGCTCTGACAGGTCAGTGACCCTGTCTATCACTCTGTGCAGCCTCTCTCTGCCTGGTCTTCCAGACACTTCCACTGCAGCCAGGGCACCAGGCCTCTGTCTCCACCCACCATCACTCCTCTCCCTGACTCCTGGGTTCCTCTCATTAGGATAGGGTCTTTTTGAAGTTGTTTTCCACTCATGGACCAGATAAAATGATAAGAAAACAAGCCGCAGCTGCAGCCCCATGTCTAGCCTGACTCTCAAGGCCCACAACTGTTCCTTGGGACTGACCCCTTTAGCAAGGTTCATTTTCTGCAACTGTGAGCCCCTGAGGGGTGAGGTTTGGCTGATTTGGGCAGCCTGACACTGCCTGCCAGCCCCCACCCCACAGGTGTGCCTGGGTTGAGGTCAATATAAACACCTCTCCAGTCAGCAAGAGCACCTGTAGCTGTGCCTGACGCTATATTCTCTGACCCGTCAGCAGTTTCGGGGCTGGGGTGGTGGGAAGGAGTGAGGGGCCGTGGCTTTGTGGGTGGCCCAGTGTGATTTGGGCTCTGCTGGACTTTCTGCAGGAGTTGCCAGGCTGCCACCTGCTAAAGAAGAGGATGTGTCACCCATACCTGCCACTGGAATTTCTCCCCAGGCAGAGGTGAGGAAGTAAAAAAGCAGTGGGGGCTGTGGCAGGAGGGGTATCTCAGGCAGGGAAATGGAAAGATTCCAGAAGAGCATCTGGGGCCAGGACCATCCTGGCTGGCCTGCAGGCACCAAGTCGGCTTGCGTGCTCTCGCTAGTGTGGCTCCACAGCCCTTCCTGTAGGCTTGCAAGTGCTTGTATATATTCAGGTGTTTTACCTGGAAAGGGTGGGAAGAGTTCAGCTGCAGCAGGACTGGGGATCAGCTCACATTTACTCACAGACCCCTCGACACAGTCCCCCAGCTTTGCAATGAGGATGCTCCTTGTGGGGGGGAGCACTGCTGACGGCATGGGAGACGATTTCCCACCTCTGACCAACTTAAGAATTTTTTACCACTGGAGCAAGTGCCCTGATACAATTTTCCTCTGTATAACTGGTGAGTTCTATTTTTTTTTTTTTTGGTTCAAGTTAGATTTTATTTATTCCTCTTTTTTTTAATTTGGAGATATATACATGGAAATAATGCATTAATATAAAGACGTCTATGTGAAGGGAAAAACTTTTTTTCTGTTTTATTTTATTAAATGTTATTTATTTATTTTTATTTTTTTTAAATTTATTTCTTTTATACCGCAGGTTCTTATTGGATATATATTTTATACATATAAGTGTGCACATGTGAATCCCAGTCTCCCAATTCATCCCACCACCACCCTCACATGGCGTTCCCTCCTTGGTGTCCATATGTTTGTTCTCTACATCTGTCTCTATCTCTTCCCTGCAAACTGGTTCATCTGTACCATTTTTCTAGGTTCCACATATATGCATTAATATACAATATTTGTTTTTCTCTTTCTGACTTACTTCACTCTTTATGACAGTCTCTAGGTCCATCGAGGTCTCTACAAATGATCCAATTTCATTCCTATGTATGACTGAGTAATATTACGTTGTATATTTGTACCACGTCTTTATCCATTCGTCTGTCTGTGGGCACTTAGGTTGCTTTCATTACCTGTCTATTGTAAATAGTGCTGCAGTGAACATTGTGGTGAATGTGTCTTTTTGATTTATGGTTTTCTCTGGGTATATGCCCAGTAGTGGGATTGCTGGATTATATGGTAATTCTATTTTTAGTTTTTTAAGGAACCTCCATACTGTTCTCCATAGAGACTGTATCGATTTACATTCCCACCAATAGTGGAATAAGGTTCCTTTTCTCCACACCCTCTCCAGCATTTGTTGTTTGTAGATTTTGTGATGATGCCCATTCTAACAGGTGTGACGTGATACCTCATTGTAGTTTCGATTTCCATTTCTCTAAAAATTATTGATGTTCAGCAGATTTTCATGTGTGTACTGGCCATCTCTATGTCTTCTTGGAAGAAATGTCTATTTAGATCTTGCATTTTGTATTGGGTTGTTTGTTTTATTAATATTGAGCTGCATGAGCTGTTTATATATATTGGAGATTAATCATTTGTCCATTGATTCATTTGCAAATATTTTCTGCCATTCTGAGGGTTGTCTTTTCGTCTTGTTTGTAGTTTCCTTTGCTTTGCAAAAGCTTTTACATTTCATTAGTCACATCTGTTTAGTTTTCTTTTTTATTTCATTACTATAGGAGGTGGATCAAAAAAGATCTTGCTGTGATTTACGTCAGAGTATCCTTCGTAAGTTTTCCTCTCAGAGTTTTATACTGTCTGGTCTTACATTAAGGTCTCTAATTCATTTTGAATATATTTTTATGTATGGTGTTGGGGAGTGTTCTAATTTCATTCTTTTACATGTAGCTCTCCATATTTCCCAGCACCAATGATTGAAGAGACTGTCTTATCTCCATTGTATAGTCTTGCTTCCTTTGTCATAGATTAGTTGACCATAAGTGTGTAGGTTTATCCTTGGGCTTTCTTTTTATTTTTTTCCTTTTACACTTTTATTGGAGTATTATTGCTTTACAATGGAGTGTTCGTTTCTGCTGTATAACAAAGTGAATCAGCTATACATATACAAATATCACCAGATCCCCTCCCTCTTGCATCTCCCTCCCACACTCCATATCCCACCCCTTTATGTGGTCACAAAGCACCGAGCTGATCTCCCTGTTCTATGTGGCTGATTCTCAGTAGCTATCGGTGTTACATTTGGTAATGTATTTATGTCCATGCTACTCTCTCACTTCGTACGAGCTTACCCATCCCCCTTCCGGTGCCCTCAAGTCCTTTCTCTATGTCTGTGTCCTTAATCCTGTCCTGCCACTAGGTTCTTCAAAATCTTTTTCTTTTCTTCATTAGATTCCATATATCTCTGTTAACATACAGTATTTGTTTTTCCCTTTCTGACTTACTTCACTGTGTAGGACAGATTCTAAGTCCATCCACCTCAGTACAAATAACTCAGTTTTGCTTCTTCTTATGGTTGAGTAATATTTGATTGTATATATGTGCCAGATGTTCTTTATCCATTTATCTGTCGATGGACACTTAGGTTGCTTCCATGTCCTGGCTAATGCAAATAGAGCTGCAATGAATATTTTTGTACATAACTCTTTTTGAATTATGGTTTTCGCAAGGCAAATGCCCAGTACTTGGATTGTTGTGTCATATGGTACTTCTATTGTTAGTTATTTAAAGGAACCTCCGTACTGTTCTCCCTAGTGCCCATATCAATTTACATTCCCAACCACAGTGCGAGTGTGTTCCATTTTCTCCAATAAAGGCCTCTCCAGCATTTATTGTTTTGTAGATTTTTTTGATGATTGCCACTCTGACTGCTGTGAGGTGATACCTCAGGGTAGTTTTGATTTGCATTTCTCTAATGATTAGTGATGTTCAGCATCCTTTCATGTGTTTCTTGGTAATCTGTATATCTTCTTTGGAGAAATGTCTATTTAGGTCTTCTGCCCGTTTTTGGATTGGGTTGTTTGTTTTTGTGATATTGAGCTACATGTGGTGCTTGTAAAGTTTGGAGATTAATCCTTTGTCAATTGCTTCATTTGAAAATAGTTTCTCCCATTCTGAGTGTTGTTTTTGCATCTTGTTTATGTTTTCTTGTACTGTGTAAAAGCTTTTAAGTTTCATTAGGTCCCATTTGTTGATTTCTGTTTTTATTTCCATTTCTCTAGGAGGTGGGTCCAAAAGGATCTTGCTGTGATTTATGTCATAGAGTGTTCTGCCTATGGTTTCCTCTAAGTGTTTTATAGTGTCTGGTCTTATATTTAGATCTCTAATCAATTTAGAGTTTATTTTTGTGTATGGTGTTATGGAGTGTTCTAATTTCATTCTTTTATGTGTAGGGGTCCCTTTTTCCCAGCACCAATTACTGAAGAGACTGTCTTTTCTCCATTGTATATCCTTAGCTCCTTTGTCATAGATGAGATAGCCATAGGTATGTAGGTTTATCTCTGGGCTTTCTGTCCTGTTCCATTGATCTGTGTTTATGCCAATCTACATACACTTGATTCCATTATGGAGACATATAAATACATAGGTTTCAAGGTTATTACCAGTCAGATATATTCCTCTTCAGTGAATAGGGTGTTTTGTGTCCAGTTCATTAAGAAAGGAGTAGGTCTTGTCTATTACATATTTGGTATATGGAATAGGATCTGTGCTAATTTCAAACTCTGCTTTTACACATCACCCCACGTCACCTTTCCCCTTAAGGAGGCATAAGTGTGTTTTCTAAATGTGTAACTCTGTTCTCTTTTGAAATTCAGTTCATGTATAGCCATGTTTACATTTCCTCTATAAGTGATATATTACAATAAGTTTCTTTTTCTTTGTGGCTCATTTCACTTAGCATCATCGTACCTAAAGTCACTCATTATGCTGCTATTGGCCTTATGACATTTATTTTATGTCTGAGTGACATTCCATTGTATATAAGTACCACAACATCTATATCCATTTTTTTTTCCTTTCCTGGGATATATAAAGTGTACCTAAGTCGAGGTTCTTGTAAACAGAGCAGCCCTAAACTTTGGGCTGGCTGTGTGTTGTGGATTTTTAGTTTTCCCAAAATACACGCCCATGAGTGGAAGTGTGCTATACTCTGTAGCTCTGTTTTAGAAAACAACATACAGTTCTCCAGAGAGGCTGTTGGCAATTTACATCCTGTCCATCGGCGTAACCAGGCTCCCTTTTCTCCATGGCCTGTCCTGCATTTGTGGTTTTTACACTATTTTGGATGGCCCTTTTGACTGGATGTAAGGGACACTCCTCTGTAGTGTGTACTTGCAATGCCTGATGGCTTGCTTAGCCAGAAAGTGCATATGCATTTTTTCCCGAATATATTCAAGAAAATACACATAATCCCTTTTCAGCCAAGGGCAACATTGTCGAAATTCTGTCGCTTTTCATGTGCTTTAAAGACGACTCCAATCTACCTCTTGAAATCTGTTTCCTTCAATTCTGCCTTGCATTCAAATCCTCTTCACTGCCTTTCCTCAATATATTTCTGGATGATAGTTGTCCTTTATAATTCTGCAAGTTTGTGAATTGCTGTGCCCCTGATTTCCATTTTACAACTCGCCTATTTGTGAGCTTGCTGCAATACCGCAGGATGGCTTTAGGCCATAGACTGGTTCCGGGGCTTCAGTCTGAGCCTTTGGTTAATTCTTCTTCCTGATGGGAAACTAGAGTGACATGTGCCCATCCAAACACCTACAGCTAATCTCTCATTTATTTCCCCTCTTCCTGTTCATCCTCTGCACAGTTTGCAAACTGTGCATAATGGGATGGTATAGGCGCTGACACTCCAAGTGGGGAGATTTTGAGTAATGCAGATGGAATGGCGAAGCCGAGCATGACAAAAGGAAAAATGAGGTACCTTTTAGAAAACTTTCCCAATTACACAGTGTACCATCCACTGGGTTTCCCATGCATGTTTTAACTGTAGGAAGATTCCCTTAAACCTGGAGAGTTTGGACCACTAGAATGGGTAGCACACAGTATTGCTCTAAGTGGTGTTCTTTTGCTCACACAACCTCAGCAATCTTGTCAGCCCCAAGTGTCCAGTCTTATGTCTCATCCAGCTGTGGGTGTAAAGGTGGTCAATCTAGCTTGCATCACAGGCCCTGAACGTAATTTTTAAGACTTTCTCTCTGTTTTTGCATTTTGCTTTTGAAATTTATTTTTATAAGTGGGTTTAACTGAATTTCAGTGCTGTGTTCATGCCGTTATACACACACATGATTCCTTTATGGAGACATGAGAATACATATGTTTTAAAATACTTAGAGTCAGGCATATTCCTCTGCAATGAATAGGGGGTGTTGAGTCCAGTTCATTGTGCCGGGAGTAGGTGTTGTCTATTACATACATGGTTTATATAACGGTATCTGTGCTAATTTAAATCTGTGGTTTTATTCATCACCCCACCTCGGCTTTCCCATTAAGCAGGCAAAAGATGTTTTCTAAATGTGTGACTCTGTTGTGTTTGTAATTCAGTTCATGTGTAGTCATGTGTACATTCCCGCTATGAGTGATAACTTATGATAAGATTAGTTACGCTGTAAACTTTCCTAACTCAGTTCATGTGTAGCCATGTTTACAGGACCTTCATAAGTGATATCTTATGATAAGTTTCTTTTTCTGTGTGACTTATTTCACTTAGAATCATTGTACCTGAATCCACTCTTTTTGCTGCTACTGGCCTTATGACATTGATTTCTTTGCTGAGCGATATTCCATCGTACGTAAGTAACACAATATCTTGAACCATTTTTGTCTTTCCTGGGATACTTAAGGTGTACCCAAGTTGAGGTTCTTGTAAGCAGTGCAGCGCTAAATTTTAGGGTGGCTCTGTCTTATTGATTTTCAGTTTTCCCAAGGTATATTCCCTAGACTGGAACTGCCCTTGGCTGTGTAGTTCTGTTGTTTACTTGTTTTAGGAAACACAATTCACTCCTCCAGAGAGGCAGTTGGCAACTTACATCCCGCCCATCAGCATAACAAGGCTCCCTGATCTCCAGTGCCTGTCTTGCCTTTCTGGTTTTTACACATTTTGTGGATGTCCCTTTTGACCGGTGGGAAGGGATACTTCTTTGTAGTGCAGATTTGCATTGCTGCTTGCTTGCTTGGCCAAAAATGGCGTATGCATTTTCTCCTGAATATACTCAGGAGAAAACGCATACGCCCTTTTTGGCCAAGTGCATCATTGTCGAAGTTGTGCCCCTCTTCCTGTGCTTGAAAGGTGATTCCAACGTACCTCCTGAAATCTGTTTCCTGCTATTCTGCCTCGTTTTAAAGTCCGCCTCTCTGACTTCCCTCAAAAGATTTTTGGACGATAGTTTTCCTCTATTTCTCTGCCAGTTTGTAAATTGCTGTGCCCCTGAGCTCCATTTTTCAACTCGTTTTTGTGAGCTGACAGCAAATACAAAATTATGGTTCAAAACCTATTCTGGTTCCCGGGGGGTGGCTGAGACATTGGTTAATTCTACTTCCTGCCAGGCAATTAAAGTGACATGTACCTGTCCAAATGCCTAACAGCTACTCTCTCATTGGTTCTCCCTCTTCCCTTTCATCCTCTGCCAAATTGGCAACCTGTGCGAACCAGGAGGTTTTACAGGCTATCGTTCAAAGTTGGGAGATTGATAGTAAAGCCGTTGGAAGTTCAAACTGGAGCACAAGGAGAGGGACTATATGTTGAGTTTTAGAAACATTTCATATTCAAAGTGTGTACATTCTCTAGGTTTCCCGTAAATGTTATGGCTGTAGTAATATTCCCTTACACATGGAGAGTTGGGACACATGGAATGGGTGCCACATATTATTGCTTTAAAGGGTCTGCATTTGCTCACCCAGTCTCACCAAACCTCTCAGTCTCAAGTGTCCAGCTTTATGCCACATCCTGCTCTCGTTGTAGGTAGGGTCATTCCATGTTTCATCAGAGCCCCTGAAGGAATTGTAAAGATTTTCCCTGTTTTTTTGTATTGTATTTGAAATTTCTTTTTTTACTGGGTTTGAGCTGATTCTCACTGTCATGTTTATGCCAGTTTAGACACACTTGATTCCCTTACGGTGACATATCAATACATAGGTTTTAAGATTCTTACTAGTCAGATATATACCTCTGCGCAGAATATTGGGTTTTGCGTCCCTTTCACTGATGAAGGTGTAGGTCTTGTCTATTCCGTATTTTGATTTTGGAATGGTACTTGTACTAATATCAAACTCTGGTTCTATGCATCACCCCACCTCTCCTTCCTCCTTAAGCAGGCATAAGTGTGTTTTCTAAATGTGAGACGCTGTTCCCTTTCCTAACTCAGTTCATGTGTAGCCATGTTACAGAAAATTCATAAGTGCTATCTTATGATAAGTTTCTTTTTCTGTGTGACTTATTTCACTTAGAATAATCGTACCTGAATCCATTCATTTTCCTGTTACTGGCATTATGACATTGATTTCATGGCTGAGGGATAATCCATCGTACATAAGTACCACAATTTTTTGAATCATTTTTATCTATCCTGGGATATTTAGAGAGTACTCAATTTGAGATTCTTGTAAGTAGTGCACCCTAAATTTTGGGGTGGCTCTATCTTATTGATTTTCAGTTTTCCCAAGGTATATTCCATAGAATGGAAGTGCCCTTGGCTCTGTAGCTCTGTTGTTTACTTGTTTTAGGGAACACAATGCACTCCTCCAGAGAGGCAGTTGGCAATTTACATCCCGCCCATCAGCATAACAAGGCTCCATGTTCTCCAGGGCCTCTCTAGGATTTCTGGTTTTTACACATTTTGTGGATGTCCCTTTTGACAGGTGGGAAGTGACACTATTTTGCTGTGCAGATTTGCATTGCCCGCTTGCTTGCTTGGCCAAAAAGGGCGTATGCGTTTTCTCCTGAATATATTCAGGAGAAAACGCATACGCCCTTTTTGGCCAAGTGCATCATTTTCTAAGTAGTGCCCCTCTTCCTGTGCTTTACAGGTGATTCCAACGAACCACTTGAAATCTGTTTCCTGCTATTCTGCCTCGCTTAGAAGGTCGCCTCGTTGCCTTCCCTTAACAGATATTTTGGACGATAGTTGTCCTTTATTACTGTGCCAGTTTGTGAATTGCTGTGCCCTTGAGCTCCATTTTCTAACTCGTTTTTTGTGAGCTGACCGCAAGTCCAAAATTTTGGTTCCGGACCTATACTTGTTCATGGCCGGTGGCTGAGACTTTGGTTACTTCTTCTTCCTGCCGGGCATTTAGACTGACATGTGCCCATCAAAATGCCTAACAGCTACTCTTTCATTGGTTCCCCCTTTTCCCTTTCATCCTCTTCCAAATTGGCAACCTGAGCAAACCAGGTGGTTAAAGGGGCTGTCTCTCCAAGTTGGGAGATTGATAGTTAAGCAGTTGGAAAGTCAAACCGGAGCACCAGGAGAGGGACAGTTAGTTGTGTTTTAGAAACCTTTCATATTCACGGTGTGACCATTCTCTTGGTTTCCTGTACATTTTATAGCTGTAGTAATATTCCCTTCAACATGGAGAGTTGGGAACCATGGAATTGGTGCCACACATTATTGCTTTGAAGGGTCTGCATTTGCTAACCCAAATTCACCCATCCTCTCAGTCCCAAGTGTCCAGCCTTATGCCACATCCAGCTGTCATTGTACACAGGGTCATTCAAGATTTCATCAGAGACCCTGAAGGAATTGTAAAGAATTTCCCTGTTTTTTGTTTTTGTTTTTTTTTTTGTTGTTTTTTGTTTTTGCTGTACGCGGGCCTCTCACTGTTGTGGCCTCTCCCGTTGCGGAGCACAGGCTACGGACACACAGGCTCAGCAGCCATGGCTCACGGGCCCAGCCCCTCCGTGGCATATGGGATCCTCCCAGACCGGGGCACGAACCCGTATCCCCGGCATCGGCAGGCGGACTCTTAACCACTGCGCCACCAGGGAGGCCTTGTTTTTTTGTTTTTGAAATTCCTTTTTATAGTGGGTTTGAGCTGATTCTCACTGCCGTGTTTATGCCAGTCTAGACACAATTGTTTCCCTTACGGATATATATCAATACATAGGTTTTAAGATCCTTACTAGTCAGATATATTCCTCTGTGTGAAGTATGGGGTCTTGATAACCTTTCAGTGAGGAAGGTGTAGATCTTGTCTATTCTGTATTTGGTTTCTGGAATGGTGCCTGTACTTATATCAAACTCTGTTTTATGCAACACCCCACCTCTCCTTCCCCCTTAAGCAGTCGTAAGAGTGTTTTCTAAATGTGAGACTCTGTTCTCTTTCCTAACTCAGTTCATGTGTAGCCATGTTTACAGGATTTTCATAAGTGATATCTTATGATAAGATTCTTTTTCTGTGTGACTTATTTCACTTAGAATCATCATACCTGAATCCATTCATTTTGCTGCTACTGGTCTTTTGACATTGATTTCATGGCTGAGGGATATTCCATCATAACGTAAGTACCACAATTTTTTGAACCATTTTTATATTTCACGGAATATTTAAGGTGTACCCAAGTTGAGGTTCTTGTCAGCAGTGCAGCGTTAAATTTTGGGGTGGCTCTGTCTTATTGATTTTCAGTTTTCCCAAGGTATATTCCCTAGACTTGAAGTGCCCTTGGCTCTGTAGCTCTGTTGTTTACTTGTTTTAGGGAACACAATGCACTCCTCCAGAGAGGCAGTTGGCAATTTCCATGCTTTCCTTCAGCATAACAAGGCTCCTTGTTCTCCAGGGCCTGTCTTGCCTTTCTGGATTTTACACATTTTTCCGATGTCCCTTTTGACTGGTGGGAAGTGATACTACTTTGTAGTGCAGATTTGCATTGCCCGCTTGCTTGCTTGGCCAAAAAGGGCGTATACGTTTTCTCCTGAATATATTCAGGAGAAATCACATACGCACTTTTTGGCCAAGTGCATCATTGTCGAAGTTGTGACACCCTTCCTGTGCTTTAAAAGCGATTCAAACGTACCTCTTGAAATCTGTTTCCTGCTATTCTGCCTCGCTTTCAAGTCCACCTCGTTGCCTGCCCTCAACAGATTTTTGGACGATAGTTGCCCTTTGTTACTCTGCCAGTTTGTGAATTGCTGTGCCCCTGAGCTCCATATTTTAACTCGTTTTTTCTGAGCTGAACGCAAGTCCAATATTTTGGTTCAGGACCTATACTGGTTCCCGGTGGGTGGCTGAGACTTTGGTCAATACTTCTTCCTCCCGGGAAATAAGAGTGACATATGCCGGTCCAAATACCTAACAGCTACTCTCTCATTGGTTCTCCCTCTTCCCATTCATCCTCTGCAAAATTGGCAACGTGTGCGAAACAGGAGGTTAAAGGTGTTGTCTCTCCAGGTTCAGAGATTGATAGTAAAGCAGTTGGAAAGTCAAACCGGTGCGCCAGGAGAGGGAATATTCGTTGAGTTTTAGAGACCTTTCATATTCACAGTGTGTCCATTCTCTAGGTTTCCCATATAAGTTATAGCTGTAGTAATATTCCCTTCAACCTGGAGAGTTGGGACCCATGGAATGGTTGCCATGCATTATTGCTTTAAAGGGTCTGCCTTTGCTCAACCAATCTCACCAATCCTCTCAGTCCCATGTGTCCAGCCCTATGCCACATCCAGCTGTCGTTGTACATAGGGTCATTCCAGGTTTCATCAGAGACCCTGAAGGAATTGTAAAGAATTTCCCTGTTTTTTTGTTTTGTTTTTAAAATTCCTTTTTATAGTGGGTTTGAGCTGATTCTCTCTGCCATGTTTATGCCAGTCTAAAACACTTGATTCCCTTACAGAGACATATCAATACATAGGTTTTAAGATTCTTACTAGTCAGACATATTCCTCTGTGGGAAATTTGGGGTTTTGAGTCCCATTCACTGAGGAAAGTGTAGGTCTTGTCTATTCCATAGTTGGTTTATGAAACGGTACATGTGCTTATATCAAACTCTGGTTTTATGCATCACCCCACCTCTCTTTCCCCCTTAAGCAGGCATAAGAGTGTTTTCTAAATGTGAGACTCTCTTCTCTTTCCTAACTCAGTTTATGTGTAGCCATGTTTACAGGATCTACATAAGTGATATATTATGATAAGTTTCTTTTTCTGTGTGACTTATTTCACTTAGAATCATCGTACCTGAATCCACTCATTTTGCTGCTACTGGTGTTATGACATTGATTTCATGGCTGAGGGATATTCCATCGTACGTAATTACCACAATTTTTTGAACCATTTTTATATTTCCTGGGATATTTAAGGTGTACCCAAGTTGAGGTTCTTGTAAGCAGTGCAGCCCTAAATTTTAGGGTGGCTCTGTCTTTTTGATTTTCAGTTTTCCCAAGGTATATTCCCTAGACTGAAGTGCCCTTGGCTCTGTAGCTCTGTTGTTTACTTGTTTTAGGGAACACAATGCACTCCTCCAGAGAGGCAGTTGGCAATTTACATCCCGCCCATCAGCATAACAAGGCTCCCTGTTCTCCAGGGCCTGTCTTGAATGTATGGTTTTTAACCTTTATGTGTATGTCCCTTGTGACAAGTGGGAAGTGATACTTCTTTGTAGTGCAGATTTGCATTGCCTGCTTGCTTGCTTGGCCAAAATGTGTGTATGCGTTTTCTGCTGAATATATTCAGGAGAAAACGCATACGGCATTTTTGGCCAAGTGCATCATTGTCGAAGTTGTGCTCCTCTTCCTGTGCTTTACAGATGATTCCAACGTACCTCTTGAAATCTGTTTCCTGCTATTCGGCCTCATTTTCAAGTCCGCTTCGTTGCCTTCCCTCAACAGATTTCTGGACGATAGTTGGCTTTTATTACTATGCCAGATTGTGAATTGCTCTGCCGCTGAGCTCAATTTTTCAACTCGTTTTTTGTGAGCTGAATGCAAGTACAAAGTTTTGTTTCAGGAGCTATACTGGTTCCCAGTGGGTGGTTGAGACTTTGGTTAATTCTTCTTCCTGTCGGGAAATTAGAGTGACATATGCCCGTCCAAATTCCTAACAGCTACTCTATCATTGGTTCTCCCTCTTCCCTTTCATCCTCTGCCAAATTGGCAAACTGTGAGAACCAGGAGGTTAAAGGGGCTGTCTCTCCTAGTTGGGAGATAGATAGTAAAGCAGTTGGAAAGTCAAACAGGAGAACCAGGAGAGGGACTATTCGTTGTGTTTTAGAGACAATTCGTATTCACAGTGTGTCCATTCTCTAGGTTTCCCGTACATGTTATAGCTGTAGTAATATTCCCTTCAACCTGGAGAGTTGGGACCCATGGAATGGGTGCCATGCACTATTGCTTTAAAGGGTCTGCATTTGCTCACCCAATCTCACCAATCCTCTCAGTACCAAGTGTCCAGCCTTATGCCTCATCGAGCTGTCATTGTAGACAGGGACATTCCATGTTTCATCAGAGACCATGAAGGAATTGTAAAGAATTTCCCTGTATTTGTTTTGTTTTTGAAATTCCTTTTTATTGTGGGTTTGAGCTGATTCTTGCTGCCATGTTTATGCCAGTCTAGACACACTTGATTCCCTTACGGAGACATATCAATACATAGGTTTTAAGATTCTTACTAGTCAGATATATTCCTCTGCAAGAAATATGGGGTTTTTAGTCCCTTTCACTGAGGAAGGTATAGGTAGGTCTTGTCTATTCCATAGTTGGTTTTAGGAAAGGTACTTGTGCTTATATCAAACTCTGGTTTTATGCATCACCCCACTTCTCCTTCTCCCTTAAGCAGGCATAAGAGGGTTTTCTAAATGTGAGAATCTGTTCTATTTCCTAACTCAGTTCATGTGTAGCCATGTTTACAGGATCTTCATAAGTGATATCTTATGATAAGTTTCTTTATCTGTGTGACTTATTTCACTTGGAATCATCGTACCTGAATCCACTCATTTTGCTGCTACTGGTTTTATGACATTGATTTCATGGCTGAGGAATATTCCATCATACGTAAGTACCACAATTTTTTGAACCACTTTTATCTTTCCTGGGATATTTAAGGTATACCCAAGTTGAGGTTCTTGTAAGCAGTGCAGCCCTAAATTTTGGTGTGGCTCTGTCTTATTCATTTTCAGTTTTCCCAAGGTATATTCCCTAGACTGGAAGTGCCCTTGGCTCTGTAGCTCTGTTGTTTACTTGTTTTAGGGAACACAATACACTCCAACAGAGAGGCAGTTGGCAATTTACATTCCGCACATCAGTATAACAAGGCTCCCTGGTCTCCAGGGCCTGTCTTGCCTTTCTGGGTTTTACCCATTTTGTGGATGTCCCTTTTGACCAGTGGGAAGTGATACTTCTTTGTCTTGCAGATTTGCATTGTCCGCTTGCTTGTTTGGCCAAAAAGGGCGTATGCGTGTTCTGCTGAATATATTCAGGTGAAAATGCATACGCCCTTTTTGGCCAAGTGCATCATTGTCGAAGTTGTGCCCCTCTTTCTGTGCTTTAAAGGCGATTCCAACGTACCTCTTGAAATCTGTTTCCTGCTATTCTGCCTCACTTTCAAGTCCGCCTCGTTGCCTTCCCTCAACCGATTTTTGGACGATAGTTGTCCTTTATTTCTCTGCCTGTTTGTGAATTGCTGTGCCCCAGAGCTCCATTATTTAACTCGTTTTTTGTGAGCTGAATGCAAGTCCAATATTTTGGTTCAGGAACTATACTGGTACCCGGTGGGTGGCTGAGACTTTGGTTAATTCTTCTTCCTCCCGGGAAACAAGAGTGACATGTGCCTGTCCAAATGCCTAACAGCTACTCTCTCATTGGTTCTCCCTCTTCCGTTTCATCCTCTGCCAAATTGGCAACCTGTGTGAAACAGGAGGTTAAAAGGGCTGTCTCTCTAATTTGGGAGATTGATAGTAAAGCAGTTGGAAAGTCAAACCGGAGCACAAGGAGAGGGACTATTTGTTGAGTTTTAGAGACCTTTCATATTCACGGTGTGTCCAATCTCTAGGTTTCACGTACATGTTATAGCTGTAGTAATATTCCCTTCACCCTGGAGAGTTGGGACCCATGGAATGGGTGCCATGCATTATTGCTTTAAAGGGTTTGCATTTGCTCACCCAATCTCACCAATCCTCTCAGTCCCATGTGTCCAGCCTTATGCCACATCCAGCTGTCGTTGTAGATAGGGTCATTCCAGGTTTCATCAGATACCCTGAAGGAATTGAAAAGAATTTCCCTGATTTTTTGTTTTATTTTTCAAATTCCATTTTATAGTGTGTTTGAGCTGATTCTCACTGCCATGTTTATGCCTGTCTAGACACATTTGTTTCCATTACGGGTACATATCAATACATAGGTTTTAAAATTCTTACTAGTAAGATATATCCCTCTGCATGGAATATGGGGAGTTGATTCCCTTTCACTGAGGAAGGTGTAGTTCTTGTCTATTCCGTATTTGGTTTTTGGAATGGTACCTGAACTAATATCAAAATCTGGTTTAATGCATCACCCCACCTCTCCTTCCCCCTAAAGCATACATAAGAATGTTTTCTAAATGTCAAACTCTCTTCTCTTTCCTAACTCATTTCATGTGTAGCCATGTTTACAGGACCTTCATAAGTGATATCTTATGATAAGTTTCTTTTTCTATGTGACTTATTTCACTTAGAATCATCGTACCTGAATCCACTCATTTTGCTGCTACTGGTCTTACGACATGGATTTCATGGCTGAGGGATATTCCATCGTACGTAATACCACAATTTTTTGGACCATTTTTATATGTCCTGGGATATTTAAGGTGTACCCAAGTTGAGGTTCTTTTAAGCAGTGCAGCCCTAAATTTTGGGCTGGCTCTGTCTTATTGATTTTCAGTTTTCCCAAGGTATATTCCCTAGACTGGAAGTGCCCTTGGCTCTGTAGCTCTGTTGTTTACTTGTTTTAGGGAACACAATGCACTCCTCCAGAGGGGCAGTTGGCAATTTTCATCCCGCCCATCAGCATAAAAAGGCTCCCTGTTCTCCAGGGCCTGTCTTGCCTTTCTGGTTTCTACCCATTTTGTTTATGTCCCTTTTTACCGGTGGGAAGTGTTACTTCTTTGTAGTGCAGATTTGCATTGCCCGCTTGCTTGTTTGGCCAAAAAGGGCGTATGCGTTTTCTGCTGAATATATTCAGGAGAAAATGCATACGCCCTTTTTGGCCAAGTGCATCCTTGTCGAAGTTGTGCCCCTCTTTCTGTGCTTTAAAGGCGATTCCAACGTACCTCTTGAAATCTGCTTCCTGCTATTCTGCCTCGCTTTCAAGTCCGCCTCGTTGCCTTCCCTCAACAGATTTTTGGATGATAGTTGTCCTTTATTACTCTGCCTGTTTGTGAATTGCTGTGCCATAGAGGTCCATTATTTAACTCGTTTTTTGTGAGCTGAATGCAAGTCCAATATATTGGTTCAGGACGTATACTGGTACCCGGTGGGTGGCTGAGATTTTGGTTAATTCTTCTTCCTCCCGGGAAATAAGAGTGACATGTGCCCGTCCAAATGCCAAACAGCTATTCTCTCATTGATTCTCCCTCTTCCCTTTCATCCTTTGCCAAATTGGGAACCTGTGCGAACCAGGAGGTTAAAGGTGCTGTCTCTCCAAGTTGGGAGATTGATAGTAAAGCAGTTGGAATGTCAAACTGGAGCACCAGGAGAGCGATTATTCGTTGAGTTTTAGAAAGTTTTCGTATTCACAGTGTGTCCATTCTCTAGGTTTCCCATACCTGTTATAGCTGTAGTAATATTCCCTTCAACCTGGAGAGTTGGGACCCATGGAATGGGTGGCATGCATTATTGCTTTACAGGGTCTGCATTTGCTCACCCAATCTCACCAATCCTCTCAGTCCCATGTGTCCAGCCTTATTCCACCTCTAGCTGTCATTGTAGATAGGGTCATTCCAAGGTTCATCAGAGAGCCTGGAGTAATTGTAAAGAATTTCGCTGTTTTTTTGTTTTGTTTTGAAATTCCGTTTTATAGTGGGTTTTGTCTGATTCTCGCTGCCATCTTTATGCCAGTCTAGACACACTTGATTCCCTTATGGAGACATATCAATACATAGGCTTTAACATTCTTACTAGTCAAATATATTTCTCTGCGGGAAATGTGGGGTTTTGAGTCCCTTTCACTGAGGAAGGTGTAGGTGTTGTTTATTCCATAGTTGGTTTTTGGAGGGGTACCTGTGCTTATATCAAACTCTGGTTTTATGCATCACCCCACCTCTCCTTCCCCCTTAAGCAGGCATACGAGTGTTTTCTAAATGTGAGACTCTCTTCTCTTTCCTAACTCAGTTCATGTGTAGCCATGTTTACAGGATCTTCATAAGTGATATCTTATGCTAAGTTTCTTTTTCTCTGTGACTTAATTCACTTAAAATCATCGTACCTGAATCCACTCATTTTGCCGCTACTGTTCTTATGACACTGATTTCATTGCTGAGGGATATTCCATCATACGTAAGTACCACAATATTTTGAACAATTTTTACATTTCCTGGGATACTTAAGGTGTACCCAAGTTGAGTTTCTTGTAAGCAGTGCAGTCCTAAATTTTGGGGTGGCTCTGTCTTATTGATTTTCAGTTTTCCCAAGGTATATTCCCTAGACTTGGAGTGTACTTGGCTCTGTAGCTCTGTTGTTTACTTGTTTTAGGGAACACAATGCATTGCTCCAGAGAGGCAGTTGGCAATTTACATCCCGGCCATCAGCATAAGAAGGCTCCCTGTTCTCCAGGGTCTGTCTTGCCTTTCTGGTTTTTACCCATTTTGTGGATGTCCCTATTGACTGGTGGGAAGTGATACTTCTTTGTAGTGCAGACTTGCATTGCCCACTTGCTTGCTTGGCCAAAAGTGCGTATGCGTTTTCCCCTGAATATATTCAGGAGAAAAAGCATATGGCATTTTTGGCCATGTGCATCATTGTCGAAGTTGTGCTCCTCTTCCTGTGTTTTAAAGGTGATTCCAACCTACCTCTTGAAATCTGTTTCCTGCTATTATGCCTAGCTTTCAAGTCCGCCTAGTTGCCTTCCCTCAACAGATTGTTGGGAGATAGTTGCCCTTTATTACTCTGCCAGTTTTTGAATTGCTTTGCCCATGAGCTCCATTTTTCAACTCGTTTTTTGTGAGCTGAACACAAGTCCAATATTTTGGTTCAGGAACTATACTGGTTTTCGGTGGGTGGCTGAGACTTCAATTAATTCTTCTCCTCCTGGGAAGTAAGAGTGATATGTGCTGGTCCAAATGCCTAAGAGCTACTCTCTCATTGGTTCTCCCTATTCCTTTCATCATTTTACAAATTGGCAACCTGTGTGAACCAGGGAGTTAATGGTGCTGTCTCTCCAATTTGGGAGATTGACAGTAAAGCAGTTGGAAAGTCAAACTGGAGCACAAGGAGAAGGAATATTCGTTGAGTTTTAGAGACCTTTCATATTCACAATGTGTCCAACTTAGGTTTCCCGTACATGTTATTACTGTAGTTATATTCCTTTCAACCTGGGGAGTTGGGACCCATGGAATGGGTGCCATGCATTATTGCTTTAAAGGGTCTGCATTTGCTAACCCATTCTCACAAATCCTCTCAGTTCCAGGTATCCAGCCTTATGCCATATCCAGCTGTCATTGTAGATAGGGTCATTCCAGGTTTCATCAGAGACCCTGAAGGAATACTAAAGAATTTCCCTATTTTCTGTTTTTGAAATTCCTTTTTCTAGTGGGTTTGAGCTGATTCTCGCTGCCATATTTATGCCAGTCTAGACACACTTGATTCCCTTACAGAGACATATCAATACATAGGTTTGAAGATTCTTACTAGTCAGATATATTCCTCTGCGGGAAATATGGGATTTGAATCCCTTTCACTGAGGAAGGTGTAGGTCTTGTCTATTCCATAGTTGGTTTTTGGAATGGTACCAGTGCTTATATCAAACTCTGGTTTTATGCATCACCCCACTTCTCCTTCTCCCTTAAGCAGGCATAAGAGGGTTTTCTAAATGTGAGAATCTGTTCTATTTCCTAACTCAGTTCATGTGTAGCCATGTTTACAGGACCTTCATAAGTGATAGATTATGATAAGTTTCTTTTTCTGTGTGACTTATTTCACTTAGAATCATCGTACCTGAATCCACTCATTTTGCTGCTAGTGGTCTTATGACATTGATTTCATGGCTGAGGGATATTCCATCGTACATAAGTAACACAATTTTTTGAGCCATATTTATCTTTCCTGGGATACTTAAGGTGAACCCAAGTTGAGGTTCTTGTAAGCAGTGAAGCCCTAAATTTGGGGTGGCTCTGTCTTATTGATTTTCAGTTTTCCCAAGGTATATTCCCTAGACTGGAAGTGCCCTTGGCTCTGTAGCTCTGTTGTTTACTTGTTTTAGGGAACACAATGCACTCCTCCAGAGAGGCAGTTGGCAATTTACATCCCGCCCATCAGCATAAAAAGGCTCCCTGTTCCCAGGGCCTTTCTTGCCTTTCTGATTTTTGCCCATTTTGTGGATGTCCCTTTTGACCGGTGGGAAGTGATACTTCTTTGTACTGCAGATTTCCATTGCCTACTTGCTTGCTTGGCCAAAAAGGGCGTATGCTTTTTCTCCTGAATATATTCAGGGGAAAACACATACGCCCTTTTTGGCCAAGTGCATCATTGTCGATGTTGTGCCCCTCTTCCTGTCCCTTAAAGCCGATTCAAAATTTCATCTTGTAATCGGTTTCTTGCTATTCTGTCTCGCTTTCAAGTGCGGCTCGTTGCCTTCCCTCAACAGATTTTGCGATGATAGTTGTCCTTTATTACTCTGCCATTTTGTGAATTTCTGTGCCCCTGAGCTCCACTTTTTAACTCGTATTTTGTGAGCTGAAGGCACGTGCAATATTTTGGTTCAGGAACTATACTGGTTCCAATTGGGTGGCTGAGACTTTGGTTAATTCTTTTTCCGCCCGGGAAATAAGAGTGACATGTGCCCGTCTAAATGCCTAACAGCTACTCTCTCATTGGTTCTCCCTCTTCCCTTTCATCCTCGGCCAAATTGGCCACCTGTGCGAACCAGGAGGTTAAAGGGGCTGTCTCACCAAGTTGGGAGATTGATAGTAAAGCAGTTGGAATGTCAAACCGGAGCACCAGGAGAGGGACTATTCGTTGAGTTTTAGAGACCTCTCGTATTCACAATGTGTCCATTCTCTAGGTTTCACATACATGTTATAGCTGTAGTAATATTCCCTTCAACCTGGAGAGTTGGGACCCATGGAATGGGTGCCATTCATTATTGTTTTAAAGGGGCTGCATTTGCTCACCGAATCTCACCAATCCTCTCATTCCCATGTGTCCAGCCTTATGCCACATCCAGCTGTCATTGTAGATAGGGTCATTCCAGGTTTCATCAGAGACCCTGAAGGAAATGTAAAGAATTTCCCTGTTTTTTTGTTTGTTTTTGAAATTCCTTTTTATAGTGGGTTTGAGATGATTCTCGATGCCATGTTTATGCCAGTCTAGAAACACTTGATTCCTTACAGAGGCATATCAATACATAGGTTTTAAGATGATTACAAGTCAGATATATTCCTCTGTGGGAAATATGGTGTTTTGAGTCCCTTTCACTGAGGAAGGTGTAAGTCTTGTCTATTCCATAGGTGGTTTTTGGAACAGTACCTCTGCTTTTATCTAACTCTGGTTTTATGCATCACCCCACCTCTCCTTCCCCCTTAAGCAGGCATAAGAGTGTTTTCTAAATGTGAGACTCTGTTCTCTTTCCTAACTCAGTTTATGTGTAGCCATGTTTACAGGATCTTAAACAAGTGATATCTTATGATAAGTTTCTTTTTCTGTGTGACTTATTTCACTTAGAATCATGGTACCTGAATCCTTTCATTTTGCTGCTACTGGTCTTATGACATTGATTTCATGGCTGAGGCATATTCCATCATATGTAAGTACCACAATATTTTGAACAATTTTTACCTTTCCTTGGATACTTAAGGTGTAGCCAAGTTGAGTTTCTTGTAAGCAGTGCAGCCCTAAATTTTGGGGTGTCTCGCTCTTATTGATTTTCAGTTTTCCCAAGGTATATTCCCTAGACTGGAAGTGCCCTTGGCTCTGTAGCTCTGTTGATTACTTGTTTTACGGAACACAATGCACTCCTCCAGAGAGGCAGTTTGCAATTTACATCCCGCCCATAAGCATAAAAAGGCTCCCAGTTCTCCAGTGCCTGTCTTGCCTTTCTGGATTTTATCAATTTTGTGGATGTCCCTTATGACCGATGGAAAGGGATATTTCTTTGTAGTGCAGATTTGCATTGCCCACTTGCTTGCTAGGCCAAATAGGTCGTATGCGTTTTCTCCTGAACATATTCAGGAGAAAACGCATACGCCCTTTTTGGCCATGTGCATCATTGTCGAAGTTGTGCCCCTCTTCCTGTGCTTTAAAGGTGATTCCAATGTACCGCTTGAAATCTGTTTCCTGCTATTCTGCCTCGCTTTCAAGTCCGCCTCGTTGCCTTCCCTCAACAGATTTTTGGAAGATAGTTGTCCTTTATTACTCTGCCTGTTTGTGGATTGCTGTGCCCCTGGGCTACATTATTTAACTCGTTTTTTCTGAGCTGAACGCAAGTTTAATACTTTGGGTCAGTACCTGTACTGGTTCTCGGTGGGTGGCTGAGACTTTGGTTAATTCTTCTTCCTCCCGGGAAATAAGAGTGACATGTGCCCGTCCAAATGCCTAACAGCTACTCTCTCATTGGTTCTCCCTCTTCCCATTCATCCTCTGCCAAATAGGCAACCTGTGCGAAATAGGATGTTAAAGTTACTGTCTCTCCCGGGTTGGAGACTGATAGTAAAGCAGTTGGAAAGTCAAACCGGAGCCCCTGGAGGGGGAGTATTCGTTTAATTTTAGAGACCTTTTGTATTCACAGTGTGTCCATTCTCTAGGTTTCCCGTACATGTTATAGCTGTAGTAATATTCCCTTCAACATGGAGAGTTGGGACCCATGGAATGGGTGCCATGCATTATTGCTTTAAAGGTTCTGCATTTGCTCACCCAGTCTCAACAATTCTCTCAGTCCCATGTGTCCAGCATTATGCCATATCTAGCTATCGTTGTAGATAGGGTCATTCCAGGTTTCATCAGAGACCCTGAAGGAAATGTAAATAATTTTCCTGTTTTTTTGTTTTGTTTTTGAAATTCCTTTTTTTAGTGGGTTTGAGCTGATTCTCGCTGCCATGTTTATGCCAGTCTAGACACACATAATTCCCTTATGGAGACATATCAATACATAGTTTTTAAGATTCTTACGAGTCAGATATATTCCTCTGCGGGAAATATGGGGTTTTGAGTCCCTTTCACTGAGGAAGGTGTAGGTCTTGTCTATTCCATAGTTGGTTTTTGGAACGGTACCTGTGCTTATATCAAACTCTGGTTTAATGCATCACCGCACCTCTCCTTCCCCCTTAAGCAGGGATAAGAGTGTTTTCTAAATGTGAGACTCTGTTTTCTTTCCTAACTCAGTTCATGTGTATCCATGTTTACAGGACCTTCATAAGTGATATCTTATGATAAGTTTATTTTTCTGTGTGACTTATTTCACTTAGAATCATCGTACCTGAATCCACTCATTTTGCTGCTACTGGAATTAAGACATTGATTTCATGGCTGAGGGATATTCCATCGTACGCAAGTACCACAATTTTTTGAACCATTTTTATATTTCCTGGGATATTTAAGATGTACCCAAGTTGAGGTTGTTATAAGCAGTGCAGCCCTAAATTTGGGGGTGGCTCTGTCATATTGATTTTCAGTTTTCCCAAGGTATATTCCCTAGACTGGAAGTGTCCTTGGCTCTGTAGCTCTGTTGTTTACTTGTTTTAGGGAACACAGTGCACTCATGCAGAGAGGCAGTTGGCAATTTACATCCCTCCCATTAGCATAACAAGGCTCCCTGTTCTCCAGGGCCTGTCTTGCCTTTCTGAATTTTACCCATTTTGTGGATGTCCCTTTTGACCGGTTGGAAGTGATACTTCTTTGTAGTTAAGTCTTGTATTGCCCACTTGCTTGCTTGGCCCAAAAGGGCGTATGCCTTTTCTCCTGAATATACTCAGGAGAAAACGCTTACGCACTTTTTGGCCAAGTGCATCATTGTCGATGTTGTGCCCCTCTTCCTGTGCTTTAAAGGCGATTCCAACAATCTCTTGAAATCTGTTTCCTGCTATTCTGCCTCAGTTTCAAGTCCGCCTCGTTGCCTTCCCTCAACACATTTTTGGATGATAGCTGGCATTTATTACTCTGCCAGTTTGTGAATTGCTCTGCCCCATAGCTCCATTTTTTTACTCTTTTTTTGTGAGCTGAACGCAAATCCAATATTTTGCTTCAGGACCTATACTGGTTCCCGGTGGGTGGCTGAGACATTGGTTAATTCTTCTTCCTCCCAGGAAATAAGAGTGACAGGTGCCCGTCCAAATGCCTAACAGCTACTCTCTCATTGGTTCTCCCTGTTCTCTTTCATCCTTTGCCAAATTGGCAAGCTTAGCGCACCAGGAGTTTAAAGTTGCTGTCTCTCCAAGTTGGGAGATTGATAGTAAAGCAGTTGAAAAGCCAAACTGGAGCACCAGGAGAGGCACTATTCGTTGAGTTTTAGAAACATTGCGTATTCACAGTGTGTCCATTCTCTAGGTTTCCCATATATGTTATAGCTGTAGTAATATTCCCTTCAACCTTGAGAGTTGGGACCCATGGAATGGGTGCCATGCATTATTGCTTTAAAGGGTCTGTATTTGCTCACCCTATCTCACCAAGCCTCTCAGTCCCATGTGTCCAGCTTTATGCCACATCCAGCTGTCGTTTTAGATAGGGTCATTCCAGGTTTCAAAGGAGAACCTGAAGGAATTGTAAAGAATTTCCCTGTTTTTTTGTTTTGTTTTTGAAATTGTTTTTATAGTGGTTTTGAGTTGATTCTCGCTGCCATGATTATGCCAGTCTAGAAAAACTTGATTCTCTTACGGAGACCTATCAATACATAGGTTTTAAGATTCTTACTAGTCAGATATATTCCTCTGCGGGAAATATGGGGTTTTGAGTCCCTTTCACTGAGGAAGATGTAGATCTTGTCTATTCCATAGTTGGTTTTTGGAATGGTACCTGTGCTTATATCAAACTCTGGTTTTATGAATCCCCCCACCTCTCCTTCCCCCTTAAGCAGGCATAAGAGTGTTTTCTAAATGTGAGACTTTGTTCTCTTTCCTAACTCAGTTCATGTGAAGCCATGTTTACAGGATCTTCATAAGTGATATCTTATGATAAGTTTCTTTTTCTGTTTGACTTATTTCACTTAGAATCATCGTACCTGAATCCACTCATTTTGTTGCTACTGGTCTTATGACATTGATTTCATGGCTGAGGGATATTCCATCGTACGTAAGTACCACAATTTTTGAACCATATTTATATTTCCTGGTATATTTAAGGTGTACCCAAGTTGAGGTTCTTGTGAACAGTGTAGCCCTAAATTTTGGGGTGGCTCTGTCTTATTGATTTTCAGTTTTCCCAAGGTATATTCCCTACACTGAAAGTGCCCTTGGCTCTGTAGCTCTGTTGTTTACTTGTTTTGGGGAACACAATGCACTCCTCCAGAGAGGCAGTTGGCAATTTACATCCCACCTATCAACATACCAAGGCTCCCTCTTCTCCAGGGCCTGTCTTGCCTTTCTGGTTTTTACCAATTTTGTGTATGTCCCTTTTGACCGGTGGGAAGTGATACTTCTTTGTAGTGCAGACTTCCCTTGCCCACTTGCTTGCTTGGCCAAAAAGGGCGTATGCGTTTTCTCCTGAATATATTTAGGAGAAAACGCATACGCCCTTTTTGGCCAAGTGCATCATTGTCGAAGTTGTGCCCCTCTTCCTGTGCTTTAAAGGTGATTCCAACGTACCTCTTTAATCTGTTTCCTGCTATTCTGCCTCGCTTTCAAGTCCGCCTCGTTGCCTCCCCTCAACAAATTGTTGGACGATAGTCGCCCTTTATTACTCTGCCTTTTTGTGAATTGCTGTTCCCCTGAGCTACATTATTTAACTCGTTTATTTGTAAGCTGAACGCAAGTCCAATATATTGGTTCAGGACCTATACTGGTTTTTGGTGGGTGGCTGAGACTTTGGTTAATTCTTCTTCCTCCAGGGAAATAAGAGTGACATATGCCCGTCCAAATGCCTAACAGCTACTCTCTCATTGGTTCTACCACTTCCCATTCATCCTCTGCCAAATTGGCAACCTCTGCGAAACAGGAGGTTAAAAGTGCTGTCTCTCTAGGTTCGGAGATTGATAGTAAAGCAGTTGGAAAGTCAAACATGAGCACCAGGAGGTGGAGTATTCGTTGAGTTTTAGAGATCTTTCGTATTTACAGTGTGTCCATTCTCTAGGTTTCCCATACATGTTATAGCTGTAGTAATATTCCCTTCAACCTGGAGAGTTGGGACCCATGGAATGGGTGCCATGTATTATTGCTTTCAAGGGTCTGCATTTGCTCACCCAATCTCACCAATCCTCTCAGTCCCATGTGTCCAGCCTTATGCCACATCCAGCTGTCATTGTAGATAGGGTCATTCCAGGTTTCATCAGAGACCCTGAAGGAATTGTAAAGAATTTCCCTGTTTTTTTGTTTTTCAAATTCCTTTTTATAGTGGGTTTGAGCTGATTCTCACTGCCATGTTTATGCCAGTCTAGACACACTTGATTCCCTTATGGAGACATATCAATTCATAGGTTTTAAGATTCTTAGTAGTCAGATATATGCCTCTGCGGGAAATATGGGGTGTTGAGTCCCTTTCACTGAGGAAGGTGTAGGTCTTGTCTATTCCATACTTGGTTTTTGGAACGGTTCCTGTGCTTATATCAAACAATGGTTTTATGCATCACCCCACCTCTCCTTACCCCTTAAGCAGGCATAAGAGTGTTTTCTAAATGTGAGACTCTGTTCTCTTTCCTAACTCAGTTCATATGTAGCCATGTTTACAGGATCATCATAAGTAATATCTTATGATAAGTTTCTTTTTCTGTGTGACTTATTTCACTTAGAATCATCATGCCTGAATCTACTCATTTTGCTGCTACTATTCTTATGACATTGATTTCATGGCTTAGGGATATTCCTTCGTATGTAAGTACCACAATTTTTTGAACCATTTTTATATTTCCTGGGATATTTAAGGTGTACCCAAGTTGAGGTTCTTGTAAGCAGTGTAGCCCTAAATTTTGGGTTGGCTTTGTCTTATTGATTTTCAGTTTAACCAAGGTATATTCCTTAGACTGGAAGTGCCCTTGGCTCTGTAGCTCTGTTGTTTAATTGTTTTAGGGAACACAATGCAAACCTCCATAGAGGCAGTTGGCAATTTACATCCCGCCCATCAGCATAACAAAGCTCCCTGTTCTCCAGGGCCTGTATTGCCTTTCTGGTTTTTACCCATTAAGTGCATGTCCCTTTTGACCGGTGGGAAGTGATACTACTATGTAGTGCAGACTTGCATTGCCCACTTGCTTGCTTGGTGAAAAAGGGCGTAAGCGTTTTCCCCTGAATATATTCAGGCGAAAACACATACGCCCTTTTTGGCCAAGTGCATCATTGTCGAAGTTTTGCCCCTCTTCCTGTGCTTTAAAGGCGATTCCAACGTACCTCTTGAAATCTGTTTCCTGCTATTCTGCCTCGCTTTCACGTCCGCCTCATTGCCTCCCCTCAACAGATTGTTGGACGATAGTTGCCCTTTATTACTCTGCCATTTTGTGAATTGTTCTGCCCCTGAGTTACATTATTTACATCGTTTTTTTGTGAGCTGAACGCAAGTCCAATATTTTGGTTCAGGACCTATACTGGTTTTCGTTGGGTGGCTGACACTTTGGTTAATTCTTCTTCCTCCCGGGAAATAAGAGTGACATATGCCCGTCCAAATGCCTAGCAGCTACTCTCTCATTGGTTCACCCTCTTCCCATTCATCTTCTGCCAAATTGGAAAGCTGTGCGAAACAGGAGGTTAAAGGTGCTGTCTCTCTAGGTTGGGAGATTGATAGTAAAGCAGTTGGAAAGTCAAACCGGAGCACCAGGAGGGGGAGTATACTTTGCGTTTTAGAGACATTTCATATTCACAGTGTGTCCATTCTCTAGGTTTCCCGTACATGTTATAGCTGTAGTAATATTCCCTTCAACCTGGAGATTTGGGACCCATGGAATGGGTGCCATGCATTATTGCTTTAAAGGGTCTGCATTTTCTCAACCAATCTCACCAATCCTCTCAGTCCCATGTGTCCAGCCTTATGCCACATCCAGCTGTCGTTGTAGATAGGGTCATTCCAGGTTTCATCAGAGACCCTGAAGGAATTTTAAAGAATGTCCCTTTTATTTTGTTTTCTTTTTGAAATTCCTTTTTATAGTGGGTTTGAGCTGATTCTCGCTGCCATGATTATGCCAGTCTAGACACACTTGATTCTCTTACGGAGACATATCAATACATAAGTTTTAAGATTCTTACTAGTCAGATATATTCCTCTGCAGGAAATATGGGGTTTTGAGTCCCTTTCACTGAGGAAGGTGTAGGTCTTGTCTATTTCATAGTTGGTTTTTGGAACGGTACCTGTGCTTATATCAAACTCTGGTTTTATGCATCACCCCACCTCTCCTTCCCCCTTAAGCAGGCATAAGAGTGTTTTCTGAATGTGGGACTCTGTTCTCTTTCCTAACTCCGTTCATGTGTAGCCATGTTTACAGGATCTTCATAAGTGATATCTTATGATAAGTTTCTTTTTCTGTGTGAATTATTTCACTTAGAATCATCGTACCTGAATCCACTCATTTTGCTGCTACTTGTCTTATGACATTGATTTCATGGCTGAGGGATATTCCATCATACGTATGTACCACAATTTTTTGAACAATTTTTATCTTTCCTGGGATACTTAAGGTGTACCCAAGTTGAGTTTCTTGTAAGCAGTGCATCCCTAAATTTTGGGGTGGCTCTGTCTTATTGATTTTCAGTTTTCCCAAGGTATATTCCCTAGACTGGAAGTGCCCTTGGCTCTGTAGCTCTGTTGTTTACTTGTTTTAGGGAACACAATGCACTCCTCCAGAGAGGCAGTTGGCAACTTACATTCCACCCATTAGCATAACAAGGCTCCCTGTTCTTCAGGTCCTCTCTTGCCTTTCTGGTTTTTACACATTTTGTGGATGTCCCTATTGACTGGTGGGAAGTGATACTTCTTTGTACTGCAGATTTGCATTGCCTGCTTGCTGGCTTGGCCAAAAAGGGCCTATGTGTTTTCTCCTGAATATATTCAGGAGAAAACACATACACTATTTTTGGCCAAGTGCATCATTGTTGTAGTTGTGCCCCTCTTCCTGTGCTTTACAGGTGATTCCAAAGTACCCCTTGAAATCTTTTTCCTGCTATTCTGCCTCGCTTTCAAGTCCGCCTCGTTGTCTTCCTTCAAAAGATTTTTGGACGATAGTTGTCCTTTATTACACTGCCAGTTTGTGAATTGCTGTGCCCCTGAGCTCCATTTATCAAATCGTTTTTTGTGAGCTGACCGCAAGTCCAAAATTTCGGTTCAAGAACTATCCTGGTTCCCGGCAATGGGATGAGTCTTTGGTTAATTCTTCTTTCTGCCAGGCAATTAGAGTGACATGTGCCCGTCCTAATGCCTAACAGCTATTCTCTCATTGGTTCTCCCTGTTCCCTTTCATCCTCTGCCACATAGGCAACCTCTGTTATCCAGGAGATTAAAGGGGCTGTCTCTCCAAGTTGGGAGATTGATAGTAAAGCAGTTGGAAAGTCAAACTGTCGCACCAGGAGAGGGAAAACTAGTTGAGTTTTAGAAAACTTTCGTATACACAGTGTGTCCATTCTCCAGGTTTCACGTACATGTTATAGCTGTAGTAATATTCCCTTCAACCTGGAGAGTTTGGAACCATGGAATGGAGGCCATGCATTGTTTCTTTAAACGGTCTGTGTTTGCTCACCCAGTCTCACCAATCCTCTTAGTCCCAAGTGTCCAGCCTTATGCCACATCAAGCTGTAGTTGTAGATATGTTCATTCCACGTTTCATCAGAGACCCTGAAGGAATTGTAAAGAATTTCCCTGTTTTGTTGTTTTGTTATTGAAATTCCTTTTTATAGTGGGTTTGAGCTGATTCTCACTGCCGTGTTTATGCCAGTCTAGACACACTTGATTCCCTGACGGAGACATAAAAATACATAGGTTTTAAGATTCTTACTAGTCAGATATATTCCTCTGCAGAAAATATACGTTTTTGAGTCCCTTTCCCCGAGGAAGTTGTAGGTCTTGTCTATTCCATAGTTGGTTTTTGGAACGGTACCTGTGCTTATATCAAACTCTGGTTTTATGCATCACCTCACCTCTCCTCCCCCTTAAGCAGGCATAAGAGAGTTTTCTAAATGTGAGACACTTTTCTCTTTCCTCACTCACTTCATGTGTAGCCATGTTTACATGACCTTCATAAGTGATATCTTATGATAAGTTTATTTTACTCTGTGACAAATTTCACTTAGAATCATCGTAACTGAATCCACTAAATTTGCTGCTACTGGCCTGATGACATTGATTTCATGGCAGAGAAATATTCCATCGTATGTAATTACCACAATCTCTTGAAAAAATTTTGTCTTTCTTGGGATATTTAAGGTGTAGCCTAGTTGAGGTTCTTGTAAGCAGTGCAGCCCTAAATTTTGGGGTGGCTCTGTCTTACTGATTTTCAGTTTTCCCAAGGTATATACCCTAGACTGGAAGTGCCCTTGTCTCTGTAGCTCTGTTGTTTACTTGTTTTAGGAAACAAAATGCACTCCTCCAGAGAGGCAACTGGCAATTTACATCCCGTCCATCAGCATAACAAGGCTCCCTGTTCTCCAGGCCCTGTCTTGCCTTTCTGCTTTTTACCCATTTTGTGGATATCCATTTTGACTTGTGGGAAGTGATACTTCTTTGTAGTGCAGATTTGCATTGCCCGCTTGCCTGCTTGGCCAAAAAGGTCATATGCGTTTTCTCCTGAGTATATTCAGGAGAAAACGCATACGCCCTTTTTGGCCAAGTGCATCATTTTCGAAGGAGTGCCCCTCTTCCTGTGCTTTAAAGGCGATTCCAACATACCTCTTGAAATCTGTTTCCTGCTATTTTGCCTCGCTTTCAAGTCCACCTAATTGCCATCCCTCAACTGATTTTTGAATGATAGTTGTCCTTTATTACTCTGCCTGTTTGTGAATTTCTGTGTCCTTGAGCTCCATTTTTCCACTCGTTTTTTGTGAGCTGAACGCATGTCCAAAATTTTGATTCAGGACCTATATTGGTTCCCAGTGGGTGGCTGCGACTTTGATTAATTATTCTTCCTGCCGGGAAATTAGAGTGACATATGCCCGTCCAAATGCCTAACAGCTACTCTCTCATTGGTTCTGCCTCTTCCTTTTCATCCTCTGCCAAATTGGCCACCTGTGAGAACCAGGAGGTTAAAGGGGCTGTCTCTCCAAGTTGGGAGATTGATAGTAAAGCAGTGGGAAAGTCAAACTGGAGCACCAGGAGAGGGCCTATTCGTTGAGTTTTAGAAACCTTTCATATTCAGAGTGTGTACATTCTCTTGGTTTCCCGTACATGTTATAGGTGTAGTAATATTCCCTTCAACCTGGAGAGTTGGGACCCATGGAATGGGTGCCATGCATTATTGCTTTAAAGGGTCTGCATTTGCTCACCCAATCTCACCAATCCCCTCAGTCTCATGTGTCCAGCCTTATGCCACATCCAGCTGTCGTTGTAGATAGGGTCATTCCAGGTTTCATCAGAGACCCTGAAGGAATTGAAAAGAATTTCCCTGTTTTTTTGTTTCGTTTTTGAAACTCCTTTTTATAGTGGGTTTGAGCTGATTCTCACTGCCATGTTTATGCCTGTCTAGACACACTTGATTCCATTATGGGGACATATCAATACATAGGTTTTAAGATTCTTACTAGTAAGATATATCCCTCTGCATGGAATATGGGGAGTTGAGTCCCTTTCACTGAGCAAGGTGTAGTTCTTGTCTATTCGGTATATGGTTTGTGGAACGGTACCTGAACTAATATCAAACTCTGGTTTTATGCATCACCCCACCTCTCCTTCCCCCTTAAGCAGGCATAAGAATGTTTTCTAAATGTCAAACTCTCTTCTCTTTCCTAACTCAGTTCATGTGTAGCCATGTTTACAGGACCTTCATAAGTGATATCTTATGATAAGTTTCTTTTTCGGTGTGGCTTATTTCACTTAGAATCATCGTACCTTAATCCACTCATTTTGCTGCTACTGGTCTTATGACATTGATTTCATGGCTGAGGGATATTCCATCGTACATAAGTACCACAATTTTTTGAACCATTTTTATGTTTCCAGGAATATTTAATGTGTAGAAAGTTGAGGTTCTTGTAAGCAGTGCAGCCTTAAATTTTGGGGTGGCTCTGTCTTATTGATTTTCAGTTTGCCCAAGGTATATTCCCTAGACTGGAAGTGCTCTTAGCTGTGTAGCTCTGTTGTTTACTTGTTTTAGGGAACACAGTGCACTCCTCCAGAGAGGCAGTTGGCAATTTACATCCCGGCCATCAGCATAACAAGCCTCCCTTTTCTCCAGGGCCTGTCTTGAATTTCTGGTTATTACCCATTATGTGGATGTCCCTTAGGACCGGTGGGTAGTGATACTTCTTTATAGTGCAGATTTGCATTGCCCACTTGCTTGCTAGGTCAAAAAGGTCGTATGCGTTTTCTCCTGAACATATTCAGGAGGAAACACATACGCCCTCTTTGGCCAAGTGCATCATTGTCAAAGTTGTGCCGCTCTTCCTGTGCTTTAAAGGCGATTCCAACGTACCTCTTGAAATCTGTTTCCTGCTATTCTGCCTCACATTCAAGTCCGCCTCATTGCCTTCCCTCAACTGATTTTTGAATGATAGTTGTCCTTTATTACTGTGCCAGTTTGTGAATTGCTGTGCCCCTGAGCTCCATTTTTTAACTCGTTTTTTGTGAGCTGAATGCAAGTCTCATATTTTGGTTCAGGAACTATACTGGTTCCCAGTGGGTGGCTGAGACTTTGGTTAATTCTTCTTCCTCCCAGGAAATAAGAGTGACATGTGCCTGTCCAAATGCCTAACAGCTACTCTCTCTTTGGTTCTCCCTCTTCCCTTTCATCCTTTGCCAAATTGGCAACCTGTGCGAACCAGGAGGTTAAAGGTGCTGTCTCTCCAAGTTGGGAGGTTGATAGTAAAGGAGTTGGAAGGTCAAACTGGCGCACAAGGAGAGTGACTATTCGTTGAGTTTTAGAAACCTTTCGTATTCACAGTGTGTCCATTCTCTAGGTTTCCCATACCTGTTATAGCTGTAGTAATATTCCCTTCAACCTGGAGAGTTGGGACCCATGGAATGGTTGGCATGCATTATTGCTTTACAGGGTCTGCATTTGCTCACCCAATCTCACCAATCCTCTCAGTCCCATGTGTCCAGCCTTATTCCACCTCTAGCTGTCATTGTAGATAGGGTCATTCCAAGGTTCATCAGAGAGCCTGAAGGAATTGTAAAGAATTTCGCTGTTTTTTTGTTTTGTTTTTGAAATTCCGTTTTATAGTGGGTATGAGCTGATTCTCGCTGCCATGTTTATGCCAGTCTAGACACACATAATTCCCTTATGGAGACATATCAATACATAGTTTTTAAGATTCTTACGAGTCAGATATATTCCTCTGCGGGAAATATGGGGTTTTGAGTCCCTTTCACTGAGCAAGGTGTAGGTCTTGTCTATTCCATAGTTGGTTTTTGGAACGGTACCTGTGCTTATATCAAACTCTGGTTTAATGCATCACCGCACCTCTCCTTCCCCCTTAAGCAGGCATAAGAGTGTTTTCTAAATGTGAGACCCTGTTCTCTTTCCTAACTCAGTTCATGTGTATCCATGTTTACAGGACCTTCATAAGTGATATCTTATGATAAGTTTGTTTTTCTGTGTGACTTATTTCACTTAGAATCATCGTACCTGAATCCACTCATTTTGCTGCTACTGGAATTAAGACATTGATTTCATGGCTGAGGGATATTCCATCGTACGCAAGTACCACAATTTTTTGAACCATTTTTATATTTCCTGGGATATTTAAGATGTACCCAAGTTGAGGATGTTATAAGCAGTGCAGCCCTAAATTTGGGGGTGGCTCTGTCATATTGATTTTCAGTTTTCCCAAAGTATATTCACTTGACTGGAAGTGTCCTTGGCTCTGTAGCTGTGTTGTTTACTTGTTTTAGGGAACACAGTGCACTCCTGCTGAGAGGCAGTTGGCAATTTACATCCCACCCATCAGCATAACAAGGCTCCCTGTTCTCCAGGGCCTGTCTTGCCTTTCTGAATTTTACCCATTTTGTGGATGTCCCTTTTGACCGGTTGGAAGTGATACTTCTTTGTAGTTAAGTCTTGTATTGCCCACTTGCTTGCTTGGCCCAAAAGGGCGTATGCCTTTTCTCCTGAATATACTCAGGAGAAAACGCATACGCCCTTTTTGTCCAAGTGCATCATTGTCGATGTTGTGCCCCTATTCCTGTGCTTTAAAGGCGATTCCAACAATCTCTTGAAATCTGTTTCCTGCTATTCTGCCTCAGTTTAAGGTCCGCCTCGTTTCCTTCCCTCAACCCATTTTTGGATGATAGTTGGCCTTTATTACTCTGCCAGTTTGTGAATTGCTCTGCCCCATAGCTCCATTTTTTTTACTCATTTTTTGTGAGCTGAACGCAAGTCCAATATTTTGCTTCAGGACCTATACTGGTTCCCGGTGGGTGGCTGAGACATTGGTTAATTCTTCTTCCTCCCAGGAAATAAGAGTGAAAGGTGCCCGTCCAAATGCCTAACAGCTACTCTCTCATTGGTTCTCCCTCTTCTCTTTCATCCTTTGCCAAATTGGCAAGCTAAGCGCACCAGGAGTTTAAAGTTGCTGTCTCTCCAAGTTGGGAGATTGATAGTAAAGCAGTTGCAAAGTCAAAGTGGAGCACCAGGAGAGGCACTATTCGTTGAGGTTTAGAAACCTTTCATATTCACAGTGTGTCCATTCTCTAGGTTTCCCATACATGTTATAGCTGTAGTAATATTCCCTTCAACCTTGAGAGTTGGGACCCATGGAATGGGTGCCATGCATTATTGCATTAAAGGGTCTGTATTTGCTCACCCAATTTCACCAAGCCTCTCAGTCCCATGTGTCCAGCTTTATGCCACATCCAGCTGTCGTTTTAGATAGGGTCATTCCAGGTTTCAAAGGAGAACCTGAAGGAACTGTAAAGAATTTCCCTGTTTTTTTATTTTGTTTCTGAAATTCCTTTTTATAGTCGTTTTGAGCTGATTCTTGCTGCCATGATTATGCCAGTCTAGAAACTCTTGATTCTCTTATGGAGACATATCAATACATAGGTTTTAAGATTCTTACTAGTCAGATATATTCCTCTGCGGGAAATATGGGGTTTTGAGTCCCTTTCACTGAGGAGATGTAGATCTTGTCTATTCCATAGTTGGTTTTTGGAATGGTACCTGTGCTTATATCAAACTCTGGTTTTATGAATCCCCCCACCTCTCCTTCACCCTTAAGCAGGCATACGAGTGTTTTCTAAATGTGAGACTTTGTTCTCTTTCCTAACTCAGTTCATGTGAAGCCATGTTTACAGGATCTTCATAAGTGATATCTTATGATACGTTTCTTTTTCTGTGTGACTTATTTCACTTCGAATCATCGTACCTAAATCCACTCATTTTGCTGCTACTTGTCTTATGTTATTGATTTCATGACTGAGGGATATTCCATCCTATGTAAGTACAACAATTTTGAATCATTTTTATATTTCCTGGTATATTTAAGTTGTACCGTATTTGAGGTTTTTGTTAGCAGTGCAGCCCTAAATTTTGGGGTGGCTCTGTCTTATTGATTTTCAGGTTTCCCAAGGTATTTTCCCCAGACTGGAAGTGCCCTTGGCTCTGTAGCTCTGTTGTTTACTTGTTTTAGGGAACACAATGCACTCCTCCAGAGAGGCAGTTGGCAATTTATATCCCTCCCATCAGCATACAAGGCTCCCTGTTTTCCAGGGTCTGTCTTTCCTTTCTGGTTTTTACCCAATTTGTGGATATCCCTTTTGACCGGTGGGAAGTGATACTTCTTTGTAGTGCAGATTTGCATTGCCCCCTTGCTTGCTTGGCCAAAAAGGCTGTATGCGTTTTCTCTTGAATATATTCAGGAGAAAACGCTTACGCACTTTTTGGCCAAGTGCATCATTGTCGATGTTGTGCCCTTCTTCCTGTGCTTTAAAGGTCTTTCCTACGTACCTCGTGAAATCTGTTTCCTGCTATTCTGCCTCGCATTCAAGTCCACCAGGTTTCCTTCCCTCAACAGATTTTTGGACGATAGTTGTCCTTTATTACTCTGCCAGTTTGTGAATTGCTGTGCCCCTGAGCTCCATTTTTTAACTTGTTCTTTGGGAGCTGAACGCAAGTCCAAAATTTTGGTTCAAGACCTATACTGGTTCTCGGTGGGTGGCTGAGACTTTGGTTAATTCTTCTTCCTCCCGGGATATAAGAGTGACATGTGCCCGTCCAAATGCCTAACAGCTACTCTGTCATTTGTTCTCCCTCTTCCCTTTCCTCCACTGTCAAATTGCCAACCGGTGCTAACCAGGTTGTTAAAGGTGCTGTCTCTTCAATTTGGGAGATTGATAGTAAAGCAGTTGGAAAGTCAAACCGGAGCACCAGGAGAGGGACTATTCTTTGAGTTTTAGAGACCTTTTGTATTCACAGTGTGTCCATTCTCAAGGTTTCCCGTACATTTTATAGCTGTAGTAATATTCCCTTCAACCTGGAGACATGGGACCCATGGAATGGATGCCATGCATTATTGCTTTAAAGGGTCTGCATTTGCTCACCCAATCTCACCAATCCTCTCAGTCCCATGTGTCCAGCCTTATGCCAAATACAGCTGTCATTGTAGGTAGAGTCATACCAGGTTTCATCAGAGACCCTGAAGGACTTGTAAAGAATTTTCCAGTGTTTTTGGTTTGATTTTGAAATTCCTTTTTATATTGGGTTTGAGCTGACTCTCACACCCATGTTTATGCCAGTTTAGATATACGTGATTCCCTTACGGAGATATATCAATACATAGGTTTTAAGATTCTTAATAGTATGATAATATCCTCTGCGGGGAATATGGGTTGTTGAGTCCCTTTCCCTGAGGAAGGTGTAGGTCTTGTCTATTCCGTATTAGGTTTTTGGAAATGTACATTCTCTTGGTTTCCGGTACATGTTATAGCTGTTGCAATATTCCCTTCAACCTGGAGAGTTGGGACCCATGGAATGGGTGCCACGTATTATTGCATTAAAGGGTGTGCATTTGCTCACCCAATCTCACCAATCCTCTCAGTCCCAGGTGTCCAGCGTTATGCCAGTTCCAGCTGTTGCTGTAGATAGGGTCATTCCAGGTTTCATCATAGACCCTGAAGGAATTGTAAGGAATTTCCCTGTTTTTTTGTTTTTTTTTTTTGAAAGTCCTTTTTATAGTGGGTTTGAGCTGATTCTCACTGCCATGTTTATGTCATTCTAGACACACTTGGTTCCCTTATGGAGACATATCAATACATAGGTTTTAAAATTCTTACTAGTAAGATATATTCCTCTGCGGGGAATATGGGCTTTTGAGTCCCTTTACCTGAGGAAGGTGTAGGTCTTGTCTATTCCATATTTGATTTTTGGAAAGGTACCTGTACTAATATCACACTCTGGTTTTATGCATCACCCCACCTCTCCTTCCACCTTAAGCAGGCATAAGCGAGTTTTCTAAATGTGAGACTCTGTTCTCTTTTTTAACTCAGTTGATGTGTAGCCATATTTACAGGATCTTCATAAGTGATATCTTATGATAAGTTTCTTTTTCTGTGTGACTTATTTCACTTAGAATCATCACACCTGAATCCACTCATTTTGCTGCTACTTGTCTTATGACATTTATTTCATGGCTGAGGGACATTCCATCTTACGTAAGTACCACAATTTCGTGAACCAATTTTATCTTTCCTGGGATAATTAAGGTGTACCCAAGTTCAAGTTCTTGTAATCAGTGCCGCCCTGAATTTTGGGGTGGCTCTGTCTTATTGATTTTCAGTTTTCCCAAGGTATATTCCCTAGACTGGAAGTGCCCTTGGCTGTGTAGCTCTGTTGTTTACTTGTTTTAGGGAATACGATGCACTTCTCCAGAGAGGCAGTTGGCAATTTACATCCCGCCCATCAGCATAACAAGGCTCCCTGTTCTCCAGGGCCTGTCTTGCCTGTCTGGTTTTTACCCATTTTTTGGGTGTCCCTTTTGACCGGTGGGAAGTGATACTTCTTTGTAGTGCCGATTTGCATTGCCCGTTTGCTTGCTTGTCCAAAAAGAGCATATGCGTTTTCTCCTGAATATATTCACGTGAAAACCCATATGCCCTTTATGGCCATTTCCATAATTTTCAAATTTGTAATGCTTTTCCTGTGTTTAAAGGCGATTCCAATGTACCTCTTGAAATCTGTTTCATGCCATTCTGCCTCATTTTCCCTTCCGCCTCGTGGCTTTCCCTCAACAGATTTTTCGAAGAGAGTAGTCCTTTAAAACTCTGCAGGTTAGTGAATTGCTGTGGCCCTGAGCTCCATTTTTCAACTCGCGTTTTTGTGAGATGACTGCAAATCAACCGTTTTGCTTCTGGACTTATACTTGTTCTTGGGGGCAGGCTGAGACTTTGGTTAATTCCTCTTTGTGACGGGAATTTAGAGAGACATGTGGCCGTCCAAATGCCTACAGCTACTCTCTCATTGGTTCTCTGTCTTCCCTTATATCCTGTGCACAATTTGCCAACTGTGCGAATCAGGAGGTTATAGGGGCTGACTTTCTAAGTTGGGTGATTGATAGTAAAGCAGTTGGAATGTCAAACTGGATCACAAGGAGAGAAAAAAAGTAGTAGAATTTTAGAAACCTTTCACTATCAGCTGGTTTCCATTCTCTAGGTTCCCATACACGTTATAACTGTAGTGATATTCCCTTCCACCTGGAGAGTTGGGAACCATGGAATGGGAGGCAGGCATTATTGCTTTAAAGGGTCTGCATTTTTTCACCCAATCTCACCAATCCTCTCAGTCCCAAGTGACCAGCCTTATGCCACATCCAGCTGTCATTGTAGATAGGGTCATTCCAGGTTTCATCAGAACCCCTGAAGGTATTGTGTAAGAATTTTACTGTTTTTAGGTTTTGTTTTGAAATTCATTTTTATAGTGGGTTTGAGCTGATTCTCACAGCCATGTTTATATCGTTCTAGACACACTTGGTTCCCTTACAGAGACATATCAATACATAGGTTTTAAAATTCTTACTAGTCAGATATATTTCTCTGCGGGGAATAGGGATGTTGAGTTCCGTTCACTGAGGAAGGAGTAGGGCTTGTTTCTTCTGTTTTTGGATTATGGAATGGTACCTGTGCTAATATCAATCTTATGTTTTGTGCATCTCCCCACCTCTATTTCCCCTTAAGCAAGCATTAGATTGTTTTCTAAATCTGAGACTCTGTTCTCTTCCCTAAATCAGTTCATATGTAGCCATGTTTACATTCCCTTCATAAGTGATATCTTATGTCAGAATGCACCATGGCCGTTATCATAATAATGCTCCATGTCCCATGTCATAACAATGCACCATGCCCTGGTTATCACAAAGCTCCATGTCCCTTGTCATCACAATTCTCCACGTCCTTGTAATCACAAGTCTACATGACACTTCTCATCAAAATGTTACATGCTCTTGTCATCACAATTCTCCATCCACTTGACATTGCAATGCTCCATGCACTTGTCATCACAATGCTCCATGCACATGTCATCACAAAGCTCCATGCCCTTGTCATCACAATGCTCCATGACCCCTGTCATCACAATACTCCGTGACACCCGTCATCACAATGCTTCATGCCCCTTATCATTTCAGTGCTCCATGATACTCGACATCACAATTACCCAAGGTCTTCTAATCACAATGCTCATTGGCCAATATCATCACAATGCTCCCTGACCACTGTCATCACAACACTCCATGACACCTGACAACACAATGATTTGGGACTCTTGTCATCACTATGTTCCATTCCCTAGTCATCACTATGCTCCATGACACCTGTCATCACAATACTCCATGAACATTTTCAGCCCAATGTTCCATGACCCTTGTCATCACAATGATCCATGTCCTTGTCATCCGTATGCTCCATGACCACTGTTTTCACAATGCTCCGTGACGCTTATCATCACAGTGCTCCATGACCCCTGTCATCACAAAGCTCCATGCCTTTGTCAGCAAAATGCTACATGGCCTTGTCATTACAATGCTCTATGCGCTTGTCATCAAAATACTTCATTACCATTGTCATCACATTCCTTCATGAACATTGGGATCACATTGCTTCATGCCCTTGTCATCACAATGCTCCATGCTACTTCAAAGCAAAATGATCCATGACCTCTGTCATCACAATGCTCCAATCCCTTGTGATCACAATGTTCCATAACACTTGTCATCAAAATGCTCCATGACACCTGACATCACAGTGTTCCATAACACCTGTCATCAAAATGCTCCATGACCCTTTTCGTCCCAAAGCTCCAAGACCCCTGACATCACAATGTTCTATATCCCATGCCATCAAAATATTCCATTACACTTTTCATCAAATTGCTGCATGACCCGGTCATCAAAATGCTCCCTGCCCTTCTCAACACAATGCATCATGCCCTTGTCATCAAAATGCTCCATGACTTGTCATCACAAAGCTCCATGACCCTTGGCATCACAGTGCTCCATGTCATTGTCATCACAATGCTCCATGAAACCTCTCATCACATTACTCAATGTCCTTGTCATCAGAAGGCTCCATGACACTTGTCATCATAATGCTCGATTCCCTTCTCATCACAATGCTCCATGCACTTGTCATTACAATCCTGCATGACCCATGTAACATAGTTTTCTGTGCCCTTATCCTCACAAAGCTTCATGCCCACTCTCATCACAATAATCCATGAAACATTTCAGACCAATGTTCCATGCCTTTCTCATCAAAATGCTCCATTACACCTGTCATAACAATGCACCATGACCCCTGCCATCACAATTTTCCACGGCCTAGTCATCACAAGGTTCCATGACACTTGTCATCACAATGTTCAATACCACTGAAATCACAATGCTCCATGCCCTTGTCATCCCAATGCTCCATGACGCATGTCATCAGAATGTTCCATCGCCTTCTCATCACCATGCTCCATGCCCTTGTCATCACAATGCCCCAAGACCCTTGTAATAACAATGTTCCATGCCCCTTTTCATCTCAATGCTCCATGAACCCTGTCATCACAGTGCACCATGCCCATCATCATAATGCTTCAGGCTATTGTCATCACAATGAAATCAATATTCTCCATGACCTCTGTCATCAAAATGCTCCAAACCCTTGTGATCACAATGTTCCATAACACTTATCATCACAACACCCCATGACGCTCATCATCACAATTATCCATGGTCTCCTCATCACAATACTCCATGATCTTTGTAATCACAATGCTCAAAACACTTGTCATCACAATGCTCACTGACACTTGTCGTCAGTATGCTCCTTGAACCCTGTTATGACAAGGCTCCATGCTTTTTTCATCACAATGATCCATGCCCTTTTCATCACAATGCTCCAAGATCCCTGTAATAACAATGCTCCTTGCACTTGTCATCACAAAACTCCATGATGCATGTCATCAGAATGCTCCATGGCCTTCTCATCACAATGCTCCATGCCCTAGTCATCACAATGCTCCAAGACCCCTGTAATCACAATGCTCCATGCCCCTTTTCATCAGAATGCTCCATAACACTTGTCATCACAAGTCTCCATGCTCTTCTCATCACAATGCTCCAGGACCTTGTCATCACCATGCTCCATTCCGTTGTCATCACAATGTTCCATGACTGCAGTCATCACAATAATCCATGAACATTTTCAGCCCAGTGCTCCACGACATACTCATCACAATGCTCCATGGCCAATATCATCACAATTCTCCTTGACCACTGTCATCACAACACTCCATGGCAACTGCCAACACAATGATCCGGGACTCTTGTCATCACATTGCTCCATTCCCTGGTCATCACAATGCTCCATGACCAATGTCATCAAAACACTCCATGAATATTGTCAGCCCAGTGCTCCATGACACTTGTCATCACAATGATCCATGCCCTTGTCATCCCAATGCTCCATGACCCCTGTATTCACAATGCTCCGTGACGCTTTTCATCACAGTGCTCCATGACACCTGTCATCACAATGCTCCATGCCATTGTCAGAAAAATGCTACATGACCCAGTCATTACAATGCTCTATGCGCTTGTCATCACAATACTCCATTTCCAATGTCAACACAATCCTCCATGAACGTTGGGATCACATTGCTTCATGTCCTTTTCATCACAATGCTCCATGCTCCTAGAAATCAAAATGATCCATGACCTCTGTCATCACAATGCTCCAAACACTTGTGATCACAGTGTTCCATAACACTTGTCTTCACAACGCTCCATGATGCCTGTCATCACAATGCTCCATGCCCTTTTCATCAAAATGCTCCATGACCTTTCTCATACCAATTCTCAATACACTTGTCATCACAATGCTCCCTGACACTTGTCATCAGAATGCTCCTTGAAACCTGTCACGAAAAGGCTCCATGCCTTTTTCATCACAAAGCCCCATGCCGTTTTCATCACAATGCTCCATGCCATTGTCATAAAAATACTCCACAAGCTTGTCCTCAGAATGCTCCATGACCCTTGTCATCACAATTCTCCATGCACTTGTCAACACAATGCTCCCTGACCCTTGTCATAACAATGCTCCATGCCATTGTCATCACAATGGGCCATTACATATGTCATCACAATGCTCCCTAACTCCTGTCTTCACAATACTGCATGACCTGGTCATCTCAATGCTCCATGCCCTTGTCATCACAATGCGCCATTCCAACTGTCACTGCAGTAATCCATGAAACTTATTAGACCAATGTTGCATGCCCTTGTCATCACAATGCTCCATGCCCTTGTTATCACAATGCTCCATGACCCCTGTCATCACAATGCTCCGTGATTCCAGTCATCACAATGCTTCATGACCTTTGTCATCACAATGGTCCATGCCCTCATCATCAACAGTGTCTGTGACCTATTTAACCACAATGCTCCATGAACTTTTCATCACAATGCTCTTTGACCCTTGTCATCACAATGCTCCTTGTGCTTGTCAGCACAATGCTCCATGACACATGTCATCAAAATGCACCATGCACTTGTCATCACAGTGCTCCACAATCTTGTCATCACAATGCTCCTTAAAATTTGTCATCACAATGCTCCATTCACTTCTCATCAAAATGCTCTCTCACCACTGATATCACAGTGCTACATCACTATTGGTCACAATATTCCCTCACCCCTGTCATCACAATGTTCCATGACTCCTGTCATCACAATGCTACATGCACTTATCATCACAATGTTCGATGACCCCTGACATCACAATGTTCCATAACACCTGTCATCAAAATATTCCATGACACTTTTCATCAAATTGCTCCATGACCCTGTCATCAGAATGATCCCTGCCCTTCTCATCACAATGCACAACACACTGGCCTTCAAAATGCTCAATGACCTTTGTCATCACAAAGATCCTTGACATTTGGCATCACAATGCTCCATGTCATTGTCATCACAGTGCTCCATGAACGCTCTCATCACATTGCTCCATGCCCTTGTCTTCACAAAGCTCCATGACACATGTCTTCAGAATGCTCCATGGCCTTCTAATCACAATGCTCCATGCCGTTGCCATCACAATGCTACATTTCCCCTGTGAGAACAATGCTCCATGACCCCTGCCATAACAATGTTCCATGGCCTTGTCATCACAAAGCTCCATGACCCTTCTCATAACAATGCTCCAAGAACCCTGTAATCACAATGCTCTATGCCCCTTTTCATCTCAATGATCCATGAACCCTGTCATCACAATGCACCATGCCCATCATCATAATGCTTCATGCTATTGTCATCACAATGAAATCAAAATGCTCCATGACCTCTGTCATAACAATGCTCCAAACCCTTGTGATCACAATATTCCATAACACTTGTCATCACAATGCCCCATGACGCTCGTCATCACAATTATCCATGGTCTTCTCATCACAATGCTCCATGACCTTTGTCATCACAATGCTCCCTTACACTTGTTGTCTGTATGCTCCTTGAATCCTGTCACGACAAGGCTCCAAGCATTTTTCATCACAATGATCCATGCCCTTTTTATCACAATGATCCAAGACCCTTGTAATCACAATGCTCCATGCCCTTGTCATCACAAAGCTCAATGACGCATGCCATCAGAATGCTCCTTGGTCTTCTCCACACAATGCTCCATGCCCTGTCATCACAATGTTCCAAGAGCCCTGTAATCACAATGCTCCATGCCCCTTTTCATCAGTATGCTCCATGAGAATTGTCATCACAAGGCTCCATGGATTTGTTATCACAATGCTCCAGGATCTTGTCATCACAATGCTTCTCGTCCTTGTCATGAAAATTTTCAATGGCCCTTGTCATCATAATGCTCCAAGCCCTAATCATCACAATGTTCCTTTATATTTGTCATCACAATTCTCCATTACATTTGGCATCACAGTGCTCCATGCCATTTTCACCGCAATGGACCATGATATATGGCATCACAATGCTCCCTGACACCTGTCTTCACAATACACCCTGACCTCCTCATCACAATTCTCCATGCCCTTTTCATCACAATGCACCATGCCCACTGTCCTCACAATAATCTATGAGACTTCTCAGACCAATGCTCCATGCCCCTGTCATCACAATGCTCCATGCCCTTGTCATCACAATGCTCCATGAACCCTGTCATCACAATGCTCCGTGACTCAAGTTGTCTCAATGATTTATAACGTTTGTCATCATAATATTCCATGCCCACATCATCCCAAGGCTCTCTGACCTTTGTAACCAAAACGCTCAATGAACATTTCATCACAATTCTCTGTGACCCTTGTCATCACAATGCTCCTTGTCTTTGTCAGAACAATGCTCCATGACCATTGTCTTCACAATGTGCCACGCACATTTCATCACAACGGTCCACAATATTGTCATTGCAATGCTCCATAAGCCTTGTAATCACAATGCTCCATGCACTTCTCCTCAAAATGCTCTCTCACCAGAGATATCACAGTGTTCCATCACTAGTCATCACAATACTCCCTCACCCTTGTAATCACAATGTTCCATGACCCTGTCATCACACTGCTACATCCCCTTATCTTCACAATGTTCCATGACCCCTGTCATCAAAATGCTCCATGACCCTTATCATCCTAAAGATCCAAGCCCCCTGACATCAAAATGTTCTATAACACATGGCATCAAAATGTTCCATTACACTTTTCATAAAATTACTGCATGACCGGGTCATCAAAATGCTCCCTGCCCTTCTCATCACAATGCATCATGCCCTTATCATCAAAATGCTCCATGACTTGTCATCACAAAGCTCCATGACCCTTGGAATCACAATGCTCCATGTCATTGTCATCACAATGCTCCATGAACCTGCTCATAATATTGCTCAATGCCCTTGTCTTCACAAAGCTCCATGACACTTGTCATCACAATGATCCATGCCCTTGTCATACCAATGCTCCATGACCCCTGTATTCACAATGCTCCGTGACGCTTTTCATCACAGTGCTCCATGACACATGTCATCACAATGCTTCATGCCTTTGTCAGGAAAATGCTACATGACCTTGTCATTACAATGCTCTATGCGCTTGTCATCACAATACTCCATTTCCATTGTCATCACAATGCTCCATGAACTATGGGATCACATTGCTTCATGCCAATGTCATCTCAATGCTCCATGCTCCTTGAAATCTAAATGATCCATGACCTCTGTCATCACAATGCTCCAAACCCTTGTGATCACAATGTTCCATAACACTTGTCATCACAACGCTCCATGATGCCTGTCATCACAATACTCCATGCCCTTTTCATCACAATGCTCCATGACCTTTGTCATCACAATTCTCAATACACTTGTCATCACAATGCTCCCTGACACTTGTCATCAAAATGCTCCTTGAACCCTGTCACGAAAGGCTCCATGCCTCTTTCATAACAATGCCCCATGCCGTTTTCATCACAATTCCCCATGCCATTGTCATCAAAATACTCCACAAGCTTGTCATCAGAATGCTCCATGACCCTTGTCATCACAATGCTCCAAGCCATTGTCATCACAATGCTCCATTACCTTTGTCATCAGAATGCTTCATGACACTTGGCATCACAATGCTCCATGGCATTGTCATCACAGTGGGCCATTACATATGTCATCACAATGCTCCCTGACACCTGTCTTCACAATACTGCATGACCTGGTCATCACAAAGCTCCATGCCCTTGTCATCACAATGCGCCATTCCAAATGTCATCACAATAATCCATGAAACATATTAGACCAATTTTCCATACCCTTGTCATCACAATGCTCCATGCCCTTGTTATCACAATGCTCCATGACCCCTGTCATCACAATGCTCCGTGACTCCAGTCATCACAATGCTTCATGACGTTTGTCATCACAGTGGTCCATGCCCTCGTCATTAACAGTCTCTGTGACCTTTTTAACCACAATGCTCCATGAACTTTTCATCACAATGCTCTTTGACCCTTGTCATCACAGTGTTCTATGCGCTTCTCAGCACAATGCTCCATGACACATGTCATCACAATGCACCATGCGCTTGTCATCACAGTGCTCCACAATCTTGTCATCACAATGCTCCTTAAATTTTGTCATCACAATGCTCCATGCACTTCTCACCAAAATGCTCTCTCACCACTGATATCACAATGCTACATCACTATTTGTCACAATACTCCCTCACCCCTGTCATCACAATGTTCCATGACTCCTGTCATCACAATGCTACATACACATATCATCACAATGTTCGATGACCCCTGATATCACAATGTTCTATAACACCTGTCACCAAAATGTTCCATGACACTTTTCATCAAATTGCTCCATGACCCAGTCATCAGAATGCTCCCTGCCCTTATCATCACAATGCACAACGCCCTTGCCATCAAAATGCTCCATGACCTTTGTCATCACAAAGATCCATGACCCTTGGCATCACAATGCTCCATGTCATTGTCATCACAATGCTCAATGAACGCTCTCATCACATTGCTCCATGCCCTTGTCTTCACAAAGCTCCATGACACATGTCATCAGAATGCTCCATGGCCTTCTCATCACAATGCTCCATGCCCTTACCATCACAATGCTCCATTACCCCTGTGATAACAATGCTCCATGACCCCTGCCATCACGATGTTACATGGCCATGTCATCACAAGGCTCCATGACCTTTCTCATCACAATGCTCAAGACCCCTGTAATCACAATGCTGCATGCCGTTGTCATCACAAAGCTCCCTGACGCATGTCATCAGAATGTTCCATGGCCTTCACATCACAATGCTCCATGCCCTTGTCATCACAATGCTCCAAGACCACTGTAATCACAATTCTCCATGCCCCTTTTCATCTCAGTGCTCCATGAAAACTGTCATCACAATGCACCATGCCCATCATCATAATGCTTCAGGCTACTGACATCACAATGAAATCAAAATGCTCCATGACCTCTGTCATCATAATACTCCGAAACCTTGTGATCACAATGGTCCATAACACTTATCATCACAACACCCCAAGACGCTCATCATCACAATTATCCATGGTCTTCTCATCAAAATGCTCCATGATCTTTGTCATCACAATGCTCAATACACTTGTCATCACAATGCTCACTGACACTTCTCGTCAGTATGCTCCTTGAACACTGTCATGACAAGGCTGTATGCCTTTTTCATCACAATGATCCATGCCTTTTTCATCTCAATGCTCCAAGATCCCTGTAATCACAATGCTCCATGACCTTGTCATCACAAAGCTCCATGACACATGTAATCAGAATGCTCCACGGCCTTCTCATCACCATGATCTATGCCCTTGTCAGTACAATGCTCCAAGACCCCTGTAATCACAATGCTCCATGCCACTTTTCAAAAGAATGCTCCATGAGACTTCTCATCAAAAGTCTCCATGGTCTTCTCATCACAATGCTCCAGGACTTTGTCATCACCATGCTACATTCCCTTGTCATAAAAATACTCCATGAATATTTTCAGCCAAATGCTCCATGACCCTATAATCACAATGCTCCATGGCCAATATCATCACAGTTATCCATGACCACTGTCAACACAACACTCCATGACACCTGACAATACAATGATCCAGGACTCTTGTCATCACAATTCTCCTTTCCCTAGTCATCACAATGCTCCATGACACCTGTCATCAGAATACTCCATGAACATTTTCAGCCCAATGCTCCATGGACGTTGCCATCACAATGATCCATGCCCTTGTCATCCCAATGCTCCATGACACCTGTATTCACAATGATCCGTGACGCTTTTCATCACAGTGCTCCATTACCACTGTCATCACAATGCTCCATGCCTTTGTCAGCAAAATGCTACATAGCCTTGTCATTACAATGCTCTATGCGCTTGTCATCAAAATACTCCATTACCATTGTCATCACAATCCTCCATGAACATTGGGATCACATTGCTTCATGCCCTTGTCATCACAATGCTCCATGCTCCTTGAAATCAAAATGATCCATGACCTCTGTCATCAAAATGCTCAAATCCCTTGTGATCACAATGTTCCATAACACTTGTCATCACAACACTCCATGATGCCTGTCATCACAATATTCCATGCCCTTTTCATTACAATGTTCGATGACCTTTGTCATCACAATTCTCAATACACTTGTCATCACAATGCTCCCTGACACTTGTCGTCAGAATGCTCCTTGAACCCTATCACGAAAAGGCTCCATGCGTTTTTCATTACAATGACCCATGCCGTTTTCGTCACAATGCCCCATGCCATTGTCATCAAAATACTCCATAAGCTTGTCATCAGAATGTTCCGTGACCCTTGTCATCACAATTTCCCATGCACTTGTCAGCACAATGCTCCCTGACCCTTGTCATCACAATGCTCCAAGCCATTGTCATCACAATGCTCCATTACATTTGTCATCAGAATCCTACATGACACTTGGCATCACAATGCTCCATGCCATTGTCATCACAATGCACCATTCCAACTCTCATCACAATAATCCATGAAACTAAATAGACTACTGTTCCATCCCCTTGTCATCACAATGCTCCATGCCCTTGTTATCACAATGCTCCATGACCCCTGTCATCACAATGCTCCGTGACTCCAGTCATCAAAATGCTTCATGAACGTTGTCATCACAATTGTCCATGTCCTCGTCATCAACAGTCTCTGTGACCTTTTTAACCACAATGCTCCATGAAATTTTCATCACAATGCTCTTTGACCCTTGTCATCACAATGCTCTATGCCCTTCTCAGCACAATGCTCCATGACCCTTGTCATCACAATGCTCCATACGCTTGTCAGCACAATGTTCCATGACACATGTCATCACAATTCACCATGCGCTTATCATCACAGTGCTCCACAATCTTGTCATCACAATGCTCCATAAAATTTGTCATCACAATGCTCCATGCACTTCTCATCAAAATGCTCTCTCAACACTGCTATCACAATGCTACATCACTATTTGTCACAGTACTCCCTCACCTCTGTCATCACAATGTTTCATGGCACCTGTCATCACAATGCTACATGCACTTATCATCACAATGTTCGATGACTCCTGACATCAAAATGTTCCATAACACCTGTCATCAAACTGCTCCATGATCCTTTTCATCAAAATGCTCCATGACCCCTGACATCACAATGTTTCATTACACCTGTCATCAAAATGTTCCATGATATTTTTCATCAAATTGTTCCATGACCCTGTCATCAAAATGCTCCCTTCCCTTCTCATCAAAATGCAACGCACCCATGTCATCAAAATGCTCCATGACTTGTCATCACAATGCTCCATGCCGTTGCCATAAAAATGCTCCATTATCCCAGTCATAACAATGCTCCATGACCCCTGCTATCACGATGTTCCATGGCCTTGTCATCACAAAGCTCCTTGACCCTTCTCATCACAATGCTCCAAGAACCATCTAATCACAATGCTCTATGCCCCTTTTCATCTCAATGATCCACGAACCCTCTCATCACAATGCACCATGCCCATCATCATAATTCTTCATGCTATTGTCATCACAATGAAATCAAAATGCTCCATGACCTCTGTCATAACAATGCTCCAAACCCTTGTGATCACAATATTCCATATCACTTGTCATCACAATGCCCCATGACGCTCGTCATCACAGTTATCCATGGTCTTCTCATCAAAATGCTCCATGACGTTTGTCATCACAATGCTCAGTACACTTGTCATCAAAATATTCCCTGACACTTGTTGTCTGTATGCTCCTTGAATCCTGTCATGACAAGGCTCCATGCATTTCTCATCACAATGATCCATGCCCTTTTCATCACAATGCTCCATGATCTTTGTCATCACAATTCTCAATACACTTGTCATCAAAATGCTCCCTGACACTTGTCATGAGAATGCTCCTAACCCTGTCATGAAAAGGCTCCATGCATTTTTCATCACAATGCCCCATGCCGATTTCATCACAATGCTCTATGCCACTGTCATCAATATACTCCAAAAGCTTGTCATCAGAATGCTTCATGACCATTGTCTTCACAATTCTCCATGCACTTGTCAGCACAATGCTCCCTGACCCTTGTCTTCCGAATGTTCCAAGCCATTGCCATCACAGAGCTCCATTACATTTGTCATCAGAATCCTCCATGACACTTGGCATCACAATGCTCCATGCCATTGTCATCACAATGGGCCATTACATATGTCATCACAATGCTCCCTGACACCTGTCTTCACAATACTGCATGACCTGGTCATCACAATGGTCCATGCCCTTGTCATCACAATGTGCCATTCAAACTGTCATCGCAATAATCCATGAAACTTATTAGGCCAATGTTCCATGCCCTTCTCATCACAGTGCTCCATGCCCTAGTTATCACAATGCTCCATGACCCCTGTCATCACAATGTTCCGTGACTCCAGTCATCACAATGCTTCATGACATTGTCATCACAATGGTCCATGCCCTCATCATCAACAGTCTCTGTGACCTTTTTAACCACAATGTTCCATGAACTTTTCATCACAATGCTCTTTGACCGTTGTCATCACAATCCTCTGTGCCTTTCTCAGCACAATGATCCTTGACCCTTGTCATCACAATGCTCCATGCCCTTGTCATCACAATGCGCCATTCCAACTGTCATCACAGTAATCCATGAAACTTATTAGTCCAATGATCCATGCCCTTGTCATCACAATGCTGCATGCCCTTGTTATCACAATGCTCCGTGACCCCTGTCATCACAATGCTCCGTGACTCCAGTCATCACAATGCTTCATGACCTTTGTCATCACAGTGGTCCATGCCCCCGGCATCAACAGTCTCTGTGACCTTTTTAAGCACAATGCTCTTTGACCCTTGTCATCACAATGCTCTATGCCTTTCTCAGCACAATGCTCCATGACCCTTGTCATCACAATGCTCCATGCGCTTGTCAGCACAATGCTCCATGACAGATGTCATCACAATGCACCATGCGCTTGAACATCACAGTGCTCCACAATCTTGTCATCACAATACTCCATAAACCTTGTCATCACAATGCTCCATGCACTTCTCATCAAAATGCTCTCTCACCACAGATATCACAATGTTAAATCACTATTCGTCACCATACTCCCTCACCCCTGTCATCACAATGTTCCATAACTCCTGTCATCACAATGTTACATAACACCTGTCATCAAAATGCTCCATGATCCTTTTCATTAAAAAGCTCCATGACCCATGACATCACAATGTTCCATAACCCTTGTCATCAAAATGTTCCTTGACCCTTTTCATCAAATTGCTCCATGACTCCTGTCACCACAATGCTACAGGCATTGTCATCACAACGTTCGATGAACCCTGACATCCCAATGTTCTATACCCCTATCATGAAAATGCTACATGACCCTTTTCATCAAAGTGCTCCATGACCCGTGACATCACAATGTTCCATAACACCTGTCATCAAAATGTTCCTTTACACTTTTCATCAAATTGCTCCAAGACCCTGTCATCACAATGCTCCAAACCCTTGTGATCACAATATTCCATAACATTTGTCATCACAGTGCCCCATGACGCTCGTCATCACATTATCCATGGTCTTCTCATCACAATGCTCAATGACCTTTGTCATCACAATGCTCAATACACTTGTCATCAATATGCTCCCTGACAAATGTTGTCTGTATGCTCCTTGAACCCTCTCATGACAAGGCTCCATGCATTTTTCATCACAATGATCCATGCCCTTTACATCACAATGCTCCAAGACCCCTGTAATCAGAATGCTCCATGCCCTTGTCACCAAAATGCTCCATGACCTTTGTCATCACAGTGGTCCATTACCGAGTCATCAAAAGTCTCTGTGATATTTTTTACCTAAATGTTCCATGAAATTTTCATCACAGTGCTCCATGCCTTTGTCAGAACAATGCTCCATGACCCTTGTCATCACAATGTGCCACGTGCTTTTCATCACAAGGATCCACAACCTTGTCATCGATATGCTCCATAAATCTTATAATCCCAATGCTCCATGCACTTCTCATCAAAATGCTCTCTCACATGAGATATCATAATGTTCCATCACTAGTCATCACATTACTCCCTCACCCCTGTAATCACAATGTTCCATGACCCCTGTCATCACAATGCTACCTCCCCTTATCATCACAATGTTCCATGACCCCTGGCATCACAATGTTCCACAACCCCTGTCATCAAAATGCTCCATGACCCTTTTCATCCCAAAGCTCCATGACCCCTGACATCACAATGTTCTATAACCCTTGTCATCAAATTTTTCCATTACACTTTTCATCAAATTGCTGCATAACCCTGTCCACAAACTGCTCCCTGCCCTTCTCATCACAATGAACCACGCCCTTGTCATCAAAATGCTCCATGACTTCTGTCATCACAAAGCTCCATGACCCTTGACATCACAATGCTCCATGTCATTGTCATCACAATGCTCCATGAACACTCTCATCACATTGCTCCATGCCCTTGTCATCATAAAGCTCCATGACACTTGTCATCACAGGGCTCGATGCCCTTCTCATCACAATGATCCATGCCCTTGTCATTACAATCCTCCATGACCAATGTATCACAGCGTTCCGTGCTCTTGTCATCACAATGTTCCATGCCCACTCTCATCACAATAATCCATGAAATATTTCACAACAATGCTTCCTGCCCTTCTCATCACAATGCTCCATTACACCTGTCATAACAATGTTTCATGACCCCTGCCATCACAATGTTCCACGGCCTTGTCATTCACAATGCTCCATGACACTTGTCATCACAGTGTTCCAAGAACCCTGTAATCACAATGCTCCAAGCCCTTGTCATCAGAAAGCCCCATGACGCATGTCATCAGAATGTTCCATGGACTTCTCATCACAATGCTCCATGCCCTTGTCATCACAATGCTCCAAGACCCTTGTTATCAAAATGCTCGATGCCCCTTTTCATCTCAAAGCTCCATGAATCCTATCATCACAATGCACCATGCCCATCATCATAATGCTTCAGGCTATTGTCATCACAATGAAATCAAAATGCTCCATGACCTCTGTCATCACAATGCTCCAAACCGTTGTGATCACAATATTCCATAACACTTATCATCACAACCCCCCATGATGCTCATAATCACAGTGATCCATGGTCTTCTCATCACTATGCTCCATAACCTTTGTCACCACAATGCTCAATACACTGGTCATCACAATGCTCCCTGACACTTGTCGTCAGTACGCTCCTTGAACACTGTCATGACAAGGCTCCATGCCTTCTTCATCACAATGATCCATGCCCTTTTCATCACAGTGCTCCAAGACACCTGTAATAACAATGTTCCATGCACTTGTCATCACAGTGCTCCATGACGCATTCATCAGAATGCTCCATGTCCTTCTCTTCACAATGCTCCATGCCCTTGTCATAACAATGCTCCAAGACCACTGTAATCACAATGCTCCATGCCCCTTTTCATCAGAATACTCCATGATAGTTTTCATCACATGTCTCCATGGTATTCTCATCACAATGCTCCAGGACCTTGTCATCACCATGCTCCATTTCCTTGTCACCACAATGTTCCATGACCCCTGTCATCAGAGTACTCCATGAACATTTTCAGCCCAATTCTCCATGACACTCTCATCACAATACTCCATGACCAATATCATCACAATGCTCCATGACCACTGTCATCACAACACTCCATTACCCCTGACAACACAGTGAGCAGGGACTCTTGTCATCACAATGCTCCATGACCCCTGTCATCACAATACTCCATAAACATTTTCAGCCCAATCTTCCATGACACTTCTCATCACAATGATCCATGCCCTTTTCATCCCAATGCTCCATGACCCCTGTATTCACAATGCTCTGTGACGCATGTCATCACAGTGCTCCATGACACCTGTCATCACAATTCTCCATGCCTTTGTCAGCAAAATGCTTCATGAACTTGTCATTACAATGTTCTATGAGCTTGTCATAACAATACACCATTACCATGGTCATCACAATCCTCCATGAATCTTGGTATCACATTGTTTCTTGCCCTTGCCATCACAATGCTCCATGCTTCTTGAAATCAACATGATCCATGACCTGTATCATCACAATGCTCCAAACACTTGTGATCACCAAGTTCCATAACACTTGTCATCACAAAGCTCCATGATGCCTGTCATCACAATACTCCATGCCCTTTTCATCACAATGCTCCATGACCTTTGTCATCACAATTCTCAATACACTTGTCATCACAATGCTCCCTGACACTTGTCTTCAGAATGCTCCATGAACCCTGTTACGAAAAGGCTCCATGCTTTTTTCCTCACAATGCCCCATGCAGTTTTCATCACAATGATCCATGCCATTGTCATCAAAATACTCCACAAGCTTGTCATCAGAATGCTCCATGACCCTTGTAATCACAATTCTCCATGCACTTGTCAGCACAATGCTCCCTGACCCTTGTCATCACAATGCTCCAAGCCATTGTCCTCACACTGTTCCATTACCTTTGTCATCAGAATCCTCCATGACACTTGCATCACAATGCTCCATGCCATTGTCATCACAATGGGCCATTACATATGTCATCACAATGCTCCCTGACACCTGTCTTCACAATACTGTATGACCTGGTCTTCACAATGCTCCATGCACTTGATATCACAAAGCTCCATGACCCCTGTCATCACAATGCTCCGTGACTCCAGTCATCACAATGCTTCATGACCTTTGTCATCACAATGGTCCATGCCCTCATCATCAACAGTCTCTGTGACCTTTTTAACCACAATGCTCCATGAACTTTTCATCACAATGCTCTTTGACCCTTGTCATCACAATACTCTATGGCTTTCTCAGCACAATGCTCCATGACCGTTGTCATTACAATGCTCCATTCGCTTGACAGCACAATGCTCCTTGACACATGTCATCACAATTTGCCATGCGCTTGTCATCACAGTGCTCCGCAATCTTGTCATCACAATGCTCCATAAACCTTGTCATCACAATGCTACATGCACTTATCATCACAATGTTCGATGACCCCTGACATCACAATGTTCCATAACCCCTGTCACCAAAATGCTCCATGAACCTTTTCATCAAAATGTTCCTTGTCCCCTGACATCACAATGCTCCATGACCCCTGTCATCACAATGCTCCATGCTCCTTGAAATCACAATGATCCATGACCTCTGTCTTCACAATCCTCCAAACCCATGTGATCACAATGTTCCATATCCCTTGTCATCACAACGCTCCATGATGCCTGTCATCACAATACTCCATGCCCTTGTCGTCACAATGCTCCATGATATTTGTCATCACAATTCTCAATACACTTGTCATCACAATGCTCTCTGACACTTGTCATCAGAATGCTCCTTGAACCTTGTCATGAAAAGGCTCCATGCATTTTTCATCACAATGCTCCATGCCCTTTTCATCACAATGCTCCATGCCATTGTCATCACAGTACTCCACAAGCTTGTCATCTGAATGCTCCATGACACATGTCATCACAATGCTCCATGAGCACTGCCATCACAATGCTCCATACCACGTGTCATTACAGTGCTCCATGACGCTGGCCATTTACAATTATCCGTGGTCATCTCATCACAATGCTCCACACGCTTGTCATCAAAATGCTTCATGACTCTTGTCATCACAATGTTCCATGGCCACTGTCATCACAATTATCCACACCCCTTGTCATTATAGCGCTCCATTACGCTCATCCTCAAAATTATCCATGGTCTTCTCATCACAATGCTCCACGGTCTTGCCATCACAATGCTCCATGCCCTGGTTGTCACAATGCTCCATGTTCCCTGTCATCACAATTCTCCACATTCTTGGCCACACTATGTTCCATGACACTTCCCATCACAGTGTTATATGCTTTGTCATCACAATACTCCACAAGCTTGTCATCACAATACTCCATGACCCTTGTCATCACAATGATCCATGACCCCTGTCATCACAATGCTCCATGAGACGTATCATCACAATGCTCCATGCCCCTTGTCATTACAGTGCTCCATGATGCTCGTCACCAGAATTATCCATGGTCTTCTCATCACAGTGCTCCACGGTCTTGCCATCACAATGTTCCATGCCCTGGTCATCACAATTCTCCACGTCCTTGTCATCACAATGCTCCATGACAGTTCTCATCACAATGTTACATGCCCTTGTCATCACAATTCTCCATGCACTTGTCATCGAAATGCCCCCTGACCCCTGTCATAGCAAGCCCCATGCCTTTGTCATCACAATGCTTCACGACATTTTCATCAAAATTCTCAATGGCCGTTGTCATCACAATGCTCCATGCCCTTGTCATCACAATGCTCCATGACCCTTGTCATCACAATGCTCCAAGCCTTTTTAATCACAATTCCCCATTACCTTTGTCATCACAATCCTCCATAACACTTGGCATCACAATGCTCCATGCCATTGTCATCACAATGGTACATGAAATATGCCATCACAGTGCTCCCTGACACCTGTCTTCACCATAATCCATGACTTGTCATCACAATGCTCCATGCCTTTGTCATCACAATGTGCCATGCCCACTGTCAACACAATTATCCATGAAACTTGTCAGACCAAAGCTCCATGCCCCTGTCATCACAATGCTACATGACCCAAGTCATCACAATGCTCCGTGTGTCCCGTCATCACAAGGCTTCATGACCTGTGTCATCACAATGGTCAATGCCCTCATCATCACAATGCTCTGTGAAATTTGTCACCACAATGCTCCATGACCTTTTCATCACAGTGCAGATACGTGCATGAGTGCAAGTGCCCTATGCTCTGTAGCTCATCTTTTAGATGTTTTAGCAAACACAATACACTTCTCCATAGTGGCCATTGGCAAATTACAATTCCACTATCAGCCTCACAGGGCTCCCTTTTCTCCTCGCCCTGTCCTGCATTTCTGGTGTTTACACTTTATGTGGATGGCCCTTCTGACTGATGTGAAGTGATACATTTTGTAGTATTGATTTCCAGTGCCCACCTGTTTGGTTGGATAAAAAGTGTGTATGGCCTTTACTTGAATATATTCGGAAAAAATTGCATACGCCCTTTTGGGCCAAATGCATCATTGGCGATGTTCAGCCCCTTTTCTTGTGTTTTAATGGGGAGTCCTTTCTACCTCTTCAAATCTGTTTCCTGCCACTCTCCCTTGCTTACAAGTCCTTTTCTGTGACTTACCTCAAGACATTTTTTGACGATACATATTTTCAACTCTGCAGTTTCATGAATTTTAGTGCCCCTGAGTTCCATTTTTCAACTTGTGTTTTTGGAAACTGGACACAAAACAGCGGGATTTCCTCTAGCCCTATTCTGTTTCCGTGGGCAATTCTAGCCTTTGATGAATTTGTCTTCCAGATTGGAAATTAGAGTGGCATGTTCCTGTCCGAACAACTAAGACTTGTCTCTAAATTTTTCTCATCCTTCCGCTTCATCCTCTGGACAAATTCCAAACTGTGTGCAACAGGATGTTGACGGTGCTGATATCCCCAAGTGAGGAGATTGTTAGGAAAGATGCTGGAGGGGTGAACCCGATCACCAGAAAATGAGGAGATGAGGTGCCTTTTCCAAACTCTTTCCGAACAAATGGTGTACCATCCTCTAGGTGTGACAGGCATGTTTTAGCTGTAGGAAGGGTGCAGTGCATGGAAGGAGAACACCAGGGATTTTTCCAAATCAGTGCCTCCCCGAACCCCAAACTGGGGAATTTTTAAGCTACGGCTACACGTATGTCCATTAAGCGCCTTGGGAAATAGGCAGAGCCCAAACTTTAGATGATTGAAATCTTCAGGGTCAGAAGCATTCACCATCGGCCTTGCTTAGGTTACATTTTATCTGTATTTGATAGACGATGTCAATAAAAATATCTATTCTTTTTCAGATTATTTCCCCTTATAGGTTATTGCAAAATATTCAGTGTAGTTCCCTGTGCTATAGAGTAGTTCATTGTTGATGATCTATTTTATACATAGCAGTGTGTATGTGTTAATCCCACACTGTTAATTTATCCCTTCTCCTACCTTTCCCCTTTGGTAATAATAAATTATAAGATTTTATACTTCTCAGAAATGGGGGAGCTGAAAGAGAGGTATCCTTTTCAATGGAAAAGCATTCAAAACAAGATTGAAGCTTCAGCCATGAGTATTCGATGTACATCCATGGAAATAAATCACTTCATTTCTCTAATGTTGACCTGACAAATAAGACAGACGTCTTCACTGAACTTGCTTATAGTAAAGTGATGGAAATATCAAAGGTAAGTCTTAGAAAAATCTTATTTTACCCGAGCATTATACACTGCTCTATGTTAACTACAGTTTGGCTCACACATCTGTTCATTGAAGTTACAATGTTCTCAATTTCTGTTACTGATCCTCCAGAGTGGACCCCAACAGAAGTCCCCGTGCCCAGTGTCATTGGAGCCAACAGATCAAGACTGAGTTTGGTTCAGAAGCAAAGGAAACATTATTTTGAAAACAGAATGGAGAGGTGAGAGCGTGCACTCCCCCACGGGCTGTGGCCTGGGATGCTGTGTATGGATCCCAGGAGCGTCACTGGGAGGGAGGGGATGGAGCTCTCGAGGGCTGGGTTGGCTGAAGCTCAGGCTCTATTCCGTGGAGTCTGCATGGGACCCCGCTAGCTGAGTTGTGGACCCTGCCATACTGCACTACGAAATCGGGTCTGAAGTGCCGGGTGTGGGACCTCTGCATGCGGAAACCTAGGAGCACATGAAATTAGACAAAGCACAAAGGAAAAACATGTTAGACTTTATTGTATTGCCCAGATTCTCTTTTTATCTCCCAGGAATTTTTAATGAACGTTGCCAGAGAGGAACACCTCCTCTGCTTTTTGTTCTGTTCCTCATTCTTCGGGTGTTGAGGGTGCAGACCCCTCTTTTGTAACTGCTTCATGATGTGGTGGGAGCCCTGATACTTCGGGGGAGGGGCAAAACGTCTCCCCACCAGCCTCCAGGTGAGGTTGATTGTCCCAAGGCCTCCTGCCTCACTTCTTGTACGCCTGAGCACCAGCATTGGAAGTGTTATAGATTCTAATGACCTTTAAGTGTCCAGGAGAGAGATGTGCAGAGATGCTGAGGTGGCAGGTTTCACCCCACCCCACATTTGTTCGGTGACCTTAGGCTGACGGTTTTTTCCAGCCTAGATGCTCTGACCAGTAGTCTGTGCTTTCTTTAAGTAGGTCCCTGAATTAATGTACAAACAGCACCATGTGTCAGAACCGTGCCCGCGCAACTCCCAGACAGTCCAGGGTCAGTGGTGATCCAGGACCATGACGTCCACTGAGTCAACGGCCTTTAGAAGTAGCCAGCAGTCCAGCCGGTCATATTGGCCACCATCACCGCGGTGTCTGTAGGGTTTTCTATGGTGAAAGCGTGATATACGTTTCCCCCGCCAAGCTTATTAGCTCCCCTCTGGGTGCAGTAAGTCCTGCAAGCAGTAGTCTGCTCTTTCGGGGCACAGTCTTGTTGTTTTCTGAGAGAAACTCCAGGTCAAGTGATGGTCACACGAGTCATCTTGGGGGCCCGTTGCCCCCATTTGTCTCTCTGGAGGTTGGAGTTGGAGGGCCTCCTCACTCGAGGTCAGTGTGTCCACAGAGAGACCCCTGCAACTTCAGGGCATGATGGGTGGTTAGGATCACGACATGGGGTCCTTTTCCCATAGGAGGGAGCTGGCCATGTGGGCTGCTGATTTCTAGCTTTGTAGATACCCCAGTATCCTGGCCTGATGAGTCGGTGGGCAAAGCCCTTGGTGACCATACTTTATAATACCTGAAGGGCATTCTTGTGTTGCTCCATTTCAAGTGGTCCCAGTTTTTGCACTAAGGCTCCAAGGGCAATTAACCTTTGACCGGGTATGTAAAGGTCAAAGGGTTTAGCTAAATTAGGGAGTTCCTGGGCAAGGGTCTGAATTGACTGCTCTTTCCATTCTTGAAAGGCTGCTTCTGGATTCTATTCAAAAGGATCTTCATCTTTTCGTGTCAGTGTTTCATGTAGAGGCCCAGCTATTAGACTGTAGTTAGGGATCCAGATGCAGAAAACCTTGGCCTCCCCAGGAACCCCTAAGCTGTCTTCTAGTTTTAGAAGAGGTAAGGCTGCAAATGGCTTCTTCCCTATCCTGGGATGCGTTTCTCCGAATATCTGTGAGAATGAAGCCCAGGCATGTCACCTGAGCCTGGGATATTTGAGCCTTTTTCTTGGACACCTTCTATCCTTTCTTGGCTAGGTAGTTCAGAGGCGTCTTTAGTAGGCCTGGCGATCAGAATGTCATCTGCATATTGAAGGAGGGTTCCCTTTTACAGAGGTAGAACTTTTAGGTCTTTAGAGGACATTTCCCCAATGATGGTGTGGGGATTTTTGAACCATTGGGGCAGGACGGCCCAGCATTATTGCTTGTGTTGCATGTTGTGTCCTGCCACACACAAGACAAAAATTCTTGTGACTCTGAGCTGAATGGAATACAGAAGAAGGCATCATTGAAGTGTAATACAGAATGCCATGGCCTGGTGGATGGTAGAATCAGCAGCAGGGTGTAGGAAATAGGAGCTACTGGATGTATATCCTCGGTGGCTTCACTGACTGTCCTGATATCCTTTACCAGGTCTCCAGCAGCCCATGGGGCTCTCGTGGTCAGGCCAATCCCAGTATATGGAGCTCACCTGGGCTGCTTCCCGCACCCCATAGCCAATGGGGCTCTCGTGGTCAAGTCCTTCCCAGGGTATGGAGCTCAACTGTGCAGCTACCCAGCAGCCCATGGGGCTCTCATAGTCAGGCCCTTCCCAGGATACGGAACTCCCCTGGGCAGGTACCCCAGCAGGGCTGGACACACAGGAACTGTGCACATAGCCCACCTTGCAGAGAACCCCCAGCTCACCTGTCGCTCACAGCTGACACAGAACACCTCAGAGCAGGACTTGAACTAACAAACAGCAGCTCTGACAGGTCTGTGACCCTGGCTATCACATGTGCAGCCTCTGTCTGCCTGGTCTTCCAGACACTTCCACTGCAGCCAGGGCACCAGGCCTCTGTCTCCACCCACCATCACTCCTCTCCCTGACTCCTGGGTTCCTCTCATTAGGATAGGGTCTTCTTGAAGTTGTTTTCCACTCATGGACCAGATAAAATGATAAGAAAACAAGCCGCAGATGCAGCCCCTTTTCTAGCCTGACTCTCAAGAGCCCACACCTCTTCCTTGGGCCTGGCCCGTTTAACAAATTTCATTTTCTGCAACTGTGAGCCCCTGAGGGGTGAGGATTGGCTGATTTGGGCAGCCTGACACTGCCTGCAAGCCCTCCCCAGGTGTGCCTGTGTTGAGGTCAATATAAACACCTCTCCAGTCAGCAAGAGCCCCTGTAGCTGTGACTGACGCCATATTCTCTGCCCCGTCAGCAGTGTCGGGGCTGGGGTGGTGGTACGGAGGGAGAGGCCGTGGCTTTGTGGGTGGCCCAGTGTGAGTGGGGCTCTGCTGGACTTTCTGCAGGAGTTGCCAGGCTGCCACCTGCTAAAGAAGAGGATGTGTCATCCATACCTGCCGCTGGAATTTCTCCCCAGGCAGAGGTGAGGAAGTAAAAAAGCAGTAGGGGCCATGGCAGGAGGGGTATCTCAGGCAGAGAAATGGAAAGATTCCAGAAGAGCATCTGGGGCCAGGACCATCCTGACTGGCCTGCAGGCACCAAGTCGGCCTGCGTGCTGTCGCTGGTGTGGCTCCACAGCCCTTCCTCTAGGCTTGCAAGTGCTTGTACATATTCAGGTGTTTTACCTGGAAAGGGTGGGAAGAGTTCAGCTGCAGCAGGACTGGGGCTCAGCTCACATTTACTCACAGATGCCTCGACACAGTCCCCCAGCTTTGCAATGAGGATGCTCCTTGTGGGGGAGAGTGCTGCTGAGTGCATGGGAGACGATTTCCCACCTCTGACCAACTTAAGAATTTTTTACCACTGGAGCAAGTGCCCTGATACGATTTTCCTCTGTATAACTGGTGGGTTCTGTTTTTTTTTTTTTTTTTTTTTTCTTTTTTTCTTTTTGGTTCAAGGTAGATTTTATTTATTCCTCTTTTTTTTTAAATTTGGAGATATAAACATGGAAATAATGCATTAATATAAAGACATCTATGTGAAGGGAAAAACTTTTTTTCTGTTTTATTTGATTAAATGTTATTTATTTATTTTTAATTTTTTAAAATTTATTTATTTCTTTTATACAGCAGGTTCTTATTGGATATTTATTTTATACATATAAGTGTGCACATGTGAATCCTAGTCTCCCAATTCACCCCACCACCACCCTCACATGGTGTTCCCCCCTTGGTGTCCATATGTTTGTTCTCTACATCTGTGTCTCTATCTCTGCCCTGCACACTGGTTCATCTGTACCATTTTTCTAGGTTCCACATATATGCATTAATATACAATATTTGTTTTTCTCTTTCTCACTTACTTCACTCTGTATGACAGTCTCTAGATCCATCAAGGTCTCTACAAATGACCCAATTTCATTCCTATGTATGGCTGAGTAATATTCCATTGTATATATGTGCCAGATCTTCTTTATCCACTCATCTGTTGATGGACACTTAGGTTGTTTCTATGACCTGGCTATTGCAAATAGAGCTGCAATGAACATTTTTGTACATAACTCTTTTTGAATTATGGTTTTCACAAGGCAAATGTCCAGTAGTTGGATTGTTGTGTCGTATCGTACTTCTATTGTTAGTTATTTAAAGGAACCTCCGTACTCTTCTCCCTAGTGCCCATATCAATTTACATTCCCAACCACAGGGCAAGTGTGTTCCCTTTTCTGCAATAAAGGCCTCTCCAGCATTTATTGTTTTGTAGATTTTTTTGATGATTGCCACTCTGACTGCTGTGAGGTGATACCTCAGGGTAGTTTTGATTTGCATTTCTCTAATGATTAGTGATGTTCAGCATCCTTTCATGTGTTTCTTGGTAATCTGTATATCTTCTTTGGAGAAATGTCTATTTAGGTCTTCTGCCCGTTTTTGGATTGGGTTGTTTGTTTTTGTGATATTGAGCTACATGCGGTGCTTGTAAAGTTAGGAGATTAATCCTTTGTCAATTGCTTCATTTGAAAATATTTTCTCCCATTCTGAGGGTTGTTTTTGCATCTTGTTTATGTTTTCCTGTACTGTGTGAAAGCTTTTAAGTTTCATTAGGTCCCATTTGTTGATTTCTGTTTTTATTTCCATTTCTCTAAGTGGTGGGTCCAAAAGGATCTTTCTGTGATTTATGTCATAGAGTGTTCTGCCTATGGTTTCCTCTAAGTGTTTTATAGTGTTTGGTCTTATATTTAGATCTCTAATCAATTTAGAGTTTATTTTTGTGTATGGTGTTATGGAGTGTTCTAATTTCATTCTTTTATGTGTAGGGGTCCAGTTTTCCCAGCACCAATTACTGAAGAGACTGTCTTTTCTCCATTGTATATCCTTAGCTCCTTTGTCATAGATGAGATAGCCATAGGTATGTAGGTTTATCTCTGGGCTTTCTGTCCTGTTCCATTGATCTGTGTTTATGCCAATCTACATACACTTGATTCCATTATGGAGACATATAAATACATAGGTTTCAAGGTTATTACCAGTCAGATATAGTCCTCTTCAGTGAATAGGGTGTGTTGTGTCCAGTTCATTGAGAAAGGAGTAGGTCTTGTCTATTACATATTTGATATATGGAATGCAATCTGTGCTAATTTCAAACTCTGCTTTTACACATCACCCCACGTCACCTTTCCCCTTAAGGAGGCATAAGTGTGTTTTCTAAATGTGTAACTCTGTTCTCTTTTGAAATTCAGTTCATGTGTAGCCATGTTTACATTCCCTCTATAAATTGTATATTACAATAAGTTTCTTTTACTTTGTGGCTCATTTCACTTAGCATCAACATACCTAAAGCCACTCATGAAGCTGCTATTGGCCTTATGACATTGATTTTATGTCTGAGTGACATTCCATTGTATATAAGTCCCACAACATCTATATCTATTTTTTTTTCCTTTCCTGGGATATTTAAAGTGTACTGAAGTCGCGGTTCTTGTAAACAGAGCAGCCCTAAAGTTTGGGCTGGCTGTGTGTTGTGGATTTTTAGTTTTCTCAAAATACACGCCCATGAGTGGAATTGTGCTATGCTCTGTAGCTCTGTTTTAGAAAACAACATACAGTTCTCCAGAGAGGCTGTTGGCAATTTACATCCTGTCCATCGGCGTAACCAGGCTCCCTTTTCTCCATGGCCTGTCCTGCATTTGTGGTTTTTACACTATTTGTGGATGGCCCTTTTGACTGGAGGTAAGGGACACTTCTCTGTAGTGTGGATTTCCAATGCCTGATGGCTTGCTTGGCCAAAAAGGGCATATGCATTTTTTCCCGAATATATTCAAGAAAATACACATAGTCCCTTTTCAGCCAAGGGCAACATTGTCGAAATTCTGTCACTTTTCATGTGCTTTAAAGACGACTCTAATCTTCCTCTTGAAATCTCTTTCCTTCAATTCTGCCTTGCATTCAAATCCTCTTCACTGCCTTTCCTCAATATATTTCTGGATGATAGTTGTCCTTTTTAACTCTGCAAGTTTGTGAATTGCTGTGCCCCTGATTTCCATTTTTCAACTCGCCTATTTGTGAACTGGCTGCAATACCGCAGGATGGCTTTAGGCACTAGTCTGGTTCCACGGCTTCAGGCTGAGCCTTTGGTTAATTCTTCTTCCTGGTAGGAAACTAGAGTGACATGTGCCCATCCAAACACCTACAGCTAATCTCTCATTTATTCACCCTCTTCCTGTTCATCCTCTGCACAATTTGCAAACTGTGCATAATGGGAGGGTAAAGGCGCTGACACTCCAAGTGGGGAGATTTTTAGTAATGCAGATGGAATGGCGAAGCCGAGCACGACAAAAGGAAAAATGAGGTACCTTTTAGAAAACTTTCCCAATTACACAGTGTACCATCCACTGGGTTTCCCATGCATGTTTTAACTGTAGGAAGATTCCCTTAAACCTGGAGAGTTGGGACCACTAGAATGGGTAGCACACAGTATTGCTCTAAGTGGTGTTCTTTTGCTCACACAACCTCAGCAATCTTGTCAGCCCCAAGTGTCCAGTCTTATGTCTCATCCAGCTGTGGGTGTAAAGGTGGTCAATCCAGGTTGCATCACAGGCCCTGAACGAAATTTTTAAGACTTTCTCACTGTTTCGCTGTTTTTGCATTTTGCTTTTGAAATTTATTTTTATAAGTGGGTTTAACTGAATTTCAGTGCTCTGTTCATGCGGTTATACACACACATGATTCCTTTATGGAGACATGAGAATACATATGTTTTAAAATACTGAGAGTCAGACATATTCCTTGCAATGAATAGGGGATGTTGAGTCGAGTTCATTGTGGCGGGATTAGGTGTTGTCTATTACATACTTGGTTTATGTAACGGTATCTGTGCTAATTTAAAACTGTGATTTTATGCATCAGCCCACCTCGCCTTTCCCATTAAGCAGGCAGAAGCTTGTTTTCTAAATTGGAGACTCCGTTGTGTTTGTAAATCAGTTCATGTGTAGCCATGTGTACATTCCCGCTATGAGTGATATCTTATGATAAGATTCGTTACTCTGGTATCTTTCCTAAATCAGTTCATTTGAGACCATGTTTACAGGACCTTCATAAGTGATATCTTATGATAAGTTTCTTTTTCTGTGTGACTTATTTCACTTAGAGTCATCGTACCTGAATCCAGTCATTTTGCTGCTACTGGCCTTATGACATTGATTTCATGGCTGAGGGATATACCATCATACGTAAGTACCACAATTTCTTGAACCATTTTTGTCTTTCCTGGGATATTTAAGGTATACCCAAGTTGAGGTTCTTGTAAGCAGTGCAGCCCTAAATTTTGTGGTGGCTCTGTCTTATTGATTTTCAGTTTTCCCAAGGTATATTTCCTAGACTGGAAGTGCCGTTGACTCTGTAGCTCTGTTGTTTACTTGTTTTAGGGAACACAATGCACTCCTCCAGAGAGGTAGTTGGCAATTTACATCCCGCCCATCAGCATAAAAAGGCTCCCTGGTCTCCAGGGCCTGTCTTGCCTTTCTGGTTTTTACACATTTTGCAGATGTCCCTTTCGACCAGTGGGAAGTGATACTTCTTTGTTGTGCAGATTTGCATTGCCCGCTTGCTTGCTTGGCCAAAAAGGGTGTATGCGTGTTCTCCTGCATATATTCAGGAGAAAACATATACGCCCTTTTTGGGCAAGTGCATCATTGTCGAAGATGTGCCCATCTTCCTGTGCTTTAAAGGTGATTCCAACATACCTCTTGAAATCTGTTTCCTGCTATACTGCCTCGCTTTCAAGTCCGCCTCGTTGCCTTCCCTCAGCAGATTTTTGGCTGATAGTTGTCCTTTATTACTCTGTCAGTTTCTAAATTGCTGTGCCCCTGAGCTCCATTTTTAAATTCGTTTTTTGTGAGCAGACCGCAAGTCCAAAATTTTGGTTCAGGACCTATACTGTTTCCCGGCGCGTGGCTTAGACTTTGGTTAATTCTTCTTCCTGCTGGGCAATTAATGTGACATGTACGTCCAAATGCCTAACATCTACTCTCTCATTTGTTCTCCCTCTTCCCTTTCATCTTTGCCAAATTGGCAACTGTGCGAACCAGGAGGTTAAAGGGGCTGTCTCTCCAAGTTGGCAGATTGATAGTAAAGCAGTTGGAAAGTCAAACTGGAGCAACAGGAGAGGGATTATTAGTTGAGTTTTATAAACCTTTCGTATTCACAGTGTGTCCATTCTCTAGATTTCCCGTACATGTTATAGCTGTAGTAATATTCCCTTCAACCTGGACAGTTGGGACCCATGGAATGGGTGCCACACATTATTGCTTTAAAGGGGCTGCATTTGCTCACCCAATCTCACCAATACTCTCAGTCCCAAGTTTCCAGCCTTATGCCACATCCAGCTGTCATTGTAGATAGGGTCATTCTAGGTTTCATCAGAGACCCTGAAAGAATTGTAAAGAATGTCCCTGTTTTATTGTTTGGTGTTTGAAATTCCACTTTATAGTGGGTTTGAACTTATTCTCACTGCTATGTTTATGCCAGTCTAGACACACTTGATTCCCTTTTGGAGACATATCAATACATAGGTTTTAAGATTCTTACTAGTCAGATATATTCCTCTGCGGGGAATATGCGGGGTTGAGTCCCTTTCACTTAAGAAGGTTTAGGTAATATCTATTCTGTATTTGGTTTTTAGAATGGTAGCTGTACTAATATCAAACTCTGGTTTTATGCATTACCCACCTCTCCTTCCCCTTTAAGCGGGCATACAGTTGTTTTCTAAATGTGAGAATCTCTTACATTCCTAAATCAGTTCCTGTGTAGCCATGTTTACAGGACCTACATAAGTGATATCTTATGATAAGATTCTTTTTCTGTGTGACTTATTTCACTTAGAATCATCGTACCTGAATCCACTCATTTTGCTGCTACTGGCCTTATGACATTGATTTCATGGCTGAGGGATAATCCATCGTACGTAAGTACCACAATTTTTTGATCCATTTTTATCTTTCCTGGGATATTTAAAGTGTACCAAAGTTGACGTTTTTGTAAGCAGTGCAGCCCTAAATTTTGGGGTGGCTCTGTCTTTTTGATTTTCAGTTTTCCCAAGGTATATTCCCTAGACTGGAAGTGCCCTTGGCTCTGTAGCTCTATTGTTTACTTGTTTTAGGGAACACAATGCACTCCTCCAGACAGGCAGTTGGCAATTTACATCCCGCCCATCAGCATAAAAAGGCTCCCTGTTCTCAAGGGCCTGTCTTGCCTTTCTGGATTTTACACATTTTGAGGATGTCCCTTTTGACCAGTGGGAAGTGATACACCTTTGTAGTGCAGATTTGCATTGCCCGCTTGCTTGCTTGTCCAAAAAGGGTGTATGCGTTTTCTCGTGAATATATTCAAGAGAAAACGCATAAGCCCTCTTTGGCCAAGTGCATCATTGTCGAAGTTGTGTCCCTTTTCCTGTGCTTGAAAGCCAATTCAAACGTAACTCTTGAAATCTGTTTCCTGCTATTCTGCCTCGTTTCAAGTCCGCTCGTTGCCTTCCCTCAACAGATTTTTGGACGATAGTTGTCCTTTATTACTCTGCCAGTTTGTGAATTGCTGTGCCCCTAATCTCCATTTTTCTACTCGTTTTTTGTGAGCTGAACCCAACTCCAAAATTGTGATTCAGGACCTATACTGGTTCCCGGTGGGTGGCTGAGACTTTGGTTAATTCTTCTTCCTCCCGGGAAATAAGAGTGACATGTGCCCGTCCAAATGCCTAACAGCTACTCTCTCATTGGTTCTCCCTCTTCACTTTCATCCACTGTCAAATTGGCAACCTCTGCGAACCAGGAGGTTAAAGGTGCTGTCTCTCCAAGCTGGGAGATTGACAGTAAATCTGTTGGAAAGTCAAACCTGAGCACCAGTAGAGGGACTATTTGTTGAGTTTTAGAGACCTTTCATATTCACAGAGTGTCCATTTTCTAGGATTCCCGTATATGTTATAGCTCTAGTAATATTCCCTTCAACCTGGAGAGTTGGGACCCATGGAATGGTTGCCATGCATTATTGCTTTAAAGGGTCTGCGTTTGCTCACCCAATCTCACCAATTCTCTCAGTCCCATATGTACAGCCTTATGCCACATCCAGCTGTCATTGTAGATAGGGTCATTCCAGGTTTCATTCAGAAACCCTGAAGGAATTGTAAAGAATTTCCCTTTTTTTGTTGTTTTTCAAATTCCTTTTTATAGTGGGTTTGAGCTGATTCTCGCTGCCATGTTTATGCCAGTCTAGACACGATTGATTCCCTTAAGGTGACATATCAATATAGGTTTTAAGATTCTTATTAGTCAGATATATTCCTCGGAGGGAAATATGCGGTTTTGAGTCCCTTTCACTGAGGAAGGTGTAGGTATTGTCTATTCCATAGTTGGTTTTTGGAACGGAACCTGTGCTTATATCAAACTCTGGTTTTATGCATCACCCCACCTCTCCTTCCCCATTAAGCAGGCATAAGAGTGTTTTCTATATGTGAGACTCTGTTCTCTTTCCTAAATCAGTTCATGTATAGCCATGTTTACAGGATCTTCATAAGTGATATCTTATGATAAGTTTCTTTTTCTGTGTGACTTATTTCACTTAGAATCATCGTACCTGTATGCATTCATTTTGCTGCAACTGGTCTTATGACATTGATTTCATGGCTGAGGGATAAACCATCATACATATGTACCACAATTTTTTGAACCAATTTTATCTTTCCTGGGATAATTAAGGTGTACCCAAGTTGAAGTTCTTGTAATCAGTGCCGCCCTGAATTTTGGGGTGGCTCTGTCTTATTGATTTTCAGTTTTCCCAAGGTATATTCCCTGGACTGGAAGTGCCCTTGGCTCTGTAGGTCTGTTGTTTACTTGTTTTAGGGAACACAATGCACTCCTCCAGAGAGGCAGTTGGCAATTTACATCCCGCCCATCAGCATAAAAAGGCTCCCTGTTCCCCAGGGCCTGTCTTGCCTTTCTGAATTTTACCCATGTTGCGGATGTCCCTTTTGACCGGTGGGAAGTGATACTTCTTTGTAGTGCACATTTGCATTGCCTGCTTGCTTCCTTGGCCAAAAAGGGCGTATGCGTTTTCTCCTGAATATATTCAGGAGGAAACACATACGCCTTTTTAGGCCAAGTGCATAATTGTCGAAGTTGTGAGCCTCTTCCTGTGCTTTACAGGTGATTCCAACGTACCTTTTGAAATCTGTTTCCTGCTATTCTGCCTCGCTTTCAAGTCCGCCTCGTTGCCTTCCCTCAACTGATTTTGGGATGATAGTTGTCCTTTATTACTCTGCCTGTTTGTGTAATGCTGTGCTCCTGAGCTCCACTATTTAACTTGTTTTTTGTTAGCTGAACGCATGTCCAATATTTTGGTTCAGGAAATATACTGGTTCCCGTGGGTGGCTGAGACTTTGGTTAATTCTTCTTCCTCCCGGGATATAAGAGTGACATGTGCCCGTCCAAATGCATAACAGCTACTCTCTCATTGGTTCTCCCTCTTCGCTTTCATCCACTGTCAAATTGGCAACCTGTGCGAACCAGGATGTTAAAGCTGCTGTCTCTCCAAGCTGGAAGATTGATAGTAAAGCAGTTGGAAAGTCAAACCGGAGCACCAGGAGAGGGACTATTCATTGCGTTTTAGAGACCTTTCGTATTCACAGTGTGTCCATTCTCTAGGTTTCCCGTACATGTTATAGCTGTAGTAATATTCCCTTTAACCGGGAGACATCGGACCCATGGAATGGGTGCCATGCATTATTGCTTTAAAGGGTCTGCATTTGCTCACCCAATCTCACCAATCCTCTCAGTCCCATGTGTCCAGCCTTATGCCACATCCAGCTGTCATTGTAGATATGGTCATTCCAGGTTTCATCAGAGACCCTGAAGGAATTGTAAAGAATTTCCCTGTTTTTTTGTTTTTCAAATTCCTTTTCATAGTGGGTTTGAGCTGATTCTCGCTACCATGTTTATGCCAGTCTAGACACACTTGATTCCCTTACGGAGACATATCAATACATAGGTTTTAAGATTCTTACTAGTCAGATATATTCCTCTGTGGGAAATATGGTGTTTTGAGTCCCTTTCACTGAGGAAGGGGTAGGTCTTGTCTATTCCATAGTTGGTTTTGGAACGCTACCAGTGCTTATATCAATCTCTGGTTTTATGCATCACCCCACCTCTCCTTCCCCCTTAAGCAAGCATAAGAGTGTTTTCTAAATGTGAGACTCTGTTCTCTTTCCTAACTAAGTTCATGTGTAGCCATGTTTACAGGATCTTCCTAAGTGATATCTTATGATAAGTTTCTTTTTCTGTGTGACTTATTACACTTAGAATCATCGTACGTGAATCCACTCATTTTGCTGCTACTGGTCTTATGACATTGATTTCATGGCTGAGGGATATTCCATCGTACATAAGTACCTCAATTTTTTGAACCATTTTTATATTTCCTGGGATAATTAAGGTGTACCCAAGTTGAGGTTCTTGTAAGCAGGGCAGCCCTAAATTTTGGGGTGGCTCTGTCTTATTGATTTTCAGTTTTCCCAAGGTATATTCCCTAGACTGGAAGTGCCCTTGGCTCTGTAGCTCTGTTGTTTACTTGTTTTAGGGAACACAATGCACTCCTCCAGTGAGGCAGTTGGCAATTTACATCCTGCCCAACAGCATAACAAGGCTCCCTGTTCTCCAGGGCCTGTCTTGCCTTTCTGGTGTTTACACATTTTGTGGATGTCCCTTTTGACGGGTGGGAAGTGATACTTCTTTGTAGTGCAGATTTGCATTGCCCGCTTGCTTGCTTGGCCAAAAAGGGCGTATGCGTTTTCTACTGCATATATACAGGAGAAAATGCATAAGCCCTTTTTGGCCAAGTGCATCATTTTCGAAGTTGTGCCCCTCTTCCTGTGCTTTACAGGTGATTCCAACGTACCTCTTGCAATCTGTTTCCTGCTATTCTGCCTCGCTTTCAAATCCGCCTCGTTGCCTTCCCTCAACAAATTTTTGGATGATAGTTGTCCTTTATTACTTTGCCAGTTTGTGAATTTCTGTGCCCTTGAGCTCATTTTTCAACTCGTTTTTTTGTGAGCTGAACGCATGTGCAGATTTTTGGTTCAGGACCTATACTGGTTGTCGGTAGGTGGCTGAGTCTTTGGTTAATTCTTCTTCCTGCCGGGAAATAAGAGTGACATGTGCCCGTCCAAATGCCTAACAGCTACTCTCTCTTTGGTTCTCCCTCTTCACTTTCATCCTTTGCCAAATTGGCAACCTGTGCAAAACACGAGGTTAAAGGTGCTGTCTCTCCAGGTTGGGAGATTGATAGTAAAGCAGTTGGAAAGTCAAACCGGAGTACCAGGAGAGGGACTATTCGTTGAGTTTTAGAGACCTTTCGTATTCACAGTGTGTCCATTCTCTAGGTTTCCCGTACATGTAATAGCTGTAGTAATATTCCCTTCAACCTGGAGAGTTGGAGCCCATGGAATGGGTGCCTTGCATTATTGCTTCAAAGGGTCTGCATTTGCTCACCCTATCTCACCAATCCTCTCAGTCCCATGTGTCCAGCCTTATGCCACATCCAGCTGTCGTTGTAGATAGGGTCATTCCAGGTTTCATCAGAGACCCTGAAGGAATTGTAAAGAATTTCCCTGTTTTTTTGTTTTGTTTTTGAAATTCCTTTTTATAATGGATTTGAGCTGATTCTCGCTGCCTTGATTATGCCAGTCTAGAAATTTTTGATTCTCTTACGGAGACATATCAATACATAGGTTTTAAGATTCTTACTAGTCAGATATATTTTTCTGCGGGAAATATGGGGTTTTGAGTCCCTTTCACTGAGGAAGGTGTAGGTCTTGTCTATTCCATACTTGGTTTTTGGAACGGTACCTTTGCTTATATCAAACTCTGGTTTTATGCATCTCCCGACCTCTCCTTTCCCCTTAAGCTGGCATAGCCGTTTTTTCGAAATGTGAGACTCTGTTCTCTTTCCTAACTCAGTTCATGTGTAGCCATGTTTACAGGATCTTCATAAGTGATATCTTATGATAAGTTTCTTTTTCCTTGTGACTTATTTCACTTAGAGTCATCATACCTGAATCCACTCATTTTGCTGCTACTGGTCTTATGACATTGATTTCATGGCTGAGGGATATTCCATCATACGTAAGTACCACAATTTTTTGAACCATTTTTATCTTTCTTGGGATACTTAAGGTGTACCCAAGTTGAGGTTCTTGTAAGCAGTGCAGCCCTAAATTTTGTGGTGGCTCTGTCTTATTGATTTTCAGTTTTCCCAAGGTATATTCCCTATACTGGAAGTGCCCTTGGCTCTGTAGCTCTGTTGATTACTTGTTTTAGGGAACACAATGCACTCCTCCAGAGAGGTAGTTGGCAATCTACATCCCGCCCATCAGCATAACAAGTCTCGCTGTTCTCCAGGGCCTGTCTTGCCTTTCTGGTTTTTACCCATTTTGTGGAAGTCCCTTTTGACCGGTGGGAATTGATACTTCTTTGTAGTGCAGATTTGCATTGCCCGCTTGCTTGCTTGGTGAAAAAGGGCGTACGTGATTTCTCCTGATTATATTCAGGAGAAAATGCATACGCCCTATTTGGCCAAGTGCATCATTGACAAAGTTGTGCCCTCTACCTGTTCTTTCAAGGCAATTCCATCGTACCTCTTGAAATCTGTTTCCTGCTATTCTGCCTCGCTTTCAAGTCCGCCTCGTTGCCTTCACTCAACAGATTTTTGGATGATAGTTGTCCTTTATTACTCTGCCTGTTTGTGAATTGCTGTGCCCCTGAGCTCCTTTTTTGTACTCGTTTTTGTGAGCTGAACGCAAGTCCAAAAGACTGCTTCACGACCTATACTGGTTTACTGTGCTTGGCTGAGTCGTTGGTTAATTCTCCTCCCTGACATGAAATTAGAGTGACATGTGACCGTCCAAACGCCTAACAGCTAATCTCTCTGTGATTCTCCCTCTTCCCTTTCATCCTCTGCCAAATTGGCAACCTGGGCAAACTAGGAGGTTAAAGGGGCTGTTTCTCAAAGTTGGGAGATTGATAGTAAAGCAGTCGGAAAGTCAAAGCAGGGCACCAGCAGAGGGACTATTAGTTGAGTTTTAGAAACCTTTCGTATTCACAGAGTGTACTTTCTCTAGGTTTCCCATACATGTTATATCTGTAGTAATATTCCCTTCAACCTGGAGAGTTGGGACCCATGGAATGGGTGCCACACATTATTGCTTTTAGGGGTCTGCATTTGCTCACCCAATCTCACCAATCCTCTTAGTCCCAAGTGTCCAGCCTTATGCCACATCCAGCTGTCGATGTAGATAGGGTCATTCCAGGTTTCATCAAAGACCCTGAAGAAATTGTAAAGAATTTCCTCTTTTTTTTGTGTGTTTGAAATTCCTTTATATAGTGGGTGTGAGCTGATTCTCAGTGCCATGTTTATGCCAGTCTAGAAACACTTGATAGCCTCATGGAGACATATCAATAAATAGGTTATAAGATTCTTACTAGTCAGATATATTCCTCTGCAGGTAATATGGAGTTTTGAGTGCCTTTCACTGAGGTAGGTATAGGTCTTGTCTATTCCATATCTGATTTTTGGAAATGTACATGTACTAATATCAAACTCTGGGTTTATGCATCTCCCCACCTCTCCTTCCCCCTTAAGCAGGCATAAGAGTGTTTCTTAAATATGAGACTCTCTTTTCTTTCCTAACTCAGTTCATGTGTAGCCATGTTTACAGGACTTTCATACGTGATATCTTATGATAAGTTTCTTTTTCTCTGTGACTTATTTCACTTAGAATCATCGTACCTAAATCCACTCATTTTGCTGCTACTGGTCTTATGACATTGATTTCATGGCTGAGGGATATTCCATCGTACATATGTACCCCAATTTCTTGAACCATTTTTATCTTTCCTGGGATATTTAAGATGTACACAAGTTGAGGTTCTTGTAAGCAGTGCAGCCCTAAATTTGAGGGTGGCTCTGTCTTATTGATTTTCAGTTTTCCCAAGGTATATTCACTAGGCTGGAAGTGCCCTTGGCTCTGTAGCTCTGTTGTTTACTTGTTTTGGGGAACACAATGCACTCCTCCAGAGAGGCAGTTGTCAATTTACGTCCCGCCCTTCAGCATAACAAGGCTCCCAGTTCTCCAGGGCCTGTCTTGCCTTTCTGCTTTTTACACATTTTGCAGATATCCCTTTTGACTGGTTGGAGGTGATAATTCTTTATAGTGCAGATTTGCATTGCCCGCTTGCTGGATGGCCAAAAAGGGCGTATTCGTTTTCTCCTGAATATATACAGGAGAAAAGGAATACGCCCTTTTTGGCCAAGTGCATCATTGTCGAAGCTGTGCCCATCTCCTGTGATTTAAAGGCAATTCCAACATACCTCTTAAAATCTGTTTCCTGCTATTCTGCCTCGAATTCAAGTCCGCCTCGTTGCCTTGCATTAAACAGATATTTGGAAGATAGTTGTCCTATATTTCTCTGCCAGTTTGTGAATTGCTGTTCCCCTGAGCTCCATTTTTCAACTCGTTTTTTGTGAGTTGAATGCAAGTCCAAACTTTGGTTCAGGACCTATACTGGTGTCCGGTGGGTGCCTGAGACTTTGGTTAATTCTTCTTCCAGCCGGGAAATTAGAGGGACATGTTACCTTCCAAATGCCTAACAGCTACTCTCTCATTGGTTCTCCCTCTTCCCTTTCATCCTCTGCCAAATTGGCAACCTGTGAGAACCAGGAGGTTAAAGGGGCTGTCTCTCCAAGTTGGGAGATTGATAGTAAAGCAGTTGGAAAGTCAAACCGGAGCACCAGGAGAGGGACTATTAGTTGAAATTTAGAGACCATTCGTATTCACAGTGTGTCCATTCTCTAGGTTTCCCGTACATGTTATAGCTGTAGTAATATTCCCTTCAACCTGGAGAGTTGGGACCCATGGAATGGGTGCCACTCATTATTTCTTTAAAGGGTCTGCATTTGCTCACCCAATCTCACCAATCCTCTCAGTCCCAAGTATCCAGCCTTATGCCACATCCAGCTGTCATTGTACATAGGGTCATTTCAGGTTTCATCAGAGACCCTGAAGGAATTGTAAGAAATTTTGCTGGTTTTTTTGTTTTGTATTTGAAATTCCTTTTTATAGTGGGTTTGATCTGATTCTCACTGTCATGTTTATGCCAGTCTAGACACACTTGATTCCCTTACGGAGACATATCAATACATACGTTTTAAGATTCATACTAGTAAGATATATTACTCTGTGGTGAATATGGGGTGTTGAGTCCCTTTCACTGAGGAAGGTGTAGGTCTTGTCTATTCCGTATTTGGTTTTTGGAAAGGTAACTGTACTAATATCAAACTCTGATTTTATGCATCACCCCACCTCTCCTTCCCCCTTAAGCAGGCATAAGCGTGTTTTTAAATGTGAGTCTCTCTTCTCTTTCCTAACTCAGTTCATGTGTAGCCATGTTTACAGGTTCTTCATAAGTGATATCTTATGATAAGTTTCTTTTTCTGTGTGACTTATTTCACTTAGAATTATCGTACCTAAATCCACTCATTTTGATGCTACTGGTCTTATGACATTGATTTCATGGCTGAGGGATATTCCATTGTATGTAAGTACCACAATTTCTTGAACCATTTTTGTCTTTCCTGGGATATTTAAGGTGTACGCAAGTTGAGGTTTTTGTAAGCAGTGCAGCCCTGAATTTTTGTGTCGATCTGTCTTATTTATTTTCAGTTTTCCCAAGGTATATTCCCTAGACTGGAAGTGCCCTTGGCTCTGTAGCTCTGTTGTTTACTTGTTTTAGGGAACACAATGCACTCCTCCAGAGAGGCAGTTGGCAATTTACATCCCGCCCATCAGCATAACAAGGCTCCCTGTTCTCCAGGGCCTATCCATGCCCTTTTCATCCCAATGCTCCATGACCCCTGTATTCACAATGCTCTGTGACGCATGTCATCACAGTGCTCCATGACACCTGTCATCACAATTCTCCATGCCTTTGTCAGCAAAATGCTTCATGAACTTGTCATTACAATGTTCTATGAGCTTGTCATAACAATACACCATTACCATGGTCATCACAATCCTCCATGAATCTTGGTATCACATTGTTTCTTGCCCTTGCCATCACAATGCTCCATGCTTCTTGAAATCAACATGATCCATGACCTGTATCATCACAATGCTCCAAACACTTGTGATCACCAAGTTCCATAACACTTGTCATCACAAAGCTCCATGATGCCTGTCATCACAATACTCCATGCCCTTTTCATCACAATGCTCCATGACCTTTGTCATCACAATTCTCAATACACTTGTCATCACAATGCTCCCTGACACTTGTCTTCAGAATGCTCCATGAACCCTGTTACGAAAAGGCTCCATGCTTTTTTCCTCACAATGCCCCATGCAGTTTTCATCACAATGATCCATGCCATTGTCATCAAAATACTCCACAAGCTTGTCATCAGAATGCTCCATGACCCTTGTAATCACAATTCTCCATGCACTTGTCAGCACAATGCTCCCTGACCCTTGTCATCACAATGCTCCAAGCCATTGTCCTCACACTGTTCCATTACCTTTGTCATCAGAATCCTCCATGACACTTGCATCACAATGCTCCATGCCATTGTCATCACAATGGGCCATTACATATGTCATCACAATGCTCCCTGACACCTGTCTTCACAATACTGTATGACCTGGTCTTCACAATGCTCCATGCACTTGATATCACAAAGCTCCATGACCCCTGTCATCACAATGCTCCGTGACTCCAGTCATCACAATGCTTCATGACCTTTGTCATCACAATGGTCCATGCCCTCATCATCAACAGTCTCTGTGACCTTTTTAACCACAATGCTCCATGAACTTTTCATCACAATGCTCTTTGACCCTTGTCATCACAATACTCTATGGCTTTCTCAGCACAATGCTCCATGACCGTTGTCATTACAATGCTCCATTCGCTTGACAGCACAATGCTCCTTGACACATGTCATCACAATTTGCCATGCGCTTGTCATCACAGTGCTCCGCAATCTTGTCATCACAATGCTCCATAAACCTTGTCATCACAATGCTACATGCACTTATCATCACAATGTTCGATGACCCCTGACATCACAATGTTCCATAACCCCTGTCACCAAAATGCTCCATGAACCTTTTCATCAAAATGTTCCTTGTCCCCTGACATCACAATGCTCCATGACCCCTGTCATCACAATGCTCCATGCTCCTTGAAATCACAATGATCCATGACCTCTGTCTTCACAATCCTCCAAACCCATGTGATCACAATGTTCCATATCCCTTGTCATCACAACGCTCCATGATGCCTGTCATCACAATACTCCATGCCCTTGTCGTCACAATGCTCCATGATATTTGTCATCACAATTCTCAATACACTTGTCATCACAATGCTCTCTGACACTTGTCATCAGAATGCTCCTTGAACCTTGTCATGAAAAGGCTCCATGCATTTTTCATCACAATGCTCCATGCCCTTTTCATCACAATGCTCCATGCCATTGTCATCACAGTACTCCACAAGCTTGTCATCTGAATGCTCCATGACACATGTCATCACAATGCTCCATGAGCACTGCCATCACAATGCTCCATACCACGTGTCATTACAGTGCTCCATGACGCTGGCCATTTACAATTATCCGTGGTCATCTCATCACAATGCTCCACACGCTTGTCATCAAAATGCTTCATGACTCTTGTCATCACAATGTTCCATGGCCACTGTCATCACAATTATCCACACCCCTTGTCATTATAGCGCTCCATTACGCTCATCCTCAAAATTATCCATGGTCTTCTCATCACAATGCTCCACGGTCTTGCCATCACAATGCTCCATGCCCTGGTTGTCACAATGCTCCATGTTCCCTGTCATCACAATTCTCCACATTCTTGGCCACACTATGTTCCATGACACTTCCCATCACAGTGTTATATGCTTTGTCATCACAATACTCCACAAGCTTGTCATCACAATACTCCATGACCCTTGTCATCACAATGATCCATGACCCCTGTCATCACAATGCTCCATGAGACGTATCATCACAATGCTCCATGCCCCTTGTCATTACAGTGCTCCATGATGCTCGTCACCAGAATTATCCATGGTCTTCTCATCACAGTGCTCCACGGTCTTGCCATCACAATGTTCCATGCCCTGGTCATCACAATTCTCCACGTCCTTGTCATCACAATGCTCCATGACAGTTCTCATCACAATGTTACATGCCCTTGTCATCACAATTCTCCATGCACTTGTCATCGAAATGCCCCCTGACCCCTGTCATAGCAAGCCCCATGCCTTTGTCATCACAATGCTTCACGACATTTTCATCAAAATTCTCAATGGCCGTTGTCATCACAATGCTCCATGCCCTTGTCATCACAATGCTCCATGACCCTTGTCATCACAATGCTCCAAGCCTTTTTAATCACAATTCCCCATTACCTTTGTCATCACAATCCTCCATAACACTTGGCATCACAATGCTCCATGCCATTGTCATCACAATGGTACATGAAATATGCCATCACAGTGCTCCCTGACACCTGTCTTCACCATAATCCATGACTTGTCATCACAATGCTCCATGCCTTTGTCATCACAATGTGCCATGCCCACTGTCAACACAATTATCCATGAAACTTGTCAGACCAAAGCTCCATGCCCCTGTCATCACAATGCTACATGACCCAAGTCATCACAATGCTCCGTGTGTCCCGTCATCACAAGGCTTCATGACCTGTGTCATCACAATGGTCAATGCCCTCATCATCACAATGCTCTGTGAAATTTGTCACCACAATGCTCCATGACCTTTTCATCACAGTGCAGATACGTGCATGAGTGCAAGTGCCCTATGCTCTGTAGCTCATCTTTTAGATGTTTTAGCAAACACAATACACTTCTCCATAGTGGCCATTGGCAAATTACAATTCCACTATCAGCCTCACAGGGCTCCCTTTTCTCCTCGCCCTGTCCTGCATTTCTGGTGTTTACACTTTATGTGGATGGCCCTTCTGACTGATGTGAAGTGATACATTTTGTAGTATTGATTTCCAGTGCCCACCTGTTTGGTTGGATAAAAAGTGTGTATGGCCTTTACTTGAATATATTCGGAAAAAATTGCATACGCCCTTTTGGGCCAAATGCATCATTGGCGATGTTCAGCCCCTTTTCTTGTGTTTTAATGGGGAGTCCTTTCTACCTCTTCAAATCTGTTTCCTGCCACTCTCCCTTGCTTACAAGTCCTTTTCTGTGACTTACCTCAAGACATTTTTTGACGATACATATTTTCAACTCTGCAGTTTCATGAATTTTAGTGCCCCTGAGTTCCATTTTTCAACTTGTGTTTTTGGAAACTGGACACAAAACAGCGGGATTTCCTCTAGCCCTATTCTGTTTCCGTGGGCAATTCTAGCCTTTGATGAATTTGTCTTCCAGATTGGAAATTAGAGTGGCATGTTCCTGTCCGAACAACTAAGACTTGTCTCTAAATTTTTCTCATCCTTCCGCTTCATCCTCTGGACAAATTCCAAACTGTGTGCAACAGGATGTTGACGGTGCTGATATCCCCAAGTGAGGAGATTGTTAGGAAAGATGCTGGAGGGGTGAACCCGATCACCAGAAAATGAGGAGATGAGGTGCCTTTTCCAAACTCTTTCCGAACAAATGGTGTACCATCCTCTAGGTGTGACAGGCATGTTTTAGCTGTAGGAAGGGTGCAGTGCATGGAAGGAGAACACCAGGGATTTTTCCAAATCAGTGCCTCCCCGAACCCCAAACTGGGGAATTTTTAAGCTACGGCTACACGTATGTCCATTAAGCGCCTTGGGAAATAGGCAGAGCCCAAACTTTAGATGATTGAAATCTTCAGGGTCAGAAGCATTCACCATCGGCCTTGCTTAGGTTACATTTTATCTGTATTTGATAGACGATGTCAATAAAAATATCTATTCTTTTTCAGATTATTTCCCCTTATAGGTTATTGCAAAATATTCAGTGTAGTTCCCTGTGCTATAGAGTAGTTCATTGTTGATGATCTATTTTATACATAGCAGTGTGTATGTGTTAATCCCACACTGTTAATTTATCCCTTCTCCTACCTTTCCCCTTTGGTAATAATAAATTATAAGATTTTATACTTCTCAGAAATGGGGGAGCTGAAAGAGAGGTATCCTTTTCAATGGAAAAGCATTCAAAACAAGATTGAAGCTTCAGCCATGAGTATTCGATGTACATCCATGGAAATAAATCACTTCATTTCTCTAATGTTGACCTGACAAATAAGACAGACGTCTTCACTGAACTTGCTTATAGTAAAGTGATGGAAATATCAAAGGTAAGTCTTAGAAAAATCTTATTTTACCCGAGCATTATACACTGCTCTATGTTAACTACAGTTTGGCTCACACATCTGTTCATTGAAGTTACAATGTTCTCAATTTCTGTTACTGATCCTCCAGAGTGGACCCCAACAGAAGTCCCCGTGCCCAGTGTCATTGGAGCCAACAGATCAAGACTGAGTTTGGTTCAGAAGCAAAGGAAACATTATTTTGAAAACAGAATGGAGAGGTGAGAGCGTGCACTCCCCCACGGGCTGTGGCCTGGGATGCTGTGTATGGATCCCAGGAGCGTCACTGGGAGGGAGGGGATGGAGCTCTCGAGGGCTGGGTTGGCTGAAGCTCAGGCTCTATTCCGTGGAGTCTGCATGGGACCCCGCTAGCTGAGTTGTGGACCCTGCCATACTGCACTACGAAATCGGGTCTGAAGTGCCGGGTGTGGGACCTCTGCATGCGGAAACCTAGGAGCACATGAAATTAGACAAAGCACAAAGGAAAAACATGTTAGACTTTATTGTATTGCCCAGATTCTCTTTTTATCTCCCAGGAATTTTTAATGAACGTTGCCAGAGAGGAACACCTCCTCTGCTTTTTGTTCTGTTCCTCATTCTTCGGGTGTTGAGGGTGCAGACCCCTCTTTTGTAACTGCTTCATGATGTGGTGGGAGCCCTGATACTTCGGGGGAGGGGCAAAACGTCTCCCCACCAGCCTCCAGGTGAGGTTGATTGTCCCAAGGCCTCCTGCCTCACTTCTTGTACGCCTGAGCACCAGCATTGGAAGTGTTATAGATTCTAATGACCTTTAAGTGTCCAGGAGAGAGATGTGCAGAGATGCTGAGGTGGCAGGTTTCACCCCACCCCACATTTGTTCGGTGACCTTAGGCTGACGGTTTTTTCCAGCCTAGATGCTCTGACCAGTAGTCTGTGCTTTCTTTAAGTAGGTCCCTGAATTAATGTACAAACAGCACCATGTGTCAGAACCGTGCCCGCGCAACTCCCAGACAGTCCAGGGTCAGTGGTGATCCAGGACCATGACGTCCACTGAGTCAACGGCCTTTAGAAGTAGCCAGCAGTCCAGCCGGTCATATTGGCCACCATCACCGCGGTGTCTGTAGGGTTTTCTATGGTGAAAGCGTGATATACGTTTCCCCCGCCAAGCTTATTAGCTCCCCTCTGGGTGCAGTAAGTCCTGCAAGCAGTAGTCTGCTCTTTCGGGGCACAGTCTTGTTGTTTTCTGAGAGAAACTCCAGGTCAAGTGATGGTCACACGAGTCATCTTGGGGGCCCGTTGCCCCCATTTGTCTCTCTGGAGGTTGGAGTTGGAGGGCCTCCTCACTCGAGGTCAGTGTGTCCACAGAGAGACCCCTGCAACTTCAGGGCATGATGGGTGGTTAGGATCACGACATGGGGTCCTTTTCCCATAGGAGGGAGCTGGCCATGTGGGCTGCTGATTTCTAGCTTTGTAGATACCCCAGTATCCTGGCCTGATGAGTCGGTGGGCAAAGCCCTTGGTGACCATACTTTATAATACCTGAAGGGCATTCTTGTGTTGCTCCATTTCAAGTGGTCCCAGTTTTTGCACTAAGGCTCCAAGGGCAATTAACCTTTGACCGGGTATGTAAAGGTCAAAGGGTTTAGCTAAATTAGGGAGTTCCTGGGCAAGGGTCTGAATTGACTGCTCTTTCCATTCTTGAAAGGCTGCTTCTGGATTCTATTCAAAAGGATCTTCATCTTTTCGTGTCAGTGTTTCATGTAGAGGCCCAGCTATTAGACTGTAGTTAGGGATCCAGATGCAGAAAACCTTGGCCTCCCCAGGAACCCCTAAGCTGTCTTCTAGTTTTAGAAGAGGTAAGGCTGCAAATGGCTTCTTCCCTATCCTGGGATGCGTTTCTCCGAATATCTGTGAGAATGAAGCCCAGGCATGTCACCTGAGCCTGGGATATTTGAGCCTTTTTCTTGGACACCTTCTATCCTTTCTTGGCTAGGTAGTTCAGAGGCGTCTTTAGTAGGCCTGGCGATCAGAATGTCATCTGCATATTGAAGGAGGGTTCCCTTTTACAGAGGTAGAACTTTTAGGTCTTTAGAGGACATTTCCCCAATGATGGTGTGGGGATTTTTGAACCATTGGGGCAGGACGGCCCAGCATTATTGCTTGTGTTGCATGTTGTGTCCTGCCACACACAAGACAAAAATTCTTGTGACTCTGAGCTGAATGGAATACAGAAGAAGGCATCATTGAAGTGTAATACAGAATGCCATGGCCTGGTGGATGGTAGAATCAGCAGCAGGGTGTAGGAAATAGGAGCTACTGGATGTATATCCTCGGTGGCTTCACTGACTGTCCTGATATCCTTTACCAGGTCTCCAGCAGCCCATGGGGCTCTCGTGGTCAGGCCAATCCCAGTATATGGAGCTCACCTGGGCTGCTTCCCGCACCCCATAGCCAATGGGGCTCTCGTGGTCAAGTCCTTCCCAGGGTATGGAGCTCAACTGTGCAGCTACCCAGCAGCCCATGGGGCTCTCATAGTCAGGCCCTTCCCAGGATACGGAACTCCCCTGGGCAGGTACCCCAGCAGGGCTGGACACACAGGAACTGTGCACATAGCCCACCTTGCAGAGAACCCCCAGCTCACCTGTCGCTCACAGCTGACACAGAACACCTCAGAGCAGGACTTGAACTAACAAACAGCAGCTCTGACAGGTCTGTGACCCTGGCTATCACATGTGCAGCCTCTGTCTGCCTGGTCTTCCAGACACTTCCACTGCAGCCAGGGCACCAGGCCTCTGTCTCCACCCACCATCACTCCTCTCCCTGACTCCTGGGTTCCTCTCATTAGGATAGGGTCTTCTTGAAGTTGTTTTCCACTCATGGACCAGATAAAATGATAAGAAAACAAGCCGCAGATGCAGCCCCTTTTCTAGCCTGACTCTCAAGAGCCCACACCTCTTCCTTGGGCCTGGCCCGTTTAACAAATTTCATTTTCTGCAACTGTGAGCCCCTGAGGGGTGAGGATTGGCTGATTTGGGCAGCCTGACACTGCCTGCAAGCCCTCCCCAGGTGTGCCTGTGTTGAGGTCAATATAAACACCTCTCCAGTCAGCAAGAGCCCCTGTAGCTGTGACTGACGCCATATTCTCTGCCCCGTCAGCAGTGTCGGGGCTGGGGTGGTGGTACGGAGGGAGAGGCCGTGGCTTTGTGGGTGGCCCAGTGTGAGTGGGGCTCTGCTGGACTTTCTGCAGGAGTTGCCAGGCTGCCACCTGCTAAAGAAGAGGATGTGTCATCCATACCTGCCGCTGGAATTTCTCCCCAGGCAGAGGTGAGGAAGTAAAAAAGCAGTAGGGGCCATGGCAGGAGGGGTATCTCAGGCAGAGAAATGGAAAGATTCCAGAAGAGCATCTGGGGCCAGGACCATCCTGACTGGCCTGCAGGCACCAAGTCGGCCTGCGTGCTGTCGCTGGTGTGGCTCCACAGCCCTTCCTCTAGGCTTGCAAGTGCTTGTACATATTCAGGTGTTTTACCTGGAAAGGGTGGGAAGAGTTCAGCTGCAGCAGGACTGGGGCTCAGCTCACATTTACTCACAGATGCCTCGACACAGTCCCCCAGCTTTGCAATGAGGATGCTCCTTGTGGGGGAGAGTGCTGCTGAGTGCATGGGAGACGATTTCCCACCTCTGACCAACTTAAGAATTTTTTACCACTGGAGCAAGTGCCCTGATACGATTTTCCTCTGTATAACTGGTGGGTTCTGTTTTTTTTTTTTTTTTTTTTTTCTTTTTTTCTTTTTGGTTCAAGGTAGATTTTATTTATTCCTCTTTTTTTTTAAATTTGGAGATATAAACATGGAAATAATGCATTAATATAAAGACATCTATGTGAAGGGAAAAACTTTTTTTCTGTTTTATTTGATTAAATGTTATTTATTTATTTTTAATTTTTTAAAATTTATTTATTTCTTTTATACAGCAGGTTCTTATTGGATATTTATTTTATACATATAAGTGTGCACATGTGAATCCTAGTCTCCCAATTCACCCCACCACCACCCTCACATGGTGTTCCCCCCTTGGTGTCCATATGTTTGTTCTCTACATCTGTGTCTCTATCTCTGCCCTGCACACTGGTTCATCTGTACCATTTTTCTAGGTTCCACATATATGCATTAATATACAATATTTGTTTTTCTCTTTCTCACTTACTTCACTCTGTATGACAGTCTCTAGATCCATCAAGGTCTCTACAAATGACCCAATTTCATTCCTATGTATGGCTGAGTAATATTCCATTGTATATATGTGCCAGATCTTCTTTATCCACTCATCTGTTGATGGACACTTAGGTTGTTTCTATGACCTGGCTATTGCAAATAGAGCTGCAATGAACATTTTTGTACATAACTCTTTTTGAATTATGGTTTTCACAAGGCAAATGTCCAGTAGTTGGATTGTTGTGTCGTATCGTACTTCTATTGTTAGTTATTTAAAGGAACCTCCGTACTCTTCTCCCTAGTGCCCATATCAATTTACATTCCCAACCACAGGGCAAGTGTGTTCCCTTTTCTGCAATAAAGGCCTCTCCAGCATTTATTGTTTTGTAGATTTTTTTGATGATTGCCACTCTGACTGCTGTGAGGTGATACCTCAGGGTAGTTTTGATTTGCATTTCTCTAATGATTAGTGATGTTCAGCATCCTTTCATGTGTTTCTTGGTAATCTGTATATCTTCTTTGGAGAAATGTCTATTTAGGTCTTCTGCCCGTTTTTGGATTGGGTTGTTTGTTTTTGTGATATTGAGCTACATGCGGTGCTTGTAAAGTTAGGAGATTAATCCTTTGTCAATTGCTTCATTTGAAAATATTTTCTCCCATTCTGAGGGTTGTTTTTGCATCTTGTTTATGTTTTCCTGTACTGTGTGAAAGCTTTTAAGTTTCATTAGGTCCCATTTGTTGATTTCTGTTTTTATTTCCATTTCTCTAAGTGGTGGGTCCAAAAGGATCTTTCTGTGATTTATGTCATAGAGTGTTCTGCCTATGGTTTCCTCTAAGTGTTTTATAGTGTTTGGTCTTATATTTAGATCTCTAATCAATTTAGAGTTTATTTTTGTGTATGGTGTTATGGAGTGTTCTAATTTCATTCTTTTATGTGTAGGGGTCCAGTTTTCCCAGCACCAATTACTGAAGAGACTGTCTTTTCTCCATTGTATATCCTTAGCTCCTTTGTCATAGATGAGATAGCCATAGGTATGTAGGTTTATCTCTGGGCTTTCTGTCCTGTTCCATTGATCTGTGTTTATGCCAATCTACATACACTTGATTCCATTATGGAGACATATAAATACATAGGTTTCAAGGTTATTACCAGTCAGATATAGTCCTCTTCAGTGAATAGGGTGTGTTGTGTCCAGTTCATTGAGAAAGGAGTAGGTCTTGTCTATTACATATTTGATATATGGAATGCAATCTGTGCTAATTTCAAACTCTGCTTTTACACATCACCCCACGTCACCTTTCCCCTTAAGGAGGCATAAGTGTGTTTTCTAAATGTGTAACTCTGTTCTCTTTTGAAATTCAGTTCATGTGTAGCCATGTTTACATTCCCTCTATAAATTGTATATTACAATAAGTTTCTTTTACTTTGTGGCTCATTTCACTTAGCATCAACATACCTAAAGCCACTCATGAAGCTGCTATTGGCCTTATGACATTGATTTTATGTCTGAGTGACATTCCATTGTATATAAGTCCCACAACATCTATATCTATTTTTTTTTCCTTTCCTGGGATATTTAAAGTGTACTGAAGTCGCGGTTCTTGTAAACAGAGCAGCCCTAAAGTTTGGGCTGGCTGTGTGTTGTGGATTTTTAGTTTTCTCAAAATACACGCCCATGAGTGGAATTGTGCTATGCTCTGTAGCTCTGTTTTAGAAAACAACATACAGTTCTCCAGAGAGGCTGTTGGCAATTTACATCCTGTCCATCGGCGTAACCAGGCTCCCTTTTCTCCATGGCCTGTCCTGCATTTGTGGTTTTTACACTATTTGTGGATGGCCCTTTTGACTGGAGGTAAGGGACACTTCTCTGTAGTGTGGATTTCCAATGCCTGATGGCTTGCTTGGCCAAAAAGGGCATATGCATTTTTTCCCGAATATATTCAAGAAAATACACATAGTCCCTTTTCAGCCAAGGGCAACATTGTCGAAATTCTGTCACTTTTCATGTGCTTTAAAGACGACTCTAATCTTCCTCTTGAAATCTCTTTCCTTCAATTCTGCCTTGCATTCAAATCCTCTTCACTGCCTTTCCTCAATATATTTCTGGATGATAGTTGTCCTTTTTAACTCTGCAAGTTTGTGAATTGCTGTGCCCCTGATTTCCATTTTTCAACTCGCCTATTTGTGAACTGGCTGCAATACCGCAGGATGGCTTTAGGCACTAGTCTGGTTCCACGGCTTCAGGCTGAGCCTTTGGTTAATTCTTCTTCCTGGTAGGAAACTAGAGTGACATGTGCCCATCCAAACACCTACAGCTAATCTCTCATTTATTCACCCTCTTCCTGTTCATCCTCTGCACAATTTGCAAACTGTGCATAATGGGAGGGTAAAGGCGCTGACACTCCAAGTGGGGAGATTTTTAGTAATGCAGATGGAATGGCGAAGCCGAGCACGACAAAAGGAAAAATGAGGTACCTTTTAGAAAACTTTCCCAATTACACAGTGTACCATCCACTGGGTTTCCCATGCATGTTTTAACTGTAGGAAGATTCCCTTAAACCTGGAGAGTTGGGACCACTAGAATGGGTAGCACACAGTATTGCTCTAAGTGGTGTTCTTTTGCTCACACAACCTCAGCAATCTTGTCAGCCCCAAGTGTCCAGTCTTATGTCTCATCCAGCTGTGGGTGTAAAGGTGGTCAATCCAGGTTGCATCACAGGCCCTGAACGAAATTTTTAAGACTTTCTCACTGTTTCGCTGTTTTTGCATTTTGCTTTTGAAATTTATTTTTATAAGTGGGTTTAACTGAATTTCAGTGCTCTGTTCATGCGGTTATACACACACATGATTCCTTTATGGAGACATGAGAATACATATGTTTTAAAATACTGAGAGTCAGACATATTCCTTGCAATGAATAGGGGATGTTGAGTCGAGTTCATTGTGGCGGGATTAGGTGTTGTCTATTACATACTTGGTTTATGTAACGGTATCTGTGCTAATTTAAAACTGTGATTTTATGCATCAGCCCACCTCGCCTTTCCCATTAAGCAGGCAGAAGCTTGTTTTCTAAATTGGAGACTCCGTTGTGTTTGTAAATCAGTTCATGTGTAGCCATGTGTACATTCCCGCTATGAGTGATATCTTATGATAAGATTCGTTACTCTGGTATCTTTCCTAAATCAGTTCATTTGAGACCATGTTTACAGGACCTTCATAAGTGATATCTTATGATAAGTTTCTTTTTCTGTGTGACTTATTTCACTTAGAGTCATCGTACCTGAATCCAGTCATTTTGCTGCTACTGGCCTTATGACATTGATTTCATGGCTGAGGGATATACCATCATACGTAAGTACCACAATTTCTTGAACCATTTTTGTCTTTCCTGGGATATTTAAGGTATACCCAAGTTGAGGTTCTTGTAAGCAGTGCAGCCCTAAATTTTGTGGTGGCTCTGTCTTATTGATTTTCAGTTTTCCCAAGGTATATTTCCTAGACTGGAAGTGCCGTTGACTCTGTAGCTCTGTTGTTTACTTGTTTTAGGGAACACAATGCACTCCTCCAGAGAGGTAGTTGGCAATTTACATCCCGCCCATCAGCATAAAAAGGCTCCCTGGTCTCCAGGGCCTGTCTTGCCTTTCTGGTTTTTACACATTTTGCAGATGTCCCTTTCGACCAGTGGGAAGTGATACTTCTTTGTTGTGCAGATTTGCATTGCCCGCTTGCTTGCTTGGCCAAAAAGGGTGTATGCGTGTTCTCCTGCATATATTCAGGAGAAAACATATACGCCCTTTTTGGGCAAGTGCATCATTGTCGAAGATGTGCCCATCTTCCTGTGCTTTAAAGGTGATTCCAACATACCTCTTGAAATCTGTTTCCTGCTATACTGCCTCGCTTTCAAGTCCGCCTCGTTGCCTTCCCTCAGCAGATTTTTGGCTGATAGTTGTCCTTTATTACTCTGTCAGTTTCTAAATTGCTGTGCCCCTGAGCTCCATTTTTAAATTCGTTTTTTGTGAGCAGACCGCAAGTCCAAAATTTTGGTTCAGGACCTATACTGTTTCCCGGCGCGTGGCTTAGACTTTGGTTAATTCTTCTTCCTGCTGGGCAATTAATGTGACATGTACGTCCAAATGCCTAACATCTACTCTCTCATTTGTTCTCCCTCTTCCCTTTCATCTTTGCCAAATTGGCAACTGTGCGAACCAGGAGGTTAAAGGGGCTGTCTCTCCAAGTTGGCAGATTGATAGTAAAGCAGTTGGAAAGTCAAACTGGAGCAACAGGAGAGGGATTATTAGTTGAGTTTTATAAACCTTTCGTATTCACAGTGTGTCCATTCTCTAGATTTCCCGTACATGTTATAGCTGTAGTAATATTCCCTTCAACCTGGACAGTTGGGACCCATGGAATGGGTGCCACACATTATTGCTTTAAAGGGGCTGCATTTGCTCACCCAATCTCACCAATACTCTCAGTCCCAAGTTTCCAGCCTTATGCCACATCCAGCTGTCATTGTAGATAGGGTCATTCTAGGTTTCATCAGAGACCCTGAAAGAATTGTAAAGAATGTCCCTGTTTTATTGTTTGGTGTTTGAAATTCCACTTTATAGTGGGTTTGAACTTATTCTCACTGCTATGTTTATGCCAGTCTAGACACACTTGATTCCCTTTTGGAGACATATCAATACATAGGTTTTAAGATTCTTACTAGTCAGATATATTCCTCTGCGGGGAATATGCGGGGTTGAGTCCCTTTCACTTAAGAAGGTTTAGGTAATATCTATTCTGTATTTGGTTTTTAGAATGGTAGCTGTACTAATATCAAACTCTGGTTTTATGCATTACCCACCTCTCCTTCCCCTTTAAGCGGGCATACAGTTGTTTTCTAAATGTGAGAATCTCTTACATTCCTAAATCAGTTCCTGTGTAGCCATGTTTACAGGACCTACATAAGTGATATCTTATGATAAGATTCTTTTTCTGTGTGACTTATTTCACTTAGAATCATCGTACCTGAATCCACTCATTTTGCTGCTACTGGCCTTATGACATTGATTTCATGGCTGAGGGATAATCCATCGTACGTAAGTACCACAATTTTTTGATCCATTTTTATCTTTCCTGGGATATTTAAAGTGTACCAAAGTTGACGTTTTTGTAAGCAGTGCAGCCCTAAATTTTGGGGTGGCTCTGTCTTTTTGATTTTCAGTTTTCCCAAGGTATATTCCCTAGACTGGAAGTGCCCTTGGCTCTGTAGCTCTATTGTTTACTTGTTTTAGGGAACACAATGCACTCCTCCAGACAGGCAGTTGGCAATTTACATCCCGCCCATCAGCATAAAAAGGCTCCCTGTTCTCAAGGGCCTGTCTTGCCTTTCTGGATTTTACACATTTTGAGGATGTCCCTTTTGACCAGTGGGAAGTGATACACCTTTGTAGTGCAGATTTGCATTGCCCGCTTGCTTGCTTGTCCAAAAAGGGTGTATGCGTTTTCTCGTGAATATATTCAAGAGAAAACGCATAAGCCCTCTTTGGCCAAGTGCATCATTGTCGAAGTTGTGTCCCTTTTCCTGTGCTTGAAAGCCAATTCAAACGTAACTCTTGAAATCTGTTTCCTGCTATTCTGCCTCGTTTCAAGTCCGCTCGTTGCCTTCCCTCAACAGATTTTTGGACGATAGTTGTCCTTTATTACTCTGCCAGTTTGTGAATTGCTGTGCCCCTAATCTCCATTTTTCTACTCGTTTTTTGTGAGCTGAACCCAACTCCAAAATTGTGATTCAGGACCTATACTGGTTCCCGGTGGGTGGCTGAGACTTTGGTTAATTCTTCTTCCTCCCGGGAAATAAGAGTGACATGTGCCCGTCCAAATGCCTAACAGCTACTCTCTCATTGGTTCTCCCTCTTCACTTTCATCCACTGTCAAATTGGCAACCTCTGCGAACCAGGAGGTTAAAGGTGCTGTCTCTCCAAGCTGGGAGATTGACAGTAAATCTGTTGGAAAGTCAAACCTGAGCACCAGTAGAGGGACTATTTGTTGAGTTTTAGAGACCTTTCATATTCACAGAGTGTCCATTTTCTAGGATTCCCGTATATGTTATAGCTCTAGTAATATTCCCTTCAACCTGGAGAGTTGGGACCCATGGAATGGTTGCCATGCATTATTGCTTTAAAGGGTCTGCGTTTGCTCACCCAATCTCACCAATTCTCTCAGTCCCATATGTACAGCCTTATGCCACATCCAGCTGTCATTGTAGATAGGGTCATTCCAGGTTTCATTCAGAAACCCTGAAGGAATTGTAAAGAATTTCCCTTTTTTTGTTGTTTTTCAAATTCCTTTTTATAGTGGGTTTGAGCTGATTCTCGCTGCCATGTTTATGCCAGTCTAGACACGATTGATTCCCTTAAGGTGACATATCAATATAGGTTTTAAGATTCTTATTAGTCAGATATATTCCTCGGAGGGAAATATGCGGTTTTGAGTCCCTTTCACTGAGGAAGGTGTAGGTATTGTCTATTCCATAGTTGGTTTTTGGAACGGAACCTGTGCTTATATCAAACTCTGGTTTTATGCATCACCCCACCTCTCCTTCCCCATTAAGCAGGCATAAGAGTGTTTTCTATATGTGAGACTCTGTTCTCTTTCCTAAATCAGTTCATGTATAGCCATGTTTACAGGATCTTCATAAGTGATATCTTATGATAAGTTTCTTTTTCTGTGTGACTTATTTCACTTAGAATCATCGTACCTGTATGCATTCATTTTGCTGCAACTGGTCTTATGACATTGATTTCATGGCTGAGGGATAAACCATCATACATATGTACCACAATTTTTTGAACCAATTTTATCTTTCCTGGGATAATTAAGGTGTACCCAAGTTGAAGTTCTTGTAATCAGTGCCGCCCTGAATTTTGGGGTGGCTCTGTCTTATTGATTTTCAGTTTTCCCAAGGTATATTCCCTGGACTGGAAGTGCCCTTGGCTCTGTAGGTCTGTTGTTTACTTGTTTTAGGGAACACAATGCACTCCTCCAGAGAGGCAGTTGGCAATTTACATCCCGCCCATCAGCATAAAAAGGCTCCCTGTTCCCCAGGGCCTGTCTTGCCTTTCTGAATTTTACCCATGTTGCGGATGTCCCTTTTGACCGGTGGGAAGTGATACTTCTTTGTAGTGCACATTTGCATTGCCTGCTTGCTTCCTTGGCCAAAAAGGGCGTATGCGTTTTCTCCTGAATATATTCAGGAGGAAACACATACGCCTTTTTAGGCCAAGTGCATAATTGTCGAAGTTGTGAGCCTCTTCCTGTGCTTTACAGGTGATTCCAACGTACCTTTTGAAATCTGTTTCCTGCTATTCTGCCTCGCTTTCAAGTCCGCCTCGTTGCCTTCCCTCAACTGATTTTGGGATGATAGTTGTCCTTTATTACTCTGCCTGTTTGTGTAATGCTGTGCTCCTGAGCTCCACTATTTAACTTGTTTTTTGTTAGCTGAACGCATGTCCAATATTTTGGTTCAGGAAATATACTGGTTCCCGTGGGTGGCTGAGACTTTGGTTAATTCTTCTTCCTCCCGGGATATAAGAGTGACATGTGCCCGTCCAAATGCATAACAGCTACTCTCTCATTGGTTCTCCCTCTTCGCTTTCATCCACTGTCAAATTGGCAACCTGTGCGAACCAGGATGTTAAAGCTGCTGTCTCTCCAAGCTGGAAGATTGATAGTAAAGCAGTTGGAAAGTCAAACCGGAGCACCAGGAGAGGGACTATTCATTGCGTTTTAGAGACCTTTCGTATTCACAGTGTGTCCATTCTCTAGGTTTCCCGTACATGTTATAGCTGTAGTAATATTCCCTTTAACCGGGAGACATCGGACCCATGGAATGGGTGCCATGCATTATTGCTTTAAAGGGTCTGCATTTGCTCACCCAATCTCACCAATCCTCTCAGTCCCATGTGTCCAGCCTTATGCCACATCCAGCTGTCATTGTAGATATGGTCATTCCAGGTTTCATCAGAGACCCTGAAGGAATTGTAAAGAATTTCCCTGTTTTTTTGTTTTTCAAATTCCTTTTCATAGTGGGTTTGAGCTGATTCTCGCTACCATGTTTATGCCAGTCTAGACACACTTGATTCCCTTACGGAGACATATCAATACATAGGTTTTAAGATTCTTACTAGTCAGATATATTCCTCTGTGGGAAATATGGTGTTTTGAGTCCCTTTCACTGAGGAAGGGGTAGGTCTTGTCTATTCCATAGTTGGTTTTGGAACGCTACCAGTGCTTATATCAATCTCTGGTTTTATGCATCACCCCACCTCTCCTTCCCCCTTAAGCAAGCATAAGAGTGTTTTCTAAATGTGAGACTCTGTTCTCTTTCCTAACTAAGTTCATGTGTAGCCATGTTTACAGGATCTTCCTAAGTGATATCTTATGATAAGTTTCTTTTTCTGTGTGACTTATTACACTTAGAATCATCGTACGTGAATCCACTCATTTTGCTGCTACTGGTCTTATGACATTGATTTCATGGCTGAGGGATATTCCATCGTACATAAGTACCTCAATTTTTTGAACCATTTTTATATTTCCTGGGATAATTAAGGTGTACCCAAGTTGAGGTTCTTGTAAGCAGGGCAGCCCTAAATTTTGGGGTGGCTCTGTCTTATTGATTTTCAGTTTTCCCAAGGTATATTCCCTAGACTGGAAGTGCCCTTGGCTCTGTAGCTCTGTTGTTTACTTGTTTTAGGGAACACAATGCACTCCTCCAGTGAGGCAGTTGGCAATTTACATCCTGCCCAACAGCATAACAAGGCTCCCTGTTCTCCAGGGCCTGTCTTGCCTTTCTGGTGTTTACACATTTTGTGGATGTCCCTTTTGACGGGTGGGAAGTGATACTTCTTTGTAGTGCAGATTTGCATTGCCCGCTTGCTTGCTTGGCCAAAAAGGGCGTATGCGTTTTCTACTGCATATATACAGGAGAAAATGCATAAGCCCTTTTTGGCCAAGTGCATCATTTTCGAAGTTGTGCCCCTCTTCCTGTGCTTTACAGGTGATTCCAACGTACCTCTTGCAATCTGTTTCCTGCTATTCTGCCTCGCTTTCAAATCCGCCTCGTTGCCTTCCCTCAACAAATTTTTGGATGATAGTTGTCCTTTATTACTTTGCCAGTTTGTGAATTTCTGTGCCCTTGAGCTCATTTTTCAACTCGTTTTTTTGTGAGCTGAACGCATGTGCAGATTTTTGGTTCAGGACCTATACTGGTTGTCGGTAGGTGGCTGAGTCTTTGGTTAATTCTTCTTCCTGCCGGGAAATAAGAGTGACATGTGCCCGTCCAAATGCCTAACAGCTACTCTCTCTTTGGTTCTCCCTCTTCACTTTCATCCTTTGCCAAATTGGCAACCTGTGCAAAACACGAGGTTAAAGGTGCTGTCTCTCCAGGTTGGGAGATTGATAGTAAAGCAGTTGGAAAGTCAAACCGGAGTACCAGGAGAGGGACTATTCGTTGAGTTTTAGAGACCTTTCGTATTCACAGTGTGTCCATTCTCTAGGTTTCCCGTACATGTAATAGCTGTAGTAATATTCCCTTCAACCTGGAGAGTTGGAGCCCATGGAATGGGTGCCTTGCATTATTGCTTCAAAGGGTCTGCATTTGCTCACCCTATCTCACCAATCCTCTCAGTCCCATGTGTCCAGCCTTATGCCACATCCAGCTGTCGTTGTAGATAGGGTCATTCCAGGTTTCATCAGAGACCCTGAAGGAATTGTAAAGAATTTCCCTGTTTTTTTGTTTTGTTTTTGAAATTCCTTTTTATAATGGATTTGAGCTGATTCTCGCTGCCTTGATTATGCCAGTCTAGAAATTTTTGATTCTCTTACGGAGACATATCAATACATAGGTTTTAAGATTCTTACTAGTCAGATATATTTTTCTGCGGGAAATATGGGGTTTTGAGTCCCTTTCACTGAGGAAGGTGTAGGTCTTGTCTATTCCATACTTGGTTTTTGGAACGGTACCTTTGCTTATATCAAACTCTGGTTTTATGCATCTCCCGACCTCTCCTTTCCCCTTAAGCTGGCATAGCCGTTTTTTCGAAATGTGAGACTCTGTTCTCTTTCCTAACTCAGTTCATGTGTAGCCATGTTTACAGGATCTTCATAAGTGATATCTTATGATAAGTTTCTTTTTCCTTGTGACTTATTTCACTTAGAGTCATCATACCTGAATCCACTCATTTTGCTGCTACTGGTCTTATGACATTGATTTCATGGCTGAGGGATATTCCATCATACGTAAGTACCACAATTTTTTGAACCATTTTTATCTTTCTTGGGATACTTAAGGTGTACCCAAGTTGAGGTTCTTGTAAGCAGTGCAGCCCTAAATTTTGTGGTGGCTCTGTCTTATTGATTTTCAGTTTTCCCAAGGTATATTCCCTATACTGGAAGTGCCCTTGGCTCTGTAGCTCTGTTGATTACTTGTTTTAGGGAACACAATGCACTCCTCCAGAGAGGTAGTTGGCAATCTACATCCCGCCCATCAGCATAACAAGTCTCGCTGTTCTCCAGGGCCTGTCTTGCCTTTCTGGTTTTTACCCATTTTGTGGAAGTCCCTTTTGACCGGTGGGAATTGATACTTCTTTGTAGTGCAGATTTGCATTGCCCGCTTGCTTGCTTGGTGAAAAAGGGCGTACGTGATTTCTCCTGATTATATTCAGGAGAAAATGCATACGCCCTATTTGGCCAAGTGCATCATTGACAAAGTTGTGCCCTCTACCTGTTCTTTCAAGGCAATTCCATCGTACCTCTTGAAATCTGTTTCCTGCTATTCTGCCTCGCTTTCAAGTCCGCCTCGTTGCCTTCACTCAACAGATTTTTGGATGATAGTTGTCCTTTATTACTCTGCCTGTTTGTGAATTGCTGTGCCCCTGAGCTCCTTTTTTGTACTCGTTTTTGTGAGCTGAACGCAAGTCCAAAAGACTGCTTCACGACCTATACTGGTTTACTGTGCTTGGCTGAGTCGTTGGTTAATTCTCCTCCCTGACATGAAATTAGAGTGACATGTGACCGTCCAAACGCCTAACAGCTAATCTCTCTGTGATTCTCCCTCTTCCCTTTCATCCTCTGCCAAATTGGCAACCTGGGCAAACTAGGAGGTTAAAGGGGCTGTTTCTCAAAGTTGGGAGATTGATAGTAAAGCAGTCGGAAAGTCAAAGCAGGGCACCAGCAGAGGGACTATTAGTTGAGTTTTAGAAACCTTTCGTATTCACAGAGTGTACTTTCTCTAGGTTTCCCATACATGTTATATCTGTAGTAATATTCCCTTCAACCTGGAGAGTTGGGACCCATGGAATGGGTGCCACACATTATTGCTTTTAGGGGTCTGCATTTGCTCACCCAATCTCACCAATCCTCTTAGTCCCAAGTGTCCAGCCTTATGCCACATCCAGCTGTCGATGTAGATAGGGTCATTCCAGGTTTCATCAAAGACCCTGAAGAAATTGTAAAGAATTTCCTCTTTTTTTTGTGTGTTTGAAATTCCTTTATATAGTGGGTGTGAGCTGATTCTCAGTGCCATGTTTATGCCAGTCTAGAAACACTTGATAGCCTCATGGAGACATATCAATAAATAGGTTATAAGATTCTTACTAGTCAGATATATTCCTCTGCAGGTAATATGGAGTTTTGAGTGCCTTTCACTGAGGTAGGTATAGGTCTTGTCTATTCCATATCTGATTTTTGGAAATGTACATGTACTAATATCAAACTCTGGGTTTATGCATCTCCCCACCTCTCCTTCCCCCTTAAGCAGGCATAAGAGTGTTTCTTAAATATGAGACTCTCTTTTCTTTCCTAACTCAGTTCATGTGTAGCCATGTTTACAGGACTTTCATACGTGATATCTTATGATAAGTTTCTTTTTCTCTGTGACTTATTTCACTTAGAATCATCGTACCTAAATCCACTCATTTTGCTGCTACTGGTCTTATGACATTGATTTCATGGCTGAGGGATATTCCATCGTACATATGTACCCCAATTTCTTGAACCATTTTTATCTTTCCTGGGATATTTAAGATGTACACAAGTTGAGGTTCTTGTAAGCAGTGCAGCCCTAAATTTGAGGGTGGCTCTGTCTTATTGATTTTCAGTTTTCCCAAGGTATATTCACTAGGCTGGAAGTGCCCTTGGCTCTGTAGCTCTGTTGTTTACTTGTTTTGGGGAACACAATGCACTCCTCCAGAGAGGCAGTTGTCAATTTACGTCCCGCCCTTCAGCATAACAAGGCTCCCAGTTCTCCAGGGCCTGTCTTGCCTTTCTGCTTTTTACACATTTTGCAGATATCCCTTTTGACTGGTTGGAGGTGATAATTCTTTATAGTGCAGATTTGCATTGCCCGCTTGCTGGATGGCCAAAAAGGGCGTATTCGTTTTCTCCTGAATATATACAGGAGAAAAGGAATACGCCCTTTTTGGCCAAGTGCATCATTGTCGAAGCTGTGCCCATCTCCTGTGATTTAAAGGCAATTCCAACATACCTCTTAAAATCTGTTTCCTGCTATTCTGCCTCGAATTCAAGTCCGCCTCGTTGCCTTGCATTAAACAGATATTTGGAAGATAGTTGTCCTATATTTCTCTGCCAGTTTGTGAATTGCTGTTCCCCTGAGCTCCATTTTTCAACTCGTTTTTTGTGAGTTGAATGCAAGTCCAAACTTTGGTTCAGGACCTATACTGGTGTCCGGTGGGTGCCTGAGACTTTGGTTAATTCTTCTTCCAGCCGGGAAATTAGAGGGACATGTTACCTTCCAAATGCCTAACAGCTACTCTCTCATTGGTTCTCCCTCTTCCCTTTCATCCTCTGCCAAATTGGCAACCTGTGAGAACCAGGAGGTTAAAGGGGCTGTCTCTCCAAGTTGGGAGATTGATAGTAAAGCAGTTGGAAAGTCAAACCGGAGCACCAGGAGAGGGACTATTAGTTGAAATTTAGAGACCATTCGTATTCACAGTGTGTCCATTCTCTAGGTTTCCCGTACATGTTATAGCTGTAGTAATATTCCCTTCAACCTGGAGAGTTGGGACCCATGGAATGGGTGCCACTCATTATTTCTTTAAAGGGTCTGCATTTGCTCACCCAATCTCACCAATCCTCTCAGTCCCAAGTATCCAGCCTTATGCCACATCCAGCTGTCATTGTACATAGGGTCATTTCAGGTTTCATCAGAGACCCTGAAGGAATTGTAAGAAATTTTGCTGGTTTTTTTGTTCTGTATTTGAAATTCCTTTTTATAGTGGGTTTGATCTGATTCTCACTGTCATGTTTATGCCAGTCTAGACACACTTGATTCCCTTACGGAGACATATCAATACATACGTTTTAAGATTCATACTAGTAAGATATATTACTCTGTGGTGAATATGGGGTGTTGAGTCCCTTTCACTGAGGAAGGTGTAGGTCTTGTCTATTCCGTATTTGGTTTTTGGAAAGGTAACTGTACTAATATCAAACTCTGATTTTATGCATCACCCCACCTCTCCTTCCCCCTTAAGCAGGCATAAGCGTGTTTTTAAATGTGAGTCTCTCTTCTCTTTCCTAACTCAGTTCATGTGTAGCCATGTTTACAGGTTCTTCATAAGTGATATCTTATGATAAGTTTCTTTTTCTGTGTGACTTATTTCACTTAGAATTATCGTACCTAAATCCACTCATTTTGATGCTACTGGTCTTATGACATTGATTTCATGGCTGAGGGATATTCCATTGTATGTAAGTACCACAATTTCTTGAACCATTTTTGTCTTTCCTGGGATATTTAAGGTGTACGCAAGTTGAGGTTTTTGTAAGCAGTGCAGCCCTGAATTTTTGTGTCGATCTGTCTTATTTATTTTCAGTTTTCCCAAGGTATATTCCCTAGACTGGAAGTGCCCTTGGCTCTGTAGCTCTGTTGTTTACTTGTTTTAGGGAACACAATGCACTCCTCCAGAGAGGCAGTTGGCAATTTACATCCCGCCCATCAGCATAACAAGGCTCCCTGTTCTCCAGGGCCTGTCTTGCCTTTCTGGTTTTTACACTTTTTGCAGATGTCCCTTTTGACCGGTGGGAAGTGATACTTCTTTGTAGTGCCGATTTGCATTGCCTCCTTGCTTGCTTGTCCAAAAAGGGCATATGTGTTTTCTCCTGAATATATTCACGTGAAAACCCATATGCCCTTTATGGCCATTTCCATAATTTTCGAAGTTGTAATGCTTTTCCTGTGTTTAAAGGCGATTCCAATGTAACTCTTGAAATCTGTTTCATGCCATTCTTCCTCATTTTCCCTTCCGCCTCGTGGCTTTCCCTCAACAGATTTTTGGCAGCGAGTAGTCCTTTATAACTCTGCAGGTTAGTGAATTGCTGTGGCCCTGAGCTCCATTTTTCAAGTCGCGTTTTTGTGAGCTGACCGCAAATCAACAGTTTTGCTTCTAGACTTATACTGGTTCTGGGGGGCAGGCTGAGACTTTGGTTAATTCCTCTTTGTGACGGGAAATTAGAGAGACACGTGGCCGTCCAAATGCCTACAGCTACTCTCTCATTGGTTCTCTCTCTTCCCTTATATCCTGTGCACAATTTGCCAACTGTGCGAACCAGGAGGTTATAGTGGCTGACTTTCCAAGTTGGGAGATTGATAGTGAAGCAGTTGGAATGTCAAACTGGAGTACAAGTAGAGTTTTAGAAACCTTTCACCATCAGATGGTTTCCATTCTCTAGGTTCCCATACACGTTATAACTGTAGTGATATTCCCTTCTACCTGGAGAGTTGGGAACCATGGAATGGGTGGCAGGCATTATTGCTTTAAAGGGTCTGCATTTTTTCACCCAATCTCACCAATCCTCTCAGTCCCAAGTGACCAGCCTTATGCCACATCCAGCTGTCATTGTAGATAGGGTCATTCCAGGTTTCATCAGAACCCCTGAAGGTATTGTGTAAGAATTTTACTGTTTATATGTTTTGTTTTGAAATTCCTTTTTATAGTGGGTTTGAGCTGATTCTCACTGCCATGTTTATGTCGTTGTAGACACACTTGGTTCCCTTACGGAGACATATCAATACATAGGTTTTAAAATTCTTACTACTCAGATATATTTCTCTGCGGGGAATAGGGATGTTGAGTTCCATTCACTGAGGAAGGAGTAGGGCTTGTCTCTTCTGTTTTTGGATTATGGAACGGTACATGTGCTAATATCAATCTTAAGTTTTGTGCATCTCCCCACCTCTCTTTCCCCTTAAGCAAGCGTTAGATTGTTTTCTAAATCTGAGACTCTGTTCTCTTCCCTAAATCAGTTCATATGTAGACATGTTTACATTCCTTTCATAAGTGATATCTTATGTCAGAATGCACCATGGCCGTTCTCATAATAATGCTACATGTCCCCTGTCATCACAATGCACCATGCCCTGGTTATCACAATGCTCCATGTCCCTTGTCATCACAATTCTCCACGTACTTGTCATCACAATGCTACATGACACTTCTCATCAAAATGTTACATGCTCTTGTCATCACAATACTCCATTTCCATTGTCATCACAATACTCCATGAAACTTGGGATCACATTGCTTCATGCCCTTGTCCTCACAATGCTCCATGCTCCTTGAAATCAAAATGATCCATGACCTCCTTGCCCTGGTCATCACAATGCTCCATGCCCTAGTTATCACAATGCTCCATGACCCCTCCCATCACAATGCTCTGTGACTCCAGTCATCACAATGCTTCATGACCTTGTCACCACAATGGTCCATGCCCTCGTCATCATCACTCTCTGTGAGCATTTTAACCAAAATGATCCATGAATTTTTCATCACAACGATCTTTGAACCTTGTCATCACAATGCTCTATGCCATTCTCAGCACAATGCTCCATGACCCTTGTCATCACAATGCTCCATGCGCTTGTCAGCACAATGCTCCATGACACGTCATCACAATGCTCCATGACCTTTGTCATCACAATGTTCCATGCCCTTGTCATCACAATGCTCCATGCCCCTTTTTCATCTCAATGCTCCATGTAACCTGCCATCACAATGCACCATGCCCATCATCATAATGCTTCAGGCTATTATCATCACAATGAAATCAATATTCTCCATGACCTCTGTCATCATAATGCTCCAAACACTTGTGATCACAATGTTCCATAACACTTATCATCACAACACCCCATGACGCTCATCATCACAATTATCCATGGTCTTCTCTTCACAATGCTCCATGATCTTTGTCATCACAATGCTCAATACACTTGTCGTCACAATGCTCCCTGACACTTGTCATCAGTATGCCCCTTGAACCCTGGCATGACAAGGCTCCATGCCTTTGTCATCACAATAATCCATGCCCTTTTCATCACAATGCTCCAAGATCGCTTTAATCACAATGATCCATGCCATTGTCATCAAAAAGCTCCATGACGCATGTCATCAGAATGCTTCATGTTCTTCTCATCATAATGCTCCATGCCCTTGTCATCACAATGCTCCAAGACCTCTGTAATCACAATGCTCCATGCCCCTTTTCATCAGAATGCTCCATGAGACTTGTCATCACATGTCTCCATGGTCTTCTCCTCACAATGCTCCAGGACCCTTTCATCACCATGCTCCTTTCCCTTGTCATCACAATGCTCCATGACCCCTGTCATCACAATAGTCCATGAATATTTTCAACCCAATGCTCCGCGACCTACTCATCACAATGCTCCATGGCCAATATCATCACAATGCTCCATGACCACTGTCATCACAACACTCCATGACAACTGACAACAAAATGATCTGGGACTCTTGTCATCACAATGCTCCATTCCCTAGTCATCACAATGCTCCATGACCCCAGTCATCACAACACTCCATGAACATTTTCAGCCCAGTGATCCATGACCCTTGTCATCACAATGATCCATGCCCTTGTCATCCCAATGCTCCATGACCCGTGTATTCAAAATACTCCGTGACGCTTGTCATCACAGTGCTCCATGACACATGTCATCAAAATGCTCCATGCCTTTGTCAGCAAAATGCTACATGACCTCTCCATTACAATGCTGTATGCGCTTGTCATCACAATACTCCATTTCCATTGTCATCACAATCCTCCATGAACCTTCGGATCACATTGCTTCATGCCCTTGTCATCACAAAGCTCCATGCTCCTTGAAATCAAAATGATCCATGACCTCTGTCATCACAATGCTCCAAACACTTGTGATCACAATGTTCCATAACACTTGTAATCACAACGCTCCATGATGCCTGTCATCACAATACTCCATGCCCTTTTCATCACAATGCTCCAAGACCTTTGTCATCACAATTTTCAATACACTTGTCATCACAATGCTCCCTGACACTTGTCATCAGAATGCTCCTTGAACCTTGTAACGAAAACGCTCCATGCCTTTTTCATCACAATGCCCCATGCTATTTTCATCACAATGCTCCGTGCCATTGTCATCAAAATACTCCACAAGCTTGTCATCAGAATGCTCCATGACCCTTGTCATCACATTTATCCATGCACTTGTCAGCACAATGCTCCCTGACCCTTGTCATCGCAATGCTCCCAGCCATTGTCATCACAATGCTCCATTACCTTTGTCATCAGAATCCTCCATGACACTTGGCATCCCAATGCTCCATGCCATTGTCATCACAATGGGCCATTACATATGTCATCACAATTCTCCCTGACATCTGTCTTCACAATACTGCATGTCCTGTCCATCACAATGCTCCATGCCCTTGTCATCACAATGTGCCATTCCAACTGTCATCGCAATAATCCCTGAAACTTATTAGACAAATGCTCCATGCCCTGGTCATCACAATGCTCCATGCCCTTGTTATCACAATGCTCCATGACCCCTGCCATCACAATGCTCTGTGACTCCAGTCCTCATAATGCTTCATGACCTTTGTCACCACAATGGTCCATGCACTCGTCATCATCAGTCTCTGTGAGCTTTTTAACCAAAATGATCCATGAACTTTTCATCACAATGCTCATTGACCCTTGTCATCACAATGCTCTATGCCTTTCTCGACACAATGCTCCAAGACAATTGTCATCACAATGCTCCATGCGCTTGTCAGCACAATGCTCCATGACACATGTCGTCACAAGCTCCATGACCCTTGTCACCACAATGCTCCATGCGTTTGTCAGCACAATGCTCATTGACACATGCCATCGCAATGCTCCATGACCCCTGTCATCACAATGCTCCGTGACTCCAGTCATCACAATGTTTTATAACGTTTGTCATCACAATGGTCCATGCCCGTGTCATCACAAGGCTCTGTGACCGTTTTATCCACAATCATCCATGAACTTTTCATCACAATTCTCTGTGACCCTTGTCATCACAATGCTCCATGTCTTTGTCAGAACAATGCTCCATGACCATTGTCTTCACAATGTGCCACACGCATTTCATCACAACGGTCCACAACCTTGTGATTGCAATGCTCCATAAACCTTGTAATCACAATGCTCCATGCACTTCTCATCAAAATGCTCTCTCACCAGAGATATCACAGTGTTCCATCACTAGTCATCACAATACTCCCTCACCCCTGTAATCAAAATGTTCCATGACCCTGTCATCACACTGCTACATCCCCTTATCATCACAATGTTCCATGACCCCTGACATCACAATGTTCCATAACCCCTGTAATCAAAATGCTCCATGACCCTTTTCATCCCAAAGCTCCAAGACCCCTGATATCACAATGTTCTATAACCCCTGCCATCAAAATATTCCATTACAATTTTCATCAAATTGCTGCATGACCCGGTCATCAAAATGCTCCCTGCCCTTCTCATCACAATGCCCCATGCACTGGTCATCAAAATGGTCCATGAGTTGTCATCACAAAGCTCCATGACCCTTGTCATCACAATGCTCCATGTCCTTGTCATCACAATGCACCATTCCAACTGTCATCACAATAATCCATGAAATATATTAGACCAATGTTCCATGCCCTTGTCATCACAATGCTCCATGCCTTTGTTTTCACAATGCTCCATGCGCTTGTGAGCACAATGCTCCATAACACATGTCATAACAATGCTCCTTGACCCCTGTCATCACAATGTTCCGTGACTCCTGTCATCACAATGCTACATGCACATATCATCACAATGCTCGATGACCCCTGACATCACAATGTTCCATAACAAATTTCATCAAATTGTTCCATTACACTTTACATCAAATTGCTCCATGACCCTCACATCAGAATGCTCCCTGCCCTTCTCATCACAATGCACAACGCACTTGCCATCAAAATGCTTCATGACCTTTGCCATCAGAAAGATCCATGACCCTTGGCATCAGAATGCTCCATGTCATTGTCATCACAGTGCTCCATGAATGCTCTCATCACATTGCCCAATGCCCTTGTCAGCACAAAGCTCCATGACACTTGTCATCACAATGCTTGATGACCTTCTTATCACAATGCTCCATGCCCTTGTCATTACAATCCTGCTTGACCCATGTATCATAGTGTTCCGTACCCTTGTCATCACAATCCTCCATGCACACTCTCATCACAGTAATCCATGAAATATTTCGGACCAATGTTCCATGCCCTTTTCATCACAATGCTCCATTACCCTTGTCATAACAATGCACCATGACACCTGCCTTCACAATGTTCCACGGCCTTGTCATCACAGGGTTCCATGACAGTTGTCATCACAATGCTGAAGACCCCTGTAATCACAATGCTCCATGCCCTTGTCATCACAAAGCTCCATGACGCATGTCAACAGAATGTTCCACGGCCTTCTCATCACAATGCTCCATGCCCTTGTCATCACAATGCTCCAAGACCCCTGTAAACACAATGCTCCATGCCCCTTTTCATCTCAATGCTCCATGAACCCTGTCATCACAATGCACCATGCCCATCATCATAATGCTTCAGGCTATTGTCATCACAATGAAATCAATATTCTCCATGACCTCTGTCATCATAATGCTCCAAAACCTTGTGATCACAATGTTCCATAAAACTTATCATCACAACACCCCATGACGCTCATCATCACAATTATCCATGGTCTTCTCATCACAATGCTCCATGATCTTTGTCATCACAAAGCTCCCTGACACTTGTCGTCAGTATGCTCCTTGAACCCTGTCATGACAAGGCTCCATGCCTTTTTAATCACAATTATCCATGCCCTTTTCATCACAATGCTCCAAGATCCCTGTAATCACAATGCACCATGACCTTGTCATCAGAAAGCTCCATGACGCTTATCATCAGAATGCTTCATGGCCTTCTCCTCACAATGCTCCATGCCCTTTTCATCACAATGTTCCAAGACCCCTGTAATCACAATGCTCCATGCCCCTTTTCATCAGTATGCTCCATGAGACTTGTCATCACAAGGCTCCATGGTTTTCTCATCACAATGCTCCAGGACCTTGTCATCACAATGCTTCTCGACCTTGTCATGAAAATTTTCAATGGCCCTTGTCATCATAATGCTCCACGCCCTAATCATCACAATGCTCAATTATATTTTTCATTACAATTCTCAATTACATTTGGCATCACAATGCTCCATGCCATTGTCAGAGCAATGGACCATGACATATGTCATCACAATGCTCCCTGACACCTCTCTTCACAATATTCCATGACCTTCTCATCACAATGCACCATGTCCACTGTCATCACAATAATCTGTGAAACTTGTCAGACCAATGCTCCATGCCCCTGTCATCACAATGCTCCATGCCCTTGTCACCAAAATGCTCCACGACCCCTGTCATCACAATGCTACGTGACTCCAGTCATCACAATATTTCATAACGTGTGTCATCACAATGGTCCATGCCCGCGTCATCACATGGCTCTGTGACCTTTGTAACCACAATGCTCCATGAAATTTTCATCACAATTCTCTGTGACCCTTGTCATCACAATGCTCCATGTCTTTGCCTGAACAATGCTGTATGACCATTATCATCACAATGTGCCACGTGCATTTCATCACAACGGTCCACAACCTTGTCATTGCAAAGCTCCATAAACCTTGTAATCACAATGGTCTATGCACTTCTCATCAAAATGCTCTCTCACCAGAGATATCACAATATTCCAACAATAGTCATAACAATACTCACTCACACCAGGAATCACAGTGTTCCATGAATCTGTCATCACAATGCTTCATCCCCTTATCATCACAATGTTCCATGACCCCTGATATCACAATCTTCCATAACCCCTGAGAAGAAAATGCTCCATGACCCGTTTCATCCCAAAGCTCCAAGACCCCTGACATCACAATGTTCTATAACCCCTGCCATCAAAATGTTCTATTACACTTTTTATCAAATTGCTGCATGACCCGGTGCTCAAAATGCTCCCTGCCCTGCTCATCACCTTGCACCATGCCCTTGTCATCAAAATGCTCAATGACTTGTCATCACAAAGCTCCATCACCCTTGGCATCACAATGCTCGATGCCTTTCTCATCACAATGCTACCTGCCCTTCTCATTACAGTCCTGCATGACCCATGTATCATAGTGTTCCGTAGCCTTGTCATCACAATGCTCCATGCCCACTCTCATCACAATAATCCATGAAACATTTCAGACCAAGGTTCCATGCCCTTCTCATCACAATGCTCCATTACCTCTGTCATAACAATGCACCATGACCCCTGACATCACAATGTTCCAAGGCCTAGTCATCAAAAGGTTCCATGACACTTGTCATCACAATGCTGAAGTCCCCTGTAATCACAATGCTCCTTGCCCTTTTCATCACAATGCTCCAAGACCCCTGTAATCACAATGCTGCATACCCCTTTTCATCAGAATGCTTCATGAGACTTGTCATCACAAGTCTCCATTGTCTTCTCATCACAATGCCCCAAGACCTGTCATAACCATGCTCCATTCCCTTGTCATCACAATGCTCCATGACCCCTGTCATCACAATAATCCATGAACATTTTCAGCACAGTGCTCCAGGACCTATTCATCACAATGCTCGATGGCCAATATCATCGCAATGCTCCATGACCACTGTCATCACAACACTCCATGACAACTGACAACACAATGATCCGGGACTCTTTTCATTACATTGCTGCATTCCCTAGTCATCACAGTGCTCTATGTCCCCTGTCATCACAACACTCCATGAACATTTTCAGCCCAGTGCTCCATGACACTTGTCATCACAATGATCCATGCGCTTGTCATCACAGTGCTCCATGACACGTCATCACAATGCTCCATGCCTTTGTCAGCAAAATGCTACATGACCTTGTCATTACAATGCTCTATGCGCTTGTCATCACAATACTCCATTTCCATTGTCATCACAATCCTCCATGAACCTTGGGATCATATTGCTTCATGCCCTTGTCATCACAATGCTCCATGCTCCTTGAAATCAAAATGATCCATGACCTCTGTCATCACAATGCTCCAAACACTTGTGATCACAATGTTCCATAGCACTTGTCATCACAACGCTCCATGATGCCTGTCATCACAACACCCCATGCACTTTTCATCACAATGCTCCCTGACATTTGTCATCACAATTTTCAATACACTTGTCATCACAATGCTCCCTGACACTTGTCATCAGTATGCTCCTTGAAACCTGTCACGAAAATGCTCCATGACTTTTTCATCACAATGCCGCATGTGGTTTTCATCACACTGCTCCATGCCATTGTCATCAAAATACTCCACAAGATTGTCATCAGAATGCTCCATGACCCTTGTCATCACAATTCTCCATGCACTTGTCAGCACAATGCTCCCTGACCATTGTCATCACAATGCTCCAAGCCATTGTCATCACAATGCTCCATTACCTTTGTCATCAAAATCCTCCATGACACTTGGCATCACAGTGCTCCATGCCATTGTCATCACAATGGGCCTTTACATATGTCATAACAATGCTCCCTGACACCTCTCTTCACAATATTGCATGACCTGGTCATCACAATGCTCCATGCCCTTGTCATCACAATGCACCATTCCAAATGTCATCGCAATAATCCATGAAACTTATTAGACCAATGTTCCATGCCCTTGTCATCACAATGCTCCATGCCCTTGTTATCACAATGCTCCATGACGCCTAAAATCACAATGCTCCGTGACTCCAGTCATCACAATGCTTCATGACCTTTGTCATCACAATGGTCCATGCCCTCGTCATCAACAGTCTCTGTGACCTTTTTAACCACAATGCTCCAAGAACTTTTCCTCAAAATGCTCTTTGACCCTTGTCATCACAATGCTCCATGTGCTTGTCAGCACAATGCTCCATGACACATGTTATCACAATGCACCTTGCGCTTGTCATCACAGTGGTCCACAATCTTGTCATCACAATGCTCCTTAACATTTGTCATCACAAAGATCCATGCACTTCTCATCAAAATGCTCTCTCACCACAGATATCACAATGCTCCATCATTATTTGTCACAATACTCCCTCACCCCTGTCATCACAATGTTCCATGACTCCTGTCATCACAGTGCTACATGCACTTATCATCACAATGTTCGATGACCCCTGACATCACAGTGTTCCATAACACCTGTCATCAAAATGTTCCATGACACTTTTCATCAAATTGCTCCATGACACTGTCATCAGAATGCTCCCTGCCTTTCTCATCTCAATGCCCAACGCCCTTGCCATCAAAATGCTCCATGACCTTTGTCATCACAAAGATCCATGACCATTGGCATCACAATGCTCCATGTCATTGTCATCACAGTGCTCCATAAACGCTCTCATCACATTGCTCCATGCCCTTGTCTTCACAGAGCTCCATGACACATGTCATCAGAAGGCTCCGCGGCCTTCTCATCACAATGATCCATGCCCTTGCCATCACAATACTCCACTACACTTGTCATAACTCTGCTCCATGACCCCTGCCATCATGATGTTCCATGGACTTGTCATCACAAAACTCCATGACCCTTCTCATCACAATGCTCCAAGAATCCTGTAATCACAATGCTTTATGCCCCTTTTCACCTCAATGATCCATGAATCCAGTCATCACAATGCATCATGCCCATCATCATAATGCTTCATGCTATTGTCATCACAGTGAAATCAATATTCTCCATGAACTCTGTCATCATAATGCTCCAAAACCTTGTGATCACAATGTTCCATAACACTTATCATTACAACACCCCATGACGCTCATCATCACATTTATCCATTGCCTTCTCATCACAATCCTCCATGATCTTTGTCATCACAATGCGCAATACACTTGTCATCACAATGCTCCCTGACATTTGTCGTCAGAATGCTCCTTGAACCGTGTCACGAAAAGTCTCCATGCCATTTTCATCACAATGCCCCATGCCGTTTTCATCACAATGCTCCATGCTATTGTCATCAAAGTACTCCACAAGCTTGTCAGCAGAATGCTCCCTGACCCTTGTCATCACAATGCTCCAAGCCATTGTCATCACAATGATCCATTACATTTGTCTTCTGAATCCTCCATGACACTTGGCATCACAATGCTCAATGCCATTGTCATCACAATGGGCCATTATATATGTCAGCACAATGCTCCCTGACAACTGTCTTCACAATACTGCATCACATGGTCATCACAATGCTCCATGCCCTTGTCATCACAATGCTCCATGCCCTTGTTATCACAATGCTCCATGACCCCTGTCATCACAATGCTCCGTGACTCCAGTCATCACAATGCTTCATGACCTTTGTCATCACAATGGTCCATGCCCTCATCATCAAGAGTCTCTGTGACCTTTTTAACCACAATGCTCCATGAACTTTTCTTCAAAATGCTCTTTATCCCCTGTCATCACAATGCTCTATGCCTTTCTCAGCACAATGCTCCACGACGTATGTCATCAGAATGATCCATGGCCTTCTCCTCACAGTGCTCCATGCCCTTGTCATCACAATGCTCCAAGACCCCTGTAATCACAATGCTCCATGCCCCTTTTCATCAGAATGCTCCATGAGACTTGTCATCACAAGTCTCCATGGTCATCTCATCACAATGCTCCAGGACCTTGTCTTCACAATGCTCCATGACACCTGTCATCACAATGCTCTGTGTCTCCAGTCATCACAGTGCTTCATAATATTTGTCATCACAATGGTCCATGCCCACGACATCACAAGGCTCTGTTACCTTTGTATCCACAATGCTCCATGAACATTTCATCACAATGCTCCGTGACCATTGTCATCACAATGCTCCATACCTTTGTCATTAAAATGCTCCATGATCATTGTCATCACAATGTGCCACGTGCTTTTCACCCCAACGGTCCAAAAATTTGTCATCACAATGCTCCATAAAAATTGTAATCACAATGCTGCATGCCCTTCTCATCACAATGCTCCATTACACCTGTCATAACAATGCTCCATGACCCCTGCCCTCACAATGTTCCATGGCCTTGTCATCACAAGGCTCCATGACACTTGTCATCACAATGCTCCAAGACCCCTTTAATCACAATGCTCCATGCCGTTGTCATCACAAAGCTCCATAACACATGTAATCAGAATGTTCCATGGCCATCTCATCAAAATGCTCCTTGCCCTTGTCATCACAATGCTCCAAAACCCCTGTAAACACAGTGCTCCATGCCACTATTCATCTCAATGCTCCATGAATCCTGTCATCACAACACTCCATGACACGTGACAACACAATGATCCGGGACTCTTGTCATCACAGTGCTCCAAGACCCCTGTAATCAAAATGCTCCATGACCCCTGTCATCACAATACTCCATGAATATTTTCAGCCCAATGCTCCATGACCCTTGTCATCACAATGATCCATGCACTTGTCATCCAAATGATCCATGACCCCTGTATTCAAAATGCTCCGTGACAATTGTGTCACAGTTCTCCATGACACCTGTCATCGCAATACTCCATGACTTTGTCAGGAAAATTCTACATGACCTTGTCATTACAATGCTCTATGCGTTTGTCACCACAATGCTCCAAGACCCCTGTAATCACAATGCTACATGCCCCTTTTCATCTCAATGCTCCATGAACTCTGTCATCACAGTGCACCATGCCCATTATCATAATACTTCAGGCTATTGTCATCACAATGAAATCAAAATTCTCCATGACCTCTGTCATCGTAATGCTCCAAAGCATTGTGATCACAATGTTCCATAACACTTATAATCACAACACCCCATGACGATCATCATCACAATTATCCATGGCCTTCTCATCACCATGCTCCATGACTTTTGTCATCACAATTCTCAATACACTTGTCATCACAATGCTCCCTGACACTTGTCATCAGAATGCTCCTTGAAACCTGTCACGAAAAGGCTGCATGCCTTTTTCATCACATTGCCCCATGCCGTTTTCATAACACTGCTCCATGCCATTGTCATCAAAATACTCCACAAGCTTGTCATCAGAATGCTCCATGACCCTTGTCATCACAATTCTCCATGCACTTGTCAGCACAATGCTCCCTGACCCTTGTCATCACAATGCTCCAAGCCATTGTCATAACAATGCTCCATTACCTTTGTCATCAGAATCTTTCATGAAACTTGGCATCACAATGCTCCATGCCATTTTCATCACAATGGGCCATTACATATGTCATCACAATGCTCCCTGAAACTTCTCTTCACAATACTGCATGAGCCGGTCATCAAAATGCTCCATGCCCTTGTCATCACAATGCGCCATTCCAAATGTCATCGCAATAATCCATGAAACATATTAGACCAATGCTCCATTCCCTTGTCATCACAATGCTCCATGCCCTTGTTATCACAATGCTCCATGACCCCTGTCATCACCATGCTCCGTGACTCCAGTCATCACAATGCTTCATGACCTTTGTCATCACAATGGTCCATTACCTCATCATCAACAGTCTCTGTGACCTTTTTAACCACAATGCTCCATGAACATTTCATCACAATGCTCTTTGACCCTTGTCATCACAATGATCTACGCCTTTCTCAGCACAATCCTCCATGCCCTTTTCATCACAATGCTCCATGACCCTGTCTTCACAATGCTCCGTGACTCCAGTCATCACAATGCTTCATAACATTTGTCATCACAATGGTCCATGTCCGTGTCATCACAAGGCTTTGTGACATTTTTAACCTCAATGCTTCATGAATTTTTCATCACAATGCTCCGTGACCCTTGTCATCACAGTGCTCCATGCCTTTGTCAGAAAAATGCTCCATGACCCTTGTCATCACAATGTGCCACGCGATTTTATCCCAATGGTCCACAGATTTGTCATCGCAGTGTTCCATAAAATTTGTAATCACAATGCTCCATGCCGTTCTCATCACAATGCTCCATTACACCTGTCATAACAATGCTCCTTGACCCCTGCCATCACAATGTTCCACGGCCTTGTCATCACAAAGCTCCATGACCCTTGTCATCACAATGCTCCAAGACCCCTGTAATCACAATGCTCCATGCCCTTGTCATCACAAAGCACCATGACACATGTCATTAGAATGTTCCATGTCCTTCTCATCCAAATGCTCCATACCCTTGTCATCACAATGCTCCAAGTCCCCTGTAATCACAATGCTCCATGCCCCTGTTCATCTCAATGCTCCATGAACCCTGTCATCACAATGCATCATGCCCATCATCATATTGCTTCCGGCTATTGTCAGCACAATGAAATCAAAATTCTCCTTGACCTCTGTCATCACAATGCTCCATGACCCCTGTCATCACAATACTCCATGAACATTTTAAGCCCACTGCTCCATGACACTTGACATCAAAATGATCCATGCCCTTGTCATCCCAATGCTCCATGACCCCTGTATTCACAATGCTCCTTGACGCTTGTCATCACAGTGCTCCATGACACCTGTCATCACAACGCTCCATGATTTTGTCAGCAAAATGCTACATGACCTTGTCATTACAATGTTCTATGTGTTTGTCATCAAAATACTCCATTTCCATTGTCATCACAATCCTCCATGATCCTTGGGATCACATTGCTTCATGCCCTTTTCATCACAATGCTCCATGCTCCTTGAAATCAAAATGATCCATGACCTCTGTCATCTCAATGCTCCAAACCATTGTGATACCAAACTTCCATAACACTTGTCATCACAACGCTCCATGATGCCTGTCATCACAATATTCCATGACCTTTTCATCACAATGCTCCATGACATTAGTCATCACAATGCTCAGTACACTTGTCATCAAAATGCTCCCTGACACTTGTCATCAGAATGCTCCTTGAACCCTGTCACGAAAAGGCTCCATGCCATTTTCATCACAATGCCCCATGCCGTTTTCATCACAATGCTCCGTGACCATTGTCATCAAAATGCTGCATGCCTTTGTTTGAAAAATGTTCCATGACCCTTCTCATCACAATGTGCCATTCGATTTTCATTACAACGGTCCAGAAACTTGTCATTGCAATGCTCCATAAACCTTGTAATCACAATGCTCCATACACTTCTCATCAAAATGCTCTCTCACCAGAGATATCACAGTGTTTCATCACTAGTCGTCACAATACTCCCTCACCCCAGTAATCACAATGTCCCATGACCCCTGCCATCACAATGCTACATCCCCTTATCATCACAATGTTCCTTGACCCCTGACATCACAATGTTCTATAACCCCTGTCATCAAAATGTTCCAATACACTTTTCATCCAATTGCTGCATGACCCTGGCATCAAAATACTCCCTGCCATTCTCATCACAATGCACCATGCACTTGTCATCAAAATGCTCCATGACCTTTGTCATCACAAAGCTCCATGACCCACGGCATCACAATCCTCGATATCATTGTCATCACAATGCTCCATGAACCCTCTCATCACATTTCTCCATGCCCTTGTCATCACAAAGCTCCATGACACTTGTCATCACAATGCTCGATGCCCTTCTCATCACAATGCCCCATGCCCTTGTCATTACAATCCTCCATGACCCATGTATCACAGTGTTCCATGCCCTTATCATCACAATGCTCTATGCCCACTCTCATCACAATAATCCATGAATCATTTCAGATCAATGTTCCATGCCCTTCTCATCACAATGCTCCTTTACCTCTGTCGTAACTACGCTCCATGACACCTGCCATCACAATGTTCCACGGCCTTGTCATCACAAGGCTCCACGACACTTGTCATCACAATGCTCCACGACCCATCTAATCAAAATGCTCCATGCCCTTGTCATCAAAAAGCTACATGACGCATGTCATCAGAATGTTCCATGGCCCTGTCATCAAAATTCTCCATGCCCTTGTCATCACAATGCTCCAAGACCCTTGTAATCAAAATGCTCCATGCGTATTTTCATCTCAATGCTCCATGAACCCTGTCATCACAATGGATGATGCCCATCATCATAATGCTTCAGGCTATTGTCATCACAATGAAATCAAAATGCTCCATGACCTCTGTCATCACAATGTTCCAAACCCTGGTGATCACAGTGTTCCATAACACTTATCATCACAACACCCCTTGACGCTCATCATCACAATTATCCATGGTCTTCTCATCGCAATGCTCCATGACATTTTTCATCACAATGCTTAATACACTTGTTATCACAATGCTCCCAGACACTTGTCATCAGTATGCTCCATTAACCCTGTCATGACACGTCTCCATGCCTTTTTCATCACAATGATCCATGTCATTTTAATCACAATGCTCCAAGACACCTGTAATCACAATGCTCCATGCCCTTGTCATCATAATGCTCAATGATGCATGTCATCAGAATGCTCCATGGCCTTCTCATCACAATGCTCCGTGCCCTTGTCATCACAATGCTCCAAGACCCATGTAATCACAATTCTCCATGTCCATTTTCATCAAAATGCTCCATGAGACTTGTCATCACAAGTCTCCATTGTCTTCTCATCAAAGTGCTCCAGCAACTTGTCATCAAAATGCTCCATGATCCCTGTCATCACAATACTCCATGAACATTTTCAGCCCAATGCTCCATGACCCTTGTCATCACAATCATCCATGCCCTTGTCATCCCAATGCTCCATGACCCCTGTATTCACAATGCTCCGTGACGCTTGTCATCACAGGGCTCCATGATACCTTTCATCACAATGCTCCATGCCTTTGTCAGCAAAATACTACCTGACCTTGTCATTGCAATGCTCTATGCGCTTATCATCACAATACTCCATTCCCATTGTCATCACAGTCCTCCATGAACCTTGGGATCACATTGCTACATGCCCTTGTCATCACAATGCTCCATGCACCTTGAAATCTAAATGATCCATGACCTCTGTCATCACAATGCTCCAAACCCTTGGGATCACAATGTTCCATAGCACTTGTCATCACAACGCTCTAAGATGCTTGTCATCACATTACTCCATGCCTTTTTCATCACAATGCTCCATGACCTTTGTCATCACAATTCTCAATACACTTGTCATCACAATGCTCCCTGACACTTGTCATCAGAATGCTCCTTGAACCCTTTCACGAAAATGCTCCATGCCTTTTTCATCACAATGCCCAAGCCGTTTTCATCACAATGATCCATGCCATTGTCATCAAAATACTCCACAAGCTTGTCATCAGAATGCTCCATGACGCTTGTCATCACAATTCTCCATGCACTTGTCAGCACAATGCTCCCTGACCCTTGTCATCACAATGCTCCAAGCCATTGTCATAACAATGCTCCATTTCCATTGTCATCAGAATCCTCCATGACACTTGGCATCACAATGCTCCATGCCATTGTCATCACAATGGGCCATTACATATGTCATCACAATGCTCCCTGACACCTCTCTTCACAATACTGCATGACCTGGTCATCACAATGCTCCATGCCCTTGTCATCACAATGCGCCTTTCCAACTGTCATCGCAATAATCCATGAAACTTATTAGACCAATGTTCCCTGTCCTTGTCATCACAATGCTCCATGCCCTTGTTATCACAGTGCTCCATGACCCCTGTCATCACAATGCTCCATGAATCGATTCATCACAATGCTTCATGACCTTTGTCATCACAATGGTCCATGCCCTCGTCATCCACAGTCTCTGTGACATATTTAACCACATTGCTCCATGAAATTTTCATCACAATGCTCTTTGACCCTTGTCATCACAATGCTCTATGCCTTCCTCAGCACAATGCTCCATGACCCTTGTCATCACAATGCTCCATGCGCTTGTCAGCACAATGCACCATGACCCATGTCATCACAGTGCACCCTGCGCTTGTCATCACAGTGCTCCACAATCTTGTCACCACAATGCTCCATAAAACTTGTCATCACAATGCTCCATGCACTTCTCATCAAAATTCTCTCTCACCACAGATATCACAATGTTACATCACTATTCATCACAATACTCCCTCACCACTGTCATCACAATGTTCCATGACTCCTGTCTTTGCAATGCTACATGCACTTATCATCACAAAGTTCGATGACCCCTGACATCACAGTGTTCCATAACCCCTGTCATCAAAATATTCCGTTAAAATTTTCATCATATTGCTCTATGACCCTGTCATCACAATGCTCCCTGCCCTTCTCATCACATTGCACCACCCCTTGTCATCAAATTGCTCCATGACCTTTGTCATCACAAATCTCCATGACACTTGGCATCTCAATGCTCCATGCCATTGTCATCACAATGCTCCATGAACCCTCTAATCACAATGCTCCATGCCCCTTTGCATCTCAATGCTCCATGAACCCTGTCATCAAAATGCACCATGCCCATCATCATAGTGCTTCAGGCTCTTGTCATCACAATGAAATCAAAATATTCGATGATCTGTCATATCACAATGCTCCAAATCCTTGTGATCACAATGTTCTATAACACTTATCATCACAACGCCCCATGACGCTCATCATCACAATTATCCATGCTCTTCTCATCACAGTGCTCCATGACCTTTGTCATCACAATGCTCTATAAACTTGTCATCACAATGCTCCCTGACACTTGTCATCAGTATGCTCCTGGAACCCTGTCATGACAAGGCTCCATGCCATTTTCATAACAATGATCCATGCCAATTTCATCACAATGCTCCAAGACACCAGTAATCACAGTGCTCCATGCCCTTGTCATCACAATGCTCCAAGACCACTGTAATCACAATACTCCATGCCCCTTTTCATCAGAATGCTCCATGAGACTTGTTATTACAAGGCTCCATGGTCTTCTCATCACAATGCTCCAGGAACTTTTCATCACAGTGCTCCATTCCCTTGTCATCACAATGCTCCATGACCTCAGTCCTCACAATACATCCTGAACATTTTCAGTCCAATTCTCCAGGAACTTCTCATCACAATGCTTCATGATCCCTATCATCACAATGCTCCATGACCACTGTCATCACAACGCTCCATGACCCCTGACAACACAGTGATCCGGGACTCTTGTCATCACAATGCTCCATTCCCTAGTCATCACAATGCTCCATGAACATTTTCAGCCCAATGCTCCATGACACTTGTCATCAAAATGATCCATGGCCTTGCCATCCCTATGCTCCATGACCCCTGTAATCACAATGATCCGTGATGCTTCTCATCACAGTGCTCCATGACCCTTATCATCACAATGCTCCATGCCTGTGTCAGCAAAATGCTACATGACCTTGTCATCACAATGCTCCATTTGCTTGTCATCACAATACTCCCTTACCATTGTCATCACAATCCTCCATGAACCTTGGGATCACATTGTTTCATACCCTTGTCATCCCAATGCTGCATGCTCCTTGAAAACAAAATTATCCATGACTTCTATCATCACAATGCTCCAAAACCTTGTGATCACAATGTTCCATAACACTTGTCATCACAACGCTCCATGATGCCTGTCATTACAATACTCCATGCCCTTTTCGTCAAAATGCTCCATGATGTTTTTCATCACCATTCTCAATACACTTGTCATCACAATGTTCCCTGACACTTGTCGTCAGAATGCTCCTTGAAACCTGTCATGAAATGGCTTCATGCCTTTTTTATCACAATGCACCATGCCCTTTTCATCACAATGCTCCATGCCATTGTCGTCACAATACTCCACAAGCTTGTCATTAGAATGCTCCATGACACTTGTCATCACAATGCTCCATGGCCACTGTCATCACAATACTCCATACCCCTTGTCATTACTGTGCTCCATGACGCTCGTCATCACAATTATCCATGGTCTTCTCATCACAATGCTCTACGCCCTTGTCATCAAAATGCTCCATGACCCTTGTCATCACAATGCTCCATGGCCACTCTCATCACAATGCTCCATTCCCCTTGTCATTACAGTGCTCCATGACGCTCGTCATCACAATTATCCATGGTCTTCTCATCACAAAGCTCCACGGTCTTGCCATCACAATGCTCCATGCCCTGGTCATCACAATGCTCCATGTCCCCTGTCATCACAATTCTCCTCGTTCTTGGCATCACTATGCTCCATGACACTTCTCATCACCGTGTTTCATGATTTGTCATCACAATTCTGTATGCAGTTTTCATCACAATGCTCCATGACCCCTGTCATAGGAAGCTCCATGTGCTTCTCATCACAATGCTTCATGAACTTGCCATCAAAATTCTCAATGGCCCTTGTCATCACAATGCTCCATGCCCTTGTCATCACAATGCTCCATGTACATTGTCATTACAATGCTCCAAGCCCTTGTCATCAAAATGCTCCATTATATTTGTCATCACAATCCTCCATGACACTTGGCATCACAATATTCCATTCCATTGTCATCGCAATGGACCATGACATATGTCATCACAATGCTCCCTGAGACCTGTCTTCAAAATACTCCATGACCTTCTCATCACAATGCTCCATGCCTTTGTCATCACATTGCACCATGCCCACTGTCATCACAATAATCCACGAAATATGTCAGGCCAATGCTCCATGCCCCTGTCATCACAATGCTCATTGCCTTTTCATCACAAAGCTCTATGACCCCTGTCATCACAATGCTCCGTGACTCCAGTCATCACAATGCTTCATGAACTTTATCATCACAATGGTCCATTCCCTCATCATCACTAGGCTCTGTGACCTTTGTCACCAAAATGCTCAATGAAGTTTTCATCACAATGCTCGGTGACCCTTGTCATCACATTGCTCCATGACCCATGTCATCACAATGTGCCATGTGCTTGTCATCACAGTGCTCCACAAGCTTGTCATCACAATGCTCCATAAAACTTGTCCTCACAATGCTCCATGCACTTCTTATCAAAATGCTCTCTCACGAATGATATCAAAATGTTCCCTCACTAGTAATCACAATACACACACTCCCCTGTCATCACAATGGTCCACAACACTGTCATGAAAATGTTCCATGACTCCTGACATCACAATGTTCCATAACCCCTGTCATCGAAATGTTCCATGACACTTTTCATCAAATTGCTCCATGACCATGTCATCACAATGCTCCCTGCCCATCACAAGAGAATGCACCACACCCTTGTCATCAAAATGCTCCATGACCTTTGTCATCACAAAACTCCATGACACTTGGCATCACAATGCTCCATGCCATTGTCATCACAATGCTTCAAAAACCTCTCATCACATTGTTCAAAGCCCTTGTCATCACACGATCCATGATGCATTTCATCACAATGCTCGATGCCATTCTTCTCACAATGCTCCATGCACTTGTCATTACAATCCTCCATGAACCATGTATCACTGTGTTCCATGCCCTTGTTATCACAATGCTCCTTGCCCCCTCTCATCACAATAATCCATGAAACATTTCAGACCAATGTTCCATGCCCTTTTCATCACAATGATCCAAGACTCCTGTAATCATAATGCTCCATGCCCCTTTTCATCTCAATGCTCCATGAACGCTGTCATCACGATGCACCAAATGCGCATCATCATAATGCTTCATGCTATTGTCATCACAATGAAATCAAAATGCTCTATGACCTCTATCATCACAGTGCTCCGAATCCTTGTGATCACAATATTCCATAACACCTATCATCAGAGCTCCACATAACGCTCGTCATCACAAGTATCCATGGTCTTCTAATCACAAAGCTCCATGACATTTGTCATCACAGTGCTCAATACCCTTGTCATCACAATGGTCCCTGACACTTGTCATCAGTATGCTTCTTGAACCCTGTCATGACAAGGCTCCATGCCTTTTTCATCACAATGTTACATGCCCTTTCTCTCACAGTGCTCCAAGGCCCCTGTAATCACAATGTTCCATGCCCTTGTCCTCACAAAGCTCCATGATACATGTCATCAGAACGCTCCATGACATTCTCATCCCATTGTTCACTGCCCTTGTCATCACTATGCTCCAAGAGCCCTGTAATCACAGTGTTCCATGCCCTTGTCATCACAAAGCTCCATGATGCATGTCATCAGAATGCTCCATGACATTCTCATCCCAATGTTCCATGCCCTTGTCATCACAATGCTCCAAGACCACTGTAATCACAATGATCCATGACCCTTTTCATCAGAATGCTCCATGAGACTTGTCATCACATGGCTCCATGGACTTCTCATCACAATGCTCCAGTACCTTGTCATCACAATGCTCCTTGACCCCTCTCATCACAATACTCCATGAACATTTTCAGCCCAATGCTCCATGACGTTCTCATCACAATGATCCATGACCTCTGTCATCACAATGCTCCATGACCACTGTCATCACAACGCTCCATGAACCCTGACAACACAATGATCCGGGAATCTTGTCATCAAAATGCTCCATGCCCTTGTCATCCCAATGCTCCATGAACCCTGTAATCACAATGCTCCATGACGCTTGTCATCACAGTGCTCCATGAACCTTGTCATCACAATGCCTTTGACAGCAAAATGATACATAATCTTGTCATCACAATGCTCCATGCGCTTGTCATCACAATCCTCCATGACCCTTGGGATCATATTGCTTTAAGCCCTTGTCACCTCTATCTTGCCTTTCTGGTTTTTACAGATTTTCGGATGTCCTTTTTGAACGGTGGGAATTGACAATACTTTGTAGTGTGGATTTGCATTGCGCGCTTGCTTGATTGGCCAAAAAGGGCCTATGCCTTTTCTCCTGAATATATTCAGGAGAAAATTCATATGCTGTTTTTGGCCAAGTGCATCATTCTCGAAGTTGTGATGCCTTTCCTGTGCTTTAAAGGCGATTCCAATTTACCTCTTGAAATATGTTTTGTGCAATTCTGCCTCATTTTCAAGTCCGCTTTTTTGCCTTCCCTCAACAGATTTTTGGAAGAGAGTAGTCCTTTATAACTCTGCAGGTTTTTGATTTGCTTTGCCCCTGAGCTCCAATTTTCAAATCCCATTTTTGGGAGCTGACCGCAAATCCACAATTTTGCTTCAGGAACTATACTGGTTCCAGGGGTGGCTATACTGGTTCCCTGTGGGTGGCTGAGGCTTTGGTTAATTCTTCTTCCTGACGGGAATTTAGAGTGACATGTGTCCGTCCAAAGGCCTACATCTACTCTCTGATTGGTTCTCCCTCTTCCCTTTCATCCTCTGCACAATTAGCAAACTGTGCGAACCAGGAGGTTATAGGGGATGACTCTCCTAAGTTGGGAGATTGATAGTAAAGTTGTTGGAATGCCAAACTGTAGCACAAGGAGAGGAAAAAGTAGGAGACTTTCAGAAACCTTTCGCCATCACAGGGTGTCCATTCTCTAGGTTTCCCATACATGTTATAACTGTAGTGATATTCCCTTCTACCTGGAAATTTGGGACCCATGGAATGGTGGCATGCATTACTACTTTAAAGGGTCTGCATTTTCTCTCCCAATCTCACCAGTCCTCTCAGTCCCAAGTGTCCAGCGTTATGTCTCATCCAGCTGTCTTTGCAGATAGGGTCATTCTAGGTTTCATCAGAACCCCTGAAGGAATTATGTAAGAATTTCGCTGTTTTTTGTTTTGTTTTTGAAATTCATTTTTATAATGGGGTTGAGCTGATTTTCACTGACGTGTCTATGCCGGTCTAGACACACTTGATTCCCTTACAGAGGCATATCAGTACATAGGTTTTAAGATTCTTACTAATCAGATATATTCCTCTGTGGGGAATAGGGGTTTTGAGTCCCGTTCACTGAGGAAGGTGTAGGTCTTGTCTATTCTGTATTTGGTTTATGGAATGGTACCTGTGCTAATATCAAACTCTGGTTTTATGCATCACCCCACCTCTCCTTTCCCCTTAAGGAGGCATAAGAGTGTTTTCTAAATGTGAGACGCTGCTCTCTTTCCTAATTCAGTTCATGTGTTGTGATGTTGACATTCCCTCTGTAAGTGATATCTTATGATAAGATTCTTTTTCTGTGTGACTAATTTCCATTACAATCATCATACCTAAATCCTCTCATTATGCTGCTACTGGCCTTATGACATTGATTTCACGTCTGAGTGATATTCCATTGTACAAAATTACCACAAGTTTTTTATGCATTTCTCTTTTTCCTGGGATACTTTAGGTGTACCGAAGTTGAGGTTCTTGTATGCAGAGCAGCCCTAAACTTTGGGGTGCCTGTGTCTTGTTGATATTTAGTCTTCCCAAGTTATATGTCCATGAGTTGAAGTCCCCTTTGCTCGGGGGCTTTGTATTTTAGATGTTTTAGGAAACAGCATACACTTCTTCAGAGTAGCTCTTGGATATTTATACCCCACCCATCAGCGTGACTAGTCTCCCTGTTTTCCATGGCCTCTCCTGCATTTTTGATTTGTACACATTTTTTGGATGGACTTTCTGAGCAGTGGGAATTGAGACTTCTTTATTGTGCGGATTTGCATTTCCCTCTTGCTTGGTTGGCCAAAAACTCTGTATGTGTTTTTTTCCTGAAGATATTCACAAAACAAACGCATACACCCTTTTGCCCAACTGCATCATTTTAGAAATTCTGCTGCTTTTCATATGCTTTAAATGTGAGTACAATCTACCTTTTGAAAAATGTTTCCTGCAATTCTGCCTCTCATTCAGAACCTCTTCGTTGCCTTACCTGAATATATTTTTGGACGTTGGTTATCATTTATATCTTTGCAGGTCTTTGAATTGTCTGCTCCTGAGCTCCATTTTGCAACTCGCTTTTATTGTGAGCTGGCCGCCAAACCATTGGATTGATTCCGGCCCTATTCTGGTTCTGGGGAGGCAGGCTGAGCCTTTGGTTAATTCTTCTTCCTAAAGGGATATTAGAGTGACATGTGCCTGTCAAAACTCCTACAGCTAATCTCTCACTGGTTCCTCCTCTTCCCATTTATCCTCTTCAAATATTGCAAACTGTGTGAAACAGGAGGTTAAAGGTGCTGATTCTCCAAGTGGGGAGATTGTTAGTAATGTGGCTGGAATGGCGAACCCCAGCACCAGGAGATCAAAAATGAGGTGCATTTTAGACACCTCTCCTGAGCACACGGTGTACATTCATCTCGGTTTCCCAGCATGTTTTCCCTGTCAGAAGATTCCCTTGAAAGTGCAGATTTGGGACCCATGGAATGGGTACCAGGCAGTATTACTTTAAAAGGTCTGTATTTCCTCACCCAGCCTCTCTAACATCTCTCAGCGTGCATAGCTTCCAGCCTTATATATCATCCTGCTGTGGGTCTACATGTGTTCAATCCATGTTTCATCGTAGCCCTTCAACAAAAGTTGTAAGAATTTTTGTCTGTCTCACTGTTTTTATAAATATTTTTAAATTTATTTTTATATTGGTTACAGCTGATTTTCAAAGCTCTGTTTTTTGCTGCTGTACATCCACTTGATTCGTGTACTGTGTGACAACAATAAATTCTTTCTCAGATGCCTACGAGTCGTATGTCTTATTTTCCAGTGACTTGAGTGGACTGAGTGCAGTTATTTGAGGTACCGTGTAGGCCTTGCCAGTTATTCAATTTGGTACTTGGAATGGTATCTTTGCTAATTTCAACCTCCTGGATAATACCTCACCATTCCCCACCTTTCCCATTTAGCAGCCTTATGTCTATTTTCTACATATTTGACTATGTTTCTGTTTTGTAGTTTATTTCATGTGTAGCCATTTTTGATTCCACCTTTAAGTGACATCTTATGATATGTGTCTTTTTCTTTCTGACATGTGTCACTTAGAATGATCGTATGTAACTCCTCCAGAGTTGTTCCAACTGGCCTTATTTCATTGATTTCTGGATGAGAAATATTCCACTCTACATAAGTACCCCATCTCTTTTATCAATTTTATCCTTCCAGGGACATTTAGTTTATATCCAAGAGGAGGCCCTTTTTAACAGAGAGGTGGTAAACGTTGGAGTGCCTGTTTTCTGTCATTTTTTGTTTTTCCCAAGGTATACGCCCATGAGTGCAAGTGCCCTATGCTCTGTAGCTCAGTTTTCAGATGTTTTAGCAAACACAATACACTTCTCCAGAGTGGCCGTTGGCAAATTACATTTCCACTATCAGCCTCACAGGGCTCCCTTTTCTCCTCACCCTGTCCTGCATTTCTGGTGTTTACACTTTATGTGGATGGCCCTTCTGACTGATGTGAAGTGATGCATTTTGTAGTATTGATTTCCAGTGCCCACCTGTTTGGTTGGATAAAAAGTGTGTATGGCCTTTACTTGAATATATTCACAAAAAAATGCATACGCCCTTTTGGGCCAACTGCATCATTGGCGATGTTCAGCCCCTTTTCTTGTGCTTTAATGGGGATTCCTTTCTACCTCTTCAAATCTGTTTCCTGCCACACCCCCTTGCTTACAAGTCCTTTTCTGTGACTTACCTCAAGACATTTTTCGACAATAGATATTTTCAACTCTGCAGTTTCATGAATTTTATTGCCCCCGAGTTCCATTTTTCAACTTGTGTTTTTGGAAACTGGACACAAAGCAGCGGGATTTCCTCTAGCCCTATTCTGTTTCCATGGGCAATTCTAGCCTTTGATGAATTTGTCTTCCAGATAGGAAATTAGAGTGGCATTTGCCTGTCTGAACAACTAAGACTTGTCTCTAAATTTTTCTCATCCTTCCGCTTCATCCTCTGGACAAATTCCAAACTGTGTGCAACAGGATGTTGACGGTGTTGATATCCCCAAGTAAGGAGATTGTTAGGAAAGATGCTGGAGGGGTGAACCCGTGCACCAGGCGATGAGGAGATGAGGTGCCTTTTCCAAACTCTTTCCGATCAAATGGTGTACCATCCTCTAGGTGTGACAGGCATGTTTTAGCTGTAGGAAGGGTCCCGTGCATGGAAGGAGAACACCAGGGATTTTTCCAAATCAGTGCCTCCCCGAACCCCAAACTGGGGAATTTTTAAGCTACGGCTACACGTATGCCCATTAAGGGCCTTGGGAAATAGGCAGAGCCCAAACTTTAGATGATTGAAATCTTCAGGTTCAGAAGCGCTCACCATCGGCCTTGCTTAGGTTACATTTTATCTGTCATTGATAGATGATGTCAATAAAAATATCGATTCTTTTTCAGATTATTTCCCCTTATAGGTTATTGCAAAATATTCAGTGTAGTTCCCTGTGCTATACAGTAGTTCCTTGTTGATGATCTATTTTATACATAGCAGTGTGTATGTGTTAATCCCAAACTGTTAATTTATCCCTTTTCCGACCTTTCCCCTTTGGTAATAATAAATTATAAGATTTTATACTTCTCAGGAATGGGGGAGCTGAAAGAGAGGTATCCTTTTCAATGGAAAAGCATTCAAAACAAGATTGAAGTTTCAGCCAAGAGTATTCGATGTACAACCATGGAAATAAATCACTTCATTTCTCTAATGTTGACCTGACAAATAAGACAGACGTCTTCACTGAACTTGCTTATAGTAAAGTGATGGAATTATCAAATGTAAGTCTTAGAAAAATGTTATTTTACCCGAGCATTATACACTGCTCTATGTTAACTACAGTTTGGCTCACACATCTGTTCATTGAAGTTACAATGTTCTCATTTTCTGTTACTGATCCTCCAGAGTGTACCGCAACAGGAGTCCCCAAGCCCAGTGTCATTGGAGCCAACAGATCAAGACTGAGTTTGGTTCAGAAGCAAAGGAAATATTATTTTGAAAACCGAATGGAGAGGTGAGAGCGTGCACTCCCCCACGGGCTGTGGGCTGGGCTACTGTGTAGGGATCCCGGCAGCGTCAGTGGGAGGTAGGGGATGGAGCTCTCGAAGGCTGGGTTGGCTGCAGCTCAGGCTCTATGCCGTGGAGTCTGCATGGGACTCCGCTAGCTGAGGTGTCGACCCAGCCATTCTGCACTAGGAAATCGGGTCTGAAGTGCTGGGTGTGGGACCTCTGATTGCGGAACCCTAGGAGCACGTGAAATTAGACAAAGCACAAAGGAAAAACAGGTTAGACTTTATTTTATTGCCCAGATTCTCTTTTTATCTCCCAGGAATTTTTAATGAACGTTGCCAGAGACAAACACCTCCTCTGCTTTTTGTTCCGTTCCTCATTCCTGGGGTGTTGAGGGTGCAGACCCCTCTTTTGTAACTGCTTCATGCTGTGGTGGGAGCCCTGATACCTGGGGGGAGGGGCAAAACGTCTCCCCACCAGCCTCCAGGTGAGGTTGATTGTTCCAAAGCCTCCTGCCTCACTTCTCGTCCACCTGAGCACCAGCATTGGAAGTGTTATAGATTCTAATGACCTTTAAGGGTCCAGGAAAGAGATGCACAAAGATGCTGTGGTGGCAGGTTTCACCCCACCCCACATTTGTTCGCTGACCTTAGGCTGCCGTTTTTTGCCAGTCTAGATGCTCTGACCAGTAGTCTGTGCTTTCTTTAATTAGGTCCCTAAATTAACGTACAAACAGCACCATGTGTCAGAGCCCTGCCCGCGCAACTCCCAGACAGTCCAGGGTCAGTGGTGATCCAGGACCATGACGTCCACTGAGTCAACGACCTCTAGAAGTAGCCAGCAGTCCAGCTGGTCATATTGGCCACCATCACCACGGTGTCTGTAGGGTTTTCTATTGTGAAAGCGTGATATACTTTTCCCCCGCCAAGCTTATTATCTCCCCTCTGGGTGCAGTAAGTCCTGCAAGCAGTAGTCTGCTCTTTCGGGGCACAGTCTTGTTGTTTTCTGAGAGAAACTCCAGGTCAAGTGATGGTCACACAAGTCATCTTGGGGGCCCGATGCCCCCATTTGTCTCTCTGGAGGTTGGAGTTGGAAGGCCTCCTCACTCGAGGTCAGTGTGTCCACAGAGCGACCCCTGCAACTTCAGGGCATGATGGGTGGTTAGGATCACGACGTGGGGTCCTTTTCCCTTAGGAGGGAGCTGGCCTTGCGGGCTGCTGATTTCTAGCTTTTTAGATACCCCAGTATCCTGGCCTGATGAGTCGGTGGGCAAAGCCCTTGGGGACCATAGTTTATCATACCTGAAGGGCATTCTTGTGTTGCTCCATTTCAAGTGGTCCCAGTTTTTGCACTAAGTCTCCAAAGGCAATTAACCTTTGACCGGGAATGTAAAGGTCAAAGGGTTTAGCTAAATTAGCGAGTTCCTGGGCAGGGATCTGAATTGACTGCTCTTTCCATTCTTGAAAGGCTGCTTCTGGATTCTATTCAAAAGGATCATCATCTTTTCGTGTCAGTGTTTCATGTAGAGGCCCAGCTATTAGACTGTAGTTAGGGATCCAGATGCAGAAAACCTTGGCCTCCCCAGGAACCCCTAAGCTGTCTTCTAGTTTTAGAAGAGGTAAGGCTGCAAATGGCTTCTTCCCTATCCTGGGATGCGTTTCTCCGAATATCTGTGAGAATGAAGCCCAGGCATGTCACCTGAGCCTGTGATATTTGAGCCTTTATCTTGGACACCTTCTATCCTTTCTTGGCTAGGTAGTTCAGAGGCGTCTTTAGTAGGCCTGGCGATCAGAATGTCATCTGCATATTGAAGGAGGGTTCCCTTTTACAGAGGTAGAACTTTTAGGTCTTTAGAGGACATTTCCCCAATGATGGTGTGGGGATTTTTGAACCATTGGGGCAGGACGGCCCAGCATTATTGCTTGTGTTGCATGTTGTGTCCTGCCACTCACAAGCCAAAAATTCTTGTGACTCTGAGATGAATGGAATACAGAAGAAGGCATCATTGAAGTCTAATACAGAATGCCATGGCCTGGTGGATGGTAGAATGAGCAGCAGGGTGTAGGAAATAGGAGCTACTGGATGTATATCCTCGGTGGCTTCACTGACTGTCCTGATATCCTTTACCAGGTCTCCAGCAGCCCAGCAGGCCAATCCCAGGATATGGAGCTCACCTGGGCTGCATCCCGCACCCCAAAGCCCACGGGGCTCTCGTGGTCAAGTCCCTCCCTGGGTATGGAGCTCACCTGTGCAGCTACCCAGCAGCCCATGGGGCTCTCATAGTCAGGCCCTTCCCAGGATACGGAACTCCCCTGGGCAGGTACCCCAGCAGGGCTGGACACACAGGAACTGTGCACATAGCCCACCTTGCAGAGAACCCCCAGCTCACCTGTCGCTCACAGCTGACACAGAACACCTCAGAGCAGGACTTGAACTAACAAACAGCAGCTCTGACAGGTCTGTGACCCTGGCTATCACTCTGTGCAGCCTCTGTCTGCCTGGTATTCCAGACACTTCCACTGCAGCCAGGGCACCAGGCCTCTGTCTCCACCCACCATCACTCCTCTCCCTGACTCCTGGGTTCCTCTCATTAGGATATGGTCTTCTTGAAGTTGTTTTCCACTCATGGACCAGATAAAATGATAAGAAAACAAGCCGCAGCTGCAGCCCCTTGTCTAGCCTGACTCTCAAGAGCCCACACCTGTTCCTTGGGACTGACCCGTTTAGCAAGGTTCATTTTCTGCAACTGTGAACCCCTGAGGGTTGAGGATTGGCTGATTTGGGCAGCCTGACACTGCCTGCCAACACCTCCCCACAGGTGTGCCTGGGTTGAGGTCAACATAAACACCTCTCCAGTCAGCAAGAGCCCCTGTAACTGTGCCTGACGCCATATTCTCTGCCCCATCAGCAGTTTCGGGGCTGGGGTGGTGGGCGGGAGTGAGGGGCCGTGGCTTTGTGGGTGGCCCAGTGTGATTTGGGCTCTGCTGGACTTTCTGCAGGAGTTGCCAGGCTGCCAACTGCTAAAGAAGAGGATGTGTCACCCATACCTGCCACTGGAATTTCTCCCCAGTCAGAGGTGAGGAAGTAAAAAAGCAGTGGGGGCCGTGGCGGGAGGGGTATCTCAGGCAGGGAAATGGAAAGATTCCAGAAGAGCATCTGGGGCCAGGACCATCCTGGCTGGCCTGCAGGCACCAAGTCGGCCTGCGTGCTTTCGCTAGTGTGGCTCCACAGCCCTTCCTCTAGGCTTGCAAGTGCTTGTACATATTCAGTTGTTTTACCTGGAAAGAGTGGGAAGGGTTCAGCTGCAGCAGGACTTGGGCTCAGCTCACATTTACTCACAGACGCCTCGACACATTCCCCCAGCTTTGCAATGAGGATGCTCCTTGTGGGGGCGAGCACTGCTGACTGCATGGGAGACGATTTCCCACCTCTGACCAACTTAAGAATTTTTTACCACTGGAGCAAGTGCCCTGATACGATTATCCTCTCTATAACTGGTGAGTTCTGTTTGTTTGTTTTTTTTTTCTTTTTTTCTTTTTGGTTCAAGTTAGATTTTATTTATTCCTCTTTTTTTTTTAATTTGGAGATATATACATGGAAATAATGCATTAATATGAAGACGTCTGTGTGAAGGGAAAAAATTTTTCTGTTTTATTTTATTAAATGTTATTTATTTAGTTTTATTTTTTTAAAATTTATTTCTTTTATACAGCAGGTTCTTATTGGATATCTATTTCATACATATAAGTGTGCACATGTGAATCCCAGTCTCCCAATTCATCCCACCACCTCCCTCACATGGCGTTCCCTCCTTGGTGTCCATATGTTTGTTCTTTACATCTGTGTCTCTGTCTCTGCCGTGCACACTGGTTCATCTGTACCATTTTTCTAGGTTCCACATATATGCATTAATATACAATATTTGTTTTTCTCTTTCTGACTTACTTCACTCCGTATGACAGTCTCTAGATCCATTAAGGTCTCTACAAATGACCCAATTTCATTCCTATGTATGGCTGAGTAATATTCCATTGTATATATGTACCACATCTTTATCCATTCGTCTATCTGTGGGCACTTAGGTTGCTTTCATTACCTGGCTATTGTAAATAGTGCTGCAGTGAACATTGTGGTGAATGTGTCTTTTTGATTTATGGTTTTCTGTGGGTATATGCCCAGTAGTGGGATTGCTGGATTATATGGTAATTCTATTTTTAATTTTTTAAGGAACCTCCATACTGTTCTCCATAGAGACTGTATCGATTTACATTCCCAACAATAGTGGAAGAAGTTTCCTTTTCTCCACACCCTCTCCAGCATTTGTTGTTTGTAGATTTTCTGATGATGCCCATTCTAACAGGTGTGATGTGATACCTCATTGTAGTTTCGATTTCCATTTCTCTAATAATTAGTGATGTTCAGCAGATTTTCATGTGCGTACTGGCCATCTCTATGTCTTCTTGGAAGAAATGTCTATTTAGATCTTCCATTTTTGTATTGGATTGTTTGTTTTATTAATATTGAGCTGCATGAGCTGTTTATATATATTGGAGATTAATCATTTGTCCATTGATTCGTTTGCAAATATTTTCTGCCATTCTGAGGGTTGTCTTTTCGTCTTGTTTGTAGTTTCCTTTGCTTTGCAAAAGCTTTTACGTTTCATTAGGTCCCATCTGTTTAGTTTTCTTTTTTATTTCATTACTATAGGAGGTGGATCAAAAAAGATCTGGCTGTGATTTACGTCAGAGTATCCTTCGTAAGTTTTCCTCTCAGAGTTTTATACTGTCTGGTCTTACATTAAGGTCTCTAATCCATTTTGAATATATTTTTATGTATGGTGTTGGAGAGTGTTCTAATTTCATTCTTTTACATGTAGCTCTCCATATTTCCCAGCACCAATGATTGAAGAGACTGTCTTATCTCCTTTGTATAGTCTTGCTTCCTTTCTCATAGATTAGTTGACCATAGGTGTGAAGGTTTATCCTTGGGCTTTCTTTCCTTTTTTTTTTCCTTTTACACATTTATTGGAGTATCATTGCTTTACAATGGAGTGTTCGTTTCTGCTGTATAACAAAGTGAATCAGCTATACATATACAAAGATCACCAGATTCCCTCCCTCTTGCATCTCCCTCCCACACTCCATATCCCACCCCTTTATGTGGTCACAAAGCACCGAGCTGATCTCCCTGTTCTATGTGGCTGCTTCCCAGTAACTATCGGTGTTACATATGGTAATGTATTTATGTACATGCCACTCTATCACTTCGTCCCAGCTTACCCATCCCCCTTCCGGTGTCCTCAAGTCCTTTCTCTATGTCTGTGTCCTTAATCCTGTCCTGCCACTAGGTTCTTCAAAATCTTTTTTTTTTCTTCATTAGATTCCATATATCTCTGTTAACATACAGTATTTGTTTTTCCCTTTCAGACTTACTTCACTGTGTAGGACAGGTTCTAAGTCCATCCACCTCAGTACAAATAACTCAGTTTTGCTTCTTTTTATGGTTGAGTAATATTTGATGGTATATATGTGCCAGATCTTCTTTATCCATTCATCTGTCGATGGACACTTAGGTTGCTTCCATGTCGTGGCTAATGCAAATAGAGCTGCAATGAACATTTTTGTACATAACTCTTTTTGAATTATGGTTTTTGCAAGGCAAATGCCCAGTAGTTGGATTGTTGTGTCGTATGGTACTTCTATTGTTAGTTATTTAAAGGAACCTCCGTACTGTTCTCCCTTGTGCCCGTATCAATTTACATTCCCACCCACAGTGCAAGTGTGTTCCCTTTTCTCCAATAAAGGCCTCTCCAGCATTTATTGTTTTGTAGATTTTTTTGATGATTGCCACTCTGACTGCTGTGAGGTGATACCTCAGGGTAGTTTTGATTTGCATTTCTCTAATGATTAGTGATGTTCAGCATCCTTTCATGTGTTTCTTGGTAATCTGTATATCTTCTTTGGAGAAATGTCTATTTAGGTCTTCTGCCCGTTTTTGGATTGGGTTGTTTGTTTTTGTGATATTGAGCTACATGAGGTGCTTGTAAAGTTTGGAGATTAATCCTTTGTCAATTGCTTCATTTGAAAATATTTTCTCCCATTCTGAGGGTTGTTTTTGCATCTTGTTTATGTTTTCCTGTACTGTGTAAAAGCTTTTAAGTTTCATTAGGTCCCATTTGTTGATTTCTGTTTTTATTTCCATTTCTCTAGGAGGTGGGTCCAAAAGGATCTTGCTGTGATTTATGTCATAGAGTGTTCTGCCTATGGTTTCCTCTAAGTGTTTTATAGTGTCTGGTCTTATATTTAGATCTCTAATCAATTTAGAGTTTATTTTTGTGTATGGTGTTATGGAGTGTTCTAATTTCATTCTTTTATGTGTAGGGGTCCAGTTTTCTCAGCACCAATTACTGAAGAGACTGTCTTTTCTCCATTGTATATCCTTAGCTCCTTTGTCATAGATGAGATAGCCATAGGTATGTAGGTTTATCTCTGGGCTTTCTGTCCTGTTCCATTGATCTGTGTTTATGCCAATCTACATACACTTGATTCCATTATGGAGACATATAAATACATAGGTTTCAAGGTTATTACCAGTCAGATATATTCCTCTTCAGTGAATAGGTTGTTTTGTGTCCAGTTCATTGAGAAAGGAGTAGGTCTTGTCTATTACATATTTGGTATATGGAATGGGATCTGTGCTAATTTCAAACTCTGCTTTTACACATCACCCCACGTCACCTTTCCCCTTAAGGAGGCATAAGTGTGTTTTCTAAATATGTAACTCTGTTCTCTTTTGAAATTCAGTTCATGTGTAGCCATGTTTACATTCCCTCTATAAGTGATATATTACAATAAGTTTCTTTTACTTTGTGGCTCATTTCACTTAGCATCATCGTACCTAAAGCCACTCATTAAGCTGCTATTGGCCTTATGACATTGATTTTATGTCTGAGTGACATTCCATTGTATATAAGTACCAAAACATCTATATCCATTTTTTTTTCCTTTCCTGGGATATATAAAGTGTACCTAAGTCGAGGTTCTTGTAAACAGAGCAGCCCTAAAGTTTGGGCTGGCTGTGTGTTGTGGATTTTTAGTTTTCCCAAAATACACGCCCATGAGTGGAAGTGTGCTATGCTCTGTAGCTCTGTTTTAGAAAACAACATACAGTTCTCCAGAGAGGCTGTTGGCAATTTACATCCTGTCCATCGGCATAACCAGACTCCCTTTTCTCCATGGCCTGTCCTGCATTTATGGCTTTTACACTATTTGTGGATGGCCCTTTTGAATGGAGGTAAGGGACACTTCTCTGTAGTGTGGATTTGCAATGCCTGATGGCTTGCTTCGCCAAAAAGGGCATATGCATTTTTTCCCGAATATATTCAGGAAAATACACATAGTCCCTTTTCAGCCAAGGGCAACATTGTCGAAATTCTGTCGCTTTTCATGTGCTTTAAAGACGACTCCAATCTACCTCTTGAAATCTGTTTCCTTCAATTCTGCCTTGCATTCAAATCCACTTCACTGCCTTTCCTCAATATATTTCTGGATGATAGTTGTCCTTTATAACTCTGCAAGTTTGTGAATTGCTGTGCCCCTGATTTCCATTTTTCAACTCGCCTCTTTGTGAGCTGGCTGCAATACCGCAGGATGGTTTTAGGCCCTACCCTGGTTCCAGGGCTTCAGGCTGAGCCTTTGGTTAACTCTTCTTCCTGATGGGAAACTAGAGTGACATGTGCCCATCCAAACACCTACAGCTAATCTCTCATTTATTTCCCCTCTTCCTGTTCATCCTCTGCACAATTTGCAAACTGTGCATAACTGGAGGGTAAAGGCACTGACACTCCATGTGGGGAGATTTTTAGTAATGCAGATGGAATGGCGAAGCCGAGCACGACAAAAGGAAAAATGAGGTACCTTTTAGAAAACTTTCCCAATTACACAGTGTACCATCCACTGGGTTTCCCATGCATGTTTTAACTGTAGGAAGATTCCCTTAAACCTGGAGAGTTGGGACCACTAGAATGGGTAGCACACAGTATTGCTCTAAGTGGTGTTCTTTTTTTTTTTTTTTGGCGGTACGCAGGCCTCTCACTGCTGTGGCCTCTCCCGTTGCAGAGCACAGGCTCCGGACACGCAGGCTCAACCTCAGCGGCCGTGGCTCACGGGCCCAGCCACTCCACGGCATGTGGGATCTTCCCGGACCGGGGCACAAACCCTTGTCCCCTGCATCGCCAGGGGGACACTCAACCACTGCGCCGCAAGGGAAGCCCTAAGTGGTGTTCTTTTGTTCACACAACCTCAGAAATCTTGTCAGCCCCAAGTGTCCAGTCTTATGTCTCATCCAGCTGTGGGTGTAAAGGTGGTCAATCTAGCTTGCATCACAGGCCCTGAACGTAAATTTTAAGACTCTCTCTCTGTTTTTGCATTTTGCTTTTGAAATTTATTTTTATAAGTGGGTTTAACTGAATTTCAGTGCTGTGTTCATGCCGTTATACACACACATGATTCCTTTATGGAGACATGAGAATACATATGTTTTAAAGTACATAGAGTCAGACATATTCTTCTGCAATGAATAGGGGGTGTTGAGTCCAGTTCATTGTGCCGGGAGTAGGTGTTGTCTATTACATACATGGTTTATATAACGGTATGTGTGCTAATTTAAAACTGTGGTTTTATGCATCACCCCGCCTCGGCTTTCCTCTTAAGCAGGCAAAAGATGTTTCCTAAATGTGTGACTCTTTTGTGTTTGTCATTCAGTTCATGTGTAGTTATGTGTACATTCCTGCTATGAGTGATATCTTATGATAAGATTAGTTACTCTGTAATCTTTCCTAACTCAGTTCATGTGTAGCCATGTTTACAGGACCATAATAAGTGATATCTTATGATAAGTTTCTTTTTCTGTGTGACTTATTTCACTTAGAATCATCGTACCTGAATCCACTCATTTTGTTGCTACTGGTCTTATGACATTGATTTCATGGCTGAGGGATATTCCATCGTACGTAAGTAACACAATTTTTGGAACCATTTTTATCTTTCCTGGGATACTTAAGGTGAACCCAAGTTGAGGTTCTTGTAAGCAGTGCATCCCTAAATTTTGGTGTGGTTCTGTCTTATTGATTTTCATTTTTCCCAAGGTATATTCCCTAGACTGGAAGTGCCCTTGGCTTTGTAGCTCTGTTGTTTACATGTTTTAGAGAACACAATGCACTCCTCCAGAGAGGCAGTTGGCAACTTACATCCCGCACAACAGCATAACAAGCCTCCCTGTTCTCCAGGTCCTCTCTTGCCTTTCTGGTTTTTACACATTTTGCCGATGTCCCTTTTGACCGGTGGGAAGGGATATTTCCTTGTACTGCAGATTTGCCTTGCCCGCTTGCTAGCTTGGCCAAAAAGGGCGTATGCATTTTCTCCTGAATATATTCAGGAGAAAACGAATACACCATTTTTGGACAAGTGCATCATTGTCGAAGTTGTGCCCCTCTTCCTGTGCTTGAAAGGTGATTCCAACGTACCTCTTGAAATCTGTTTACTGCGATTCTGCCTCGCTTTCAAGTCCACCTCGTTGCCTTCCTTCAAACAATTTTTGGCCGATAGCTGTCCTTTATTACTCTGCCAGTTTGTGAACTGCTGTGCCCCTGAGCTCCATTTATCAAATCGTTTTTTGTGAGCTGACCGCAAATCCAAAATTTTGGTTCAGGACCTATACTGGTTTCCGGCAGCAAGATGAGTCTTTGGTTAATTCTTCTTCCTGCCGGGCAATTAGAGTCACATGTGCCCGTCCAAATGCCTAACAGCTACTCTCTCATTGGTTCTCCCTGGTCCCTTTCATCCTCTGCCAAATTGGCAACCTGTGTTGTCGAGGAGGTTAAAGGTGCTGTGTCTCCAAGTTGGGAGATTGATAGTAAATCAGTTGGAAAGTCAAACCGGAGAACCAGGAGAGGGACTATTTGTTGAGTTTTAGAGACCATTCGTATTCACAGTGTGTCCATTCTCTAGGTTTCCCGTACATTTTATAGCTGTAGTAATATTCCCTTCAACCTGGAGAGTTTGGAACCATGGAATGAAGGCCACGCAATATTGCTTTAAATGGTCTGTGTTTGCTCACGCAGTCTCACCAAGCCTCTCAGTCCCAAGTGTCCAGCCTTATGCCACATCATGCTTTAGTTGTAGATAGATTCATTCCAGGTATCATCAGAGACCCTGAAGGAATTGTAAATAATTTCCCTGTTTTTTTGTTTTGTTTTTGAAATTCCTTTTTATAGTGGGTTTGAGCTGATTCTCACTGCCATGTTTATGCCAGTCTAGACATACTTGATTCCCTTATGGAGACATATCAATACATAGGTTTAAGACTCTTACTAGTCAGATATATTCCTCTGCGGAAAATATGGTGTTTTGAGTCCCTTTCCCCGAGGAAGGTGAAGGTATTTCTATTCCATAGTTGGTTTTTGGAACAGTACCTGTGCTTATATCAAACTCTGGTTTTATGCATCACCCCACCTCTCCTTCCCCCTTAAGCAGGCATAAGAGTGTATTCTAAATGTGAGACACTGTTCTCTTTCCTAACTCAGTTCATGTGTAGCCATGTTTACAGGATCTTCATAAGTCATATCCTATGATAAGCTTCTTTTTCTGTGTGACTTATTTCACTTAGAATCATCGTACCTGAATCCACTCATTTTGCTGCTACTGGTCTTATGACATTGATTTCATGGCTGAGGGATATTCCATCGTACATAAGTACCACAATTTTTTGAACCATTTTTATCTTTCCTGGGATACTTACTGTGAACCCAAGTTGAGGTTCTTGTAAGCAGTGCATCCCTAAATTTTGGGGTGGCTCTGTCTTATTAATTTTCAGTTTTCCCAAGGTATATTCCCTAGACTTTAAGTGCCCTTGGCTATGTAGCTCAGTTGTTTACTTGTTTTAGGGAACACAATGCACTCCTCCAGAGTGGCAGTTGGCAACTTACATTCCGCCCATCAGCATAAAAAGGCTCCCTGTTCTCCAGGTCCACTTTTGCCTTTCTGGTTTTTACACATTTTGCCGATGTCCCTTTTGACTGGTGTGAAGTGATACTTCTTTGTACTGCAGATTTGCATTGCCCTCTTGCTGGCTTGGCCAAAAAGGTCGTATGCGTTTTCCCCTGAATATATTCAGGAGAAAACACATACAACCTTTTGGGCCAAGTGCATCATTGTCGAAGTTGTGTCCCTCTTCCTGTGCTTTACAGGTGATTCCAACCTACCGCTTGAAATCTGTTTCCTGCTATTCTGCCTCGCTTTCAAGTCCGCCTCGTTGCCTTCCTTCAACAGATTTTTGGAAGATAGTTGCCATTTAGTTGTCTGCCAGTTTGTGAATTTCTGTGCCCCTGAGCTCCATTTTTTAACTCGTTGTTTTGTGAGCTGAACGCAAGTCCAAAATTTTGGTTCAGGACCTAAACTCCTTCCCGGTGTGTGGCCGAGACATTGGTTAATTCTCCTTGCTCCCGGGATATAAGAGTGGCATATGCTCGTCCAAATGCCTTACAGCTATTCTCTCATTGTTTCTCCCTCTTCCCTTTCATCTTCTGCCAAATTGGCAACCTGTACCAACCAGGAGTTTATAGGTGCTGTCTCTCCAAGTTGGGATATTGATAGTAAAGCAGTTGGAATGTCAAACCGGAGCACCAGGATAGGGACTATTCGTTGAGTTTAGAGACCTTTTGTATTCACAGTGTGTCCATTCTCTAGGTTTCCCGTACGTGTTATAGCTGTAGTAATATTCCCTTCAACCTGGAGACATGGGACCCATGGAATGGGGGCCATGCATTATTTCTTTAAAGGGTCTGCATTTCCTCACCCCATCTCACCAATCCTCTCAGTCCCATTTGTCCAGCCTTATGCCACATCCAGCTGTCATTGTAGATAGGGTCATTCCAGCTTTCATCAGAAACCCTGAAGGAATTGTAAAGAATTTCCCTTTTTTTTTGTTTTCCAAATTCCTTTTTATAGTGGGTTTGATCTGATTCTCGCTGCCATGTTTATGCCAGTCTAGACAAACTTGATTCCCTTATAGAGACATATCAATACATAGGTTTTAAGATTCTTATTAGTCACATATATTCCTCTGCACGTAATATGTGTTGTTGCATCCCGTTCACTGAGGAAGTTGTAGGACTTGCTATTCCGTATTAGGTTTTTGGAATGGTACTTGTTCTAATATTAAACTCTGGTTTTATGCATCACCCCACCTCTCCTTCCCCCTTATGCAGGCATCAGAGTGTTTTCTAAATGTGAGACTCTGTTCTCTTTCCTAACTCAGTTCATGTGTAGCCATGTTTACAGGATATCTATAAGTGATATCTTATGATAAGTTTCTTTTTCTGTGTGACTTATTTCACTTAGAATCATGGTACCTGAATCCACTCATTTTGCTGCTACTGGTCTTATGACGTTGATTTCATGGCTGAGGGATATTTCATCGGAGGTAAGTACCTCAAATTTTTGTACCATTTTTATCTTTCAGGGATAATTAAGGTGCACCCAAATGAGCTTCTTGTAAGCAGTGCAACCCTAAATATTGTGGTGGCTCTGTCTTATTGATTTTCAGTTTTCCCAAGGTATATTCCCTAGACTGGAAGTGCCCTTGGCTCTGTACCTCTGTTGTTTACTTGTTTTAGGGAACACAATGCACTCCTCCAGATAGGCAGTTGGCAATTTACATCCCACCCATCAGCATAACCAGGCTCCATTTTCTCCAGGGCCTGTCTTGCCTTTCTGTTTTTTACACATTTTGCGGATGTCCCTTTTGACCGGTAGGAAGTGATACTTCTTTGTAGTGCCGATTTGCATTGCCCACTTGCTTGCTTGTCCAAAAAGGGCATATGCGTTTTCTCCTGTATATATTCACGTGAAAACCCATATGCCCTTTATGGCCATTTCCATAATTTTCGAAGTTGTAATGCTTTTCCTGTGTTTTAAGGCGATTCCATTGTACCTCTTGAAATCTGTTTCATGCCATTCTTCCTCATTTTACCTTCCGCCTCGTGGCTTTCTCTCAACAGATTTTTGGAAGAGAGTAGTCCTTTATAACTCTGCAGGTTAGTGAATTGCTGTGGCCCTGAGCTCCATTTTTCAACTCGCGTTTTTGTGAGCTGACCGCAAATCAACAGTTTTGCTTCTGGATTTATAATGATTCTGGGTGGGCAGGCTGAGATGTTGGTTAATTCCTCTTTGTGACGGGAAATTATAGTGACATGTGGCTGTCCAAATGCCTACAGCTACTCTCTCATTGGTTCTCTCTCTTCCCTTATATCCTCTGCACAATTTGCCAACTGTGCGAACCAGGAGGTTATAGGGGCTGACTTTCAAAGTTGGGAGATTGATAGTAAAGCAGTTGGAATGTCAAACTGGAGCACAAGGAGAGAAAAAATTAGTAGAGTTTTAGAAACCTTTCACCATCAGATGGTTTCCATTCTCTAGGTTCCCATACACGTTATAACTGTAGTGATATTCCCTTCTACCTGGAGAGTTGGGAACCATGGAATGGGTGGCAGGCATTATTGATTTAAAGGGTCTGCATTTTTTCACCCAATCTCACCAATGTTCTCAGTCCCAAGTGACCAGCCTTATGCCACATCCAGCTGTCATTGTAGATAGGGTCATTCCAAATTTCACCAGAACCCCTGAAGGTATTGTGTAAGAATTTTACTGTTTTTATGTTTTGTTTTGAAATTCAGTTTTATATTGGGTTTGAGCTGATTCTCACTGCCATGTTTATGTCGTTCTAGACACACTTGTTTCCCTTACAGAGACATATAAATACATAGGTTTTAAACTTCTTACTAGTCAGATATGTTTCTCTGCGTGGAATAGGGATGTTGAGTTCCATTCACTGAGGAAGGAGTAGGGCTTGTCTCTTCTGTTTTTGGACTATGGAACGGTACCTGTGCTAATATCAATCTTATGTTTTGTGCATCTCCCCACCTCTCTTTCCCCTTATGCAAGCGTTAGAGTGTTTTCTAAATCTGAGACTCTGTTCTCTTCCCTAATTCAGTTCATATGTAGCCATGTTTACATTCCCTTCATAAGTGATATCTTATGTCAGAATGCACCATGGCTGTTCTCATAATAATACTCCATGACCCCTGTCATCACAATGCACCATGCCCTGGTTATCACAATGCTCCATGTCCCTTGTCATCACAGTTCTCCACGTCCATGTCATCACAATGCTATATGACACTTCTCAGCAATATGTTACATGCTCTTGTCATCACAATTCTCCATCCACTTGACATTGCAATGCTCCATGCACTTGTCATCACAATGCTCCATGCACTTGTCATCACAATGCTCCATGCCCTTGTCATCACAATGCTCCATGACCCATGTCATCACAATGCTCCCTGACACCTGGCATCACAATGTTTCATGCCCCTTGTCATTACAGTGCTCCATGATGATCGACATCACAATTACCCACGGTCTTCTCATCACAAAGCTCCATGGCCAATATCATCAAAATGCTCCATGACCACTGTCATCACAACACTCCATGACACCTGACAACACAATGATTCGGCACTCTTGTCATCAAAATGTTCCATTCCCTAGTCATCACAATGCTCCATAGCCCCTGTCTTCACAATACTCCATGAACATTTTCAGCCCAATTTTCCATGACCCTTGTCATCACAATGATCCATGCCCTTGTCATCCCTATGCTCCATGACCCCAGTATTCACAATGCTCCGTGACGCTTGTCATCACAGGGCTCGATGACACATGTCATCAAAATGCTCCATGCCTTTGTCAGCAAAATACTACATGACCTTTTCATTACAATGCTCTATGCGCTTGTCATCACAATACTCCATTTCCATTGTCATCACAATCCTCCATGATCATTGGGATCACATTGCTTCATACCCTTGTCATCACAATGCTCCATGCTCCTTGAAATACAAATGATCCATGACCTCTGTCATCACAATGCTCCAAACCCTTGTGATCACAGTGTTCCAAAACACTTGTCATCACAACGCTCCATGATGCCTGTCATCACAATACTCCATGCCCTTTACATCACAATGCTCCATGACCTTTGTCATCACAATTCTCAATACACTTGTCATCACAATGCTCCATTTCCATTGTCATCACAATGCTCCATGTCATTGTCATCACAATGCTCCATGAACCCTCTCATCACATGGCTCCATGCACTTGTCATCACAAAGCTCCATGACACTTGTCATCACAATGCTTGATGCCCTCCTCATCACAGTGCTCCATGCCCTTGTCATTACAATCCTGCATGACCCATGTATCACAGTGTTCCGTGCCCTTGTCATCACAATGATCCATGCCCTCTTCATCACAATGCTCCAAAATCCCTGTAATCACAATGCTCCATGTCCTTGTCATCACAAAACTCCATGACGCATGTCATCAGAATGCTCCATGGACTTCTCATCACAATGTTCCATGCCCTCGTCATCTCAATGCACCAAGACCACTGTAATCACGATGCTCCATGCCCCTTTTCATCAGAATGCTCCATGAGACTTGTCATCACAAGTCTCCATGGTCTTCTCATCACAGTGCTCCAGGACCTTGTCATCACCATGCTCCATTCCCTTGTCATCACAATGCTCCATGACACCTGTCATCACAATAAACCATGAAATTTTTCAGCCCAATGCTCCACGACCTACTCATTGCAATGCTCCATGGCCAATATCATCAGAGTGCTCCATGACCACTGTCATCACAACACTCCATGACACCTGACAACACAGTGATCTGGGACTCTTGTCATCACAATGCTGCATTCCCTAGTCATCACAATGCTCCATGACCCCTGTCATCACAACACTCCATGAACACTTTCAGCCCAGTGCTCCATGACCCTTGTCATCACAATGATGCATGACCTTGTCATCCCAATGCTCCATGACCCCTGTATTCACAATGATGCGTGACGCTTGTCATCACAGTGCTCCATGCCTTTGTCAGCAAAATGCTACATGACCTTGTCATTACAGTGCTCTATGTGCATGTCATCACAATACTCCATTTCCATTGTCATCACATTCCTCCATGAAACTTGGGATCACATTGCTTCATGCCCTTGTCATCACAATGCTCCATGCTCCTTGAAATCAAAATGATCCATGACCTCTGTCATCTCAATGCTCCAAACCCTTGTGACCACAGTGTTCCATAACACTTGTCATCACAATGCTCCATGATGCCTGTCATCACAATACTCCATGCCCTTTTCATCACAATGCTCCATGACCTTTGTCATCACAATTCTCAATACACTTGTCATCACAATGCTCCCTGACACTTGTCATCAGAATGCTCCTTAAACCCTGTCACGTAAAGGCTACATGCCTTTTTCATCACAATGCCCCATGCCGTTTTCATCACAATGCTCTGTGCCATTGTCATCAAAATACTCCACAAGCTTGTCATCAGAATGCTCCATGACACTTGTCATCACAATTCTCCATGCACTTGTCAGCACAATGCTCCCTGACCCTAGTCATCACAATGCTTTAAGCCATTGTGATCACAATGCTCCATTATCTTTGTCATCAGAATCCTCCATGACACTTGGCATCACAATGTTCCATGCCATTGTCATCACAATGGGCCATTACATATGTCATCACAATGCTCCCTGACACTTGTCTTCACAATACTGCATGACCTGGTCATCACAATGCTCCATGCCATTGTCATCAAATTGGGCCATTACATATGTCATCACAATGCTCCCTGACACCTCTCTTCACAATACTGCATGACCTGGTCATCACAATGCTCCATCCCATTGTCATCACAATGCGCCATTCCAAGTGTCATCACAATAATCCATGAAACATATTAGACCAATGTTCCATGCCCTTGTCATCACAAAGCTCCATGCCCTTTTTATCACAATGCTCCATAACCCCTGTCATCACAGTGCTCCGTGATTCCAGTCATCACAATGCTTCATGACCTTTGTCATCACAGTGGTCCATGCCCTCGTCATAAACAATCTCTGTGATCTTATAAACCACAATGCTCCATGAAATTTTCATCACAATGCTCTTTGGCACTTGTCATCACAATGCTCCATGAGCTTGTCAGCACAGTGCTCAATGACACATGTCATCACCATGCGCCATGCGCTTGTCATGACAGTGCTCCACAATCTTGTCATCACAATGTTCCTTAAAATTTTACATCACAATGCTCCATTCACTTCACATCAAAATGCTCTCTCACCACTGATATCACAATGCTACATCACTATTTGTCACAATACTCCCTCACCCCTGTCATCACAATGTTCCATGACTCCTGTCATCACAATGCTACATGCACTTATCATCACAATGTTCGATGACCCCTGACATCACAATGTTCCATAACACCTGTCATCAAAATGTTCCATGACACTTTTCATCAAATTGCTCCATGACCCTGTCATCAGAATGTTCCCTGCCCTTCTCATCACAATGCACAACGCCCTTGCCATCAAAATGCTCCATGATATTTGTCATCACAAATATCCAAGACCCTTGTCATCACAATGCTCCATGTCATTGTCATCACAATGCTAAATGAATGTTCTCATCACATTGCTCCATGCCATTGTCTTCACAAAGCTCCATGACACATGTCATCAGTATGCTCCATGGCCTTCTCATCACAGTGCTCCATGTCCTTGCCAACACAATGCTCCATTACACCAGTCATAACAATGCTCCATGACCCCTGCCATCACGATGTTCCATGGCCTTGTCATCACAAAGCTCCTTGACACTTCTCATCACAATGCTCCTAGAACCCTGTAATCACAATGCTCTATGCCACTATTCATTTCAATGCTCCATGAACCCTTTCATCACAATGCACCATGCCCATCATCATAATGCTTCAGTCTATTGTCATCACAATGAAAACAATATTCTCCATGACCTCTGTCATCATAATGCTCCAAACCATTGTGATCACAATGTTCCATAACACTTATCATCACAACACCCAATGACGCTCATCATCACAATTATCCATGGTATTCTCATCACAGTGCTCCATGATCTTTGTCATCACAATGCTCAATACACCTGTCATCACAATGCTCCCTGACACTTGTCGTCACTATGCTCCTTGAACCCTGTCATGACAAGACTCCATGCCTTTTACATCACAATGATCCATGCCGTCTTCATCACAATGCTCCAAGATCACTGTAATCACAATGCTCCATGCCCTTATCATCACAAAACTCAATGACGCATGTCATCAGAATGCTCCTTGGCTTTCTCATCACCATGCTCCATGCCTTCGTCATCACAATGCACCAAGACACCTGTAATCACAATGCTCCATGCCCCTTTTCATCAGAATGCTCCATGAGACTTGACATCACAAGTCTCCATGGTCTTCTCATCACAGTGCTCCAGGACCTTGTCATCACCATGCTCCAATCCCTTGTCATCACAATGCTCCATGACGCCTGTCATCACAATAATCCATGAACATTTTCAGCCCAGTGCTCCACGACCTACTCATCACAATGCTCCATGGCCAATATCATCACAATGCTCCATGACCACTGTCATCACAACACTCCATGACACCTGACAACACAATGATCCGGGACACTTGTCATCACAATGCTCCATTCCCTAGTCATCACAAAGCTCCATGACCCCTGTCATAACAACACTCCATGAACATTTTCAGCCCAGTGCTCCATGACACTTGTCCTCACAATGATCCATGCCCTTGTTATCCCAGTGCTCCATGACCCCTGTATTCACAATTATCCGTGACGCTTGTCATCACAGTGAGCCATGACACATGTCATCACAATGCTCCATGCCTTTGTCAGCAAAATGCTACATGACCTTGTCATTACAATGCTCTATGTGCTTGTCATCAGAATACTCCATTTCCATTGTCATCACAATCCTCCATGAACCTTGGGATCACATTGCTTCATGCCCTTGTCATCACAATGCTCCCTGCTCCTTGAAATCAAAACGATCCATGACCTCTGTCATCACAATGCTCCAAACCCTTGTGACCACAGTGTTCCATAACACTTGTCATCACAATGCTCCATGATGCCTGTCATCACAATACTCCATGCCCTTTTCATCACAATGCTCCATGACCTTTGTCATCACAATTCTCAATACACTTGTCATCACAATGCTCCCTGACACTTGTCATCAGATTGCTCCTTAAACCCTGTCACGTAAAGGCTACATGCCTTTTTCATCACAATGCCCCATGCCGTTTTCATCACAATGCTCTGTGCCATTGTCATCAAAATACTCCACAAGCTTGTCATCAGAATGCTCCATGACACTTGTCATCACAATTCTCCATGCACTTGTCAGCACAATGCTCCCTGACCCTAGTCATCACAATGCTTTAAGCCATTGTGATCACAATGCTCCATTATCTTTGTCATCAGAATCCTCCATGACACTTGGCATCACAATGTTCCATGCCATTGTCATCACAATGGGCCATTACATATGTCATCACAATGCTCCCTGACACTTGTCTTCACAATACTGCATGACCTGGTCATCACAATGCTCCATGCCATTGTCATCAAATTGGGCCATTACATATGTCATCACAATGCTCCCTGACACCTCTCTTCACAATACTGCATGACCTGGTCATCACAATGCTCCATCCCATTGTCATCACAATGCGCCATTCCAAGTGTCATCACAATAATCCATGAAACATATTAGACCAATGTTCCATGCCCTTGTCATCACAAAGCTCCATGCCCTTTTTATCACAATGCTCCATAACCCCTGTCATCACAGTGCTCCGTGATTCCAGTCATCACAATGCTTCATGACCTTTGTCATCACAGTGGTCCATGCCCTCGTCATAAACAATCTCTGTGATCTTATAAACCACAATGCTCCATGAAATTTTCATCACAATGCTCTTTGGCACTTGTCATCACAATGCTCCATGAGCTTGTCAGCACAGTGCTCAATGACACATGTCATCACCATGCGCCATGCGCTTGTCATGACAGTGCTCCACAATCTTGTCATCACAATGCTCCTTAAAATTTTACATCACAATGCTCCATTCACTTCACATCAAAATGCTCTCTCACCACTGATATCACAATGCTACATCACTATTTGTCACAATACTCCCTCACCCCTGTCATCACAATGTTCCATGACTCCTGTCATCACAATGCTACATGCACTTATCATCACAATGTTCGATGACCCCTGACATCACAATGTTCCATAACACCTGTCATCAAAATGTTCCATGACACTTTTCATCAAATTGCTCCATGACCCTGTCATCAGAATGTTCCCTGCCCTTCTCATCACAATGCACAACGCCCTTGCCATCAAAATGCTCCATGATATTTGTCATCACAAATATCCAAGACCCTTGTCATCACAATGCTCCATGTCATTGTCATCACAATGCTAAATGAATGTTCTCATCACATTGCTCCATGCCATTGTCTTCACAAAGCTCCATGACACATGTCATCAGTATGCTCCATGGCCTTCTCATCACAGTGCTCCATGTCCTTGCCAACACAATGCTCCATTACACCAGTCATAACAATGCTCCATGACCCCTGCCATCACGATGTTCCATGGCCTTGTCATCACAAAGCTCCTTGACACTTCTCATCACAATGCTCCTAGAACCCTGTAATCACAATGCTCTATGCCACTATTCATTTCAATGCTCCATGAACCCTTTCATCACAATGCACCATGCCCATCATCATAATGCTTCAGTCTATTGTCATCACAATGAAAACAATATTCTCCATGACCTCTGTCATCATAATGCTCCAAACCATTGTGATCACAATGTTCCATAACACTTATCATCACAACACCCAATGACGCTCATCATCACAATTATCCATGGTATTCTCATCACAGTGCTCCATGATCTTTGTCATCACAATGCTCAATACACCTGTCATCACAATGCTCCCTGACACTTGTCGTCACTATGCTCCTTGAACCCTGTCATGACAAGACTCCATGCCTTTTACATCACAATGATCCATGCCGTCTTCATCACAATGCTCCAAGATCACTGTAATCACAATGCTCCATGCCCTTATCATCACAAAACTCAATGATGCATGTCATCAGAATGCTCCTTGGCTTTCTCATCACCATGCTCCATGCCTTCGTCATCACAATGCACCAAGACACCTGTAATCACAATGCTCCATGCCCCTTTTCATCAGAATGCTCCATGAGACTTGTCATCACAAGTCTCCATGGTCTTCTCATCACAGTGCTCCAGGACCTTGTCATCACCATGCTCCAATCCCTTGTCATCACAATGCTCCATGACGCCTGTCATCACAATAATCCATGAACATTTTCAGCCCAGTGCTCCACGACCTACTCATCACAATGCTCCATGGCCAATATCATCACAATGCTCCATGACCACTGTCATCACAACACTCCATGACACCTGACAACACAATGATCCGGGACACTTGTCATCACAATGCTCCATTCCCTAGTCATCACAAAGCTCCATGACCCCTGTCATAACAACACTCCATGAACATTTTCAGCCCAGTGCTCCATGACACTTGTCCTCACAATGATCCATGCCCTTGTTATCCCAGTGCTCCATGACCCCTGTATTCACAATTATCCGTGACGCTTGTCATCACAGTGAGCCATGACACATGTCATCACAATGCTCCATGCCTTTGTCAGCAAAATGCTACATGACCTTGTCATTACAATGCTCTATGCGCTTGTCATCACAATACTCCATTTCCATTGTCATCACAATCCTCCATGAACCTTGGGATCACATTGCTTCATGCCCTTGTCATCACAATGCTCCCTGCTCCTTGAAATCAAAACGATCCATGACCTCTGTCATCACAATGCTCCAAACCCTTGTGATCACAATGTTCCATAACACTTGTCATCACAACGCTCCATGATGCCTGTCATCACAATACTCCATGCCCTTTTCATCACAATGCTCCATGACCTTTGTCATAACAATTCTCAATACACTTGTCATCACAATTCTCCCTGACACTTGTCATCAGAATGCTCCTTAAACCCTGCCACGAAAAGGCTCCATGCCTATTTCATCACAATGCCCCATTCCGTTTTCATCACAATGCTCCATGTCATTGTCATCAAAATACTCCACAAGCTTGTGTTCAGAATGCTCCATGACCTTTGTCATCACAATTCTCCATGCACTTGTCAGCACAATGCTCCCTGACCCTTGTCATCACAATGCTCCAAGCCAATGTCATCACAACGCTCCATTACCTTTGTCATCAGAATCCTCCATGACACTTGGCATCACAATGCTCCATGCCATTGTCATCCCAATGGGCCATTACATATGTCATCATAATGCTCCCTGACACTTTTCTTAACAATATTGCATGACCAGGTCATCACAATGCTCCATGCCCTTGTCAACATAATGCACCATTCCAAATGTCATCGCAATAATCCATGAAACTTATTAGACCAATGCTCCAGTCCCTTGTCATCACAATGCTCCATGCCCTTTTTATCACAAATGTCCATGACCCCTGTCATCACACTGCTCCATAACTCCAGTCATCCCAATGCTTCATGACCTTTGTCATCACAGTTTTCCATGCCCTCGTCATCAACAGTCTCTGTGACCTTTTTAAGCACAATGTTCCATGAACTTTTCATCACAATGCTCGTTGACCCTTGTCATCACAATGCTCTATGCCTTTCTCAGCACAATGCTCCATGGCCCTTGTCATCACAATGCTCCATTCGCTTGTCAGCACAATGCTCCATGACACATGTCATTACAATGCTCCATGACCCGTGTCATCACAATGCTCCGTGACTCCAGGCATCTCAATGCTTCATAACGTTTCTCATCACAGTGGTCCATGCCCGCGTCATCACAAAGCTCTGTGACCTTTGTAACCGAAATGCTCCATGAACTTTTCATCACAATTCTCTGTGATACTTGCCATCACAATCCTCCATGTCTTTGTCAGAACAATGCTCCATGACCACTGTCTTCACAATATGCCACGCACATTTCATCACAACGGTCCACAACCTTGTCATTGCAATTCTCCATAAACCTTGTAATCACAATGCTCCATGCCCTTCTCATAAAAATTCTCTCTCAGAAGAGATATCACAGTGTTACATCACTAGTCATCATAATACTCCCTCACCCCTGTAATCACAATGATCCATGACACTGTCATCACAACTCTACATCCCCTTATCATCACAATGTTCCATGACAACTGCCATCAAAATCCTCCATGATCCGTTTCATCCCAAAGCTGCAAGACCCCTGACATCACAATGTTCTATAACCCCTGGCATCAAAATGTTCCATTACAATTTTCATCAAATTGCTGCATGACCCGGTCATCAAAATTCTTCCTGAAATTCTCATCACAATGCACCATGCTCTTGTCATCAAAATGCTCCATGACTTGTCATCACAATGCTCCATGACCTTTGTCATCACAATGCTCCCTGACACTTGTCATCAGAATGGTCCTTGAACCCTGTCACGAAATGGCTCCATGCCTATTTCAACACAATGCCCCATGCCATTTTCTTCACAATGCTCCATGCCATTGTCATCAAAATACTCCACAAGCTTGTCATCAGAATGTTCCATAACCCTTGTCATCACAATTCTCCATGCACTTGTCAGCACAATGCTCCCTGACCCTTGTCATCACAATGCTGCATTACCTTTGTCAACAGAATCCTCCATGACACTTGGCATCACAATGCTCCATGCCATTGTCATCACAATGAGCCATTACATATGTCATCACAATGCTCCCTGACACCTGTCTTCACAATACTGCATGACCTGGTCATCAGTAGGCTCCATGCCCTTGTCATCACAATGTGCCATTCCAACTGTCATCACAATAATCCATGAAACATATTAGACCAATGTTCCATTCCCTTTTCATCACAGTGCTCCATGCCCTTGTTATCACAATCCTCCATGACCCCTGTCATCACAATGCTCCGTGACTCCAGTTATCACAATGCTTCATGACCTTTGTCATCACAATGGTCCATGCCCTCGTCATCAACAGTCTCTGTGACCTTTTTAACTACAATGATCCATGAACTTTTCATCACAATGCTCTTTGACCCTTGTCATCACAATGCTCTATGCCTTTCTCAGCACAATGCTCCATGACCCTTGTCATCACAATGCTCCATGCGCTTGTCAGCACAATGCTCCATGACACATGTCATCACAATGCTCCATGACCCCTGTCAGCACAATGGTCCGTGACTCCAGTCATCACAATGCTTCATAACATTTGTCATTACAATGTTCCATGCCCGCGTAATTACAAGGCTCTGTGACCTTTGTAACCACAATGCTCCTTGAACTTTTCATCACAATTCTCTGTGACCATTGTCTTCACAATGCTCCATATCTTTGTCAGAGCAATGCTCCATGACCATTGTCTTCACAATGTGCCACACACATTTCATCACAACGGTCCACAACCTTGTCATTGCAATGCTCCATAAATCCTGTAATCACAATGCTCCATGCACTTCTCATCAAAATGCTCTCTCACGAGAAATATCACAGTGTTCCATCACTAGTCATCAGAATACTCCCTCACCCCTGTAATCACAATATTCCATGACCCTGTCATCACAGTGCTACATCCCCTTATCATCACAATGTTCCATGACCCCTGTCATCAAATTGCTCCATGACCCATTTCATCCCAACGCTCCAAATCCCCTGACATCACAATGTTCTATAACCACTGCCATCAAAATATTCCATTACACTTTTCATCAAATTGGTGCATAACCCGGTCATCAAAATGCTCCCTGCCCTTCTCATCACAATGCAACCTGCCCTTGTCATCAAAATGCTCGATTACTTGTCATGTCAATGATCCATGACCCTTGGAATCACAATGCTCCATGTCACTGTCATCACAGTGCTCCCTGAACCCTCTCATCACATTGCTCGATGTCCTTTTCATCACAAAGATCCATGACACTTGTCATCACAATGCTCGATGCCCTTCTCATCACAATGCTCCATGCCCTTGTCATTACAATCCAGCATGACCCATGTATCATAGTGTTCCGTACCCTTGTCATCAGAAGGCTCCATGCCCACTCTCATCACAATCATCCACGAAATATTTCAGACAAATGTTCCATGCCCTTATCATCCCAATGCTCCATGACCCCTGTATTCACAATGCTCCGTGACGCTTGTCATCACAGTGCTCCATGACACATGTCATCACAATGCTCCATGCCTTTGTCAGCAAAATGCTACATGACCTTGTCATTACAATGCTTTGTGCGCTTGTCATCACAATACTCCATTTCCATTGTCATCACAATCCTCCATGAACCTTGGGATCACATTGCTTCATTCCTTTGTCATCACAATGCTCCATGCTCCTTGAAATCAAAACGATCCATGACCACTGTCATCACAATGCTCCAAATCCTTGTGATCACAGTGTTCCATAACACTTGTCATCACAAAGCACCATGATGCCTGTCATCACAATACTCCATGGATTTACATCACAATGCTCTATGACTTTGTCATCACAATTCTCAATATACATGTCATCACAATGCTCCCTGACACTTGCCATCAGTATGTTCCTTGAAACCTGTCACGAAAAGTCTCCATGCGTTTTTCATCACAAAGCCCCATACCGTTTTCATCACAATGCTCCATGCCATTGTCATCAAAATACTACACAAGATTGTCATCAGAATGCTCCATGACCCTTGTCATCACAATTCTCCATGCACTTGTCAGCTCAATGCTCCCTGACCCTTGTCATCACAATGCTCCAAGCCATTGTCATCACAATGCTCCATTAACTTTTTCATCAGAATCCTCCATGTCACTTGGCATCACAGTGCTCCATGCCATTGTCATCACAATGGGCCATTACATATGTCATCACATTGCTCTTTGACAATTGTGATCAGACTCCTCCATGATACCTGGCATCACAATGCTCCATGCCATTTTCATCACAATGGGCCATTACATATGTCATCACAATGCTCCCTGACACCTGTCTTCACAATACGGCATGACCTGGTCATCACAATGCTCCATGCCTTTGTCATCACAATGCGCCATTCCATCTGTCATCACAATAATCCATGAAACGTATTAGACCAATGCTCCATGCCTTTGTCATCACAATGCTCCATGCACTTTTTATCACAATGTTTCAAGACCCCTGTAATCAGAATGTTCCATGCCCCTTTTCATCAGTATGCTCCATGAGACTTGTCTTCACAAGGCTCCATGGTTGTCTAATCACAAAGCTCCAGGACCTTGTCATCACAATGCTCTTCGACCATGTCATGAAAATTTTCAATGGCCCTTGTCATCATAATGCTCCAAGCCCTAGTCATCACAATGCTCCATTATATTTGTCATCAAAATCCTCCATTTCATTTGGCATCTCAATGCTCCCTGACATTGTCATCGCAGTGGACCATGACATATGTCATCACAATGCTCCCTGACACCTGTCTTTACAATACTCCATGAACTTCTCATCACAATGATCCATGCCCTTGTCATCCCAATGCTCCATGACCCCTGTATTCACAATGCTCCATGACCCTTGTCATCACAGTGCTCCATGACACCTGTCTTCACAATAATCCATGACCTTCTCATCACAATGCTCCATGCCCTTGTCATCACAATGCACCGTGTCCACTGTCATCACAGTAATCTATGAAATTGTCAGACCAATGCTCCATGTCCCTGTCATCGCAATGCTCCATGCCCTTGTCATCACACTGCTCCATTACCCCTGTCATCACAATGCTCCCTGAATCCAGTCATCACAATTCTTCATAACGTTTGTCAACACAACGGTCCATGCTCGCGTCCTTAAAAGGCTCTGTGTCCTTTGTAACCTCAATGCTCCATGAAATTTTCATCACAATGCTCCGTGACCCTTGTCATCACAATGCTCCATGCCTTTGTCAGAACAATACTCCATGACCCTTGTCATCACAATGTGCCACGTGCTTTTCATCACATTGATCCACAACCTTCTCATCGCTATCCGCCATACTCCTTGTAATCAAAATGCTCCATGCACTTCTCATCCAAATGCTCTCTGACCTGAGATATCACAATGTTCCGTCACCAGTTATCACAATCCTCCCTCACCCCGGTAATCACAATGTTCCATGACCCCAGTCATCACAATGCTACATCCCCTTATCAGCACAATGTTCCATGACCCCTGACATCACAATCTTCCATAATCCCTGTCATCAAAATGCTCCATGACCCTTTTCATCCCAAAGCTCCATAACCCCTGGCATCAAAATGTTCTATAACCCCTGTCATCAAAATGTTCCATTACACTTTTCATCAAATTGCTGCATGACCCTGTCATCAAAATGCTCCCTGCCCTTCTCATCACAATGCACCACACCCTTGTCATCAAAATGTTCTATGACGTTTGTCATCACAAAGCTCCATGACCATTGGCATCACAGTGCTCCATGTCATTGTCATCACAGTGCTCCATAAACGCTCTCATCACATTGCTCCATGCCCTTGTCATTACAAAGCTCCATGACACTTGTCATCACAATACTCGATGCCCTTCTCATCACAATGCTCCATGCTCTTGTTATTACAATCCTCCATGACCCATGTATCACAGTGTTCCGTGCCCTTGTCATCACAATGCTCCATGCCCACTCTCATCACAATAATCCTTGAAACATTTCAGACCAATGCTCAATGTCCTTCACATCAAAATGCTCCATTAACTCTGTCATAACAATGCTCCATGACCACTGCCATCACAATGTTCCATTACACTTTTCATCAAATTGCTGCATGACCTGGTCATCAAAATGCTTCCTGCCCTTGTCATCACAATGCACCATGCACTTGTCATCAAAATGCTCCATGACTTGTCATCACAAAGCTCCATGACACCTGTCATCACAATGCTCCATGCATTTGTCAGCAGAATTCTACATGACCTTGTCATTAGAACGCTCTATGCGCTTGTCATTACAATGCTCCAAGAACTCTGTAATCACAATGCTCCATGCACCTTTTCATCTCAATGCTCCATGAACCGTGTCATCACAATGCACCATGCCCATCATCATAATGCTTCAGGCTATTGTCATCAAAATGAAATCAAAATTCTCCATGAACTCTGTCATCATAATGCTTCAAACCCTTGTGATCACAATGTTTCATAACACTTATTATCACAACACCGCATGACGATCATCATCACAATTATCCATGGTCTTCTCAAAACAATGCTCCATGATGTTTGTCATCACAATGCTCAATACACTTGTCATCACAATGCTCCCTGACACTTGTCGTCAGTATGCTCCTTGAAACCTGCCATGACAAGGCTCCATGCCTTTTTCAGCACAGTGATCCATTCCCTTTTCATCACAATGCTCCAAGACCCCTGTAATCACAAAGCTCTATGCCCTTGTCATCACAAAGCTCCATGACGCAAGACATCAGAATGCTCCATGGCCTTCTCCTCACAACGCTAGGTGTCATTGTCATCACAGTGCTCCATGAACCCTCTCATCACATTGTTTCTTGCCCTTGACATTACAATCCTCCATGACCCATGTATCACAGTGTTCCGTGCCCTTTTCATCACAATGCTCCATGCCCAATCTCATCACGATAATCCATGAAATATTTCAGACAAATGCTCAATTCCCTTCCCATAACAATGCTCCATTACCTCTGTCATAACAATTCTCCATGACCATTGCCATCACAATGTACCATGGCCTTGTCATCACAAGGCTCCATTACCCATGTCTTCGCAATGCTCCAAGACACCTCTAATCAAAATGCTCCATGAACTTGTCATAACAAAGCTCCATGACGCATGTCATCAGTAGGTTCCATGGCCTTCTCTTCACAATGTTCCATGCCCTTGTCATCACAGTGTTCCAAGACCACTGTAATCACAATGCTCCATGTCCTTTTCATCTCAATGATCCATGAACCCTGTCATCACAATGCACCATGTCCAATGTCATCACAATAATCTATGAAACATGTCAGACCAATGCTCCATGCCCCTGTCACCACAATGCTCCATGTCCTTGTCATCACAATGCTCCATGACCCCTGTCATCACAATGCTCCGTGACTCCAGTCATCACAATGCTTCATAACATTTGTCATCACAATGGTCTATGCCCGCGTCATCACAAGGCTCTGTGACCTTTATAACCACAATGCTCCATGAACTTTTCATCACAATGCTCCGTGACCCTTGTCATCAAAATGCTCCATGCGTTTGTCAGAAAAATACTCCATGACCCTTGTCATCACAATGTGCTACGTGATTTTCATCAAAACGATCCAAAAATTTGTCATGGTAATGCTCCATAAACCTTGTAATCACAATGCTCCATGCCCTTCTCATCACAATGCTCCATTACGCCTGTCATAACAATGCTCCATGACCCCTGCGATCACAATATTCCACGGCCTTGTCATCACAAGGCTCCATGACACTTGTCATCACAATGCTCCAAGACCCCTGTAATCACAATGCTCCATGCCCTTGTCATCACAAAGCTCCATGACACATGCCATCAGAATGTTCCATGTCCTTCTCATCAAAATGCTCCATGCCCTTGTCATCACAGTGCTCCAAGATCCCAGTAATCACAATGCTCCATGCCCCTTTTCATCTCAATGCTCCATGAAACCTGTCATCACAATGCACCATGCCCATCATCATAATGCTTCCGGCTATTGTCAGCACAATGAAATCAATATTCTCCATAACCTCTGTCATCACAATGCTCCATGACCCCTGTTATCACAATAATCCATGAACATTTTCAGCCCAATGCTCCATGACCCTTGTCATCACAATGATCCATGCCCTTGTCATCCCAATGCTCCATGACCCCTGTATTCACAATGTTCGGTGATGCTTTTCATCACAGTGCTCCATGACACCAGTCATCATAATGCTCCATGCCCTTGTCATCCCAATGCTCCATGACCCCTGTATTCACAATGCTCCGTGACGCTTGTCATCACAGGGCTCAATGACACCTGTCATCACAATGTTCCATGCCTTTGTCAGCAAAATGCTACATGAGTTTGTCATTACCATGCTCTATGCGCTTGTCATCACAATACTCCATTACCATTGTCATCACAATCCTCCATGAATCTTGGGATCACATTGCTACATGCCCTTGTTATCACAATGCTCCATGCTCCTTGAAATCAAAATGATCCATGACCTCTGTCATCACAATGCTCCAAACACTTGTGATCACAATGTTCCATAAAACTTGTCATCACAACGCTCCATGATGCCTGTCATCACAGTACTGCATGCACTTTATATCACAATGCTCCATGACCTTTGTCATCACAATTCTCAATACACATGTCATCACAATGCTCCCTGACACTTGTCGCCAGAATGCTCCTTGAACCCTGTCACGAAAAGGCACCATGACTTTTTCAACACAATGCCCCATGCCGTTTTCATCACAATGCTCCACGCCACTGTCAGCAAAAACTCCTCAAGCTTATCATGAGAATGTTCCATGACACTTGTCATCACAATTCTCCATGCACTTTTCAGCACAATGCTCCCAGACCTTGTCATCTCAATGCTCCAAGCCACTGTCAGCACAATGCACCATTACCTTTGTCATCAGAATCCTCCATGACACCTGGCATCACAATGCTCCATGAGATTGTCATCACAATGGGCCATTACATATGTTATCACAATGCTCCCTGATACCTCTCTTCACAATACTGCATGAACTGGTCATCACAATGCTCCATGCCCTTGTCACCACAATGCACCATTCCAACAGTCATCGCAATAATCCATGAAACTTATTAGACCAATGCTCCATGCCCTTGTCATCACAATGCACCATGACCCTTGTAATAACAATGCTCCATGAACATTTCATCACAGTGCTCTTTGATCCTTGTCATCACAATGCTCTATGCCTTTCTCAGCGCAATGCTACGTGACCCTTGTCATCACAATGCTCCATGCGCTTGTCAGCACGATGCTCCCTGACACATGTCATCATAATGCACCATGCACTTGTCATCACAGTGCTCCACAAGCTTGTCATCACAATGCTCCATAACCTTGTCATCACAATGCTCCATGCACTTCTCATCAAAATGCTCTCTCACCACAGATATCACAATGTTACATCACTATTCGTCACAATACTCACTCACCCCTGTTATCACAATGTTCCATGACCGCTGTCATCACAATGCTACATGAACTTATCATCACAATGTTCGATGACCCCTGACATCACAATGCTCCATAACCCCTGTCATCAAAATGTTCCATGACCATTTTCATCATAAAGATCCATGACCTCTGACATCACAATGTTCCATAACCCCTGTCATCAAAATGTTCCATGACTCTTTTCATCAAATTGCTCCCTGACCCTGTCATCACAATGCTCCCTGCCCTTCTCATCACAATGCACAACGCCCTTGTCATCAAAATCCTCCATGACCTTTGTCATCACAAAGATCCATGACCCTTGGCATCACAATGCTCCATGTCATTGTCATCACAATCCTCCATGAACACTCTCATCACATTGCTCCATGTCCTTGTCATCACATAGCTCCATGACACATGTCATCAGAATGCTCCATGGCCTTCTCATCACAATTCTCCATGCCCTTGCAGTCACAATGCTCCATTACCCCTGTCATAACAATGCTCCATGATCCCTGCCATCACGATGTTCCGTGGCCTTGTCATCACAGTGCTCCATGACACCTGTCATCACAATGCTCCATGACTTTGTCAGCAAAATGCTACATGACCTTGTCATTACAATGCTCTATGCGCTTGTCATCACAATACTCCATTTCCATTGTCATCACAATCCTCCATGAACATTGAGAGCACATTGCTTCATGCCCTTGTCATCACAATGCTCCATGCTCCTTGAAATCAAAATGATCCATGTCCTCTGTCATCACAATGCTCCAAACCCTTGTGATCCCAGTGTTCCATAACACTTGTCATCACAATGCTCAGTACACTTGTCATCACAATGCTCCCTGACACTTGTCATCAGAATGCTCTTTGATCCCTGTCACGAAAAGGCTCCATGCCTTTTTCATCACAATTCCCCATTCCGTTTTCATCATAATGCTCCGTGACCATTTTCATCAAAATGCTCCATGACTTTGTCTGAAAAATGTTCCATGACCCGTGTCATCACAATGTGCCATTTGCTTTTCATCACAACGGTCCAGAAAATTGTCATTGCAATGCTCCATAAAACTTGTAATCACAATGCGCCATACACTTCTCTTCAAAATGCTCTCTCACCAGAGATATCACAGTGTTCCATCACTAGTTGTCACAATACTCCCTCACTACTGTAATCAAAATGTCCCATGACCCCTGTCATCACAATGCTACATCCCTTTATCATCACAATGTTCCATGACCCCTGACATCACAATATTCTATAACCCCTGACATCAAAATGTTCCAATACACTTTCCATCATATTGCTGCATGACCCTGTCATCAAAATACTCCCTCCCCTTATCATCACAATGCACCATGCACTTGTCATCAAAATGCTCCATGACATTTGTCATCACAAAACGCCATGACCCTTGGCATCACAATGCTCCATGTCATTGTCATCACAGTGCTCCATGAACCCTCTCATCACATTGCTCCATGCCCTTGTCATCACAAAGCTCCATGACACTTGTCATCAAAATGCTCTATGCCCTTCTCATCACAATGCCCCATGACCTTGTCATTATAATCCTTCATGACCCATGTATCACAGTGTTCCATGCCCTTATCATCACAATGCTCTATGCCCACTCTCATCACAATTATCCATGAAACTTATTAGACCAATGCTCCATTCCCTTGTCATCACAATGATCCATGCCCTTGTTAGTACAAAGGTCCATGACCCCTGTCATCACAATGCTCCATGCCTCCATTCATCACAATGCTTCATGACCTTTGTCATCACAATGGTCCATGCCCTCGTCATCAGCAGTCTCTGTGACATATTTAACCACAATGCTCCATGAAATTTTCATCACAATGCTCTTTGACCCTTGTCATCACAATGCTCTATGCCTTTCTCAGCACAATGCTCCATGACCCTTGTCATCACAATGCTCCATGCGCTTGTCAGCACAATGCTCCATGACCCATGTCATTACAATGCACCATGCGCTTGTCATCACAGTGTTCCACAATCTTGTCATCACAATGCTCCTTAAAATTTGTCATCACAATGCTCCATGCACTTCTCATCAAAATGCTCTCTCACCACTGATATCACAATGTTACATCACTATTCATCACAATACTCCCTCACCCCTGTCATCACAATATTCCATGACTTCTGTCTTTGCAGTGCTACATGCACATATCATCACAAAGTTCGATGACCCCTGACATCACAATGTTCCATAACCCCTGTCATCAAAATGCTCCATAACAATTTTCCTCAAAATGCTCAATGACCCCTGACATCACAATGTTCCATAACACCTGTCATCAAAATATTCCATGACCCTTTTCATCAAATTGCTCTATAACCCTCTCATCACAATACTCCCTGCCCTTCTCATCACAATGTACCACGCCCTTGTCATCAAAATGCTCCATGACCTTTGTCATAACAAGGATCCATGTCCCTTGGCATCTCAATGCTCCATGCCATTTTCATCACAATGCTCCATGAACCCTCTAATCACAATGCTCCATGCACATTTCCATCTCAATGCTCCATGAACCCTGTCATAAAAATGCACCATGCCCATCATCATAATGCTTCAGGCTATTGTCATCACAATGAAATCAAAATATTTGATAATCTATCTCATCACAATGCTCCAAATCCTTGTGATCACAATGTTCCAACACTTATCCTCACAATGTCCCATGACGCTTATCATCACAATTATCCATGGTCTTCTCATCACAGTGCTCCATGACCTTTGTCATCACAGTGCTCTATACACTTGGCATCACAATGCTCCCTGACACTTTTCATCAGTATGCTCCTGGAACCCTGTCATGACAAAGCTCCATAGCATTTTCATAACAATGATCCATGCCAATTTCATCACAATGCTCCAAGACACCAGTAATCACAAGGCTCAATGCCCTTGTCATCACAATGCCCCTAGACCATTGTAATCACAATACTCCATGCCCCTTTTCATCAGAATGCTCCATGAAACATGTTATTACAAGGCTCCATGGTCTTCTCATCAAAATTCTCCAGGAACTTTTCATCACAGTGCTCCATTCCCTTGTCATCACAATGCTCCATGACGCATGTCCTCACAATAGTTCCTGAATATTTTCAGTCCAATTCTCCAGGAACTTCTCATCACAATGCTTCATGATCCCTATCATCACAATGCTCCATGACCACTCTCATCACAACGCTCCATGACCACTGACAGCACAGTGATCCGGGAATCTTGTCATCACAGTGCTAAATTCCCTAGTCATTACAATGCTCCATGAACATTTTCAGCCCAATGCTCCATGACACTTGTCATCACAATGATCCATGCCCTTGCCATCCCTATGCTCCATGACCCCTGTAATCACAATGATCCGTGATGCTTCTCATCACAGTGCTCTATGACCCTTATCATCACAATGCTCCATACCTGTGTCAGCAATATGCTACATGACCTTGTCATCAAAATGCTCCATTTGCTTGTCATCACAATACTCCCTTACCATTGTCATCACAATCCTCCATGAACCTTGGGATCACATTGCTTCATGCCCTTGTCATCACAAAGCTCCATGACGCATGTCATCAGAAAGTTCCATGGCCTTCTCATCACAATGCTCCATTCCCATGTCATCACAATGCTCCATGACCCTTGTAATCACAGTGCTCCATGACCCTTTTCATCTCAATGCTCCATGAACCCTGTCATCACAATACACCATGCCCATCATCATAATGCTTCAGGCTATTGTCATCACAATGAAATCAATATTCTCCATGACCTCTGTCATCATAATGCTCCAAACCCTTGTGATCACAATGTTCAATAACACTTATCATCTCAACACCCCATGACACTCATCATCACAATTATCCACGGTCTTCTCAACACAATGCTCCATGATCATTGTCATCACAATGCTCAATACACTTGTCATCACAATGCTCCCTGACACTTGTCGTCAGTATGCTCCTTGAACCCTGTCATGAAAAGGTTCCATGCCTTTTTCATCACAGTGATCCATGCCCTATTCATCACAATGCTCCAAGATCCCTGTAATCACAATGCTCCATGCCCTTGTCATTAAAAAGCTCCATGACGCATGTCATCAGCATGCTTCATGGCCTTCTCATCACAATGCTCCATGCCCTTCTCATCACAATGCTCCAAGACCCCTGTAATCAAAATGCTCCATGCCCATTTTCATCAGAATGTTCCATGAGACTTGTCATCACAATGCTTAATGCGCTTGTCAGCACAGTGCTCCATGACCCATGTCATCACAATGCTCAGTGACTCCAGTCATCACAATGATTCATAACGTTGTGATCACAATTGTCCATGCCCGCGTCATCACAAGGCTCTGTGACTTTTGTAACCACAATGTTCCATGAACTTTTCTTCACAAATCTCTGTGACCCTTGTCATCACAATGCTCCATGTCTTTGTCAGAACAATGGTCTATGACCATTGTCATCACAATGTGCCACGCGCATTTCATCACAGCCGACCACAAACTTTTCATTGCAATGCTCCATAAACCTTGTAATCACAATGGTCCATGGACTTCTCATCAAAATGCTCTCTCACCAGAGATATCACAATGTTCCATCAGTAGTCATCACAATACTCCCTCACACCTGGAATCACAATGTTCCATGACCCTGTCATCACAGTGCTACATCCACTTATCTGCACAATGTTCCATGACCCCTGAAATCACAATGTTCCATAACTCCTGTCAGCAAAATGCTCCATGACCCTTTTTATCCCAAAGATCCAAGACCCCTGACATCACAATGTCATATAAAAACTGCCATCACAATATTCCATTACAATTCTTATCAAATTGCTGCATGACCCGTTCATCAAAATGCTCCCTGCCCTTCTCATCACAATGCACCATGCACTTGTCATCAAAATGCTCCATGACTTGTCATCACAAAGCTCCATGTCCCATGGCATCACAATGCTCCATGTCACTGTCATCACAATGCTCCCTGAACCCTCTCATCCCATTGCTCCATGTCCTTGTCATCACAAAGCTCCATGACACTTGTCATCACAATGCTCGATGCCTTACTCATGACAATGCCCCATGCCTTTTTCATTACAATCCTGCATGACCCATGTATCACAGTGTTCCGTGCCCTTGTCATCACAATGCTCCATACCCACTCTCATCACAATAATCCATGAAACATTTCAGACCAATGTTCCATACCCTTCTCATCAAAATGCTCCATTACCCCTGTCATAACAATGCACCATGACTCTTGGCATCACAATGTTCCACTACCTAGTCATCACAAGGTTCCATGACATTTGTCATCACAATGCTCAAGACCTCTGAAATCAAAATGCTGCATTCCCTTGTCATCACAAAGCTCCATGACACATGTCATCAGAAAGTTCCATGGCCTTCTCATCACAATGCTCCATTCCCATGTCATCACAATGCTCCAAGACCCTTGTAATCACAGTGCTCCATGACCCTTTTCATCTCAATGCTCCATGAACCCTGTCATCACAATACACCATGCCCATCATCATAATGCTTCAGGCTATTGTCATCACAATGAAATCAATATTCTCCATGACCTCTGTCATCATAATGCTCCAAACCCTTGTGATCAAATGTTCAATAACACTTATCATCTCAACACCCCATGACACTCATCATCACAATTATCCACGGTCTTCTCATCACAATGCTCCATGATCGTTGTCATCACAATGCTCAATACACTTGTCATCACAATGCTCCCTGACACTTGTCGTCAGTATGCTCCTTTAACACTGTCATGACAAGGTTCCATGCCTTTTTCATCACAGTGATCCATGCCCTATTCATCACAATGCTCCAAGACCCCTGTAATCACAATGCTCCATGCCCTTGTCATTAAAAATCTCCATGACGCATGTCATCAGCATGCTTCATGGCCTTCTCATCACAATGCTCCATGCCCTTCTCATCACAATGCTCCAAGACCCCTGTAATCACGATGCTCCATGCCCCTTTTCATCAGAATGTTCCATGAGACTTGTCATCACAATGCTTAATGCGCTTGTCAGCACAATGCTCAATGACACATGTCATCACAGTGCACCATGTGCTTCTCATCACAGTGCTCCACAATCTTGTCATCACAATGCTCCTTAAAATTTGTCATCACAATGCTCCCTGCCCGTCTCATCACATTGCACAACGCCCTTGCCATCAAAATGCTCCATGACCATTGTCATCACAAAGATCCATGACCCTTAGCATCACAATGCTCCATTTCATTGTCATCACAATGCTCCATGAACGATCTCATCACATTGCTCCATGCACTTGTCTTCACAAAGTTCCATGACACATGTCATCAGAATGCTCCATGGCCTTCTCATCACAATGCTGCATGCCCTTGCCATCACAAGGCTCAATTACCCCTGTGATAACAATGCTCCATGACCCCTGCCATCACGATGTTCCATGGTCGTGTCATCAGAAAACTCCATGACCCTTCTCATCACAATGCTCCAATAACCCTGTAATCACAATCCTCTGTGCCTCTTTTCATCTCAATGATCCATGAACCCTGTCATCACAATGCACCATGCCCATCATCATAATGCTTCATGCTATTGTCATCACAATGAAATCAAAATGCTCCATGACCTCTGTCATAACAATGCTCCAAACACTTGTGATCACAATATACAATATCACTTTTCATCACAATGTCCCATGACTCTCGTCATCACAATTATCAATGGTTTTCTCATCACAATGCTCCATGACCTTTGTTATCACAATGCTCAATACACTTGTCATCAAAATGCTCCCTGACACTTGTTGTCTGTATCCTCCTTGAATCCTGTCATGAGAAGGCTCCATGCCTTTTTCATCACAATGATCCATGTCCTTTTCATCACAATGCTCCAAGACCCATGTAATCTCAATGCTCCATGCCATTGTCATCACAAAGCTCAATGACGCATGCCATCAGAATGCTCCTTGGTCTTCTCCTCACAATGCTCCATGCCCTTGTCATCACAATGTTCGAAGACCCCTGTAATCACAATGCTCCATGGTTGTCCTCAAAAAACTCCATGACGCATGTCATCAGAATGCTCCATGGCCTTCTCATCACAATGCTCCATGCCCTAGTCATCACAGTGCTCCAAGACCCCAGTAATCACAATGCTCCATGCCCCTTTTCATCAGAATGCTCTATGAGACTTGTCATCACAAGTCTCCATGGTCTTCTCATCACAATGCTCCAGGAACTTATCATCACCATGCTCCATTCCCTTGTAATCACAATGCTCCATGACCCCTGTCATCACAATAATCCATGAAAATTTTCAGCCCAATGCACCACGACCTACTCATCACAATGCTCTATGGCCAATATCATCACAATGCTCCATGACCACTGTCATCACAACACTCCATGTCACCTGAGAACACAATGATTCGGGACTCTTGTCATCACAATGCTCCAATCCCTAGTCATCACAATGCTCCATGACGAGAGTCATCACAACACTCCATGAACATTTTCAGCCCAGTGCTCCATGACACATGTCATCACAATGCTCCATGCCTTTGTCAGCAAAATGCTACATGACCTTTTCATTACAATGCTCTCTGCGCTTGTCATCACAATACTCCATTTACATTGTCATCACAATCCTCCATGAACCTTGGGATCAGGTTGTTTCATGCCCTTGTCATCATAATGCTCCATGCTCCTTGAAATCAAAATGATCCATGACCTCTGTCATCACAATGCTCCAAACCCTTGTGATCACAGTGTTCCATAACACTTGTCATCACAATGCTCCATGATGCCTGTCATCACAATACTCCATGCCCTTTTCATCGCAATGCTCCATGACCTTTGTCATCACAATTCTCAATACACTAGTCATCAAAATGCTCCCTGACACTTGTCATCAGAATGCTCCTTGAATCCTGTCACGAAAAGGCTCCATGCCCCTTTCATCACAATTCCCCATGCCGTTTTCATCACAATGCTCCATTCCATTGTCATCAAAATAGTCCTCAAGCTTTTCATCAGAATGCTCCATGCCATTGTCATCACAATTCTCCATGCACTAGTCAGCACAATGCTCCCTGACCCTTGTCATCACAATGCTCCAAGCCATTGTAATCACAATGCTCCATTACGTTTCTCATCAGAATCCTCCATGACAATAGGCATCACAATGCTCCATGCCATTGTCATCACAATGGGCCATTACATATGTCATCACAATGCTCACTGACACCTGTCTTCACAATACTGCAAGACCTGGTCTTCACAATGCTCCATGCCCTTGTCATCACAGTGTGCCATTCCAAATGTCATCGCAATAATCCACGAAACTTTAGACCAATGTTCCATGCCCTTGTGATCACAATGCTCCCTGACACCTGTCTTCACAATACTCCATGACCTTCTCTTCACAATGCTCCATGCCATTGTCATCACAATTCACTATGCCCACTGTCATCACAATAATCTATGAAACTTGTCAGCCCAATGCTCCATGCCCCTGTCATAACAATGCTCCATGTACCTGTCATCAAAATGCTCCATGTCCTTGTCATCACAATACACCATGCCACTCTCATCACAATAATCCATGAAATATTTCAGACCAATGTTCCATGCACTTCTCATCAAAATGCTCCATTACCCCTGTCATAACAATGCCCCATGACCCCTGCCATCACAATGTTCCACAGCCTTGTCATCACAAGGCTTCATTACAGTTGTCATCACAATGCCCCATGACGCTCGTCATCACAAGTATCCATGGTCTTCTCATCACAATTTTCCATGATCTTTGTCATCACAATGCTCAATACACTTGTCATCACAATGATGCCTGACACTTGTCGTCAGTATGCTCCTTGAACCCTGTCATGACAAGGCTGCATGCCTTTTTCATCACAATGTTTCATGCCCTTTTCATAACAATGCTCCAAGACCCCTGTAATCACAATGCTCCATGCCCTTGTCATCACAAAGCTCCATGACGCATGTCATCAGAATGCTCCATGGCCTTCTCATCACCATGATCCATGCCGTTGTCATAACAATGCTCCAAGACCCCTGTAATCACAATGCTCCACGCCCCTTTTCAACAGAATGCTCCATGAGACTTCTCATCAAAAGTCTCCATGGTCTTCTCATCACAGTGCTCTAGGAATTGTCATCACCATGCTCCATTCCCATGTCATCGCAATGCTCCATGACCAATATCATCACAATGCTCCATGACCAATGTCATCACAACACTCCATGACACCTGACAGCACAATGATCCGGGACTCTTGTCATCACAATGCTCCAAGACCCCTGTAATCACAATGCTCCATGCCCTTGTCATCACAAATCTCAATGACACATGTCATCAGAATGTTCCATGGCCTTTTCATCAAATGCTCCATGCCCTTGTCATCACAATGCACCATGCACTTGTCAGCACAATGCCCAGTGACCCTTGTCATCACAGTGCTCCAAGCCATTGTCATCACAATGCTCCATTACCTATGTCATCAGAATCCGCCATGAAACTTGGCATCACAATGCTCCATGCCATTGTCATCACAATGGGCCATTACATATATCATCACAGTGCTCCCTGACAACTCTCTTCACAATAGAGCAAGACCTGGTCATCACAATTCTTCACGCCCTTGTCATCACAATGCTCCATGACCCCTGCCATCACAATGTTCCACGGCCTTGTCCTCACAAGGCTCCATGACCCTTGTCATCACAAAGCTCCATGACACACGTCATCAGAATGTTCCATGGCCTTCTCATCAAAAAGCTCCATGTCCTTGTCATCACAATTCACCATGTCCAATATCATCACAGTAGTCTATGAAACTTGTCAGACCAATGCTCCATGCCCCTGTCATCACAATGCTCAATGCCCTTGTCATCAAAATGCTCCAAGACCCCTGTCATCACAATGCTCCGTGACTCCAGTCATCACAATGCTTCATAACGTTTGTCATACGAACGGTCCATGCCCACGTCATCACAAGGCTCTGTGACCTTTGTAACCACAATGCTCCATGAACTTTTCATCACAATGCTCCGTGACCCTTGTCATCACAATTCTCCATGCCTTTGTCAGAACAATGCTCCATGACCCTTGTCATCACAATGTGCCATGCGCTTTTCATCACAAGGATCCACAACATTGTCATCGCTATGCTAAATAAACCATGTAATCACAATGCTCCATGCACTTCTCATCCAAATCTTCTCTCACATGAGATATCACAATGTTCCATCACTAGTCATCAGAATCCTCCCTCACCCCTGTTATCACAATGTTCCATGACCCCTCTCAACACAATGCTACATCCCCTTATTATCACAATGTTCCATGACCCGTGACATCACAATGTTCCATAACCACTGTCATCAAAATGCTCCATGACCCTTTTCATCCCAAAGATCCATGACCCTTGGCATCACAATGTTCTATAACCCCTGTCATCAAAATGTTCCATTACATTTATCATCAAATTTTTGCATGACCCAGTCATCAAAATGCTCCCTGCCTTTCTCATCAAAATGCACCACACACTTGGCATCAAAATGCTCCATGACCTTTGTCTTCACAAAACTCCATGACCCTTGGCATCACAATGCTCCATGTTATTGTCATCACAATGCTCCATGAACCCTCTCATCACATTGCTCCATGCCCTTGTCTTCACAAAGCTTCATGACACTTGTCATCGCAATGCTCGATGCCCTTCTCATCACAATGCTCCATGCCTTGTCATTACAGTCCTGCATGACCCATGTATCACAGTGTTCCGTTCCCTTGTCATCAGAATGCTCCATGCCCACTCTCATCACAATAATCCATGAAATATTTCAGACCAATGGTCAATGCCATTCTCATCACAATGCTCCATTACCTCTGTCATAATATTGATCAATGACCCTTGCCATCACAATATTCCAAGGCCTTGTCATCACAAGGATACATGACACTTGTCATCACAATGCTCCAAGAACCCTGTAATCACAATGCTCCATGCCCTTGTCAGCACAAAGCTCCTTGACACATGACATCAAAATGTTCCATGGCCTTCTCATCACAATGCTCCATGCCCATGTCATGACAATGCTCCAAGACCCCTGTAATCACAATGCTCCATGCTACTTTTCATCTCAATGCACCTTGAAGCCTGTCATCTAAATGCACCATGCCCATCATCATAATGCTTCAGGCTATTGTCATCACAATGAAATCAAAATTATCCATGACCACTGTCATCATAATGCTCCAAACCCTTGTGATCACAATGTTTTATAACACTAATCATCACAACACCCTCTGACGCTCATCATCACAATTATCCATGGTCTTCTCATCACAATGCTCCATGACCTTTGTCATCACAATTCTCAATACACTTGTCATCACAATGCTCCCTGACACTTGTCATCAGTATGCTCCTTGAACCCTGTCATGACAAGTCTCCATGCCTTTTCATCACAATGATCCATGCCCTTTTCATCACAGTGCTCCCAGACCCCTGTAATCACAATGCTCCATGCCCTTGTCATCACAAAGCTCCATGACACATGTCATCAGAATGCTCCATTGCCTTCTCCTCACAATGCTCCATGCTTTTGTCATCACAAGGCTCCAAGACCCCTGTAATCACAATGCTCCATGCCCCTTTTCATCAGAATGCTCCATGAGAGTTGTCATCACAAGTCTCCATGGTCTTATCATCACAATGCTCCAGAATCTTGTCATTAACATGCTGCATTCCCTTGTCCTCACAATGCTTCATGACCACTGTCATCACAATACTCCATGAATATTTTCAGCCCAATGCTCCATGAAATTCTCATCACAATGCTCCATGACAAATATCATCAAAATGCTCCATGACCACTCTCATCACAACACTCCATGACACCTGACAACACAATGATCTGGGACTCTTGTCATCACAATGCTCCATTCCCTGCTCATCACAATGCTCCATGACCCATGTCATCACAATACTCCATGAACACTTTCAGCCCAATGATCCATGACCCTTGTCATCACAATCATGCATGCCCTTGTCATCCCAATGCTCCATGACCCCTGTATTCACAGTGCTCCGTGACGCTTGTCATAAGAGTGCTCCATGACACCTGTCATCACAATGCTCCATGCCTTTGTCAGCAAAATGCTACATGAGCTTGTCATTACGATGCTCTATGCGCTTGTCATCACAATAATCCATTACCATTGTCATCACAATCCTCCATGAACCTTGGGATCACATTGCTTCATGCCCTTGTAATCACAATGCTCCATGATCCTTGAAATCAAAATGATCCATGACCTCTGTCATCACAATGCTCCAAACACTTGTGATCACAATGTTCCATAACACTTGTCATCACAACGCTCCATGATGCCTGCCATCACAACACTCCATGCCGTTTTCATCACAATGCTCCATGACCTTTGTCATCACAATTCTCAATACACTTGTCATCACAATGCTCCCTGACACTGGTCGTCAGAATGCTCCTTGAACACTGCCACAAAAAGGTTCCATGCCTTTTTCATCACAAAGCCCCATGCCATTTTCATCAAAATGCTCCATGCCATTGTAATCAAAATACTCCACAAGCTTCTTATCAGAATGCTCCATGACCCTTGTCATCACAATTCTCCATGCACTTGTCAGCACAATGCTCCCTGACCCTTGTTATCCCAATGCTCCAAGCCATTGTCATCACAATGCTCCATTACCTTTGTCATCAGAATCCTCCATGACACTTGGCCTCACAATGCTCCATGCCATTGTCATCACAGTGGGCCATTACATATGTCATCACAGTGCTCCCTGACACCTCTCTTCACAATACAGCAAGACCTGGTCATAACATTGCTCCATGCCCTTGTCATCACAATGCGCCATTCCAACTGTCATCGCAATACTCCATGAAACTTATTAGACCAATGCTCCATGCCCTTGTCATCACAATGCTCCATGCCCTTGTTATCACAATGTTCCATGACCCCTGTCATCACAATGCCCTGTGACTCAAGTCATCACAATTCTCCATGACCTTTGTCATCACAATGGTCCATGCCCTCATCATCAACACTCTCTGTGACATTTTTAAGCACAATGCTCCATGAACATTTCATCACAATGCTCTTTGACCCTTGTCATCACAATGCTCTATGCCTTTCTCAGGACAATGCTCCATGCCCTTGTCATCATATTGCTCCATGACCCCTTTCATCACAATGCTCCGTGACTCCAGTCATCACAATTCTTCAAAACATTTGTCATCACAATGGTCGATGCTTGTGTCATCAAAATGCTCTGTTACCTTTGTAACCACAATGTTCCATGAACTTTTCATCACAATGCTCCGAGACCATTGTCATCACAATCCTCCATGCCTTTTTCAGAAAAATGCTCCTTGACCCTTGTCATCATAGTGCTACAAAACCCCTGTAATCACAATGCTCCATGCCCTTGTCATCACAAAGCTCCATGACACATGTCATCAGAATGTTCCATGGCCTTCTCATCAAAATGCTCCATGCCCTTGTCATCAAAATGCTCCCAGACCCCTGTAATCACAATGCTCAATGCCCCTTTTCAAATCAATGGTCCATTAACCCTGTCATCACAATGCATCATGCCCATCAGCATAATGCTTCCAGCTATTGCCAGCACAATGAAATCAAAATTCTCCATGACCTCTGTCATCACAATGCTCCATGACCCCTGTCCTCACAATACTCCATGAACATTTTCAGCCCACTGCTCCATGACACTTGTCATCACAATGATCCATGCCCTTGTCATCCCAATGCTCCATGACCCCTGTATTCACAATGCTCTGTGATGCTTGTCATAACAGTGCTCCATGACACCTGTCATCACAATGCTTCATGACTTTGTCAGCAAAATGCTACATGACCATGTCATTACAATGCTCTATGTGCTTGTCATCACAATACTCCATTACCATTGTCATCACAATCCTCCTTGAAACGTATGATCACATTGCTTCATGCCTTTGTCATCATAATGCTCCATGCTCCTTGAAATCAAAATGATCCATGACCACTGTCATCACAATGCTCCAAAACCATGTGATCACAATGTTCCATAAAACTTGTCATCACAACGCTCCATGATGCCTGTCATCACAATGCTTCATGCCCTTTTCATCAAAATGCTCCATGACCTTTTTCATCACAATTCTCAATACACTTGTCATCACAATGATCCCTGACACTTGTCGTCAGACTGCTCCTTGAACCATGTCACGAAAAGGCTCCATGCCTTTTTCATCACTATGCCCCATGCCATTTTCGTAACAATGCTCCATGCCATTTTCATCAAAATACTCCACAAGCTTGTCATCAGAATGCTCCATGACCCTTGTTATCACAATTCTCCATGCACTTGTCAGCACAATGCTCCCTGACCCTTGTCATCACAATGCTCCAAGTCATTGTCATCACAATGCTCTATTACATTTATCATCAGAATCCTCTATGACACTTGGCATCACAATGCTCCATGCCATTGTCATCACAATGGGTCATTACATATGTCTTCACAATGTTCCCTGAGACCTCTTTTCACAATACTGCAAGACCTGGTCATCACAATGCTCCATGCCCTTTTCATCACAATGCGCCATTCCAACTGTCATCAAAATACTCCATGGAACTTATTAGAACAATGCTCCATGCCCTTGTCATCACAATCCTCCATGCCCTTGTTATCACAATGTTCCATGACCCCTGTCATCACAATGCTCCGTGACTCCATTCATCACAATGCTCCATGACCTTTGTCATCACAATTGTCCATGCCGTCATCATCAACAGTCTCTGTGACCAGTTTAACCACAATGCTCCATGAACATTTCATCATAAAGCTCTTTGACAATTGTCATCACAATGCTCTATGCCTTTCTTATCACAATGCTCCATGCCCTTCTCATCACAATGCTCCATGACCCCTGTCATCAAAATGCTCCGTGACTCCAGTCATCACAATTCTTCATAACATTTGTCATCACAATGGTCAGTGCCCGCGTCATCACAAGGCTCTGTTACCTTTGTAACCACAATGCTCCATGAACTTTTCAACACAATGCTCCGTGAGCCTTGTCATCACAATGCTCCATGCCTTTGGCAGAAAAATGCGCCATGACCCTTGTCATCACAATGGGCCACGCGCATTTCATCCCAACGGTCCAGAAATTTGTCATTGCAATGCTCCATAAAACTTGTAATCACAATGCTCCATGCCCTTCTCATCACAATGCTCCATTACACCTGTCATAACAATGCTCCATGACCCCTGCCATCACAATGTTCCACGGCCTTGTCATCACAAGGCTCCATGACACTTTAATCACAATGCTCCAAGACCCCTGTAATCAAAATGCTCCATGCCCTTGTCATCACAAAGCTCCATGACACATGTCATCAGAATATTCCATGGCCTTCTCATCAAAATGCTCCATGCCCTTGTCATCACAATGCTCCCAGACCCCTGTAATCACAGTGCTCCATGCCCCTTTTCCTATCAATGGTCCATGAACCCTGACATCACAGTGCATCATGCCCATCATCATAATGCTTCTGGCTATTTTCAGCACAATGAAATCAAAATTCTCTATGACCTCTGTCATCACAATGCTCCATGACCCAAAGCATCACAATACTCCATGAACATTTTCATCACAATGCTCCATGACCCCTGTCATCACAATGATCCATGCCCTTCTCACCCCAATGCTCCATGACCCTTGTATTCACAATGCTCCGTGACGCTTGTCATCAGAGTTCTCCATGACACCTGTCATCACAATGCTCCATGACTTTGTCAGCAAAATGCTACATGACCTTGTCATTACAATGTTCTATGTGCTTGTCATCACAATACTCCTTTACCATTGTCATCACAATCCTCCATGAAACTTTTGATCACATTGCTTCATGCCTTTGTCATCACAATGCTCCATGCTCCTTGAAATCAAAATGATCCATGACCTCTCTCATCACAATGCTCCAAAACCTTGTGATCACAATGTTCCATAACACTTGTCATCACAACGCTCCATGATGCCTGTCATCACAATAATCCATGCCCTTTTCATCACAATGCACCATGACTTTTGTCATCACAATTCTCAATACACTTGTCATCACAATGCTCCCTGACACTTGTCGTCACAATGCTCCTTGAACCCTGTCACCAAAGGCTCCATGACATTGTCATCACAAGGCCCCATGCCGTTTTCATCAAACTGATCGATGTCATTGTCATCAAAATACTCCACAGGCTTGTCATCAGAATGTTCCATGACCCTTGTCATCATAATTCTTCATGCACTTGTCAGCAAAATGCTCCCTGACACTTGTCATCACAGTGCTCCAAGCCATTGTCATCACAATGCTCCATTACCTTTGTCATCACAATCCTCCATGATACTTGGCATCACAATGCTCCATGCCATTGTCATCACAATGGGCCATTACATATGTCATCACAATGCGCCCTGACACCTCTCTTCACAATACGGCATTACCTGGTCATCAAAATGCTCCATGCCCTTGTCATCACAAATCGCCATTCCAACTCTCATCGAATAATCCATGAAACTTATTAGACCAATGCTCCATGCCCTTGTCATCACAATCCTCAATGCCCTTCTCATCACAATGCTCCATTACCCCTGTCATAACAGTGCTCCATGACCCCTGCCATCACAATGTTCCACGGCCTTGTCATCACAAGGCTCCATGACACTTGTCATCACAATGCTCCAAGACCCCTTTAATCACAACGCTCCATGCCGTTGTCATCACAAAGCTCCATGACACATGTCATCAGATTGTTCCTTGGCCTTCTCATCAAAATGCTCCATGCCCTTGTCATCACAATGCTCCAAAACCCCTGTAAACACAGTGCTCCATGCCCCTTTTCATCTCAATGCTCCATGAACCCTGTCATCACAATGCATCATGCTGATTATCATAATGATTCAGGCTATTGTCATCACAATGAAATAAAAATTCTCCATGTCCTCTGTCATCACAATGCTCCATGACCCCTGTCATCACAACACTCCATGAACATTTTCAGCCCAATGCTCCATGAAACTTGTCATCACAATGATCCATGCACTTGTCATCCCAATGCTTCATGACCCCTGTATTCACAATGCTCCGTGAAACTTGTCATCACAGTTCTCCATGACAACTGTCATCACAATGCTCCATGCCTTTGTCAGGAAAATTCTACATGACCTTGTCATTACAATGCTCTATGCGCTTGTCATCACAATGCTCCAAGACCCCTGTAATCACAGTGCTCCATGCCCCTTTTCATCTCAATGCTCCATGAACTCTGTCATCACAATGCACCATGCCCATCATCATAATGCTTCAGGCTATTGTCATCACAATGAAATCAAAATTCTCCATGACCTCTGTCATCATAATGCTCCAAAACCTTGTGATCACAATGTTCCATAACACTTATAATCACAACACCCCATGACGATCATCATCACTATTATCCATGGCCTTCTCATCACCATGCTCCATGACCTTTGTCATCACAATTCTCAATACACTTGTCATCACAATACTCCCTGACACTTGTCGTCAGAATGCTCCTTGAACCCTGCCACGAAAAGGCTACATGCCTTTTTCATCACATTGCCCCATGCCGTTTTCATCACAATGCTCCATGCCATTATCATCAAAATACTCCACAAGATTGTCATCAGAATGCTCCATGACCCTTGTCATCACAATTTTCCATGCACTTGTCAGCCCAATGCTCCCTGACCCTTTTCATCTCAATGCTCAAAGCCATTGTCATCACAATGCTCCATGCCATTTTCATCACAATGGGCCATTACATATGTCATCACAATGCTCCCTGACACTTCTCTTCACAATAATGCATGACCTGGACATCACAATGCTCCATGCACTTGTCATCACAATGTGCCATACCAAATGTCATCGCAATAATCCATGAAACATATTAGAACAATGCTCCATGCCCTTGTCATCACAATGCTCCATGCCCTTTTTATCACAATGCTCCATGACCCCTGTCATCACCATGCACCGTGACTCCACTCATCACAATGATTCATGACCTTTGTCATCACAATGGTCCATTCCCTCATCATCAACAGTCTCTGTGACCTTTTTAACCACAATGCTCCATGAACTTTCATCACAATGCTCTTTGACCCTTGTCATCACAGTGATCTACGCCTTTCTCAGCACAATGCTCCATGCCCTTGTCATCACAATGCTCCATGACCCTGTCATCACAATGCTCCTTGACTCCAGTCATCACAATGCTTCATAACATTTGTCATAACAATGGTCCATTCCCGCGTCATCACAAGGCTTTGTGACCTTTTTAACCACAATGATTCATGAACTTTTCATCACAATGCTCTGTGACACTTGTCATCACAGTGCTCCATGCCTTTGTCAGAAAAATGCTCCATGACCCTTGTCATCACAATGTGCCACGCGATTTTTATCCCAACGGTCAACAAATTTGTCATCGCAATGCTCCATAAAACTTGTAATCACAATGCTCCATGCCCTTCTCATCACAGTGCTCCATTACACCTGTCATAACAATGCTCCTTGACCCCTGCCATCACAATGTTCCAGGGCCTTGTCATCACAAGGCTCCATGACCCTTGTCATCACAATGTTCCAAGACACCTGTAATCACAATGCTCCATGCCCTTGTCATCACAAAGCTACATGACACATGTCATCAGAATGTTCCATGGACTTCTCATCAAAATGCTCTATGCCCTTGTCATCACAATGCTCCAAGACCCCTGTAATCAAAATGCTCCATGCCCCTTTTCATCTCAATGCTCCATGAACCCTGTCATCACAATGCATCATGCCCATCATCATAATGCTTCCGGCTATTGTCAGCACAATGAAATCAAAATTCTCCATGACCTCTGTCATCACAATGCTCCATGACCCCTGTCATCACAATACTCCATGAACATTTTCTGCCCATTGCTCCATGACCCTTGTCATCACAATGATCCATGACCCCTGTATTCACAATGCTCCGTGACACATGTCATCACAGTGCTCCATGACACCTGTAATCACAGTGCTCCATGCATTTGTCTGCAAAATTCTACATGATCTTGTCATTACAATGCTCTATGCGCTTGTCATCACAATGCTACAAGACCCCTGTATTCACAATGCTCCATGCCCCTTTTCATCTCAATGCTCCATGAACCCTGTCATCACAATGCACCACGCCCATCATCATAATGCTTCAGGCTATTGTCATTACAATGAAATCAAAAGTCTCCGTGACCTCTGTCATCATAATGCTCCAAACCCTTTTGATCACAATGTTCCATAACATTTATCATCACCAGACCCCATGATGATCATCATCACAATTATCCTTGGTCTTCTGATCCCAATGCTCCCTGATCTTTTTCATCACAATGCTCAATACACTTGTCTTCACAATGCTACCTGACACTTGTCGTCAGTATGCTCCTTGAACACTGTCATGACAAGGCTCCATGCCCTTTTCATCACAATGCTCCAAGACACCTGTAATCACAATGCTCCATGCACTTGTCATCAAAAGCTCCATGACGCATGTCATCAGAATGCTCCATGGCTTTTTCCTCACTATGCGCCATGGCATTGTCATCACAATGCTCCATGTACCCTCTCATCACATTGCTCCATGAACTTGTCATTACAATCCTCCATGACCCATGTATCACAGTGTTCCGTGCCCTTGTCATCACAATGCTCCAGTCCACACTCATCACAATAAAATATGAAATATTTCAAACCAATGCTCAATGCCCTTCTCATCACAATGCTCCATTACCTCTGTCATAACAATGCACCACGACCACTGCCATCACAATGTTCCACGGCCTTGTCATAACAAAGCTCCATGACGCATGTCACCAGAAGGTCCCATGGCCTTCTCATCACAATGCTCCATGCCCTTGTCATCACAATGCTCCAAGACCACTGTAATCACAATGCTCCATGCCCTTTTTCATCTCAAAGCTCCAAGAACCCTGCCATCACAATGCACCATGCCCATCATCATAATGCTTCAGGCTATTGTCACTACAATGAAATCAAAATTCTCCATGACTTCTGTCATCATAATGCTCCAAACCCTTGTGATCACAATGTTCCATAACACTTATCATCACAACACCCCATGACGATCATCATCACAGTTGTCCATGGTGTTCTCATCACAATGCTCCTTGATCATTGTCATCACAATGCTCAATACACTTGTCATTACAATACTCCCTGGCACCTGTCGTCAGTATGCTCCTTGAACCCTGTGATGACAAGGCTCCATGCCTTTTACATCACAATGCTCCATGCCTTTGTCATTACAATCCTCCATGACCCATGTATCACAGTGTTCCGTGCCCTTGTCATCACAATGCTCCATGCCCACTCTCATCACAATAATCCATGAAATATTTCAGACCAATGCTCAATGCCCTTCTCATCACAATGCTCCATTATCTCTGTCATAACAATGCTCCATGACCCCTGCCATCACAATGTTCCACGGCCTTGTCATCACAAGGCTACATGACCCTTGTCTTCACAATGCTCCAAAACCCCTGTAATCACAATGCTCCATGCCCTTGATATCACAAAGCTCCATGACATATGTCATCAGAATGTTCCATGGACTTCTCCTCAGAATGCTCCATGCCCTTGTCATCACAATGCTCCAAGACCCGTGTAATCACAATGCTCCATGCCCCTTATCATCAGAATGCTCCATGAGACTTGTCATTATATGTCTCCATGGTCTTCTCATCACAGTGCTCCAGGACCTTGTCATCACCATGCTCCATTCCCTTGTCTTCACAATGCTCCATGACCCCTGTCATCACAATACTCCATGAATATTTTCAGCCCAATGCTCCGTGACCTTCTCATCACAATGCTCCATGCCCTTGCCGTCACAGTCCTCCATTACCCCTGTGATAACAATTCTCCATGACCCCCGCCATCACGATGTTCCGTGGCCTTGTCATCACAAGGCTCCATGAGCCTTCTCATCACAATGCTCCAAGACACCTCTCATCACAATGCACCATGCCGATCATCATAATGCTTCATGCTATTGTCATCACAATGAAATCAAAATGCTCCAAGACCTCAGTCATAACAATGCTCCAAACCCTTGTGATCACAATGTTCCATAACACTTCTCCTCACAGTGCCCCATGATACTCGTCATCACAATTATCCATGGAATTCTCATCACAATGCTCCATGACCTTTGTCATCACAATGCTCAATACACGTGTCATCAAAATTCTCCCTGACACTTGTTGTCTGTATGCTTATTGACCCCTGTCATGACATGGCTCCATGCCTTTTTCATCACAATGATCCATGCCCTTTTCATCACAATGCACCAAGACCCCTTGAAACACAATGCTACATGCCCTTGTCATCACAAAGCTAAATGAAACATGTCTTCAGAATGCTCCTTGGCCTTCTCCTCACAATGCTCCATGCCCATATCATCACAATGTTCTAAGACCCCCGTAATCACAATGGTACATGTCCCTTTTCATCAGTATGCTCCATGACATTTGTCATCACAAGTCTCTATGGATTTCTCATCACAATTCTCCAGGACCTTGTCATCACAATGCTTCACGACCATGTTTTGAAAATTCTCAATGGCCCTTGTCATCATAATGCTCCAAGCCCTAGTCATCACAATGCTCCATTATATTTGTCATCAAAATCCTCCATTACATTTGGCATCACAATGCTCCCTGCCATTGTCATTGCAATGGACCATGACATATGTCATCACAATGCTCCCTGACACCCGTCTTCACAATACTCCATGACCTTCTCATCACAATAATCCATGCCCTTGTCATCACAATTCACCATGTCCACTGTCATCACAATAATCTATGAAACTTGTCAGACCAATGCTCCATGCCCCTGTCACCACAATGCTCCATGCCCTTGTCATCACAATGCTCCATGACCCCTGTCATCACAATGCTCCGTGACTCCAGTCATCACAATGCTTCATAACATTTGTCATCACAGTGGTCCATGCCCGCGTCAGCAAAAGGCTCTGTGACCTTTATAACCACAATGCTCCATGAACTTTTCATCACAATGCTCCGTGACCCATGTCATCAAAATGCTCCATGCCTTTGTCAGAAAAATGCTCCATGAACCTTGTCATCACAATGTGGTACGTGCTTTTCATCACAACGGTCCACAAATTTGTCATGGTATTGCTCCATAAACCTTGTAATCACAATGCTCCATGCCCTTCTCATCACAATGCTCCATTACCCCTGTCATAACAATGCTCCATGACCCCTTCCATCACGATGTTCCATGGCCTTGTCATCACAAGCCTCCATGACACTTGTCATCACAATGCTCCAAGACCCCTGTAATCACAATGCTCTATTCCCTTGTCATCACAAAGCTCCATGACACATGTCATCAGAATGTTCCATGGCATTCTCATCAAAATGCTCCATGCCCTTGTCATTACAGTGCTCCAAGATCCCTGTAATCACAATGCTCCATGCCCCTTTTCATCTCCATGCTCCATGAACCCTGTCATCACAATGCATCATGCCCATCATCATAATGCTTCCGGATATTGTCAGTGCAATGAAATCAAAATTCTTAATGACCTCTGTCATCACAATGCTCCATGACGCCTGTCATCACAATACTCCATGAATATATTCAGCCCAATGCCCCATGACCCTTGTCATCACAAAGATCCATGCCCTTGTCATCCCAATGCTCCATGACCCCTCTATTCACAATGCTCCGTGACACTTGTCATCACAGTGCTCCATGACACCTGTCATCACAATGCTCCATGCCTTTGTCTGCAAAATGCTACATGACCTTGTCATTACAATGCTCTATGCGCTTGTCATCACAATACTCCATTTCCATTGTCATCACAATCCTCCATGAACCTTAGGATCACATTGCTTCATGCTCTTGTCATCACAATGCTCCATGGTCCTTGAAATCAAAATGATCATTGACCTCTGTCATCACAATGCTCCAAACCATTGTGATCCCCATGTTCCATAATACTTGTCATCACAACGCTCCATGATGCCTGTCATCACAAAATTCCATGCCCTTTTCATCACAATGCTCCATGAACTTTGTCATCACAATGCTCAGTACACTTGTCATCACAATGCTCCCTGACACTTGTCATCAGAATGCTCCTTGATCCCTGTCACGAAAAGGCTCCATGCCTTTTTCATCACAATGCCCCATTCCATTTTCATCACAATGATCCGTGACAATTGTCATTACAATGCTCCTTGCCTTTGTCTGAAAAATATTCCATGACCCTTGTCATCAAAAAGTGCCATTCACTTTTCATCACAACGTTCCAGATATTTGTCATTGCAATGCTCCATAAACCTTGTAATCAAAATGCTCCATACACTGCTCATCAAAATGCTCTCTCACCAGAGATATCACAGTGTTCCATCAGTAGTCGTCTCAATACTCCCTTACCCCTGTAATCACAATGTCCCATGACCCCTGTCATCACAATGCTACATTCCTTTATCATCACAATATTCCATGACCCCTGACATCACAATATTCTATAACCCCTGTCATCAAAATGTTCCAATACACTTTTCATCATATTGCTGCATGACCCTGTCATCAAAATACTCCCTGCCCTTCTCATCACAATGCAGCATGCACTTATCATTAAATGCTCCATGACCTTTGTCATCACAAAGCGCCATGACCCTTGGCATCACAATGCTCCATGTCATTGTCATCACAATGCTCCATGAACCCTCTCATCACATTGCTCCATGCCCTTGTCATCACAATGCTCCAAGACCCATGTAATAACAATGCTCCATGCCCCTTTTCATCAGAATGCTCCATGAGACTTGTTATTAAAAGGCTTCTTGGTCTTCTCATCATAATGCTCCAGGAACTTTTCATCACAGTGTTCCATTCCCTTGTCATCACAATGCTCCATGACCCCTGTCCTCACAATACTTCCTGAACATTTTCAGTCCAATTCTCCAGGAACTTCTCATCACAATGCTTCATGATCCCTATCATCACAATGCTCCATGACCACTGACATCACAACGCTCCATGACCCCTGACAACACAGTGATCCGGGACTCTTGTCATCAAAATGCTCCATTCCCTAGTCATCACAATGCTCCATGAACATTTTCAGCCCAATGCTCCATGACACTTGTCATCACAATGATCCATGTCCTTGCCATCCCAATGATCCATGACCCCTGTAATCACAATGATCCGTGATGCTTCTCATCACAGTGCTCCATGACCCTTATCATCACAATGCTCCTTGCCTGTGTCAGCAAGAGGCTACATGACCTTGTCATCAAAATGCTCCATTTGCTTGTCATCACAATACTCCCTTACCATTGTCATCACAATCCTCCATGAACCTTGGGTTCACATTGCTTCATGCCCTTGTCATCACAATGCTCCATGCTCCTGGACAACAAAATGATCCATGACTTCTATCATCACAATGCTCCAAACCCTTGTGATCACAATGTTCCATAACACTTGTCATCACAACGCTCCATGATGCCTGTCATCACAATACTCTATGCCCTGTTCGTCAAAATGCTCCATGATCTTTTTCATCACAATTCTCAATACACTTGTCATCACAATGTTCCCTGACACTTGTCATCAGAATGCTCCTTGAAACCTATCATGAAATGGCTTCATGCCTTTATCATCACAATGTTCCATGCTCTTTTCATCACAGTACTCCATGCCATTGTCGTCACAATACTCCACAAGCTTGTCATCAGAATGCTCCATGACACTTGTCATCACAATGCTCCATGGCCACTGTCATCACAATGCTCCATACCCCTTGTCATTACTGTGCTCCATGACGCTCGTCATCACAATTATCCATGGTCTTCTCATCACAATGCTCCACGCCCTTCTCATCAAAATGCTCCATGACCCTTGTCATCACAATGCTCCATGGCCACTCTCATCACAATGCTCCATTCCCCTTGTCATTACAGTGCTCCATGACGATCGTCATCACAATTATCTATGGTCTTCTCATCACAATGCTCCACGGTCTTGCCATCACAATGCTCCTTGCCCTGGTCTTAACAATGCTCCATGTCCCCTGTCATCACAATTCTCCTCGTTCTTGGCGTCACTATGCTCCATGACACTTCTCATCACCGTGTAAAATGAGTTGCCATCACAATTCTCTATGCACTTGTCATTGCAATGCTCCATGACCCCTGTCATAGGAAGCTCCATGTGCTTCTCATCACAATGCTTCAGGAACTTGTCATCAAAATTCTCAATGGCCCTTGTCCTCACAATGCTCCATGCCCTTGTCATCACAATGCTCCATGTCCCTTGTCATCACAATGCTGCAAGCCCTTGTCATCAAAATGCTCCATTACATTTATCATCACAATCCTCCATGACACTTGGCATCACAATGTTCCATTCCATTGTCATCGCAATGGACCATGACATATGTCATCACAATGCTCCCTGAGACCTGTCTTCAAAATACTCCATGACCTTCTCATCACAATGCTCCATGCCTTGGTCATCACATTGCACCATGCCCACTGTCATCACAATAATCCATGAAACATGTCAGGCCAATGCTCCATGCCCCTGTCATCACAATGCTCATTGCCTTTTCATCAAAATGCTCCATGTCCCCTGTCATTACAATGCTCCGTGACTCCATTCATCACAATGCTTCATGACCTTGGTCATCACAATGATCCATGCCCTCGTCATCACAAGGCTCTATGACCTTTGTCACCAAAATGCTCCATGAAATTTTCATCACAATGCTCGTTGACCCTTGTCATCACAGTGCTCCATGCCTTTGTCAGCACAGTGCTCCATGACCCATGTCATCACAATGCGCCATGTGCTTGTCATCACAATGCTGCACAACCTTGTCATCACAATGCTCCATAATACTTGTCATCACAATGCTCCATGCACTTCTTATCAAAATGCTCTCTCACGAATGATATCAAAATGTTCCCTCACTAGTAATCACAATACACACACTCCCCTGTCATCACAATGGTCCACAACACCGTCATGAAAATGTTCCATGACTCCTGACATCACAATGTTCCATAACCCCTGTCATCAAAATGTTCCATGACACTTTTCATCAAATTGCTCCATGACACTGTCATCACAATGCTCCCTGCCCATCACAAGAGAATGCACCACATCCTTGTCATCAAAATGCTCCATGACCTCTGTCAGCACAAAATTCCATGACCCTTGGCATCACAATGCTCCATGCCATTGTCATCACAATGCTCCAAAAACCTCTCATCACATTGTTCCAAGCCCTTGTCATCACAGGATCCATGATGCTTTTCATCACAATGCTCGATACCATTCTTCTCACAATGCTCCATGCGCTTGTCATTACAATCCTCCATGAACCATGTATCACAGTGTTCCGTGCCCTTGTTATCACAGTGCTCCTTGCCCCCTCTCATCACAATAATCCATGAAATATTTCAGACCAATGTTCCATGCCCTTTTCATCACAATGATCCAAGACTCCTGTAATCATATTGCTCCATGCCCCTTTTCATCTCAATGCTACATGAACGCTGTCATCACAGTACACCAATGCACATCATCATAATGCTTCATGCTATTGTCATCACAATGAAATCAAAATGCTCTATGACCTCTGTCATCACAATGCTCCAAATCCTTGTGATGACAATATTCCCTAACACTTATCATCACAGCTCCCCATAACGCTCGTCATCACAATTATCCATGGTCTTCTAATCACAATGCTCCATGACATTTGTCATCACAATGCTCAATACACTTGTCATCACAATGGTCCCTGACACTTGTCATCAGTATGCTCCTTGAACCCTGTCATGACAAGGCTCCATGCCTTTTTCATCACAATGTTACATGCCCTTTTCCTCACAGTGCTCCAAGACCCCTGTAATCACAATGCTCCATGCCCTTGTCATCACAAAGCTCCATGATGCATGTCATCAGAACGCTCCATGACATTCTCATCCCAGTGTTCAATGCCCTTGTCATCACAGTGCTCCAAGACCCCTGTAATCACAATGCTCCATGCCCTTGTCATCACAAAGCTCCATGATGCATGTCATCAGAACGCTCCATGACATTCTCATCCCAATGTTCAATGCCGTTGTCATCCCAATGCTCCATGAACCATGTACTCACAAGGCTCCATGACGCGTGTCATCACAGTGCTCCATGCCCTTGTTATCACAATGCTTCATGACCCCTGTCATCACAACGCTCCGTGACTCCAGTCATCACAATGCTTCATGACCTTTGTCATCACAATGGTTCATGCCCTCGCCATCAACAGTCTCTGTGACATTTTTAACCACATTGCTCCATGAACTTTTCATCACAATGCTCTTTGACCCTTGTCATCACAATGCTCTATGCCTTTGTCAGCACAATGCTCTATGACCCTTGTCATCACAATGCTCCATGCGCTTGTCAACACAATGCTCCATGACACATGTCATCACAATGCTCCATGACCCTTGTCATCACAATGCTCCGTGACTCCAGTCATCTCAATGCTTCATAACGTTTGTCATCACAACGGTCCATGCCCACGTCATCACAAGGCTCTGTGACCTTTGTAACCACAATTCTCCATGAAATTTTCATCACAATTCTCTGTGACACTTGTCATCACAATGCTCCATGTCTTTGTCAGAACAATGCTCCATGACCATTGTCTTCAAAATGTGCCACGCGCATTTCATCACAACGGTCCACAACCTTGTCACTGCAATGCTCCATAAACCATGTAATCACAATGCTTCATGCACATCTCATCATAATGCTCTCTCACCAGAGATATCACAGTGTTCCATCACTAGTCATCACAATTCTCCCTCACCCCTGTAATCACAATGTTCCATGACCCTGTCATCACAATGCTACATCCCCTTATCATCACAATGTTCCATGACTCCTGTCATCAAAATGCTCCATGACCCTTTTCATCCCAAAGCTCCAAGACCCCTGACATCACAATGTTCTATAACCCCTGCAATCAAAATGTTCCATCACACTTTTCATCAAATTGCTGCATGACCCGGTCATCAAAATGCTCCCTGCCCTTCTCATCACAATGCACCATGCCCTTGTCTTCAAAATGCTCCATGACATGTCATCACAAAACTCCATGACCCTTGGCATCACAATGCTCCATGTCATTGTCATCACAATGCTCCATGAACCCTCTCATCACATTGCTCAATGCCCTTGTCATCACAAAGCTCCATGACACTTGTCATCACAATGCTCGATGCCCTTCTCATCTCAATGGTCCATGCCCTTGTCATTACAATCCTGCATGACCCATGTAACATAGTGTTCCGTACCCTTGTCATCACAATGCTCCATGCAAACTCTCATCACAATAATCCATGAAACTTTTCAGACCAATGTTCCATGCCATTCTCATCACCATGCTCCATTACCCCTGTCATAACAATGCACCATGACACCTGCCATCACAATGTTCCACGGCCTAGTCATCACAAGGTTCCATGACACTTGTCATCACAATGCTGAAGACCGCTGTAATCACAATGCTCCATGCCCTTGTCATTACAAAGCTCCATGACGCATGTCATCAGAAAGTTCCATGGCCTTCTCATCACAATGCTCCATGCCCTTGTCATCACAATGCTCCAAGACCCCTGTAAACAAAATGCTCAATGTCCCTTTTCATATCAATGCTCCATGAACCCTGTCATCACAGTGCACCATGCCCATCATCATAATGCTTCAGGCTATTGTCATTACAATGAAATCAGTATTCTCCATGACCTCTGTCATCATAATGCTCCAAACCCTTGTGATCACAATGTTCCATAACACTTATCATCACAACACCCCATGATGCTCATCATCACAATTATCCATTGTCTTCTCATCACAATGCTCCATGATCTTTGTCATCACAATGATCAATACACTTGTCATCACAATGCTCCCTGAAAATGGTCGACAGTATGCTCCTTAAACCCTGTCATGACAAGGCTCCGTGCCTTTTTCATCCCAATGATCCATGCCCTTTTCATCACAATGCTCCAAGATCTCTGTAATCACAATACTCCATGCCCTTGTCATCAAAAAACACCATGACACATATCATCAGAATGCTCCATGACCTTCTCATCACAGTGCTCCATGCCCTAGTCATCACAATGCTCCAAGACCCCTGACATCACAATTTTCTATAACCCCTGCAATCAAAATGTTCCATTACACTATTCATCAAATTGCTGCATGACGCGGTCATCAAAATGCTCGCTGCACTTCTCATCTCAATGCTCCATGCCCTTGTCATTAGAATCCTGCATGACCCATGTAACATACTGTTCCATACCCTTGTCGTCACAATGATCCAAGCAAACTCTCATCACAATAATCCATGAACATTTTCAGCCCAATGCTCCACGACCTACTCATCACAATGCTCCTTGGCCAATATCATCACAATGCTCCATGACCACTGTCATCACAACACTCCATGACAACTGACAACACAATGATCCGGGACTCTTGTCATCACATTGCTCCATTCCCTAGACATCACAATGCTCCATGAACCCTGTCATCACAACACTCCATGAACATTTTCAGCCCAGTGCTCCAAGGCCCTTGTCATCACAATGATCCATTGCCTTGTCATCCCAATGCTCCATGAACCCTGTATACACAATGCTCCGTGACGCTTGTCATCACAGTGCTCCATGACATATGTAATCCCAATGCTCCATGCCTTTGTCAGCATAATGCTACATGAACTTGTCATTACAATGCTCTATGCGCTTGTCATCACAGTACTCCACTTCCATTGTCATCACAATCCTCCATGAACCTTGGGATCACATAGATTCATGCCCTTGTCATCACAATGCTCCATGCTCCTTGAAATCAAAATGATCCATGACCTCTGTCATCACAATGCTCCAAACCCTTGTGATCACAGTGTTCCATAACACTGTCATAACAACGCTCCATGATGCCTGTCAAAACAATACTCCATGCCCGTTTCATCGCAATGCTCCTTGACCTTTGTCATCACAATTCTAAATACACTTGTCATCACAATGCTCCCTGACATTTGTCATCAGAATGCTCCTTGAAACCTGTCACGAAAAGGCACCATGCCTCTTTCATCACAATTCCCCATGCCGTTTTCATCACAATGCTCCATGCCATTGTCATCAAAATAGTCCACAAGCTTGTCATCAGAATGCTCCATGACACTTGTCATCACAATTTTCCATGCACTTGTCAGCACAATGCTCCTTGAACTTTGTCATCATAATGCTCCAAGCCATTGTCATCACAATGCTCCATTACATTTGTCATCAGAATCCTCCATGACAATAGGCATCACAATGCTCCAAGCCATTGTCATCACAATGCTCCATTACATTTGTCATCAGAATCCTCCATGACAATAGGCATCACAATGCTCCATGCCATTGTCATCACAATGGGCCATTACATATGTCTTCACAATGCTCCCTGACACCTGTCTTCACAATACTGCATGACCTGGTCATCACAATGCTCCATGCCATTGTCATCACAATGCGCCATTCCAACTGTCATCGCAATAATCCATGAAACTTATTAGACCAATGTTCCATGCCCTTGTCATCACAATGCTCCATGCCCTTGTTATCACAATGCTCCATTACCCCTGTCATCACAACGCTCCGTGACTCCAGTCATCACAATGCTTCATGACCTTTGTCATCACAATGGTTTATGCCCTCGCCATCAACAGTCTCTGTGACGTTTTTAACCACAATGCTCCATGAAATTTTCATCACAATGCTCTTTGACCCTTGTTATCACAATGTTCTATGCCTTTCTCAGCACAATGCTCCATGACCCTTGTCATCACAATGCTCCGTGACTCCAGTCATCTCAATGCTTCATAACGTTTGTCATCACAATGGTCCATGCCCGCGTCATCACAAGGCTCTGTGACCTTTGTAACCACAATGCTCCATGAAATTTTCATCACAATTCTCTGTGACACTTGTCATCACAATGCTCCATGTATTTTTCAGAACAGTGCTCCATGACCATTGTCTTCAAAATGTGCCACGTGCATTTCATCACAAAGGTCCAAAACTTTGTCACTGCAATGCTCCATAAACCTTGTAATCACAATGCTCCATGCACTTCTCATCAAAATGCTCTCTCACCAGAGATATCACAGTGTTCCATCACTAGTCATCACAATTCTCCCTCACCCCTGTAATCACAATGTTCCATGACCCTGTCATCACACTGCTACATCCCCTTATCATCACAATGTTCCATGACCCCTGTCATCAAAATGCTCCATGACCCTTTTCATCCCAAAGCTCCAAGACCCCTGACATCACAATGTTCTATAACCCCTGCAATCAAAATATTCCATTACACTATTCATCAAATTGCTGCATGACCCGGTCATCAAAATGCTCCCTGCACTTCTCATCACAATGCACCATGCCCTTGTCATCAAAATGCTCCATGACTTGTCATCACAAAGCTCCATGACCCTTGGCATCACAATGCTCCATGTCATTGTCATCACAATGTTCCATGAACACTCTCATCACATTGCTCAATGCCCTTGTCATCACAAAGCTCCATGACACTTGTCATCACAATGCTCGATGCCCTTCTCATCTCAATGGTCCATGCCCTTGTCATTACAATCCTGCATGACCCATGTAACATAGTGTTCCATAACCTTGTCTTCACAATGCTCCATGCAAACTCTCATCACAATAATCCATGAAACATTTCAGACCAATGATCCATGCCGTTTTCATCACCATGCTCCATTACCCCTGTCATAAGAATGCACCAAGACACCTGCCATCATAATGTTCCACGGCCTAGTCATCACAAGGTTCCATGACACTTGTCATCACAATGCTGAAGACACCTGTAATCACAATGCTCCATGCCCTTGTCATCACAAAGCTCCATGACGCATGTCATCAGAAAGTTCCATGGCCTTCTCATCACAATGTTCCATGCCCTTGACATCGGAAATTTCCATGGCCTTCTCATCACAAGGCTCCATGCCCTTGTCATCGCAATGCTCCCAGTCCCCTGTAAACACAATGCTCCATGCCCCTTTTTATCTCAGTGCTCCATGAACCCTGTTATCACAATGCACCATGCCCATCATCATAATGCTTCAGGCTATTGTCATCACAATGAAATCAATATTCTCCATGACCTCTCTCATCATAATGTTCCAAACCCTTGTGATCACAATGTTCCAAAACACTTATCATCACAACACCCCATGACGCTCATCATCACATTTACCCATGGTCTTCTCATCACAATGCTCCATGATCTTTGTCATCACAATGCTCAATACACATGTCATCACAATGCACCCTGACACTTGTCGTCAGTATGCTCCTTGAACCCTCTCATGACAAGGGTCCATGCCTTTTTCATCACAATAATCCGTGCCCTTTTCATCACAATGCTCCAAAATCCCTGTAATCACAATGCTCCATGCCTTGTCATCAAAAAGCTCCATGACGCATGTCATCAGAATGCTTCATGGCCTTCTCATCAGAATGCTCCATGCCCTTGTCATCACAATGCTCCAAGACCCCTGTAATCACAATGCTCCATGCCCCTTTTCATCAGAATGCTCCATGAGAGTTGTCACCACATGTGTCCATGGTATTCTCATCACAATGCTCCAGGACCTTGTCATCACCATGCTCCGTTCCCTTGTCAACAAAATGCTCCATGACCCATGTCATCACAATAATCCATGAGCATTTTCAGCCCAATGCTCCACGACCTACTCATCACAATGCTCCATGGCCAATATCATCACAATGCTCCATAAGCACTGTCATCAAATCACTCCATGACACCTGACAACACAATGATCTGGGACACTTATCATCACAATGCTCCATTCCCTTGTCATCACAATGCTCCTTAACACCTGTCATCAAAACACTCCATGAACATTTTCAGCCCAATGCTCCATGACCCTTGGCATCACAATGATCCATGCCCTTGTCATCCCAATGCTCCATGACACGTGTATTCACAATGCTGCATGACGCTTGTCATCAGAGTGGTCCATGACACATGTCATCACAATGCCCCATGCCTTTGTCAGCAAAATGCTACATGACCTTTTCATTACTATGCTCTATGCGCTTGTCATCACAATACTCCTTTTCCATTGTCATCACAATCCTCCATGAACCTTGGGATCACATTGATTCATGCTCTTGTCATCACAATGCTCCATGCTCCTTGAAATCAAAATGATCCATGACCTCTGTCATCACAATGCTCCAAACCCTGGTGATCACAATGTTCCATAACACTTTTCAATACAACGCTCCATGATGCCTGTCATCACGATACTCCATGCACTTTTCATCACAATACTCCATGCCATTTTCATCACAATGCTCCATGTCATTGTCATCAAAATACTCCACAAGCGTGTCATCAGAATGCTCCATGACCCTTATCATCACAATTCTCCATGCACTTGTCAGCACAAAGCTCCCTGACCCTTGTCATCACAATGCTCCAAGCCATTGTCATCACAATGCTCCATTATCTTTGTCATCAGAATCCTCCATAACACTTGGCATCACAATGCTCCATGCCATTGTCATCACAATGGACGATTACATATGTCATCACAATGCTCCCTGACACCTGTCTTCACAATGCTGCATGACCTGGTCATCACAATGCTCCATGCCCTTGTCATCACAATGTGCCATACCACCTCTCATCGCAATAATCCATGGAACTTATTAGACCAATATTCCATGCCCTTGTCATCAAAATGTTCCATGCCCTTGTCATCACAATGCTCCATGAACACTGTCATCACAATGCTCCATGACTCCAGTCATCACAATGCTTCATGACCTTTGTCATCACAATGATCCATGCCCTCATCATGAACAGTCTCTGTGACCATTTTAACCACAGTGCTCCATGAACTTTTCATCACAATGCTCTTTGACCCTTCTCATCACAATGCTCCATGTGCTTGTCAGCACAATGCTCCATGACAAATGTCATCACAATGCACCATGCGCTTGTCATCACAGTGCTCCACAATCTTGTCATCACAATGCTCCATAAAATTTGTCATCACAATGCTCCATGCACTTCTCATCAAAATGCTCTCTCACCACTGATATCACAATGCTACATCACTATTTTTCTCAATACTCCCTCACCCCTGTCATCACAATGTTCCATGACTCCTGTCATCACAATGCTACATGCACTTATCATCACAATGTTCGATGACCCCTGACATCCCAATGTTCCATAACACCTGTCATCAAAATGTTCCATGACACTTTTCATCAAATTGCTCCATGACACTGTCATCAGAATGCTCCCTGCCCTTCTCATCACAATGCACAAATCCCTTGCCATCAAAATGTTCCATGACCTTTGTCATCACAAAGATCCATGACATGTGGCATCACAATGCTCCATGTCATTGTCATCACAGTGCTCCATGAACGCTCTCATCACATTGATCCATGCCCTTGTCTTCACAAAGCTCCATGACACATGTCATCAGAATGCTCCATGTCCTTCTCATCACAATGCTCCATGCCCTTGCCATCACAATGCTCCATTACCCCAGTCATAACAATGCTCCATGACCACTGCCATCACGATGTTCCATGGCCTTGTCATCACAAAGCTCCATGACCCTTCTCATCAAAATGCTCCAAGAACCCTGTAATCACAATGCTCTATGCCCCTTTACATCTCAATGATCCATGAACCCTGTCATCACAATGCACCATGCCCATGATCATAATGCTTCATGCTATTGTCATCACAATGAAATCAAAATGCTCCAAGACCTCTGTCATAACAATGCTATAAACCCTTGCGATCACAATATACCCTATCACTTGTCATCACAATGCCCCATGAGGCTCGTCTTCACAATTATCAATGGTCTTCTCATCACAATGCTCCATGAATTTTGTCATCACAGTGCTCAATACAATTGTCATCAAAATGCTCCCTGACACTTGTTGTCTGTATGCTCCTTGAACCCTTTCATGACAAGGCTCCATGCCTTTTTCATCACAATCATCCATGCCTTTTTCATCACAATGCTCCAAGACCCATGTAATCACAATGCTCCATGCCCTTGTCATCACAAATCTCAATTACGCATGCCATCAGAATGCTCCTTGGTCTTCGCCTCACAATGCTCCATGCCCTTGTCATCACAACGTTCCAAGACTCCTGTAATCACAATGCTCCATGACCCTTTTCATCAGTATGCTCCATGAGAATTGTCATCACAAGGCTCCATGTCTTTGTCATCACAATGCTCCAGGACCTTGTCATCACAATGCTTCTCGACCTTGTCATGAAAATTTTCAACGGCCCTTGTCATCATAATGATCCAAGCCCTAATCATCACAATGATCCATTATATTTGTCATCTCAATACTCCATTACATTTGGCATCACAATGCTCCATGCCATTGTTATCGAAATGGACCATGACATATGTCATCACAATGCTCCCTGACACCTCTCTTCACAATACTCCATGAACTTCTCATCACAATGCCCCATGCCCTTGTCATCACAATGCACCATGCCCACTGTCATCACAATAATCTATGAAACATGTCAGACCAATGCTCCATGCCCCTGTCATCACAATGCTCCATGCCCTTGTCATCACAATGCTCCATGACCCTTGTCATCACAATGCTCCGTGACACCAGCCATCACAATGTTTCATAACGTTTGTCATCACCATGGTCCATGCCCGCGTCATCACAAGGCTTTGTGACTTTTGTATCCAAAATGCTCCATGAACTTTTCAAAATAATTCTCTGTGACCCTTGTCAGCACAATGCTCCAAGTCTTTGTCAGAACAATGCTCCATGACCATTGTCATCACAATGTGCCACGCACATTTCATCACAACGGTCCACAACATTGTCATTGCAATGCTCCATAAACTTTGTAATCACAATGCTCCATGCACTTCTCATCAAAATGCTTTCTCACCAGAGATATCACAATGTTCAATCACTAGTCACCACAATACTCCCTCACCCATGGAATCACAATATTCCATGACCCTGTCATCACAATGCTACATCCCCTTCTCATCACAATGTTCCATGACACCTGACATCACAATGTTCCATAACCCTTGTCATCAAAATGCTCCATGACCCTTTTCATCCCAAAGCTCCAAGACACCTGCCATCACAATGTTCTATAACCACTGCCATCAAAATGTTCCATTACACTTTTTATCAAATTGCTGCATGACCCGGTCATCAAAATGCTCCCTGCCGTTCTCATCACAATGCACCATGCACTTGTAATCAAAATGCTCCCTGACTTGTCATCACAAAGCTCCATGACCCTTGGAATCACAATGCTCAATGTCATTGTCATCACAATGCTCCATGACCCTCTCGTCACATTGCTCCATGCCCTTCTCATCACAAAGCTCCATGACACTTGTCATCACAATGCTCGATGCCCTTCTCATCACAATGCTCTATGCCCTTGTCATTACAATCCTGCATGAGCCATGTATCACAGTGTTCCGTGCCCTTTTCATCACAATGCTCCATGCCCACTCTCATCACAATAATCCATGAAGCATTTCAGACCAATGTTCCATGCCCTTCTCATCAAAATGCTCCATTACCCCTGTCATAACAATGCACCATGACCCTTGCCATCACAATGTTCCACTGGCTATTCATCACAAGGTTCCATGACACTTGTCATCACAATGCCCAAGACCCCTGAAATCACAATGCTTCATGCACTTTTCATCACAAAGCTCCATGACGGATGTCATCAGAATGTTCCATGGCCTTCTCATCACAATGCTCCATGCCCTTGTCATCACAATGCTCCAAGACCCTTGTAATCACAATGCTCCATGCCCCTTTTCATCTCAATGATCCATGAACCCTGTCATCACAATGCACCATGCCCATCATCATAATGCTTCAGGCTATTGTCATCACAATGAAATCAATATTCTTCATGACGTGTGTCATCATAATGCCCCAAACCCTTATGATCACAATGTTCCATAACACTTATCATCACAACACCCCATGACGCTCATCATCACAATTACCCATGGTCTTCTCATCACAATGCTCCATGATCTTTGTCATCACAATGCTCAATAAAATTGTCATCACAATGCTCCCTGACACTTGTCGTCAGTATGCTCCTTGAACCCTGTCATGACAAGGCTCCATGCTTTTTCATCTCAATGATCCACGCCCTTTTCATCACAATGCTCCAAACCCATGTAATCTCAATACTCCTTCCCCTTGTCATCACAAAGCTCAATGACGCTTGCCATCAGAATGCTCCTTGGTCTTCTCCTCAGAATGCTCCATGCCCTTGTCATGACAATGTTCCAAGACCACTGTAATCACAATGCTCCATGCCCTTGTCATCACAAAACTCCATGACGCATATCATCAGAATGCTCCATGGCCTTCTCATCACAATGCTCCATGCCCTAGTCATCACAATGCTCCAAGACCCCTGTAATCACAATGCTCCATGACCCTTTTCATCAGAATGCTCCATGAGACTTGTCATCACAAGTCTCCATGCCCTTCTCATCACAATGCTCCATGTCCTTGTCATTACAATCCTGCATGACCCATGTATCACAGTGTACCGTGACCTTGTCATCACAATGCTCCTAGCCCACTCTCATCACAATTATCCATGAAACATTTCAGACCAATGTCCCATGTCCTTCTCATCAGAATGCTCCATTTCCCCATTATAACAATGAACCATGACCCCTGCCATAACAATATTCCACGGCCTAGTCATCACATGGTTCCATGACACTTGTCATCACAATGCTCAAGACCCATGAAATCACAATGCTCCATGTCCTTGTTATTACAAAATTCCATGACGCATGTCATCAGAATGCTCCATGGCCTTCTCATCAAAATGCTCCATGCCCTAGTCATCACAATGCTCCAAGACCCGTGTAATCACAATGCTCCATGCCCCTTTTCATCAGAATGCTCCATGAGACTTGTCATCACAAGTCTCCATGGTCTTCTCATCACAATGTTCCAGGACCTTGTCATCACCATGCTCCATTCCCTTGTCATCACAATGCTCCATGACCCCTGTCATCACAATAAACCATGAACATTTTCAGCCCAATGATCCACGACCTTCTCATCACAATGCTCCATGGCCAATATCATCAAAATGCTCCATGACCATTGTCATCACAACTCTCCATGACACCTGACAACACAATGATCCGGGACTCTTGTCATCACAATGCTCCATTCCGTAGTCATCACAATGCTTCATGAACCCTGTCATCACAACACTCCAAGAACATTTTCAGCCCAGTGCTACATGACCCTTGTCATCACAATGATCCATGCCCTTGTCATCAAAATGCTCCCTGACACTTTTCATCAGAATGCTCCTTGAACCCTGTCACAAAAAGTCTCCATGCCTTTTTCATCACAATGCCCCATGCCCTTTTCATTACAATGCTCCAAAACCCCTGTAATCACAATGCTCCATGCCATTTTTCATCTCAATGCTCCATGAACTCTGTCATCACAATGCACCATGCCCATCATCATAATGCGTCAGGCTATTGTCATTACAATGAAATAAAAATTCTCCATGACCTCTGTCATCATAATGCTCCAAACCCTTGCAATCACAATGTTCCATAACACTTATCATCACAACACCCAATGACCATCATCATCACAATTATCCATTGTCTTCTCATCACAATGCTCCATGATCTTTGTCATCACAATGCTCAATTCTCTTGTCATCACAATGCTCCCTAACACTTGTCATCAGTATTCTCCTTGAACCCTGTCAGGACAAGGCTCCATGCCTTTTTCATCACAATGATCCATGCCCTTTACATCAGAATGCTCCAAAACCCCTGTAATCATAATGTTCCATGCCCTTGTCATCAAAAAGCTCCATGACGCATGTCATCAGAATGCTCCATGGCATTCTCCACACATTGCTTCATGCCCTTGTCATCACGATTCTCCAAGACCCCTGTAATCACAATGCTCCATGCCCCTTTTCATCAGAATGCTCCATGAGACTTGTCATCACAAGTCACCATGGTCATCTCATCACAATGCTCCAGGACCTTGTCATCACCATGCTCCATTCTCATGTCATCAAAATGTTCAATGACACCGTCATCACAATACTCCATGAACATTTTCAGCCCAATTCTCCATGACCTTCTCATCACAATGCTCCATGAGCAATATCATCACAATGCTCCATGATCATTGTCATCACAACACTCCATGAACATTTTCAGCCCAGTTCTCCATGACCCTTGTCATCACAATGATCCATGCCCTTCTCATCCCAATGCTCCATGACCCCTGTATTCACAATGCTCCGTGACGCTTGTCATCACAGTGCTCCATGACACCTGTCATCACAATGCTCCATGCCTTTGTCAGCAAAACGCTACATGACCTTGTCATTACAATGCTCTATGGGCTTGTCATCACAATACTCCATTACCATTGTCACCACAATCCTCCACGAACTTTGGGATCACATTGCTTCATGCCCTTGTCATCAAAATGCTCCATGCTCCTTGAAATAAAAATGATCCATGACCTCTGTCATCGCAATGCTCCAAAACCTTGTGATCACAATGTTCCATAGCACTTGTCATCACAACGCACCATGATGCCTGTCATCACAATACTCCCTGCCTTTTTCATCACAATGCTCCATGACATTTGTCATCACAATTCTCAATACACTTGTCATCACAGTGCTCCCTGACACTTGTCGTCAGAAGGCTCCTTGAATCCTGTCACGAAAATGTTCCATGCCTTTTTCATCACAATGCCCCATGCCGTTTTCATCACAATGCTCCATGAAATTGTCATCAAAATACTGCACAAGCTTCTCATCAGAATGCTCCATGACCCTTGCCATCACAATTCTCCATGCACTTCTCAGCACAATGCTCCCTGACCCTTGTCATCACAATGCTCCAAGCCATTGTCATCACAATGCTCCAAGCCATTGTCATCAAAATGCTCCATTACCTTTCTCATCAGAATCCTCCATGACACTTGGCATCACAATGTTCCATGCCATTGTCATCACAATGGGCCATTACATATGTCATCACAATGGGCCATTACATATGTCATCACAATGATCCCTGACAGCTCTCTTCTCAATACTGCATGACCTGGTCATCACAATGCTCCATGCCTTTGTCATCACAATAATCCATTTTCATTGTCATCATAATCCTCCATGAACTGTGGGATCACATTGCTTCATGCCCTTGTCATCACAATGCTCCATGCTCCTTGAAATCAAAATGATCCATGACATCTTTCATCACAATGCTCCAAACCCTTGTGATCACAATGGTCCATAACAATTGTCATCAAAACGCACCATGATGCCTGTAATTCACAATACTCCATGCCGTTATCAACACAATGTTCCATGACCTTTGTCATCACAATTCTCCATATACATGTCATCACAATGCTCCATTACCCTTGTCATCAGAATGCTCCTTGAACACTGTCACGAAAATGCTCCGTGCCTTATTCATCACAATGCCCCATGCCGTTTTCATCACAATGCTCCATGCCATTGTCATCAAAATACACCACAAGCTTGTCATCAGAATGCTCCATGACCCTTGTCATCACAATTCTCCATGCACTTGTCAGCACAATGCGCTCTGACCCTTGTCATCACAATGTACCAAGCCATTGTCATCACAATGCTCCATTAACTTTGTCATCAGAATCCTCCATGACACTTGGCATCACAATGCTCCATGCCATTGTCATCACAATGGGCCATTACATATGTAATCACAATGCTCCCTGACACCTCTTTTCACAATACTGCATGACCTGGTAATCACAATGCTCCATGCCCTTGTCATCACAATGCGCCATTCCAACAGTCATCACAATAATCCATGAAACTTATTAGACCAATATTCCATGCCCTTGTCATCACAATGATCCATGCCCTTGTTATCACAATGCTCCATGACACCAGTCATCACAATGCTCCGTGACTCCAGTCATCACAATGCTTCATGACCTTTGTCATCACAATGGTCCATGCCCTCGTCATCAACAGTCTCTGTGACATTTTTAACCACAATGCTCCATGAACTTATCATCACATTGCTCTTTGACCCTTGTCATCACAATGCTCTATGCCTTTCTCAGCACAATGCTCCAAGACACTTGTCATCACAGTGCTCCATGCCCTTGTCAGCACAAAGTTCCATGAAACATGTCATCACAATGCTCCGTGACTCCCGTCATCACAATGCTTCATGACCTTTGTCATCACAATGCTCCATGCCCTCGTCATCAACAGTCTCTGTGACATTTTTAACTACAATGCTCCATGAACTTATCATCACAATGCTCTTGGACCCTTGTCATCACAATGCTCTATGCCTTTCTCAGCACAATGCTCCAAGACACTTGTCATCACAATGCTCCATTCACTTGTCAGCACAATGTTCCATGACACATGTCATCACAATGCTCCATGACCCCTGTCATCACAATGCTCCATGACTCCAGTCATCACAATGTTTCATAACGTTTGTCATCACAATGGTCCAGGCCCGCGTCATCTCAAGGCTCTGTGACCTTTGTAACCACATTGCTCCACGAAATTTTCATCACAATGCTCCAAATCTTTGTCAGAACAGTGCTCCATGACCATTGTCATCACAATATGCCACACCCATTTCATCACAGCGGTACACAATATTGTCATTGCAATGCTCCATAAACCTTGTAATCACAATGCTCCATGCAATTCTCATCAAAATGCTCTATCACCAGAGATATCACAGTGTTCCATCACTAGTCATCACAATACTCCCTCACCCCTGTAATCACAATGCTCCAAGACACTGTCATCACACTGCTACATCCCTGTATCATCACAATGTTCCATGACCCCTGACATCACAATGTTCCATAACCCCTGTCATCAAAATGCTCCATGACCCTTTTCATCCCAAAGCTCCAAGACCCCTGACATCACAATGTTCTATAACCCCTGCCATCAAAATGTTCCATTACAATTTTCATCAAATTGCTGCATGAGCCGGTCATCAAAATGCTCCCTGCCGTTCTCATCACAATGCACCATGCCCTTGTCATCAAAATGCTCCATGACTTGTCATCACAATGCTCCATGACCCTTGGCATCACAGTGCTCCATGTCATTGTCATCACAATGCTCCATGAACCCTCTCATAACATTGCCCAATGCCCTTGTCCTCACAAAGCTCCATGACACTTGTCATCACAATCCTCGATGCCCTTCTCATCACAATGCTCCATGCCCTTGTCATTACAATCCTGCATGACAAATGTATCATAGTGTTCCGTACCCTTGTCATCACAATGCTCCATGCCCACTCTCATCACAAAAATCCATGAAACAGTTCAGACCAATGTTCCTTGCCCTTCTCATCACAATGCTTCATTACCTCTGTCATAACAATGCACCATGACCCCTGCCATCACAATGTTCCCTGGCCTAGTCATCACAAATTTCCATGACACTTGTCACAACAATGATGAATACCCCTGTAATCACAATGCTCCATGCCCTTGTCATCACAATGCTCCAAGACACCTGTAAACACAATGCTCCATGCCCTTTTTCATTTCATTGCTCCATGAGCCCTGTCATCACAAAGCACCATGCCCATCATCATAATGCTTCAGGCTATTGTCATCACAGTGAAATCAATATTCTCCATGACCTCTGTCATCATAATGCTCTAAATCCTTGTGATCACAATGTTCCATAACACATATCATCACAAAACCCCATGACGCTCATCATCACAATTATCCATGGTCTTCTCATCAAAATGCTCCATGATCTTTGTCATCACAATGCTCAATACACTTGTCATCACAATGCTCCCTGACACTTGTCGTCAGTATGCTCCTTGAACCCTGTCATGACAAGGCTCCATGCCATTTTCATCACAATAATCCATGCCCTTTTCATCACAATGATGCAAGATACATGTAATCACAATGCTCCATGACCTTGTCATCAAAAAGCTCCATGACCCATGTCATCAGAATGCTTCATGGCCTTCTCATCACAATGCTCCATGCCCTTGTCATCACAATGCTCCAAGACCCCTGTAATCACAAAGCTCCATGTCCCTTTTCATCAAAATGCTCAATGAGACTTGTCATCACAAGTCTCCATGGCCTTCTCATCACAATGCTCCAGGACCTTGTCATCACCATGCTCCATTCCCTTGTCATCACAATGCTCCATGACCCCTGTCATCACAATAATCCATGAACATTTTCAGCCCAATGTTCCACGACCTTCTCATCACAATGCTCCATGGCCAGTATCATCACAATGCTCCATGACCACTGTCATCACAACAGTCCTTGAAACCTGACAACACAATGATCCGGGATTTTTGTCACCACAATGCTCCATTCCCTAGTCATCACAATGCTCCATGACCCCCGTCATCACAACACGCCATGAACATTTTCAGCCCAGTGCTCCATGAACCTTGTCATCACAATGATCCATGCAATTGTCATCCCAATGATCCATGACCCCTCTATTCACATTGCTCTCTGACGCTTGTCATCACAGTGCTCCATGACACATGTCATCACAATTCTCCAGGCCTTTGTCAGCAAAATGCTACATGAACATTTCATTACAATGTTCTGTGAGCTTGTCATCACAATACTCCATTTCATTGTCATCACAGTCCTCCATGAAACTTGGGATCACATTGAATCATGCCCCTGTGATCACAATGCTCCATGTTCCTTGAAATCAAAATGATCCATGACCTCTGTCATCACAATGCTCCAAAACCTTGTGATCACAATGTTCCATAACACTTGTCATCACAACGCTCCATGATGTCTGTCATCACAATACTCCATGCCCTTTGTCATCACAATGCTCAATACCCTTGTCATCACAATACTCCCTGACACTTGTTGTCAGTATGCTCCTTGAACCCTGTCATGACAAGGCTCAATGCCTTTTTCAGCAAAATGTAATACGCCCTTTTCCTCACAGTGCTCCAAGACCACTGTAATCACAATGCTCCATGCCCTTGTCATCACAAAGACCCATTATGCATGTCATCACAATGCTCCATGTCCTTGTCATCACAAAACTCCATGACACATGTCATCAGAATGCTCCATGGACTTCTCATCACTATGTTCCATGCCCTCGTCATCACAATGCACCAATACCACTGTAATCACGATGCTCCATGCCCCTTTTCATCAGAATGCTCCATGAGACTTGTCATTACAAGGTTCCATGGTCTTCTCATCATAATGCTACACTACTTTGTCATCACAATGCTCCATGACCCCTGTCATCACAATACTCCATGATAATTTCTGCCCAATGCTCCATGACCTTCCAATCACAATGCTCCATGACCCCTGTCATCACAATGCTCCATGACCACTGTCATCACAATGCTCCATGAACCCTGACAACACAATGATCCGGGACACTTGTCATCAAAATGCTCCATGCCCTTGTCATCCCAATGCACCATGACCCCTGTAATCCCAATGCTCTGTGACGCTTGTCATCACAGTGCTCAATGAACCTTGTCATCACAATGCTCCATGCGCTTGTGAACACAATCCTCCATGACCCTTGGGAACTCATTGCTTTATGCCCTTGACATCTCTCTCTTGCCTTTCTGGATTTTACAGATTTTCGATGTCCCTTTTGACCAGTGGGAAGTGACAATTCATTGTAGTGTGGATTTGCATTGTGCACTTGCTTGATTGGCCAAAAAGTGCGTATGTGTTTTCTCCTGAATATATTCAGGAGAAAATGCATACGCCATTTTTGGCCAAGTGCATCATTGTCGAAGTTGTGATGCTTTTCCTGTGCTTTAAAGTCGATTCCAATTTACCTCTTGAAATATGTTTCGTGCAATTCTGCCTCATTTTCAAGTCCGCTTCGTTGCCTTCCCTCAACAGATTTTTGGAAGAGAGTAGTCCTTTATAACTCTGCTGTTTTGTGAATTGCTGTGCCCCTGAGCTCCAATTTTCAAATCCCATTTTTGGGAGCTGACCACAAATCCACAATTTTGCTTCAGGATCTATACTGGTTCCAGGGGTGACTATACTGGTTCCCTGCGGGTGGCTGAGGCTTCGGTTAATTCTTCTTCCTGACGGGAATTTAGAGTGACATGTGCCCATCCAAATGCCTACATCTACTCTCTGATTGGTTCTCCCTCTTCCCTTTCATCCTCTGCACAATTAGCAAACTGTGCGAACTAGGAGGTTATAGGTTCTGACTCTCCTAACTTGGGAGATTGATAGTAAAGCAGTTGGAATGCCAAACTGGAGCACAAGGATAGGAAAAATTAGGAGACTCTTAGAAACATTTCATCATCACAGGGTGTCCATTCTCTAGGTTTCCCATACATGTTACAACTGTAGTGATATTCCCTTCTACCTTGACATTTGGGACCCATGGAATGGTGGCATGCATTACTACTTTAAAGGGTCTGCATTTTCTCTCCCAATCTCACCAGTCCTCTTAGTGCCAATTGTCCAGCCTTATGTCTCATCCAGCTGTTTTGTAGATAGGGTCATTCCAGGTTTCATCAGAGACCCTGAAGGAATTGTAAAGAATTTCCCTGTTTTTTTGTTTTGTTTTTGAAATTCCTTTTTCGAGTGGTTTTGATCTGATTCTCACTGCCATGTTTATGCCAGTCTAGACACACTTGATTCCCTTACAAAGACATATCAATACATAGGTTTTAAGATTCTTACTAGTCAGATATATTCCTCTGCGGGAAATATGGGGTTTTGAGTCCCTTTCACTGAGGAAGGTGTAGGTCTTGTCTATTCCGTATTTGTTTTTTGGAATGGTACCTGTACTAATATCAAACTCTGGTTTTATGCATCACCCCACCTCTCCTTCCCCCTTAAGCAGGCATAAGAGTGTTTTCTAAATGTGAGACTTTCTTCTCTTTCCTAACTCAGTTCATGTGTAGCCATGTTTACAGTATCTTCATAAGTGATACCTTATGATAAGTTTCTTTTTCTCTGTGACTTATTTCACTTAGAATCATCGTACCTAAATCTACTCATTTTTCTGCTACTGGCCTTATGACATTGATTTCATGGCTGAGGGATATTCCATCATACATAAGTACCACAATTTATTGAACCATATTTGTCTTTCCTGGGATATTTAAAGTGTACCCAAGTTGAGGTTCTTGTAAGCAGTGCAGCCCTAAATTTTGGGGTGGCTCTGTCTTATTGATTTTCAGTTTTCCGAAGGTATATTCCCTAGACTGGAAGTGCCCTTGGCTCTGTATCTCTGTTGTTTACTTGTTTTAGGGAACACAATGCACTCCTCCAGAGAGGCAGTTGGCAATTTACATCCCGCACATCAGCATAAAGAAGCTCCCTCTTCTCCAGGGCCTGTCTTGTCTTTCTGGTTTTTACACAGTTGTGGATGTCCCTTTTGACTGGTGGGAAGTGATACTTCTTTGTAGTGCACAATTGCATTGTGCAGTTGCTTGGTTGGCCAAAAATGGTGTATGCGTTTTCTCCTAAATATATTCAGGAGAAAACGCATACACCCTTTATGGTCAATTCCATAATTGTCGAAGTTGTGATGCTTTTCCTGTGTTTAAAGGAGATTCCAATGTACTTCTTGAAATCTGTTTCGTGCAATTCTGCCTCATTTTCAAGTCCTCCTCGTGGCTTTTCCTCAACAGATTTTTGGAAGAGAGTAGTCCTTTATAACTCTGCAAGTTTGTGAATTGTTGTGCCCCAGAGCTCCATTTTTCAACTAGTTTTTTGTGAGCTGAGCAGAAGCACAAAATTTTGGTTCAGGACCTATACTGGTTCCAGGGGTGCGGCACAGGCTGAGAGTTTTGTTAATTATTCTTCGTGAGGGGAATTAGAGTGAAATGTGGCCGTGCAAATGCCTACAGCTACTCTCTCATTGGTTCTCCCTCTTCCCTTATATCCTCTGAACAATTTGCCAACTGTGCGAACCAGGAGGTTATATGGGCTGACTCTCCAACTTGGGTGATTGATAGTAAATCATTTGGAATGTCAAACTGGAGCACAAGGAGATAAAAAATTAGTAGAGTTTTAGGAACCTTTCACCATCAGACGGTGTCCATTCTCTAGGTTTCCATTACATTTTATAACTGTAGTGATATTCCCTTCTACCTGGAGAGTTGGGAACCATGGAATGGGTGTCAGGCATTATTGCTTTAAAGGGTCTGCATTTTCTCACCCAATCTCACCAATCCTCTTAAACCCAAGTGACCAGCCTTAAGCCACATCCAGCTGTCGTTGGAGATAGGGTCATCCCAGGTTTCATCAGAAACCCTGAAGGTATTGTGTAAGAATTTCACTGTTATTTTGTTTTGTTTTGAAATTCATTTTTATAGTGGGTTTCAGCTGATTCTCACTGCCGTGTTTATGTCATTCTAGACACACTAGGTTCCCTTATGGAGACATATCAATACATAGGTTTTAAAATTCTTACTAGTCAGATATATTTCTCTGCGGGGAATAGGGTGTTGAGTTCCGTTCACTGAGGAAGGAGTAGGGCTTGTCTCTTCTGTATTTGGATTATGGAACGGTACCTGTGCTAATATCAAACTCTGGTTTTGTGCACCTCCCCTCGTCTCTTTGCCCTTAAGCAAGCATAAGAGTGTTTTCTAAATCTGAGACTCAGTTCTCTTTCTGAATTCAGTTCATATGTAGCCATGTTTACATGTCCTTCATAAGTGATATCTTATGTCAGAATGCACCATGGCCCTTGTCATAATAATGCTCCATAACCACTGTCATCAAAATTCTCCATGTCCTGGTTATCACAGTGCTCCATGTCCCTTGTCATCACAATTCTCCAAGTCATTGTCATCACAATGCTACATGACACTTCTCATCACAATGTTACATGCTCTTGTCATCACAATTCTCCATGCACTTGTCATTGCAATTCTCCATGACCCCTGTCAGAGCAAGCTGCAATTGTTTGTCATCACAATGCTTCACGACCTTGTCATCAAAATTCTCAATGGCCCTTGTCATCACAATGCTCCATGCCCTTGTCATCAAAATACTCCCTGCCCTTGTCATCACAAGGCTCAATGAATCCTGTCATCACAGTGCTCCCTGACACCTGTCATCACAATGCTTCATGACCTTTGTCATTACAGTGCTCCATGATGCTCATCATCACAAATACCCAAGGTCTTCTCATGACAATGCTCCACGGTTTTGCCATCACAATGCCCCATGCACTGGTCATCCCAAAGCTCAATGTCCTTTGTCCTCACAATTTTCCACGTCCTTGTCATTACAATGCTCCATGGCACTTCTCATCGCAATGATATATGCTATTGTCACCAAAATACTCCATGCACTTGTCATCACAATGCTCCAAGACACCTGTAATCATATTGCTCCACGCCCATTTTCATCTCAATGCTCCATGAACCCTGTCATCACAATACACCATGCCAATCATCATAATGCTTCAGGCTATTGTCATCACAATGAAATCAAAATGTTCCATGACCTCTGTCATCACAATGCTCCATGACCCCTGTCATCACAATACTCCATGAACATTTTCAGCCCAATGCTCCATGACCCTTGTCATCACAATGATCCATGCCCTTGTCATCCAAATGCTCATTGACCCCTGTCATCACAATACTCCATGAACATTTTCAGCCCAATGCTCCATGACCCTTGTCATCACAATGATCCATGCCCTTGCCATCCCAATGCTCCATGACCCGTGTATTCACAATGCTCCATGACGCTTGTCATCACAGTGCTCCATGACACTTGTCAACACAATGCTCCATGCCTTTGTCAGCAAAATGCTACATGACCTTGTCATTACAATGCTCTATGCGTTTGTCATCACAATACTCCATTACCATTGTCATCACAATCCTCCATGAACATTGGGATCACATTGCTTCATACCCTTGTCATCACAATTTTCCATGCTCCTTGAAATCAAAATGATCCAAGACCTCTGTCATCAAAATGCTCCAAACCCTTGTGATCACAATGTTCCATAACAGTTGTCATCACAACGCTCCATGATGCCTGTCATCACAATATTCCATACCATTTTCATCACAATGCTCCATGACATTTGTCATCACAATTCTCAATACACTTGTCATCACAATGCTCCCTGACACTTGTCGTCAGAATGCACCTTGAACCCTGTCACGAAAAGGGTCCATGCCATTTTCATCACAATGCCCCATGCCATTTTCATCACAATGCTCCATGCCATTGTCATCAAAATACTCCACAAGCTTTTCATCACAATGCTCTATCACTCTTGTCATCACAATTCTCCATGCACTTGTCAGCAAAATGCTCCCTGACCCTTGTCATCACAATGCCCCATGCCCTTGTTATCACAATGCTTCATGACCCCTGTCATCATAATGTTCTGAGACTCTAGTCATCACAATTCTTCATGACCCCTGTCATAACAATGGTCCATGCCCCCTCATCAACAGCCTCTGTGACCATTTTAACCACAATGCTCCATGAACTTTTCATCAAAATGCTCTTTGACCCTTGTCATCACAATGCTCTATGCCTTTCTCAGCACAATGCTCCATGACCCTTGTCATCACAGTGCTCCATGCACTTGTCAGCACAGTGCTTCATGACACATGTCATCACAAAGTGCCATGCCCTTGTCATCAGAGTGGTCCACAATCTTGTCCTCACAGTGCTCCATAAACCTTGTCATCACAATGTTCCATGCACTTCTCATCAAACTGCTCTCTCACCACTGATATCACAATGTTACATCACTATTCATCACAATACTCCCTCACCCCTGTCATCACAATGTTCCATGACTCCTGTCATCACAATGCTACATGCACATATCATCACAATGTTCGATGACCACTGACATCACAATCTTCCATAAACTCTGTCATCAAAATGCTCCATGACCCTTTTCATCAAAATGCTCCATGACCCCTGACATCACAATGTTCCATAACCCCTGTCCTCAAAATGTTCCATGACACTTTTCATCAAACTGCTCCATGACACAGTCATCACAATGCTCCCTGCCGTTCTCATCACAATTCACAACACTCTTGTCATCAAAATGCTCCATGACCATTGTCATCACAAAGAACCATGACCCTTGGCATCACAATGCTCCATGTCATTGTCATCCCAATGCTCCATGAACGCTCTCATCACATTGCTCCATGCACTTGTCATCACAAAGCTCCATGACACATGTCATCAGAAGGCTCCACGACCTTCTCATCACAATGCTCCATGACCCCTGCCATCACGATGTTCCATGGACTTGTCATCACAAGGCTCCATGACCTTTCTCATCACAATGCTCCAAGACCCCTGTAATCACAATGCTCCATGCCCCTTTTCATCTCAATGATCCATGAACCCTGTCATTACAATGCACCATGCCCATCATCATAATGCTTCATGCTACTGTCATCACAGTGAAATCAAAATGCTCCATGACCTCTGTCATAACAATGATCCAAACCCTTGTGATCACAATATTCCATAACACTTGTCCTCACAATGCCCCATGACGCTCGTCATCACAATTATCCATGGTCTTCTCATCACAATGCTCCATGACCTTTGTCATCACAATGCTCAATACACTTGGCATCAAAATGCTCCCTGACAATTGTTGTCTGTATGCTCCTTGAACCCTGTCATGACTAGGCTCCTTGCCTTTTTCATCACAATGATCCATGCCCTTTTCATCACAATGCTCCAAGACCCCTGTAACCACAATGCTCCATGCCCTTGTCATCACAAAGCTCAATGACGCATGTCATCAGAATGCTCCTTGGCCTTCTCCACACAATGCTCCAGCCCTTGTCATCACAATGCTCCAAGACCCCTGTCATCACAATGCTCCATGCACCTTTTCTTCAGAATGCTCCATGAGACTTGTCATCACAAGGCTCCATGATTTTGTCATCACAATGCTCCAGGACATTGTCATCACAATGCTTCACGAACTTGTCATGAAAATTCTCAATGGCCCTGGTCATCATAATGCTCCAATCCCTAGTCATCACAATGCTCCATTTTATCTGTCATCACTATCCTCTGTTACATTTGGCATCACAATGATCCATGCCATTGTCATCGCAATGGACCATGACATATGTCATCACAATGCTCCCTGACAACTCTCTTCACAATACTCCATGACCTTCTCATCACAATGCTCCATGCCCTTGTCATCGCAATGCACCATGCCCACTGTCATCACAATAATCTATGAAATTGTCAGACAAATGCTCCATGTCCCTGTCATCACAATGCTCCATGCCCTTGTCATCACAATGCTCCATGTCCCCTGTCATCACAATGCTCCGTGACTCCATTCATCACAATGCTTCATAACGTTTGTCATCACAATGGTCCATGTGCGCATCATCACAGGGCTCTGTAACCTTTGTAACCAAAATGATCCATGAATTTTACATCACAGTGCTCCGTGAGCATTGTCATCACAATGCTCCATGTCTTTGTCAGAACCATGATCCATGACCCTTGTCATCACAATGTGCCACGCGCTTTTCATCACAATGGTGTACAAATCTGTCATTGCAATGCTCCATAAACCTTGTAATCACAATTCTCCGTTCCCTTCTCATCACAATGCTCCATTCCCTTCTCATCACAATGCTCCATTACACCTGTCATAACAGTGCTCCATGACCCCTGCTCTCACAATGTTCCATGGCCTTGTCTTCACATGGCTCCATGACACTTGTCATCACAATGCTCCAAGACCCCTTTAATCACAATGCTCCATGCCCTTATCATCAAAAAGCTCCATGACGCATGTCATCAGAATGTTCCATGGCCTTCTCATCACAATGATCCATGCCCTTGTCATCACAATGCTCCAAGACCCCTGTAATCAAAATGCTCCATGCCCCTTTTCATCTCAATGCTCCATGAACACTGTCATCACAATCCATCATGCCCATCATCACAATGCTCCATGCCTTTGTCAGCAAAATGTTACATTACCTTGTCATTAGAGTGCTCTATGCGCTTGTCATCACAATCCTCCATTACCATTGTCTTTACAGTCCTCCTTGAACCTTTGGATCACATTGCTTCATGCCCTTGTCATCAAAATGCTCCATGCTCCTTGAAATCAAAATGATCCATGACCTCCGTCATCACAATGCTCCAAACACTTGTGATCACAATGTTCCATAACAGTTGTCAGCCCAACGCTCCATGATGCCTGTCATCACAATACTCCATGCCCTTTTCATCAAAATGCTCCATGACCTTTGTCATCACAATTCTCAGTACACTTGTCATCACAATCCTCCTTGACACTTGTCGTCAGAATGCTCCTTGAAACCTGTCACGAAAAGGCTCCATACTATTTTCATCACAATGTCCCATGCCGTTTTCATTACAATGCTCCATGACATTGTCATCAAAATACTCCACAAGCTTGTCATCAGAATGCTCTATGACAATTGTCATCACAATTATCCAAGCACTTGTCAGCATAATGCTCCCTGACCATTGTCATCACAATGCTCCAAGCCATTGTAATCACAATGGGCCATTACATATGTCATCACAATGCTCCCTGACACCTGTCTTTACAATACTGCATGACCTGGTCATCACAATGCTCCATGCCCTTGTCATCACAATGCGCCATTCCAACTGTCATCACAATAATCCATGAAACTTATTAGACAAATGATCCATGTCCTTGTCATCACAATGCTACATGCCCTTGTTATCACAATTCTTCATGACCCCTCTCATCACAATGCTCCGTGACTCCAGTCATCACCATGCTTCATGAACTTTGTAATCACAATGATCCATGCCCTCGTCCTCAACAGTCTTTGTGACCATTTTAACCACAATGCTCCATGAACTTTTCATCACAATGCTCTTTGACACTTGTCATTACAAAGCTCTATGCCTTTCTCAGCACAATGCTCCATGACCCTTGTCATCACAATGCGCCATGCGCTTGTCATCAATGTGCTCCACAATCTTGTCATCAAAATGCTCCTTAAAACTTGTCATCACAAGGCTCCATTAACTTCTCATCAAAATGCTCTCTCACCACTGATATCACAATGTTACATCACTATTCATCACAATAATCCCTCACCCCAGTCTTTACAATGTTCCATGACACCTGTCATCACAATGCTCCATGACTTCAGTCATAAAAATGCTCCATTACTTATGTCATCACAAAGATCCATGTCATTGTCATCACAGTGCTCTATGAACGCTATCATCACATTGCTAAATGCCCTTGTCATCACAAATCTCAATGACCCATGTCATCAGAATGCTCCTTGGCCTTCTCCTCACAATGCTCCATGCCCTTATCATCACAATGTTCCAAGACCCCTATAATCTCAATGCTCCATGCCCTTTTTCATCAGTATGCTCCATGAGACTTGTCATCACAAGGCTCCATGGTTTTCTCATCACAATGCTCCAGGACCTTGTCATCACAATGCTTCATGACATTGTCATGAAAATTCTCAATGGCCCTTGTTATCATAATGCTCCAATCCCTAGTCATCACAATGCTCCATTATATTTGTCATCACAATCCTCCATTAAATTTGGCATCACAATGCCCCATGCCATTGTCATCACAGTGGAACATGACATATGTCATCACAATGCTCCCGGACACCTGTATTCAAAATACTCCATGAACTTCTCATCACAATGCTGCATGCCTTTGTCATCACAATGCTCCATGACTCCAGTCATCACAATGCGGCATAACGTTTGTCATCACAATGGTCCATGCCCGTGTCATCACAAGGCTCTGTGACCAATGTAACAACAATGTTCCATGAAATTTTCATCACAATGCTCGGTGACCCTTGTCATCACAATGCTCCATGTATTTGTCAGAACCATTCCTCATGACCTTGTCATCACAGTGTGAAACGTGCTTTTCATCACAACTTTCCACAAATATGTCATCGCTATGCTCAATAAAACTTTTAATTGAATGCTCCACGCCCTTCTCATCACAATGCTCCATTACCTCTGTCATAACAATGCTCCATGACCCCTGCCATCAAAATATTCCACGGCCTTGTCATCACAAGGCTCCATGACACTTGTCATCACAATGCTCTAAGACCACTGGAATCACAATGCTCCATGCCCTTGTCATCACAAATCTCCATGACGCATGTCATCAGAATGTTCCATGGCCTTCTCATCACAATGTTCCATGCCCTTGTCATCACAATGCTCCAAGACCCCTGTAATCACAATGCTCCATGCCAGTTTTCATCTCAATGCTCCATGAACCCTGTCATCACAATGCACCATGCCCGTCATCATAATGCTTCAGGCTATTGTCATCAAAATGAAATCAAAATGTTCCATGACCTCTGTCATCACAATGCTCCATGACCCCGGTCATCACAATACTCCATGAACATTTTCAGCCCAATGCTCCATGACCTTCTCATCACAATGCTCCATGACCAATATCATTCCAATGCTCCATGACCACTGTCATCACAACACTCCGTGACACCTGACAATACAATGATCCGGGACTCTTGTCATCACAATGTTCCATTCCCTAGTCATCACAATGCTCCATGACCCCTGTTATCACAACACTCCATGAACATTTTCAGCCCAATGCTACATGACACTTGTCATCACAAAGATCCATGCCCTTGTCATCCCAATGCTCCATGACCCCAGTATTCACAATGCTCCGTGACGCTTGTCATCACAGTGCTCCATGACACCTGTCATCACAATGCTCCGTGCCTTGGTCAGCAAAATGCTACATGACCTTGTCATTACAATGCTCTATGCACTTGTCATCACAATACCCCATTACCATTGTCATCACAATCCTCCATGAAACTTGGGATCACATTGCTTCATGCCCTTGTCATCACAATGCTCCATGCTCCTTGAAATCAAAATGATCCATGACCTCTGTCATCACAATGCTCCAAACGCTTGTGATCACAATGTTCCATAACACTTGTCATCACAACGCTCCATGATGCCTGTCATCACAATACTCCATGCCCTTTTCATCACAATGCTCCATGACCTTTGTCATCACAATTCTCAATACACTTGTCTCACAATGCTCCCTGACACTTGTCGTCAGAATGCTCCTTGAACCCTGTCACGAAAAGGCTCCATGCCTTTTTCATCACAATGCCCGATGCCGTTTTCATCACAATGCTCCATGCCACTGTCATCACAATACTCCACAAGCTTGTCATCAGAATGCTCCATGACCCTTGCCATCGCAATGCTCCATGTCCACTGTCATCACAATGCTCCATACCCCTTGTCATTACAGTGCTCCATGACGCTTGTCATCGCAATTATCCATAGTCTTCTCATCACAATGCTCAACGGTCTTGCCATCACAATGCTCCATGCCCTAGTCATCACAATGCTCCATGTTCTCTGTCATCACAATTCTCCACTTTCTTGGCATTACTCTGTTCCATGACACTTCTCATCACAGAGTTACATGCTTTGACATCACAATACTCCACAATCTTGACATCAGAATGCTCCATGACCCTTGTCATCACAATGATCCGTGATGCCTGTCATCACAATGCTCCATGACACGTGTCATCAAACTGCTCCAAGCCCCTTGTCATTACAGTGCTCTATGATGCTCGTCACCACAATTATCCATGGTCTTCTCATCACAGTGCTCCACGGTCTTGCCATCACAATGCTCCATGCCCTGGTTATCACAATGCCCCATGTCCCTTGTCATCACAATTCTCCAGGTCCTTGTCATCACAATGCTCCAAGACAGTTCTCATCACAATGTTACATGCTCTTGTCATCACAATTCCCCATGCACTTTTCATTGCAATGACCCATGAACCCTGTCATAGCAAATTCCATGCCTTTGTCAACACAATGCTTCACGACCTTTTCATTAAAATTCTCAATGGCCGTTGTCACCACAATGCTCCATTCCCTTGTCATCACTATGCTCCATGACCCTTGCCATCACAATGCTCCAAGCCCTTGTCATCACAATACTTCATTACCTTTGTCATCACAATCCTCCATAAAACTTGGCATCAGAATGCTCCACAACCTTTTCATAACAATGCTCCATAAAGCTTGTCATCACAATGCTCCATGCAAGTCTTATAAAAATGCTCTCTCACCACTGATATCAAAATGTTCCCTCACTAGTCATCACAATACACTCACTCCCCTGTCATCACAATGGTCCATAACCCCTGTCATGAAAATGTTCCATGACCCCTGACATCACAATGTTCCATAAGCCCTGTCATCCAAATGTTCCATGACACTTTTCATCAAATTGCTCCATGACCCTGTAATCACAATGCTCCCTGCCCTTCACAACAGAATGCACCACACCCTTGTCATCAAAATTCTCCATGACCTTTGTCATCACAAATCTCCATGACCCTTGGCATCACAATGCTGCATGCCATTGTCATCACAATGCTCCATGAAACCTCTCATCACATTGTTCCATGCCCTTGTCATCACAGGCTCCATGATGCTTTTCTTCACAATGCTCGATGCCATTCTTCTCACAATGCTCCGTGCGCTTGTCATTACAATCCTCCATGACCCATGTATCACAGTGTTCCATGCCCTTGTCATCACAATTCTCCTTGCCCCCTCTCATCACAATAATCCATGAAATATTTCAGACCAATTCTCCATGCCCTTGTCATCACAATGCTCCATTACCTCTGTCATAACAATGCTCCATGACCGCTGCCATCACAATCTTCCACAGCCTTCTCATCACAAGGCTCCATGACCCTTGTCATCACAATGCTCCAAGAACCCTGTAATCACAATGCTCCATGCCCTTGTCATCACAACGCTCCAGGACGCATGTGATCAGAATGCTCCTTGGCCTTCTCATTCACGATGCTCCATGCCATTGTCATCACAATGCGCCAAGACTCCTGTAATCACAATGCTCCATGCCCCTTCTCATCTCAATGATCCATGAATCCTGGCATCACAATGCACCATGCCCATCATCATAATGCTTCATGCTATTGTCATCACAATGAAATCAAATTGCTCCATGACCTCTGTCATCACAATGCTCCAAATCCTTGTGATCAAAATGTTCCATAACACTTATCATCACAATGCCCCATGATGCTCATCATCACAATTATCCATGGTCTTCTCATCACAATGCTCCATGACCTTTGTCATCACAATGCTCAATACCCTTGTCATCACAATGTTCCCTGACACTTGTCGTCAGTATGATCCTTGAACCCTGTCATGACAAGACTCCATGCAATTTTCATCACAATGTCCCATGCCCTTGTCATCACAGAGCTCCATGATTCATGTCATCAGAATGCTCCATAGCCTTCTCATCCCAATCCTCAATGCCCTTGTCATCACAATGCTCCAAGACCCCTGTAATCACAATGCTCCATGCCCCTTTTCATCAGAATGTTCCATGAGACTTGTCATCACAAGGCTCCAAGGTCTTCTCATTACAATGTTCCAGTACGTTGTCATCACAATGCTCCATGACGTCTCTCATCACAATACTCCATGACGTCTCTCATCACAATACTCCATGAACATTTTCATCCCAATGCTCCATGACCTTCTCATCACAATGCTTCATGACCCCTGTCATCACAATGATCCATGACACCTGTCATCACAATGCTCCATGAACCCTGACAACACAATGATCCGGAACACTTGTCATAAAAATGCTCCATGCACTTGTCATCACAATACTCCATGACCCTTGGGATCACATTGCTTCATGCCTTTCTCATCTGTCTCTTGCCTTTCTGGTTTTTACAGATTTTCGGATGTCCCTTTTGACCGGTGGGAAGTGACAATTCTTTAGAGTGTGGATTTGCATTGCACGCTTGCTTGATTGGCCAAAAAGGGGGTATGCGTTTTCTCCTGAATATATTCAGGAGAAAAGGCATACGCCGTTTTTGGCCAAGTGCATCATTGTCGAAGTTGTGATGCTTTTCCTGTGCTTTAAAGGCGATTCCACTTTACCTCTTGAAATATGTTTTGTGCAATTCTGCCTCATTTTCAAGTCTGATTTGTTACATTCCCTCAACAGATTTTTGGAAGAGAGTTATCCTTTATAACTCTGCAGTTTTGTGAATTGCTGTTCCCCTGAGCTCCAATTTTCAAATCCCATTTTTGGGAGCTGACCGCAAATCCACAATTTTGCTTGAGGATCTATAATGGTTCCAGGGGTGGCTATACTGGTTCCCTGTGGGTGGCTGAGGCTTTGGTTAATTCTTCTTCCTGACGTGAATTTAGAGTGACATGTGCCCGTCCAAATGCCTACATCTACTCTCTGATTGGTTCTCCCTCTTCCCTTTCATCCTCTGCACAATTAGCAAACTGTGCGAACCAGGAGGTTATAGGGGCTGGCTCTCCTAAGTTGGGAGATTGATAGTAAAGCAGTTTGAATGCCAAACTGGAGCACAAGGAGAGGAAAAATTAGGAGACATTTAGAAACCTTTCACCATCACAGGGTGTCCATTCTCTAGGTTTCCCATACATGTTTTAACTGTAGTGATATTCCCTTCTACCTGGAGATTTGGGACCCATGTTATGGTGGCATGCATTGATACTTTATAGGGTCTGCATTTTCTCTCCCAATCTCACCAGTCCTCTCAGTCCCAAGTGTCCAGCCTTATGTCTCATCCAGCTGTCTTTGCAGATAGGGTCATTCCAGGTTTCATCAGAACCCCTGAAGGAATTGTGTAAGAATTTCGCTGTTTTTTTGTTTTGTTTTTGAAATTCATTTTTATAATGAGGTTGAGCTGATTTTCACTGACCAGTTTATGCCGGTCTAGACATACTTGATTCCCTTACGGAGACATATAAGTACATAGGTTTTAAGATTCTTACTAGTCAGATATATTCCTCTGTGGGGAATAGGTGTTTTGAGTCCCGTTCACTGAGGAAGGTGTAGGTCTCGTCTATTCTCTATTTGGTTTATGGGATGGTACCTGTGCTAATATCAAACTCTGGTTTTATGCATCACCCCACCTCTCCTTTCCCATTAAACAGGCATAAGAGTGTTTTCTAAATGTGAGACTCTGTTCTCTTTCTTAATTCAGTTCATGTGTTGTGATCTTGACATTCCCTCTGTAAGTGATATCTTATGAATAGATTATTTTTCTGTGTGACTAATTTCACTTAGAATCATCATACCTAAATCCACTCTTTATGCTGCTACTGGCCTTATGACATTGATTTCACGTCTGAGTGATATTCCATTGTACAAAATTACCACAAGTTATTTATGCATTTCTCTTTTTCCTGGGATATTTTAGATGTACCAAAGTTGAGGTTCTTGTATGCAGAGCAGCCCTAAACTTTGGGGAGCCTGTGTCTTGTCGATATTTAGTCTTCCCAAGTTATATGTCCATGAGTTGAAGTCCCCTTTGCTCGGGGACTTTGTATTTAAATGTTTTAGGAAACAGCATACACTTCTTCAGAGTGGCTTTTGGATATTTATACCCCACCCATCAGCGTGACTAGGCTCCCTGTTCTCCATGGCCTCTCCTGCATTTCTGGTTTGTACACATTTTTTGGATGGCCTTTCTGAGCAGTGGAAATTGAGACTTCTTTGTTGTGAGGATTTGCATTTCCCGCTTGCTTGGTTGGCCAAAAACTCTGTATGCGTTTTTTTCCTGAAGATATTCACGAAAAAATGCATACACCCTTTTACCCAACTGCATCATTTGAGAAATTCTGCTGCTTTTCATATGCTTTAAGTGTGAGTACAATCTACCTTTTGAAATATGTTTCCTGCAATTCTGCCTCTCATTCAGATCCTCTTTGTTGTCTTACCTGAATATATTTTTGGACGTTGGTTATCATTTATATCTTTGCAGATCTTTGAATTGTCTGCTCCTGAGCTCCATTTTGCAACTCGCTTTTATTGTGAGCTGACCGCCAAACCATTGGATTGCTTCTGGCCCTATTCTGCTTCTGAGGAGGCAGGCTGAGCCTTTGGTAAATTCTTCTTCCTAATGGGAAATTAGAGTGACATGTGCCTGTCAAAACTCCTACAGCTAATCTCTCATTGGTTCCCCCATTCCCATTTATCCTCTGCACAAATTGCAAACTGTGTGAAACAGGAGGTTAAAGGTGCTGATTCTCCAAGTGGGGAGATTGTTAGTAATGTGGCTGGAATGGAGAACCCCAGCACCAGGAGATCAAAAATGAGGTGCATTTTAGACACCATTCCTGAGCACACGGTGTACATTCATCTCGGTTTCCCAGGCATGTTTTTGCTGTCAGAAGATTCCCTTGAACCTGCCGATTTGGGACCCATGGAATGGGTACCAGGCAGTATTACTTTAAAAGGTCTGCATTTCCTCACCCAGCCTCTCTAACATCTCCTAGCGTGCATAGCTTCCAGCCTTATATATCATCCTGCTGTGGGTCTACATGTGTTCAATCCATGTTACATCGTAGCCCTTCAACAAAAGTTGTAAGAATTTTTGTCTGTCTCACTGTTTTTATAAATATTTTTAAATTTATTTTATATTGGTTACAGCTGATTTTCAAAGCTCTGTTTTTTGCTGCTGTACATCCACTTGATTCATGTACTGTGAGACAACAATAAATTCTTTTTCAGATGCTTACGAGTCATATGTATTATTGTCCAGTGACTTGAGTGGGCTGAGTGCAGTTCTTTGAGGTACCGTGTAGGCCTTGTCAGTTATTCAATTTGGTACTTGGAATGGTATCTTTGCTAATTTCAACCTCCTGGATAATACCACACCATTCCCCACCTTTCCCATTTAGCAGCCTTATGTCTATTTTCTACATATTTGATTATGTTTCTGTTTTGTAGTTTATTTCATGTGTAGCCATTTTTGATTGAACCTTTAAGTGACATCTTATGATATGTGTCTCTTTCTTTCTGACATATGTTACCTAGAATGATCGTATGTAACTCCTCCAGAGTTGTTCCAACTGGCCTTATTTCATTGATTTCTGGATGAGTAATATTCCACTCTACATAAGCACCCCATCTCTTTTATCCATTTTATCTTTCCAGGGACATTTAGGTTATTTCCATGTGGAGGCCCTTTTTAACAGAGAGGTGGTAAACGTTGGCGTGCCTGTTTTCTGTCCATTTCTGGTTTTCCCAAGGTATACGCCCATGAGTGCAAGTGCCCTATGCTCTGTAGCTCATCTTTTAGATGTTTTAGCAAACACAATACACTTCTCCAGAGTGGCCGTTGGCAAATTACATTTCCACTATCAGCCTCACAGGGCTCCCTTTTCTCCTCGCCCTGTCCTGCATTTCTGGTGTTTACACTTTATGTGCATGGCCCTTCTGACTGATGTGAAGTGATACATTTTGTAGTATTGATTTCCAGTGCCCACATGTTTGGTTGGATAAAAAGTGTGTATGGCCTTTACTTGAATATATTCAGAAAAAAATGCATACGCCCTTTTGGGCCAACTGCATCATTGGCGATGTTCAGCCCATTTTCTTGTGCTTTAATGGGGAGTCCTTTCTACCTCTTCAAATCTGTTTCCTGCCACTCTCCCTTGCATACAACTCCTATTCTGTGACTTACCTCAAGACATTTTTTGATGATAGATATTTTCAACTCTGCAGTTTCATGAATTTTAGTGCCCCTGAGTTCCATTTTTCAAATTGTGTTTTTGGAAACTGGACACAAAACAGCGGGATTTCCACTAGACATATTCTGTTTCCATGGGCAATTCTAGCCTTTGATGAATTTGTCTTCCGGATTGGAAATTAGAGTGGCATGTGCCTGTCCGAACACCTAAGACTTGTCTCTAAATTTTTCTCATCCTTCCGCTTCATCCTCTGGACAAATTCCAAACTGTGTGCAACAGGATGTTGACGGTGCTGATATCCCCAAGTGAGGAGATTGTTAGGAAAGATGCTGGAGGGGTGAACCCGAGCACCAGGCGATGAGGAAATGAGGTGCCTTTTCCAAACTCTTTCCGATCAAACGGTGTACCATCCTCTAGGTGTGACAGGCATGTTTTAGCTGTAGGAAGGGTCCCGTGCATGGAAGGAGAACACCAGGGATTTTTCCAAATCAGTGCCTCCCCGTACCCAAACTGATGAATTTTTAAGCTACGGCTACACGTATGTCCATTAAGAGCCTTGGGAAATAGGCAGAGCCCAAATTTTAGATGACTGAAATCTTCAGGTTCAGAAGCGTTCACCATCGGCCTTGCTTAGGTTACATTTTATTTGTCATTGATAGATGATGTCAATAAAAATATCGATTCTTTTTCAGATTATTTCCCCTTATAGGTTATTGCAAAATATTCAGTGTAGTTCCCTGTGCTATACAGTAGTTCCTTGTTTATGATCTATTTCATACATAGCAGTGTGTATGTGTTAATCCCAAACTGTTAATTTATCCCTTCTCCTACCTTTCCCCTTTGGTAATAATAAATTATAAGATTTTATACTTCTCAGAAATGGGGGAGCTGAAAGAGAGGTATCCTTTTCAATGGAAAAGCATTCAAAACAAGATTGAAGCTTCAGCCAAGAGTATTCGATGTACATCCATGGAAATAAATCACTTCATTTCTCTAATGTTGACCAGACAAATAAGACAGACGTCTTCACTGAACTTGCTTATTGTAAAGTGATGCAAATATCAAATGTAAGTCTTAGAAACATCTTATTTTACCCGAGCATTATACACTGCTCTATGTTAACTACAGTTTGGCTCACACATCTGTTATTTGAAGTGACAAGGTTCTCAATTTCTGTTACTGATTCTCCAGAGTGGACCCCTAAAGGAGTCCCCATGCCCAGTGTCATTGGAGCCAACAGATCAAGACTGAGTTTGGTTCAGAAGCAAAGGAAACATTATTTTGAAAACAGAATGGAGAGGTGAGAGCGTGCAGTCCCCCACGGGCTGTGGGCTGGGCTGCTGTGTAGGGATCCCGGAAGAGTCAGTGGGAGGGAGGGGATGGAGCTCTCGAGGGCTGGGTTGGCTGCAGCTCAGGCACTGAGCCTCGGAGTCTGCATGGGACCCCGCTATCTGAGGTGTCGAACCAGCCATTCTGCACTAAGAAATCAGGTATGAAGTGCCGGGTGTGGGACTTCTGCATACGGAACCCTAGACGCACGTGAATTAGACAAAGCACAAAGGAAAAACATGTTAGACTTTATTTTATTGCTCAGATTCTCTTTTTATCTCCCAGGAATTTTTAATGAATGTTGCCAGAGACGAACACCTCCTCTGCTTTTTGTTCTGTTCCTCATTCTTGGGGTGTTGAGGGTGCAGACACCTCTTTTGTAACTGCTTCATGCTGTGGTGTCAGCCCTGATACCTGGGGGGAGGGGAAAAACGTCTCCCCACCAGCCTCCAGGTGAGGTTGATTGTCCCAAGGCCTCCTGCCTCACTTCCCGTCCGCCTGAGCACCAGCATTGGAAGTGTTATAGATTCTAATGACCTTTAAGCGTCCAGGAAAGAGATGCGCATAGATGTTGAGGTGGCAGGTTTCACCCCACCCCACATTTGTTCGGCGACCTTAGGCTGACGGGTTTTGCCAGCCTAGATGCTCTGACCAGTAGTCTGTGCTTTCTTTAATTAGGTCCCTGAATTAATGTACAAACAGCACCATGTGTCAGAGCCTTGCCCGTGCAACTCTCAGACAGTCCAGGGTCAGTGGTGATCCAGGACCATGACGTCCACTGAGTCAATGGCTTTTAGAAGTAGCCAGCAGTCCAGCCGGTCATATTGGCCACCATCACTGCAGTGTCTGTAGGGTTTTCTATTGTGAAAGCGTGATATACATTTCCCCAGCCAAGCTTATTAGCTCCCCTCTGGGTGCAGTAAGTCCTGCAAGCAGTAGTCTGCTCTTTCGGGGCACAGTCTTCTTGTTTTCTGAGAGAAACTCCAGGTCAAGTGATGGTAACATGAGTAATCTTGGGGGCCCATTGCCCCCGTTTGTCTCTCTAGAGGTTGGAGTTGGAGGGCCTCCTCACTCGAGGTCAGTGTGTCCACAGAGCGAGCCCTGCAACTTCAGGGCATGATGGGTGGTTAGGATCACCACGTGGGCTCCTTTTCCATTAGGATGGAGCTGGCCATGTGGGCTGCTGATTTCCAGCTTTTTAGATACCCCAGTATCCTGGCCTGATGAGTCGGTGGGCAAAGCCCTTGGTGACCATAGTTTATCATACCTGAAGGGCATTCTTGTGTTGCTCCATTTCAAGTGGTCCCAGTTTTTGCACTAAGGCTCCAAGGGCGATTAACCTTTGACCGGGTATGTAAAGGTCAAACGGCTTAGCTAAATTAGTGAGTTCCTGGGCAAGGGTCTGAATTGACTGTTCTTTCCATTCTTGAAGGCTGCTTCTGGATTCTATTCAAAAGGATCATCATCTTTTCTTGTCAGTGTTTCATATAGAGGCCCAGCTATTAGACTGTAGTTAGGGATCCAGATGCAGAAAACCTTGGCCTCCCCAGGAACCCCTAAGCTGTCTTCTAGTTTTAGAAGAGGTAAGGCTGCAAATGGCTTCTTCCCTATCCTGGGATATGTTTCTCCGAATATCTGTGAGACTGAAGCCCAGGCATGTCACCTGGGCCTGGGATATTTGAGCCTTTTTCTTGGACACCTTCTATCCTTTCTTGGCTAGGTAGTTCAGATGCGTCTTTAGTAGGCCTGGCGATCAGAATGTCATCTGCATATTGAAGGAGGGTTCCCTTTTACAGAGGTAGAACTTTTAGGTCTTTAGAGGACATTTCCCCAATGATGGTGTGGGGATTTTTGAACCATTGGTGCAGGACGGGCCAGCATTATTGCTTGTGTTGCATGTTGTGTCCTGCCACTCACAAGCCAAAAATTCTTGTGACTCTGAGATGAATGGAATACAGAAGAAGGCATCATTGAAGTGTAATACAGAATGCCATGGCCTGGTGGATGGTTGAATGAGGAGCAGGGTGTAGGAAATAGGAGCTACTGGATGTATATCCTCGGTGGCTTCACTGACTGTCCTGATATCCTTTACCAGGTCTCCAGCAGCCCATGGGGCTCTCGTGGTCAGGCCAATCCCAGGATATGGAGCTCACCTGGGCTGCATCCCGCACCCCACAGCCCACGGGGCTCTCATGGTCAAGTCCCTCCCAGGGTATGGAGCTCACCTGTGCAGCTACATAGCAGCCCATGGGGCTCTCATAGTCAGGCCCTTCCCAGGATATGGAACTCCCCTGGGCAGGTACCACAGCAGGGCTGGACACACAGGAACTGTGCACATAGCCCACCTTGCAGAGAACCCCCAGCTCACCTGTCGCTCACAGCTGACACTGAACACCTCAGAGCAGGACTTGAACTAACAAACAGCAGCTCTGACAGGTCTGTGACCCTGGCTATCACTCTGCGCAGCCTCTCTCTGCCTGGTCTTCCAGACACTTCCACTGCAGCCAGGGCTCCAGGCCTCTGTCTCCACCCACCATCACTCCTCTCCATGACTCCTGGGTTCCTCTCATTAGCATAGGGTCTTCTTGAAGTTGTTTTCCACTCATGGACCAGATAAAATGATAAGAAAACAAGCCGCAGCTGCAGCCCCTTGTCTAGCCTGACTCTCAAGAGCCCACACCTGTTCCTTGGGACTGACCCGTTTAGCAAGGTTCATTTTCTGCAACTGTGAGCCCCTGAGGGGTGAGGATTGGCTGATTTGGGCAGCCTGACACTGCCTGCCAGCCCCCCCCCCACAGGTGTGCCTGGGTTGAGGTCAATATAAACACCTCTCCAGTCAGGAAGAGCACCTGTAGCTGTGCCTGACGCCATATTCTCTGCCCCAACAGCAGTGTCGGGGCTGGGGTGGTGGGAGGGAGTGAGTGGCCATGGCTTTGTGGGTGGCCCAGTGTGAGTGGGGCTCTGCTGGACATTTTGCAGGAGTTGCCAGGCTGCCACCTGCTAAAGAAGAGGATGTGTCCCCATACCTGCCACTGGAAATTATCCCCAGGCAGAGGTGAGGAAGTAAAAAAGCAGTGGGGGCCGTGGCAGGAGGCGTATCTCAGGCAGGGAAATGGAAAGATTCCAGAAGACCATCTGGGGCCAGGACCATCCTGGCTGGCCTGCAGGCACCAAGTCGGCCTGCGTGCTCTCGCTAGTGTGGCTCCACAGCCCTTACTCTAGGCTTGCAAGTGCTTGTACATATTCAGGTGTTTTACCTGGAAAGGTTGGGAAGAGTTCAGCTGCAGCAGGACTGGGGCTCAGCTCACATTTACTCACAGACGCCTCGACACATTCCCCCAGCTTTGCAATGAGGATGCTCCTTGTAGGGGGCAGCGCTGCTGAGTGCATGGGAGACGATTTCCCACCTCTGACAAACATAAGAATTTTTTACCACTGGAGCAAGTGCCCTGATACGATTTTCCTCTGTATAACTGGTGAGTTCTGTTTTATTTTCCTTTTTTTCTTTTTGGTTCAAGTTAGATTTTATTTATTCCTCTTTTTTTTTTAATTTGGAGATATAAACATGGAAATAATGCATTAATATAAAGACGTCTATGTGAAGGGAAAACATTTTTTCTGTTTTATTTTATTAAATGTTATTTATTTATTTTTAATTTTTTTAAATTTATTTCTTTTATGTAGCAGGTTCTTATTGGATATGTATTTTATACATATAAGTGTGCACATGTGAATCCCAGTCTCCCAATTCATCCCACCACCACCCTCACATGACGTTCCCTCCTTGGTGTCCATATGTTTGTTCTCTACATCTGTCTCTATCTCTGCCCTGCAAACTGGTTCATCTGTACCATTTTTCTAGGTTCCACATATATGCATTAATATACAATATTTGTTTTTCTCTTTCTGACTTACTTCACTCTGTATGACAGTCTCTAGATCCATCAAGGTCTCTACAAATGACCCAATTTCATTCCTATGTATGGCTGAGTAATATTCCATTGTATATATGTACCACGTCTTTATCCATTCGTCTGTCTGTGGGCACTTAGGTTGCTTTCATTACCTGTCTATTGTAAATAGTGCTGCAATGAACATTGTGGTGAATGTGTCTTTTTGATTTATGGTTTTCTCTGGGTATATGCCCAGTAGTGGGATTGCTGGATTATATGGTAATTCTATTTTTACTTTTTTAAGGAACCTCCATACTGTTCTCCATAGAGACTGTATCGATTTACATTCCCAACAATAGTGGAAGAAGGTTCCTTTACTCCACACCCTCTCCAGCATTTGTTGTTTGTAGATTTTCTGATGATGCCCATTCTAACAGGTGTGACGTGATACCTCATTGTAGTTTCGATTTCCATTTCTCTAATAATTAGTGATGTTGAGCAGATTTTCATGTGCGTACTGGCCATCTCTATGTCTTCTTGGAAGAAATGTCTATTTAGATCTTCCATTTTTGTATTGGGTTGTTTGTTTTATTAATATTGAGCTGCATGAGCTGTTTATATATATTGGAGATTAATCATTTGTCCATTGATTCATTTGCAAATATTTTCTGCCATTCTGAGGGTTGTCTTTTCGTCTTGTTTGTAGTTTCCTTTGCTTTGCAAAAGCTTTTACGTTTCATTAGGTCCCATCTGTTTAGATTTCTTTTTAATTTCATTGCTATAGGAGGTGGATCAAAAAAGATTTTTCTGTGATTTACGTCAGAGTATCCTTCGTAAGTTTTCCTGTCAGAGTTTTATACTGTCCGGTCTTACATTAAGGTCTCTAATCCATTTTGAATATATTTTTATGTATGGTGTTGGGGAGTGTTCTAATTTCATTCTTTTACATGTAGCTCTCCATATTTCCCAGCACCAATGATTGCAGAGACTGTCTTATCTCCATTGTATAGTCTTGCCTCCTTTGCCATAGATTAGTTGACCATAGGTGTGTAGGTTTATCCTTGGGCTTTCTTATTTTTTTTTCCTTTTACACGTTTATTGGAGTATAATTGCTTTACCATGGAGTGTTCGTTTCTGCTGTATAACAAAGTGAATCAGCTATACATATACAAATATCACCAGATCCCCTCCATCTTGCATCTCCCTCCCACACTCCATATCCCACCCCTTTATGTGGTCACAAAGCACCGAGCTGATCTCCCTGTTCTATGTGGCTGATTCTCAGTAGCTATCGGTGTTACATTTGGTAATGTATTTATGTCCATGCCACTCTCTCACTTCGTCCCAGCTTACCCATCCCCCTTCCGGTGTCCTCAAGTCCTTTCTCTATGTCTGTGTCCTTAATCCTGTCCTGCCACTAGGTTCTTCAAAATCTTTTTTTTTTCTTCATTAGATTCCATATATCTCTGTTAACATACAGTATTTGTTTTTCCCTTTCTGACTTACTTCACTGTGTAGGACAGATTCTAAGTCCATCCACCTCAGTACAAATAACTCAGTTTTGCTTCTTTTTATGGTTGAGTAATATTTGATTGTATATATGTGCCAGATGTTCTTTATCCATTTATCTGTCGATGGACACTTAGGTTGCTTCCATGTCCTGGCTAATGCAAATAGAGCTGCAATGAACATTTTTGTACATAACTCTTTTTGAATTATGGTTTTTGCAAGGCAAATGCCCAGTAGTTGGATTGTTGTGTCCTATGTTACTTCTACTGTTAGTTATTTAAAGGAACCTCCGTACTGTTCTCCCTAGTGCCCTTATCAATTTATATTCTCACCCACAGTGCAAGTGTGTTCCCTTTCCTCCAATAAAGGCCTCTCCAGCATTTATTGTTTTGTAGATATTTTTGATGAGTGCCACTCTGATTGCTGTGAGGTGATACCTCACGGTAATTTTGATTTGCATTTCTCTAATGATTAGTGATGTTCAGCATCCTTTCATGTGTTTCTTGGTAATCTGTATATCTTCTTTGGAGAAATGTCTATTAGGTCTTCTGCCCGTTTTTGGATTGGGTTGTTTGTTTTTTTGATATTGAGCTACATGCGGTGCTTGTAAAGTTTGGAGATTAATCCTTTGTCAGTTGCTTCATTTGAAAATATTTTCTCCCATTCTGAGGGTTGTTTTTGCATCTTGTTTAGGTTTTCCTGTACTGTGTAAAAGCTTTTAAGTTTCATTAGGTCCCATTTGTTGATTTCTGTTTTTATTTCCATTTCTCTAGGAGGTGGGTCCAAAAGGACCTTGCTGTGATTTATGTCATAGAGTGTTCTGCCTATGGTTTCCTCTAAGAGTTTTATAGTGTCTGGTCTTATATTTAGATCTCTAATCAATTTAGAGTTTATTTTTGTGTATGGTGTTATGGAGTGTTCTAATTTCATTCCTTTATGTGTAAGGGTCCAGTTTTTCCAGCACCAATTACTGAAGAGACTGTCTTTTCTCCATTGTATATCCTTAGCTCCTTTGTCATAGATGAGATAGCCATAGGTATGTAGGTTTATCTCTGGGCTTTCTGTCCTGTTCCATTGATCTGTGTTTATGCCAATCTACATACACTTGATTCCATTCTGGAGATATATAAATACATAAGTTTCAAGGTTATTACCATTCAGATATATTCCTCTTCAGTGAATAGGTTGTTTTGTGTCCAGTTTATTGAGAAAGGAGTAGGTCTTGTCTATTACATATTTGGTATATGGAATGGGATCTGTGCTCATTTCAAACTCTGCTTTTACACATCACCCCATGTCACCTTTCCCCTTAGGGAGGCATAAGTGTGTTTTCTAAATGTGTAACTCTGTTCTCTTTTGAAATTCAGTTCATATGTAGCCATGTTTACATTTCCTCTATAAGTGATATATTACAATAAGTTTCTTTTTCTTTGTGGCTCATTTCACTTAGCATCATCGTACCTAAAGCCACTCATTATGCTGCTATTGGCCTTATGACATTGATTTTATGTCTGAGTGACATTCCATTTTATATAAGTACCACAACATCTATATCCATTTTTTTTTCCTTTCCTGGGATATATAAAGTGTACTGAAGTCGAGGTTCTTGTAAACAGAGCAGCCCTAAACTTTGGGCTGTCTGTGTGTTGTGGATTTTTAGTTTTCTCAAAATACACGCCCATGAGTGGAAGTGTGCTATGCTCTGTAGCTCTGTTTTAGAAAACAACATACAGTTCTCCAGAGAGGCTGTTGGCAATTTACATCCTGTCCATCGGCGTAACCAGGCTCCCTTTTCTCCATGGCCTGTCCTGCATTTGTGGTTTTTACACTATTTGTGGATGGCCCTTTTGACTGGAAGTAAGGGACACTTCTATGTAGTGTGGATTTGCAATGCCTGAGGGCTTGCTTGGCCAAAAAGGGCATATGCATTTTTTCCCTAATATATTCAATAAAATACACATAATCCCTTTTCAGCCAAGGGCAACATTGTCGAAATTCTGTCGCTTTTCATGTGCTTTAAAGACGACTCCAGTCTACCTCTTGAAATCTGTTTCCTTCTATTCTGCCTTGCATTCAAATCCTCTTCACTGCCTTTCCTCAATATATTTCTGGATGATAGTTGTCCTTTATAACTCTGCAAGTTTGTGAATTGCTGTGCCCCTGATTTCCATTTTTCAACTCGCCTCTTTGTGAGCTGGCTGCAATACCGCAGGATGGCTTTAGGCCCTAGTCTGGTTCCGGGGCTTCAGGCTGAGCCTTTGGTTAATTCTTCTTCCTGATGGGAAACTAGAGTGACATGTGCCCATCCAAACACCTACAGCTAATCTCTCATTTATTTCCCCTCTTCCTGTTCATCCTCTGCACATTTTGCAAACTGTGCATAACGGGAGGGTAAAGGCGCTGACACTCCAAGTGGGGAGATTTTGAGTAATGCAGCTGGAATGGCGAAGCCGAGCACGACAAAAGGAAAAATGAGGTACCTTTTAGAAAACTTTCCCAATTACACAGTGTACCATCCACTGGGTTTCCCATGCATGTTTTTTTTTTTTTTTTTTTTTTTTTTTTTCTGTACGCGGGCCTCTCCCGTTGTGGAGCACAGGCTCCAGATGTACAGGCTCAGCGACCATGGCTCACGGGCACGGCCACTCCGCGGCATGTGGGATCTTCCCGGACCGGGGCACGAACCCGTGTCCCCTGCATCGCCAGACGGACTCTCAACCACTGCGCCACCAGGGAAGCCCCCCATGCATGTTTTAACTGGAGGAAGATTCCCTTAAACCTGCAGAGTTGGGACCACTAGAATGGATAGCACACAGTATTGCTCTAAGTGGTGTTCTTCTGTTCACACAACCTCAGCAATCTTGTCAGCACCAAGTGTCCAGTCTTATGTCTCATCCAGCTGTGGGTGTAAAGGTGGTCAATCTAGCTTGCATCACAGGCCCTGAACATAGTTTTTAAAACTTTCTATCTGTTTTAGCATTTTGCTTTTAAAATTTATTTTTATAAGTGGGTTTAACTAAATTTCAGTGCTGTGTTCATGCATTTATACACTCACATGATTCCTTTATGGAGACATGAGAATACATATGTTTTAAAATACTTAGAGTCAGACATATTCCTCTGCAATGAATAGGGGGTGTTGAGTCCAGTTCATTGTGCCGGGAGTAGGTGTTGTCTATTAGATACATGGTTTATATAACGGTATCTGTGCTAATTTAAAACTGTGGTTTTATGCATCACCCCACATCGGCTTTCCCATTAAGCAGGCAGAAGATGTTTTCTAAATGTGTGAATCTGTTGTGTTTGTCATTCAGTTCATGTGTAGTCATGTGTACATTCCCGCTATAAGTGATACCTTATGATAAGATTAGTTACTCTGTAATCTTTCCTAACTCGGTTCATGTGTAGCCATGTTTACAGGACCTTCATAAGTGATATCTTATGATAAGTTTCTTTTTCTGTGTGACTAATTTCACTTAGAATCATCGTACCTGAATACACTCATTTTGCTGCTACAGGTCTTATGACATTGATTTCATGGCTGAGGGATATTCCATCGTACAAAATTACCTCAACTTTTTGAACCATATTTATCTTCAGTGGGATACTTAAGGTGTACCCAAGTTGAGGTTCTTGTTAGCAGTGCAGCCCTAATTATGGGGTGGCTCTGTCGTACTGATTTACAGTTTTCCAAAGGTATATTGCCTAGACTGGAAGTGCCTTTGGCTCTGTAGCTCTGTAGTTTACTTGTTTTATGGAACACAATGCACTCATCCAGAGTGGCAGTTGGCAATTTACATCCCGCCCATCAGCATAAAAAGGCTCCCGGTTCTCCAGGGCCTGTCTTGCCTTTCTGATTTTTAGACATTTTGCGGATGTCCCTTTTGTCCGGTCGGAAGTGAAACTACTTTGTAGTGCAGATTTGCATAGCCCGCTTGCTTGCTTTTCCAAAAAGGGCGTTGAGTTTTCTCCTGAACGCATACGCTCTTTTTGGCCAAGTGCATCATAGTCGAAGTTGTGCCCCTCTTCATGTGCTTTAAAGGCAATTCCAACGTACCTCTTGAAATCAGTTTCCTGCTATTCTGCCTCGCTTTCAAGTCCGCATCGTTGCCATCCCTCAACAGATTTTTGGACGATAGTTGCCCTTTATTACTCTGCCAGTTTGTGAATTGCTGTGCCCCTGAGCTCCATTTTTAACTCGTTTTTTGTGAGCTGAACGCAAGTCCAATATTTTGGTTCAGAACCTATACTGGTTTTCGGTGGGTGGCTGAGACTTTGGTTAATACTTCTTCCTCCTGGGAAATAAGAGTGACATGTGCCCGTCCAAATGCATAACAGCTACTCTCTCATTGGTTCTCCCACTTCCCTTTCATCCTTTGCCAAATTGGCAACATGTGCGATCCAGGAGGTTAAAGGGGCAGTCTCTCCATGTTGGGAGCTTGATAGTAAAGCAGTTGGAAAATCAAACTGTAGCACATGGAGAGGGACTATTTGTTGATTTTTAGAAACCTTTCATATTCACAGTGTGTCCATTCTCTAGGTTTCCCATACATGTTATAGCTATAGTAATATTCCCTTCAACCTGGAGAGTTGGGAACCATGGAATGGGTGCCATGCATTATTGCTTTAAAGGGTCTGGATTTGCTCACCCAATCTCACCAATCCTCTCAGTCCCATGTGTCCAGCCTTATGCCACATCCAGCTGTAGTTGTAGATAGTGTCATTGCAAGTTTCATCAGAGACCCTGAAGGAATTGTAAAGAATTTCCCTGTTTTTTTGTTTTGTTTTTGAAATTCCGTTTTATAGTGGGTTTGAGCTGATTCTCGCTACCTTGATTATGCCAGTCTAGAAACACTTGATTCCCTTATGGAGACATATCAATACATAGATTTTAAGATTCTTACTAGTCAGATATATTCCTCTGCGGGAAATATGGGATTTTGAATCCCTTTCCCTGAGGAAGGTGTTAGTCTTCCCTATTCCATAGTTGGTTTTTGAAACAGTAGTTGTGCTTATATCAAGCTCTGGTTTTATGCATCACCCGACCTCTCCTTCCCCCTTAAGCAAGCATAAGAGTGTTTTCTAAATGTGAGATTCTGTTCTCTTTCCTCACTCAGTTCATGTGTAGCCATGTTTACAGGATCTTCATAAGTGATATCTTATGATAAGCTTCTTTTTCTGTGTGACTTATTTCACTTAGAATCATCGTACCTGAATCCACTCATTTTGCTGCTACTGGTCTTATGACATTGATTTCATGTCTGAGGGAAAATCCATCGTATGTAAGTACCACGATTTTTTGAACCATTTTTATATTTCCTGGGATATTTAAGGTGTACCCAAGTTGACGTTCTTGTAAGCAGTGCAGGCCTAAATATTTGGGTGGCTCTGTCTTATTGATTTTCAGTTTTCCCAAGGTATATTCCATAGACTGGAAGTGCTCTTGGCTCTGTAGCTCTGTTGTTTACTTGTTTTAGGGAACACAATGCACTCCTCCAGAGAGGCAGTTGACAACTTACATCCCGCCCATCAGCATAACAAGGCTCCCTGTTCTCCAAGGCCTGTCTTGCCTTTCTGTTTTTTACCCATTTTGTGGATGTCCCTTTTGACCGGTGGGAAGTGATACTTCTTTGTAGTGCAGATTTGCATTGCCCACTTGCTTGCTTGGCCAAAAAGGGCGTATGCGTTTTCTCCTGCATATATTCAGGAGAAAATGCATACGCCCTTTTTGGCCAAGTGCATCATTGTCGAAGTTGTGCCCCTCTTCCTGTGCTTTACAGAGGATTTCAACATACCTCTTGAAATCTGTTTCCTGCTATTCGGCCTGACTTTCAAGTCCGCTTCGTTGCCTTCCCTCAACAGATTTCTGGAAGATAGTTGGCCTTTATTACTCTGCCAGTTTGTGAATTGCTCTGCCCCTGAGCTCCATTTTTCAACTCGTTTTTTGTGAGCTGAATGCAAGTCCAAAGTTTTGGTTCAGGAACTATACTGTTTCCCGGTGAGTGGCTGAGACTTTGGATAATTCTTCTTCCTGCCGGGCAATTAGAGAGTCATGTGTCCGTCCAAATGCCTAACAGCTACTCTCTCATTGGCTCTCCTTCTTCCCTTTCATCCTCTGCCAAATTGGCAACCTGTGAGAACCAGGAGGTTAAAGGGGCTGTCTCTCCAACTCGTGAGATTGATAGTAAAGCAGTTGGAAAGTCAAACTGGAGCACCAGGAGAGGGACTAGTCGTTGAGTTTTAGAAACTTTTCGTATTCACAGTGTGTCCATTCTCTAGGTTTCCCGTACATGTTATAACTCTAGTAATATTCCCTTCAACCTGGAGAGTTGTGACCCATGGAATGGGTGCCATGCATTATTGCTTTAAAGGGTCTGCATTTGCTCACCCAATCTCACCAATCCTCTCAGTCCCAAGTGTCCAGCCTTATGCCACATCCAGCTGTCAATGTACATAGGGTCATTCCAGGTTTCATCAGAGACCCTGAAGGAATTGTAAAGAATATCCCTGTTTTTTTGTTTTGTTTTTGAAATTCCTTTTTATAGTGGGTTTGAGCTGATTCTCGCTGCCATGTTTATGCCAGTCTAGACACACTTGATTCCCTTACAGAGACATATCAATACATAGGTTTTAAGATTCTTACTAGGCAGATATATTCCTCTGTGGGAAATATGGGGTTTTCAGTCCCTTTAACTGAGGAAGGTATAGGTAAGTCTTGTCTCTTCCATAGTTAGTTTTGGGAACGGTACATGTGCTTATATATATCTCTGATTTTATGCATCACCCCACCTCTCCTTCCCCCTTAAGCAGGCATAAGAGTGTTTTCTAAATGTGAGACTCTGTTCTCTTTCCTCACTCAGTTCATGTGTAGCCATGTTTACAGGATCTTCATAAGTGATATCTTATGATAAGCTTCTTTTTCTGTGTGACTTATTGCACTTAGAATCATCATACCTGAATCCACTCATTTTGCTGCTACTGGTCTTATGACATGGATTTCATGGCTGAGGGATATTCCATCGTACCAAAGTACCACAATATTTTGAACCATTTTTATATTTCCTGGGATATTTAAGGTGTACCCTAGCTGAGGTCGTTGTTAGCAGTGCAGCCCTAAATTTGGGGGTGGCTCTGTCTTATTGATTTTCAGTTTTCCCAAGGTATATTCCCTAGGCTGGAAGTACCCTTGGCTCTGTAGCTTTGTTGTTTACTTGTTTTAGGGAACACAATACACTCCTCCAGTGAGGCAGTTGTCAGTTTACATCCCACCCATAAGCATAACAAGGTTCCCTGTTCTCCAGGCCCTGTCTTGCCTTTCTGGTTTTTACATATTTTGTGTATGTCCCTTTTGTCCGGTGGGAAGTGATACTTCTTTGTAGTGCAGATTTGCATTGCCCGCTTGCTTGCTTGGCCAAGATGGGCGTATGCGTTTTCTCCTGCATATATTCAGGAGAAAATGCATACGCCCTTTTTGGCCAAGTGCATCATTGTCGAAGTTGTGCCCCTCTTCCTGTGCTTTACAGACGATTCCAACGTACCTTTTGAAATCTGTTTCCTGCTATTCTGTCTTGCTTTCAAGTCCGCCTCGATGCCTTCCCTCAACAGATTTTTGTACGATAGTTGTCCTTTATTACTCTGCCTGTTTGTGAATTGCTGTGCCCCAGAGCTCCATTATTTTACTCGTTTTTGTGAGCTGAACGCAAGTGCAATATTTTGGTTCAGGAACTATACTGGTATCCGGTGGGTGTCTGAGACTTTGGTTAATTCTTCTTCCTCCCGGGAAACAAGAGTGACATGTGCCCGTCCAAATGCCTAACAGCTACTCTCTCATTGGTTCTCACTCTTCCATTTCATCCTGTGCCAAATTGGCAACCTGTGTGAAACAGGGGGTTAAAGGGTCTGTCTCTCCAAGTTGGGAGATTGATAGTAAAGCAGTTGGAGAGTCAAACCCGAGCACCAGGAGAGGGACTATTTGTTGAGTTTTAGAGACCTTTCGTATTCACAGTGTGTCCATTCTCTAGATTTCCCATACATGTTATAGCTGTAGTAATATTCCCTTCACCCTGAAGAGTTGGGACCCATGGAATGGGTGCCATGCATTATTGCTTTAAAGGGTCTGCATGTGCTCACCCAATCTAAACAATCCTCTCAGTCCCATGTGTCCAGCCTTATGCCACATCCAGCTGTCGTTGTAGATAAGGTCATTCCAGGTTTCATCAGAAACCCTGAAGGAATTGAAAAGAATTTCCCTGTTTTTTGTTTTGTTTTTGAAATTCCATTTTATAGTGGGTTTGAGCTGATTCTCACTGCCATGTTTATGCCAGTCTAGACACACTTGATTCCATTACGGGGACATATCAATACATAGGTTTGAAGATTCTTTCTAGTAAGATATATACCTCTGATTGGAATATGGGGAGTTGAGTCCCTTTCACTGTGGAAGGTGTAGTTCTTGGCTATTCCGTATTTGGTTTTTGGAACAGTACCTGAACTAATGTCAAAATCTGCTTTAATGTATCACCCCACCTCTCCTTCCCCCTTAAGCAGGCATAAGTATGTTTTCTAAATGTCAAACTCTCTTCTCTTTCCTAACTCAGTTCATGTGTAGCCATGTTTACAGGATCTTCATAAGTGATATCTTATGATAAGTTTAATTTTCTGTGTGACTTATTTCACTTAGAATCATCGTATCTGAATCCACTCATTTTGCTGCTACTTGTCTTATGACATTGATTTCATGGCTGAGGGATATTCCATCGTACGTCAGTACCACAAATTTTGAACCATTTTTATCTTTCCTTGGACATTTAAGGTGTACCCAAGTTGATGTTCTTGTAAGCAGTGCAGCCCTAAATTTGGGGGTGGCTCTGTCTTATTGATTTTCAGTTTTCCCGAGGTATATTCCCTAGACTAGAAGTGCCCTTGGCTTTTTAGCTCTGTTGTTTACTTTTTTTAGGGAACACAATGCACTCCTCCAGAGAGGCATTTGGCAATTTACATCCCGCCCATCAGCATAACAAGGCTCCCTGTTCTCCAGGGCCTCTCTTGCCTTTCTGGTATTTACACATTTTGTGGATGTCCCTTTTGACTGGTAGGAAGTGATACTTCTTTGTAGTGCAGATTTGCATTGCCTGCTTGCTTGCTTGGCCAAAAAGGGTGTATGCGTTTTCTCCTGCATATATTCAGGAGAAAATGCCTAGGCCCTTTTTGGCCAAGTTCATCATTGTCGAAGTTGTGCCCCTCTTCCTGTGCTTTACAGACGATTCCAACATACCTCTTGAAATCTGTTTCCTGCTATTCCTCCTCACTTTCATGTGCGATTCGGTGCCTTCTCTCAACAGATTTCTGGACTATAGTTGACCTTTATTACTCTGCCAGTTTGTGAATTGCTCTCCCACTGAGGTCCATTTTCAACTCGTTTTTTTGTGAGCTGAATGCAAGTGCAATATTTTGGTTCATGACCTATATTGGTTCCCTGTGGGTGGTTGCAACTTTGGTTAATTCTTCTTCCTGCCGGGAAATTAGTGTGACATATGTCCGTCCAAATGCCTAACATCTACTCTCTCATTGGTTCTCCCTCTTCCCTTTCATCCTCTGCCAAATTGGCAACATCTGAGAACCAGGAGGGTAAAGGGGCTGTCTCTACAAGTTGGGAGATTGATAGTAAAGCAGTTGCAAAGTCAAACTGGAGCAACAGGATAGGGTCTATTCGTTGAGTTTTAGAAACTTTTCGTATTCACAGTGGGTCCATTCTCTAGGTTTCCCGTACATGTTATAGCTGTAGTAATATTCCCTTCAACCTGGAGAGTTGGGACCCATGGAATGGGTGCCATGCATTATTGCTTTAAAGGGTCTGCATTTGCTCAACCAATCTCACCAATCCTCTCAGTCCCAAGTGTCCAGCCTTATGCCACATCCAGCTGTCATTGTAGACAAGGTCATTCCACGTTGCATCAGAGATGCTGAAGGAATTGGAGAGAATGTCCCTGTTTTTTTGTTTTGTTTTTGAAATTCCGTTTTATAGTGGGTTTGTGCTGATTCTTGCTGCCATGTTTATGGCAGTCTAGACTCACTTGATTCCCTTATGGAGACATATCAACACATAGGTTTTAAGATTCTTACTAGTCAGATATATTCCTCTTCGGAAAATATGGGGTTTTGAGTCCCTTTCACTGAGGAAGGTATAGGTAGGTCTTGTCTATTCCATAGTTGGTTTTTGGAACGGTACCTGTGCTCATACCAAACTCTGGTATTATGCATCACCCACCTCTCCTTCCCTCTTAAGCAGGCATAAGAGTGTTTTCTAAATGTGAGACTCTGTTCTCTTTCCTAACTCTGTTCATGTGTAGCCTTGTTTACAGGATCTTCATAATTGATATCTTATGATACATTTCTTTTTCTGTGTGACATATTTCACTTAGAATCATCGTACCTGAATCCACTCATTTTGCTGCTACTGGTCTTATGACATTGATTTCATGGCTGAGGGATATTCCATCGTACCTAAGTACCACAATGTTTTGAACCATTTTTATATTTCCTGGGATATTTAAGGTGTACCCATGTTGAGGTTCGTGTAAGCAGTGCAGCCCTAAATTGTGGGGTGGCTCTGTCTTATTGATTTTCAGTTCTCCCAAGGTATATTCCCTAGACTGGAAGTGTCCTTGGCTCTGTAGCTCTGTTGTTTACTTTTTTTGGGGAACACAATGCACTCCTCCAGGCAGACAGTTGGCAGTTTACATCCCGCACATCAGCATAATAAGGCTCCCTGTTCTCCAGGGCCTGTCTTGAATTTCTGGTTTTTACCCTTTTTCTGGATGTCCCTTTGGACCGGTGGGAAGTGATACTTCTTTGTAGTGCAGACTTGCATTGCCCGCTTGCTTGCTTGGCCAAGAAGGGCGTATGCGTTTTCTCCTGAATATACTCAGGAGAAAACGCATACGCCCTTTTTGGCCAAGTGCATCATTGTCGAAGTTGTGCCCCTCTTCCTATGCTTTAAAGGCGATTCCAGCATACCTCTTGAAATCTGTTTCCTGCTATTCTGCCTCACTTACAAGTCCACCTTGTTGCCCTCCCTCAACAGATTTTTGGATGATAGTTGTCCTTTATTACTCTGCCAGTTTGTGAACTGCTCTGCCCTATAGCTCCATTTTTAACTCGTTTTTTGTGAGCTGAACGCAAGTCCAATATTTTAGTTCAGGAAATATACTGCTTCCTGGTAGGTGGCTGAGACTTTGGTTAATTCTTCTTCCTCCCGGGAAATAAGAGTGACATGTGCCCGTCCAAATGCCTAACAGCTACTCTCTCATTGGTTCTCCCTCTTCCCTTTCATCGTCTGCCAAATTGGCAACTTGTGCGATCCAGGAGTTTAAAGGTGCTGTCTCTCGAAGTTGGGAGATTTATACTAAAGCAGTTGGAAAGTCAAACTGGAGCACCAGGAGAGGGACTATTCTTTGAGTTTTAGAAACCTTTCATATTCACATTGTGTCCATTCTCTAGGTTTCCCATACATGTTATAGCTGTAGTAATATTACCTTCAACCTTGAGAGTTGGGACACATGGAATGGGTGCCATGCATTATTGCTTTAAAGGGTCTGCATTTGCTCACCTAATCTCACCAATCCTCTCAGTCCCATGTGTCCAGCCTTATGCCACATACAGCTGTCATTGTAGATAGGGTCATTCCAGCTTTCATCAGAGAACCTGAAGGAATTTTAAAGAATTTCCCTGTTATTTTTGGTTTGTTTTTGAAATTCCTTTTTATAGTGGGTTTGAGCTGATTTTCGCTGCCATGATTATGGCAGTCTAGACACACTTGATTGCCTTACGGAGACATATCTGTACATTGGTTTTAATTTCTTACTAGTCAGATACATTCCTCTGCGGGAAATATGGGATTTTGAGTCCCTTTCACTGAGGAAGGTGTAGGTCTTGTCTATTACATAGTTGGTTTTCGGAACGATACGTGTGCTTATATCAAACTCTGGTTTTATGCATCACCCCACCTCTCCTTCCCCCTTAAGCAGGCATAAGAGTGTTTTCTAAATGTGAGACTCTGTTCTCTTTCCTAACTCCGTTCATGTGTAGCCATGTTTACAGGATCTTCATAAGTGATATCTTATGATAAGTTTCTTTTTCTGTGTGACTTATTTCACTTAGAATCATGGTACCTGAATCCACTCATTTTGCTGCTACTGGTCCTATGACATTGATTTCATGGCTGAGGGATATTCCATCGTACGTAAGTACCACAATTTTTTGCAAAAATTTTATCCTTCCTCGGATATTTAAGGTGTACCCAAGTTGAGGTTCTTGTTAGCATTGCAGGCCTAAATTTTGGGGTGGCTCTGTCTTATTGATTTTCAGTTTTCCAAAGGTATATTCCCTAGACTGGAAGTGCCCTTGGCTCTGTAGCTCTGTTGTTTACTTGTTTTAGGGAACACAATGCACTCCTCCAGAGAGGCAGTGGGTAATTTCCATCCCGCCCATCGGCATAACAAGGCTCCCAGTTCTCCAGGGCCTGTCTTGCCTTTCTGGTTTTTATCCATTTTGTGGATGTCCCTTTTGACCGGTGGGATGTGATACTTCTTTGTAGTGCAGATTTGCATTGCCCGCTTGCTTGCTTGGCCAAAAGGGGCGTATGCCTTTTCTCCTGAATATATTCAGGAGAAAACGCATACGCCCCTTTTTGGTCAAGTGCATCATTGTCGATGATGTGCCCCTCTTCCTGTGCTTTAAAGGTGATTCCTACGTACCTCGTGAAATCTTTTTCCTGCTATTCTGCCTCGCATTCAAGCCCACCACGTGTCCTTCCCTCAACAGATTTTTGGACGATAGTTGTCTATTACTCTGCCAGTTTGTGAATTCCTGTGCCCCTGAGCTCCATTTTTTAACTTGTTTTTTGTGAGCTGAACGCAAGACCAAAATTTTGGTTCAGGACCTATACTGGTTCCCTGTGGCTGGCTGAGACTTTGGTTAATTCTTCTTCCTCCCGGGATATAAGACTGACATATGCCCGTCAAAATGCCTAACAGCTACTCTCTCATTGGTTCTCCCTATTCCCTTTCCTCCTCTGTCAAATTGGCAACGTGTGAGAACCAGGAGGTTAAAGGTGCTTTCTCTCCAAGTTGGGAGATTGATGGTAAAGCAGTTGGAAAGTCAAACCGGAGGACCAGGAGAGGGACTATTCGTTGAGTTTTAGAGACCTTTCGTATTCACCGTGTGTCCATTCCCAAGGTTGCCCGTACATGTTATATCTGTAGTAATATTCCCTTCAACCTGGAGACAAGGGACCCATGGAATGGGTGCCATGCATTATTGCTTTAGAGGGTATGCATTTGCTCACCCAATCTCACCAATCCTCTCAGTCCCATGTGTCCAGCCTTATGCCACATCCAGCTGTCATTTTAGATAGGGTCTTTCCAGGTTTCATCAGAAATCCTGAAGGAATTGTAAAGAATTTCCCATTATTTTTTGTTTTTCAAATTCCTTTTTATAGTGGGTTTGAGCTGATTCTCACTGCCATGTTTATGCCAGTCTAGACACACTTGATTCCCTTATGGAGACATATCAATACATAGGTTTTAAGATTCTTACTAGTCAGATATATTCCTCTGCGGGAAATATGGGGTTTTGAGTCCCTTTCACTGAGGAAGGTGTAGGTCTTGGCTATTCCATACTTGGTTTTTGGAACGGTACCTGTGCTTATATCAAACTCTGGTTTTATGCATCACCCCACCTCTCCTTCCCCCTTAAGCAGGCATAAGAGTGTTTTCTAAATGTGAGACTCTGTTCTCTTTCCTAACTCCGTTCATGTGTAGCCATGTTTACAGGATCTTCATAACAGATATCTTATGATAAGTTTCTTTTTCTGTGTGACTTATTTCACTTAGAATCATCGTACCTGAATCCACTCATTTTGCTGCTACTGGTCTTATGACATTGATTTCATGGCTGAGTGATATTCCATCATACGTAAGTACCACAATATTTTGAACAATTTTTATCTTTCTTGGTATACTTAAGTTGTACCCAAGTTGAGGTTCTTGTAAGAAGTGCAGCCGTAAATTTTGGGGTTGCTGTGTCTTATTGATTTTCAGTTTTCCCAAGATATATTCCCTAGACTGGAAGTGCCCTTGGCTCTATAGCTCTGTTGTTTACTTGTTTTAGGGAACACAGTGCACTCCTCCAGAGAGGCAGTTGGCAATTTACATCCCGCCCGTCAGCATAAAAAGCCTCCCTGTTCTCCAGGGCCTGTCTTGCCTTTCAGGTTTATACCCATTTTGTGGATGTCCCTTTTGACCGGTGGGAAGTGATACTTCTTTGTAGTGCAGATTTACATTGCCTGCTTGCTTGTTTGGATAAAAAGGGCGTATGCGTTTTCTGCTGAATATATTCAGGAGAAAACGCATACACCCTTTTTGGCAAAGTGCATCATTGTCGAAATTGTGCCGCTCTTCCTGTGCTTTAAAGGCGATTCCAACGAACCTCTTGAAATCTGTTTCCTGCTATTCTGCCTCGCTTTCAAGTCCGCCTCGATGCCTCCCCTCAACAGATTGTTGGACGATAGTTGCCCTTTATTACTCTGCCATTTTGTGAATTGCTGTGCCCCTGAGTTACATTATTTAACTCGTTTTTTTGTGAGCTGAACGCAAGTCCAATATTTTGGTTCAGGACCTCTACTGGTTTTCGGTAGGTGGCTGAAACTTTGGTTAATTCTTCTTCCTCCCGGGAAACAAGTGTGACATGTGCCCATCCAAATGCCTAACAGCTACTCTCTCATTGGTTCTCGTCTTGCCATTCATCCTTTGCCAAATTGGCAACCTGTGCGAAACAGGAGGTTAAAGGTGCTGTCTCTCTAGGTTGGGAGATTGATAGTAAAGCAGTTGGAAAGTCAAACCAGAGCACCAGGAAGGGGAGTATTCGTTGAGTTTTAGAGACCATTCGTATTCACAGTGTGTCCATTCTCTAGGTTTCCCATACATGTTATAGCTGTAGTAATATTCCCTTCAACGTGGAGAGTTGGGACCCATGGAATGGGTGCCATGCATTATTGCTTTAAAGGGTCTGCATTTGCTCTCCAAATCTCACCAATCCTCTCAGGCCCATGTTTCCAGCCTTATGCCACTTCCAGCTGTTGTTGTAGATAGGGTCATTCCACGTTTCATCAGAGACCCTGAAGGAATTGTAAAGAATTTCCCTTTTTTTTTTGTTTTTGAAATTCTTTTTATAGTGGGTTTTAGCTGATTCTCGCTGCAAAGTTTATGCCAGTCTAGACACACTTGATTCCCTTACGGAGACATATAAATACATAGGTTTTATGATTCTTACTACTCAGATACATTCCTCTGCCGGAAATATTGGATTTTGAGTCCCTTTCACTGAGCAAGGTGTAGGTCTTGTCTATTCCAGAGTTGGTTTTTGGAACGGTACCTGTGCTTATATCAAACTCTGGTTTTATGCATCACCCCACCTCTCCTTCCCCCTTAAGCAGGCATAACAGTGTTTTCTAAATGTGAGACTCTCTTCTCTTTCCTATCTCAGCTCATGTGTAGCCATGTTTATAGGACCTTCATAAGTGATATCTTATGATAAGTTTCTTTTTCTGTGTGACTTATTTTACTTAGAATCATCGTACCAGAATCCACTCATTTTGCTGCTACTGGTCTTATGACACTGATTTCATGGCTGAGGGATATTCCATCGTACGTATGTACCACAATTTTTGAACCATTTTTATATTTCCTGGGATATTTAAGGTGTACCCAAGTTGAGGTTGTTGTAAGCAGTGCAGCCCTAAATTGTGGGGTGGCTCTCTCTTCTTGATTTTCAGTTTTCCCAAGGTATATTCCATAGACTGGAAGCGCCCTTGGCTCTGTAGCTCTGTTGTTTACTTGTTTTAGGGAACACAATGCACTCCTCCAGAGAGGCAGTTGACAACTTACATCCCGCCCATCAGCATAACAAGGCTCCCTGTTCTCCAAGGCCAGTCTTGCCCTCTGGTTTTTACCCATTTGTGGATTTCCCTTTTGACCGGTGGGAAGTGATACTTCTTTGTAGTGCAGATTTGCATTGCCTGCTTGCTTGCTTGGCCAAAAAGGGCGTATGTGTTTTCCCCTGCATATAGTCAGGAGAAAATGCGTATGCCATATTTGTCCAAGTGCATCATTGTTGAAGTTGTGCCCCAATTCCTGTGCTTTACAGGTGATTCCAACGTACCTATTGAAATCTGTTTCCTGCTATTCTGCCTCGGTTTCAAGTCCGCTTCGTTGCAATCCCTCAACAGATTTCTGGACGATAGTTGGCCTTTATTACTCTGCCAGTTTGTGAATTGCAGTGCCCTTGAGCTCCATTTTTCAACTCTTTTTTTTGTGAGCTGAACGCATGTGCAAAATTTTGGTTCAGGACCTATACTCGTTCCCCGTGGTTGGTTGAAACTTTTGTTAATTCTTCTTCCTGCCGGGAAATTAGAGTCACACGTGCCCGTCCAAATGCCTAACAGCTACTCTCTCATTGGTTCTCCCTCTTCCCTTTCATCCTCTGCCAAATTGGCAACCTGTGAGAACCAGGAGGTTAAAGGGGCTGTCTCTCCAAGTTGGGAATATGATAGTAAAGCAGCTGGAAAGTCAAACTGGAGCACCAGGAGAGGGACTATTCACTGAGTTTTAGAAACCATTCGTATTCACATTGTGTCCATTCTCTAGGTTTCCCGTACATGTTATAGCTGTAGTAATGTTCCCTTCAACCTGGAGAGTTGGGACCCATGGAATGGGTGCCATGCATTATTGCTTTAAGGGGTCTGCATTTGCTCACCCAATCTCACCAATCCTCTCAGTCCCAAGTGTCCAGCCTTATGCCACATCCAGCTGTCATTGTAGACAGGGTCACTCCACGTTTCATCAGAGACCCTGAAGGAATTGTAAAGAATGTCCCTGTTTTTTTTCTGTTTTTGTAATTCATTTTTATAGTGGGTTTGAGCTGATTCTCGCTGCCATGTTTATGCCAGTCTAGACACACTTGATTCCTTACAGACACATATCAATACATAGGGTTTAAGATTCTTACTAGTCAGATATATTCCTCTGCGGAAAATATAGGGTTTTGAGTCCCTTTCACTGAGGAAGGTATACCTAGGTCTTGTCTATTCCATAGTTGGTTTTGGGAACGGTACCTGTGCTTATATCAAACTCTGGTTTTATGCATCACCCCACTTCTCCTTCCCCCTTAAGGAGGCATGAGAGTGTTTTCTAAATGTGAGACTCTGTTCTCTTTTCTAACTCAGTTCATGTGTAGCCATGTTTACAGGATCTTCTTAAGTGATATCCTATGATAAGCTTCTTTTTCTTTGTGACTTATTTCACTTAGAATCATCGTACCTGAATCCACTCATTTTGCTCCTACTGGTCTTACGAAATGGATTTCTTGGCTGAGGGATATTCCATCGTATGTAAGTACCACAAATTCTTGAACCATTTTTATATTTCCTGGGATATTTAAGGTGTACCCAAGTTGAGGTTCTTGTAAGCAGAGCAGCCCTAAATTTTGGGGTGGCTCTGTCTTATTGATTTTCAGTTTTCCCAAGATATATTCCCTAGACTGCAAGTGCCCTTGTCTCTGTAGCTCTGTTGTTTACTTGTATTAGGGAACACAATGCACTCCTCCAGAGAGGCAGTTGGCAATTTACATCATGCCCATCAGCATAACAAGGCTCCCTGTTCTCCAGGACCTGTCTTGCCTTTCTGGTTTTTACCCATTTTGTCGATGTCCCTTTTGACCGGTGGGAAGTGATACTTCTTTTTAGTGCAGATTTGCATTGCCCACTTGCTTGTTTCGCCAAAAAGGGCATATGCGTTTTCTGCTGAATATATTCAGGAGAAAACGCATACGCCCTTTTTGGCCAAGTGCATCATTGTCGAAGTTGTGCCCCTCTTTCTGTGCTTTAAAGGCGATTCCAACGTACCTCTTGAAATCTGTTTCCGGCTATTCTGCCTCGCTTTCAAGTCCGCCTCGTTGCCTTCCCTCAACAGATTTTTCGAAAATAGTTGTCCTTTATTACTCTGCCTGTTTGTGAATTGCTGTGCCCCAGAGCTCCATTATTTAACTCGTTTTTTGGAAGCTGAACGCAAGTCCAAAATTTTGGTTCAGGACCTATAATGGTACCGGGTGGGTGGCTGAGACTTTGGTTAATACTTCTTCCTCCCGGGAAACAAGAGTGACATGTGCCCGTCCAAATGCCTAAGAGCTACTCTCTCATTGGTTCTCCCTCTTCCGTTTCATCCTCTGCCAAATTGGCAACCTGTGTGAACTAGGAGGTTAAAGGGGCTGTCTCTCCAATTTGGGAGATTGATAGTAAAGCTGTTGGAAAGTCAAACCGGAGCACCAGGATAGGGACTATTTGTTGAGTTTTAGAGACCTTTCGTATTCACAGTGTGTCCATTCTCTAGGTTTCCCGTACATGTTATAGCTGTAGTAATATTCCCTTCACCCTGGACTGTTGGGACCATTGGAATGGGTGCCATGTATTATTGCTTTAAAGAGTCTGCATTTGCTCACCCAATCTCACCAATCCTCTCAGTCCCATGTGTCTAGGCTTATGCCATATCCAGCTGTCGTTGTAGATAGGGTCATTCTAGGTTTCATCAGAGACCCTGAAGGAATTGAAAAGACTTTCCCTGTTCTTTTGTTTTGTTTTTGAAATTCCATTTTATAGTGGGTTTGAGCTGATTCTCACTGCCATGTTTATGCCAGTCTAGACACACTTAATTCCATTACGGGGACATATCAATACATAGGTTTTAAGATTCTTACTGGTAATATATATCCCTCTGCATGGAATATGGGTAGTTGAGTCCCTTTCACTGAGGAAGGTGTAGGTCTTGTCTATTCCGTATTTGGTTTTTGGAAAGGTACCTGTACTAATATCAAACTCTGGTTTTATGCATCACCCCACCTCTCCTTCCCCCTTAAGCAGGCATAAGCGTGTTTTTTAAATGTGAGTCTCTCTTCTCTTTCCTAACTCAGTTCATGTGTAGCCAGGTTTACAGGATCCTCATAAGTGATATCTTATGATAAGTTTCTTTTTCTGTGTGACTTATTTCACTTAGAATTATCGTACCTGAATCCACTCATTTTGCTGCTACTGGCCTTATGACATTGATTTCATGGCTGAGGGATATTCCATCGTACGTAAGTACCACAGTTTCTTGAACCATTTTTGTCTTTCCTGGGATATTTAAGGTGTACGCAAGTTGAGGTTTTTGTAAGCAGTGCAGCCCTGAATTTTGGTGTCGATCTCTCTTATTTATTTTCAGTTTTCCAAAGGTATATTCCCTAGACTGGAAGTGCTCTTGGCTCTGTAGCTCTGTTGTTTACTTGTTTTAGGGAACACAATGCACTCCTCCAGAGAGGCAGTTGGCAGTTTACATCATGCCCATCAGCATAACAAGGCTCCCTCTTCTCCAGGGCCTGTCTTGCCTTTCTGGTTTTTACACTTTTTGCGGATGTCGCTTTTGACCGGTCGGAAGTGATACTTAGTTGTAGTGCTGATTTGCATTGCCCACTTGCTTGCTTGTCCAAAAAGGGCATATGTGTTTTCTCCTGAATATATTCACGTGAAAACCCATAAGCCCTTTATGGCCATTTCCATTATTTTCGAAGTTGTAATGCTTTTCCTGTGTTTAAAGGCGATTCCAATTAACCTCTTGAAATCTGCTTCATGCCATTCTTCCTCATTTTCTCTTCGGCCTCGTGGCTTTCCCTCAACAGATTTTTGGCAGCGAGTAGTCCTTTATAACTCTGCAGGTTAGTGAATTGCTGTGGCCCTGAGCTCCATTTTTCAACTCGCGTTTTTGTGAGCTGACCGCAAATCAACAGTTTTGCTTCTGGACTTACACTGGTTCTAGGGGGCAGGCTGAGACTTTGGTTAATTCCTCTTTGTGACGGGAAATTAGAGAGACATGTGGCCGTCCAAATGCCTACAGCTACTCTCTCATTGGTTCTCTCTCTTCCCTTATATACTCTGCACAATTTGCCAACTGTGCGAACCAGGAGGTTATAGGGGCTGACTTTCCAAGTTGGGAGATTGATAGTAAAGCAGTTGGAATGTCAAACTGGAGTACAAGTAGAGTTTTAGAAACCTTTCACCATCAGATGGTTTCCATTCTCTAGGTTCCCATACACGTTATAACTGTAGTGATATTCCCTTCTACCTGGAGAGTTGGGAACCATGGAATGGGTGGCAGGCATTATTGCTTTAAAGGGTCTGCATTTTTTCACCCAATCTCACCAATCCTCTCAGTCCCAAGTGACCAGCCTTATGCCACATCCAGCTGTCATTGTAGATAGGGTCATTCCAGGTTTCATCAGAACCCCTGAAGGTATTGTGTAAGAATTTTACTGTTTTTATGTTTTGTTTTGAAATTCATTTTTATAGTGTGTTTGAGCTGATTCTCACTGCCATGTTTATGTCATTCTAGACACACTTGGTTCCCTTACGGAGACATATCAATACATAGGTTTTAAAATTCTTACTAGTCAGATATATTTCTCTGCAGGGAATATGGATGTTGAGTTCCGTTCACTGAGGAAGGAGTAGGGCTTGTCTCTTCTGTTTTTGGATTATGGAACGGTACCTGTGCTAATATCAATCTTATGTTTTGTGCATCTCCCCACCTCTCATTACCCTTAAGCAAGCGTTAGATTGTTTTCTAAATCTGAGACTCTGTTCTCTTCCCTAAATCAGTTCATATGTAGCCATGTTTACATTCCCTTCATAAGTGATATCTTATGTCAGAATGCACCATGGCCGTTCTCATAATAATGCTCCATGTCCCCTGTCATCACAATGCACCATGTCCTGGTTATCACAATGCTCCATGTCCCTTGTCATCACAATTCTCCACGTCCTTGTGATCACAGTGCTACATGACACTTCTCATCAAAATATTACATGCTCTTGTCATCACAATTCTCCATCCACTTGTCATTGCAATGCTCCATGCACTTGTCATCACAATGCTCCATTCACATGTCATCACAAAGCTCCATGCCCTTGTCATCACAATGTTCCATGACCCCTGTCATCACAATGCTCCCTGACACCTGTCATCACAATGCTTCATGCCCCATGTCACTACAGTGCTCCATGATGCTCGACATCACAATTACCCAAGTTCTTTTCATCACAATGCTCATTGGCCAATATCATCACAATGCTCCATGACCACTGTCATCACAACTCTCCATGACACCTGACAACACAATGATTCGGGACACTTGTCATCACAATATTCCATTCCCTAGTCATCACAATGCTCCATGACACCTGTCATCACAATACTCCATGAACATTTTCAGCCCAATGTCCCATGACCCTTGTCATCACAAACCTCCATGCCCTTGTCATCACAATGCTCCATTACCTTTGTCATCAGAATCCTCCATGACACTTGGCATCACAATGCTCCATGCCATTGTCATCACAATGCTCCATGCCCTTGTTATCACAATGCTACATGACCCCTGTCATCACAATTCTCCGTGACTCCAGTCATCACAATGCTTCATGAACTTTGTCATCACAATTGTCCATGTCCTCGTCATCAACAGTCTCTATGACCTTTTTAACGACAATGCTCCATGAAGTTTTCATCACAATGCTCTTTGACCCTTGACATCACAATGCTCTATGCCTTTCTCAGCACAATGCTCCATGACCCTTGTCATCACAATGCTCCATGCGCTTGTTAGCACAATGCTTCATGACACATGTCATCTCAATGCACCATGCGCTTGTCATCACAGTGCTCCACAAACTTCTCATCACCATGCTGCATAAAACTTCTCATCACAATGCTCCATGCACTTCTCATCAAAATGCTCTCTCACCACTGATATCCCAGTGCTACATAACTATTGGTCACAATACCCCCTCACCCCTGTCATCACAATGTCCATGACTCCTGTCATCACAATAATACATGCACTTATAATCACAATGTTCGATGACCCCTCCCATCACAATGTTCCATAACACCTGTCATCAAAATGTTCCATGACACTTTTCATTAAATTGCTCCATGACCCTGTCATCAGAATGCTCCTTGCCCTTCTCATCACAATGCACATCGCCCTTGCCATGAAAATGCTCCATGACATTTGTCATCACAAATATCCATGACCCTTGGCATCACAATGCTCCATGTCATTGTTATCTCAATGCTCCATGAACGCTCTCATCACATTGCTCCATGCCCTTGTCTTCACAAAGCTCCATGATACATATCTTCAGAATGCTCCATGGCCTTCTCATCACAATGCTCCATGCCCTTGCCATCACAATGCTCCATTTCGCCTGTGAGAACAATGCTCCATGACCCCTGCCATAACAATGTTCCATGGCCTAGTCATCACAAGGTTCCATAACACATGTCATCACAATGATAAAGACCCCTGTAATAACAATGCTCCATGCACTTGTCATCACAAAGCTCCATGACGCATGCAATCAGAATGTTCCATGGCCTTCTCCTCACAGTTCTCCATGCCCTTGTCATCAAAATGCTCCATGATTTGTCATCACAAAGCTCCATGATATTTGGCATCACAATGCTCCATGCACTTCTCATCAAAATGCTCTCTCACCACTGATATCACAATGCTACATCACTATTTGTCACAATACTCCCTCACCCCTGTCATCACAATGTTCCAAGACTCCTGTCATCACAATGCTACATGCACTTATCATCACAATGTTCGATGACCCCTGACATCACAATGTTCCATAACACGTGTCATCAAAATATTCCAAGACACTTTTCATCAAATTGCTCCATGACCCTGTCATCAGAATGCACCCTGCCTTTCTCATCACAATGCACAACGCCCTTACCATCAAAATGCTCCATGTCCTTTGTCATCACAAAGATCCATGACCCTTGGCATCACAATGCTCAATGTCATTGTCATCACAATTCTCCATGAACAATCTCATCACATTGCTCCTTGCCCTTGTCTTCACAAAGCTCCATGACACATGTCATCAGAATGCTCCATGGCCTTCTCATCACAATGCTCCATGTCCTTGCCATCACAATGCTCCATTACCCCTGTCATAACAATGCTCCATGACCCCTGCTATCACGGTGTTCCATGGCCTTGTCATCACAAATCTCCATGTCTCTTCTCATCACAATGCACCAAGAACCTTGTAATCACAATGATCTATGCCCCTTTTCATCTCAAAGATCCATGAACCCAGTCATCACAATGCACCATGCCCATCATCATAATGCTTCATGCTATTGTCATCACAATGAAATCAAAATGCTCCATGACCTCTGTCATATCAATGCTCCAAACCCTTGTGATCACAATATTCCATATCACTTGTCATCAAAATGCCCCATGACGCTCGTCATCACAATTATCCATCGTCTGCTCATCACAATGCTCCATGACCTTTGTCATCACAATGCTCAATATACTTGTCATCAAAATGCTCCCTGACACTTTTTGTCTGTATGCTCCTTGACCCCTGTCATGACAAGGCTCCATGCCTTTTTCATCACAATGATCCATGTCCTTTTCATCACAATGCTCCAATACCAACGTAATCTCAATGCTCCATGCCCTTGTCATCACAAAGCTGAATGACACATGCCATCAGAATTCTCCTTGGTCTGCTCCTCAAAATGCTCCTTGCCCTTGTCATCACAATGTTCCAAGACCCCTGTAATCACTATGCTCCATGCCCGTGTCATCAAAACCTCCATGATGCATGTCATCAGAATGCTCCATGGCCTTCTCATCACAATGCTCCATGCCCTAGTGATCACAATGCTCCAAGACCCCTGTAATCACAATGCTCCATGCCAGTTTTCATCAGAATGCTCCATGAGACTTGTCATCACAAGTCTCCATGGCCATCTTCTCACAAAGTTCCAGGACATTGTCATCACCATGCTCTATTCCCTTGTCATCACAATGCTCCATAACCCCTGTCATCACAATAATCCATGAACATTTTCAGCCCAGTGATCCACGACCTTCTCATCACAATGCTACATGACCAATATCATCACAATACTCCATGACCACTGTCAACACAACACTCCTTGACACCTGAAAACACAATGATCCGGGACTCTTGTCATAACAGTGCTCCATTCCCTAGTCATCACAATGCTCCATGACCCCTGTCATCACAACACTCCATGAACATTTTTAGCCCAGTGCTCCAGGACCCTTGTCATCACAATGATCCATAACATTGTCACCCCAGTCCTCCATTACCACTGTATTCACAATGCTCCATGACGCTTGTCATCATAGTGCTCCATGACACATGTCATCACAATGCTCCATGCCTTTGTCAGCAAAATGCTACATGAGATTGTCATTACAATATTCTATGCACTTGTCCTCACAATACTCCATTTCCATTGTCATCACAATCCTCCATGAACCTTGGGATCACATTGTTTCTTGCCCTTGTCATCACAATTCTCCCTGCTCCTTGAAATCAAAATGATCCATTACCTCTGTCATCACAATGCTCCAAACACTTGTGATCACAGTGTTCCATAACACTTGTCATCACAATGCTCCATGATGCCTGTCATCAAAATACTCCATGCCCTTTTAATCACAATGCTCCATGACCTTTGTCATCACAATTCTCAATACACTTGTCATCACAATGCTCCATGTGCTTGTCAGCACAATGCTCCATGACACGTCATCACAATGCACCATGCGCTTGTCATCACAATGCTCCTTAAAATATGTCATCACAATGCTCCATGCACTTCTCATCAAAATGCTCTCTCACCACTGATATCACAATGCTACATCACTATTTATCACAATACTTCATCACTCCTGTCATCACAATGCTACATGCACTTTTCATCACAATGCTCCATGACCTTCGTCATCAAAATTCTCAATAAACTTGTCATCACAAGGCTCCCTGACACTTGTCTTCAGAATGCTCCTTGAACACTGTCACGAAAAGGCTCCATGGCTTTTCCATCACAATGACCCATGCCGTTTTCATCACAATGCTCCATGCCATTGTCATCAAAATACTCCACAAGCTTGTCATTAGAATGTTCCATGACACTTGCCATCAAAATAATCCATGCACTTTTCATCGCAATGCTCCAATCCATTGTCATCACAATGCTCCATTTCCTTTGTCATCAGAATCCTCCATGACACTTGACATCACAATGCTCCATGCCATCGTCATCACAATGGGCCATTACATATGTCATCACAATGCTCCCTGACACCTGTCTTCACAATACTGCATGACCTGGTCATCACAATGCTCCATGCCCTTGTCATCACAATGTGCCATTCCAACTGTCATCGCAATAATCCATGAAACTTATTAGACAAATGTTCCATGCCCTTGTCATCACAATGTTCCATGCCCTTGTTATCACAATGCTCCATGACCCCTGTCATCACAATGCTCCGTGACCCCAGTCATCACAGTCCGTCATGACCTTTGTCATCACAATGGTCCATGCCTTCGTCATCAAAACTCTCTGTGACCTTTTTAACCACAATGCTCCAAGAACTTTTCATCACAATGCTCTTTGACCCTTGTCATCACAATGATCTATGCCTTTCTCAGCACAATGCTCCATGAACCTTGTCATCAAAATGCTCCATGCGCTTCTCAGCACAATGCTCCATGACACATGTCATCAGTATGCACCATGCGCTTGTCATCACAGTGCTCCACAATCTTGTCATCACAATGCTCCTTAAAATTTGTCATCACAATGCTCCATGCACTTCTCATCAAAATGCTCTCTCACCACTGATATCACAATGCTACATCACTATTTGTCACAATACTCCCTCACCCCTGTCATCACAATGTTCCATGACTCCTGTCATCACAATGCTACATGCACTTATCATCACAATGTTAGATGACCCATGACATCACAAAGTTCTATAACACCTGTCATCAAAATGTTCCATGACACTTTTCATCAAATAGCTCCAAGACCCTGTCATCATAATGCTCCCTGTCCTTCGCATCACTATGCACAACGCCCTTGCCACCAAAATGTTCCATGACCTTTGTCATCACAAAGATCCATGACACTTGGCATCACAATGTTCCATGTCATTGTCATCACAATGCTCCATGAACCCTCTCATCACATTGCTCCATGACGTTGTCTTCACATAGCTCCATGACACATGTCATTAGAATGCTTCATGACCTTCTCATCACAATGTTCCATGCCCTTGACATCACAGTGATCTATTAACCCTGTCATAACAATGCTCCATGACCCCTGCTATCACGATGTTCCATGGCCTTGTCATCACAAGGCTCCATGACCCTACTCATCACAATGCTCCAAGAACACTGTAATCACAAGGCTCTATGTCACTTTTCATCTCAGTGATCCATGAACACTGTCATCACAATGCACCATGCCCATCATCATAATGCTTCCTGCTATTGTCATAACAATGAAATCAAAATGCTCCAAGACCTCTGTCATAACAATGCTCCAAACCCTTGTGATCACAATATTCCATAACACGTCATCACAATGCCCCATGACGCTCGTCATCACAATTATCCATTGTCTTCTCATCACAATGCTCCATGACCTTCGTCATCACAATGCTCAATACAGTTGTCATCAAAATGCTCCCAGACACTTGTTGTCTGTATGCTCATTTTACCCTGTCATGACAAGGCTCCATGCCTTTTTCATCACAATAATCCATGCCCTTTTCAACACAATGCTCCCAGACCCATGTAATCACGATGCTCCATGCCCTTGTCATCACAAAGCTCAATGATGCATGCCATAAGAATGCTCCTTGGTTTTCTCCTCACAATGCTCCATGCCCTTGTCATCACAAAGTTCCAAGACCCCTGTAATCACAATGCTCCATGCCCTTTTTCATCAGTATGCTCCATGAGACTTGTCATCACATGGCTCCATGGTTTTGTCATCATAATGCTCCAAGCCCTAGTCATCACAATGCTCCATTATATTTGTCATCACAATTCTCCATTACATTTGGCATCACAATGCTCCCTGCCATTGTCATCGCAATGGACTATGACATATGTCATCACAATGCTCCCTGACACCTGTCTTCAAAATACTCCATGACCTTCTCATCACAATGCCCCATGCCCTTGTCATCACCATGTACCATGTCCACTGTCATCAAAATAATCTATGAAAATTGTCAGACCAATGCTCAATTCCCCTGTCATCACAATGCTCCATGCCCTTGTTATCACAATGCTCCATGACCCCTGTCATCACAATGTTCCGTGACTGCAGTCATCACAATGCTTCATAACGTTTGTCATCACAACAGTCCATGCCCAGGTCATCACAAGGCTCTGTGTCCTTTGTACACACAATGTTCCATGAACTTTTCATCACAATGCTCTGTGACCCTTGTCATCCCAATGCTCCATGCCTTTGTCAGAACAATGCTCCATGACCCTTGTCATCACAATGTGCCACGCGCTTTTCATCACAATGATCCACAACCTTGTCATCGCTATGCTCCATAAACTTTGTAATCACAATGCTCCAGGCCTTTCTCATCCAAATGCTCTCTCACCTGAGATATCTCCATGTTCCATCACTAGTTATCACAATCCTCCCTCATCCCTGTAATCACAGTGTTCCATGACCCCTGTCATCACAATGCTACATCCCCTTATCAACACAAAGTTCCAAGACCCCTGACATCACAATGTTCCATAACCCCTGCCATCAGAATTCTCCATGACCCTTTTCATCCCAAAGCTCCATGACCCATGGCATCACAATGTTCTATAACCACTGTCATCAAAATATTCCATTACACTTTTCATCAAATTGCTCCATGACCCTATCATCAAAATGCTCCCTGCCCTTCTCATCACAATGCACCACACACTTGTCATCAAAATGCTCCCTGACAATTGTCATCACAATGCTCCATGAGCCTTGGCATCACAATGCTCCATGTCATTGCCATCACAATGCTCCATGAACCCTCTCATCACATTGCCCCATGCCCTTGTCATCACAAAGCTCCATGACATTTGTCATCACAATGCTCGATGCCCTTCTCATCACAATGCTCCATGCCCTTGTCATTACAATCATCCATGACCCAAGTATCACAGTGTACCGTGCCCTTGTCATCACAATGCTCCATGCCCACACTCATCACAATAATCCATGAAATATTTCAGACTAATGGTCAATGCCATTCTCATCACAATGTTCCATTACCTCTGTCATAACAATGCTCCATGACCCCTGCCATCACAGTGTTCCACGGCCTTGTCATCACAAGGCTCCAAGACCCCTGTAATCACAATGCTCCATGCCCTTGTCATCACAAAGCTCCATGACGCATGCCATCAGAATGTTCCATGGCCTTCTCCTCACAATGCTCCATGCCCTTGTCATCACAAGGCTCCAAGACCCCTGTAATCACAATGCTCCATGCCCCTATTCATCAGAATGCTACATGAGACTTTTCATCAAAAGTCTCCATCGTCATCTCATCACAATGCTCCAGGACCTTGTCATCACCATGCTCCATTCCCTAGTCATCACAATGCTCCATGACCCCTGTCATCACAATATTCTATGAATATTTTCAACCCAATGCTCCATGACCTTCTCATCACAATGCTCCATGACCAGTATCATCACAATGCTCCATGACCACTGTCATCACAATGCGCCATTCCAACTGTCATCACAATAATCCATGAAACATATTAGACCAATGTTCCATGCACTTGTCATCACAATGCTCCATGCCCTTGCTATCACAATGTTCCAAGACCCCTGTAATCAGAATGCTCCATGCACCTTTTCATCAGTATGCTCCATGAGACTTGTCATCACAAGGCTCCATGGTTTTCTCATCACAGTGCTCCAGGACATTGTCATCACAATGCTTCACGACATTGTCATGAAAATTCTCAATGGCCCTTGTCATCATAATGATCCAAGCCCTAGTCATCACAATGCTCCATTATATTTGTCATCACAATCCTCCATTACATTTGGAATCACAATGCACCATGCCATTGTCATCGAAATTGACCATGACATATTTCATCAAAATGCTCCCTCAAACCTGTCTTCACAATTCTCCATGACTTTCTCATCACAATGCTCCATGACTTTGTCATCACAATGCTCCATGACCCCTGTCAACACAATGCTCCGTGACTCCAGTCATCACAATGCTTCATAATATTTCTCATCACAACGGTCCATGCCCGCATCATAACAAGGCTGTGTGTCCTTTGTAACAACAATGCTCCATGAACTTTTCATCACAATGCTCCGTGACACTTGTCATCACAATGCTCCATGCCTTTGTCAGAACAATGCTCCATGACCCTTGTCATGAAAATGTGCCAAGGGCTTTCCATCACAATGATCCACCACCTTGTCATCGCTATGCTCCATAAACCTTGTAATCACAATGCTCCATGCTCTTCTCATCCAAATGCTCTCTCACCTGAGATATCACTATGTTCTCTCACTAGTCATCACAATCCTCCCTCACCATGTAATCAAAATATTCCATGACCCCTGTCATCACCATGTTCCATTCCCTTGTCATCACAATGCTCCATGACCACTGTCATCACAATACTCCATGAACATTTTCAGCCAAATACTCCATGACCTTCTCATCACAATGCTCCATGACAAATATCATCACAATGCTCCATGACCACTGTCATCACAACACTCCATGACACCTGACAACAGAATGATCCGGGACTCTTGTCATTACAATGCTCCATTCCCTAGTCATCACAATGCTCCATGAACCCTGTCATCACAATACTCCATGAATATTTTCAGCCCAATGCTCCATGACCCTTAGCATCACAATGATCCATGCCCTTGTCATCCCAATGCTCCATGACCACTTTATTCACAATGCTCCGTGACGCTTGTCATCAGAGTGCTCCATGACACCTGGATCACAATGCTCCATGCTTTGTAAGCAGAATGCTACATGACGTTGTCATTACAATGCTCTATGCGCTTCTCATCACAATACTCCATTACCATTGTCATCCCAATCCTCCATGAACCTTGGGATCACATTGCTTCATGCTTTTGTCATCACAATGTTCCATGCTCCTAGAAATCAAAATGATGCATGACCACTCTCATCACAATGCTCCAAACCCTTGTGATCACAATGTTCCATAGCACTTGTCATCACAACGCTCCATGATGCCTGTCATCACAATAATGCATGCCCTTTTCATCACAATGTTCCATGACCTTTGTCATCACAATTCTCAATACATTGTCATCACAATGCTCCATGACATTTGTCGTCAGAATGCTCCTTGAACCCTGTCACGAAAAGGCTCCATGCCTTTTTCATCACAATGCCCCATGCCATTTTCATCACAATGCTCCATGCCATTGTCATCAAAATACTCCACAAGCTTGTCACCAGAATGCTCCATGACCCTGGTCATCACAATTCTCCATGCACTTGTCAGCACAATGCTCCCTGACCCTTGTCATCACAATGCTCCAAGCCATTGTCATCACAATGCTCCATTACCTTTGTCATCAGAATCCTCCATGACACTTGGCATCACAATGCACCATGCCATTGTCATCACAATGGACCATTATATATGTCATCACAATGCTCCCTGACACCTCTCTTCACAATACTGCAGCACCTGGTCATAAGAATGCTCCATGCCCTTGTCATCACAATGCGCCATTCCAACTGTCATCACAATAATCCTTGAAACTTATTAGACCAATGTTCCATACCATTGTCATCACAATGCTCCATGCCCTTGCTATCACAATGTTCCAAGACCCCTGTAATCAGAATGCTCCATGCACCTTTTCATCAGTATGCTCCATGAGATTTGTCATCACAAGGCTCCATGGTTTTCTCATCACAATGCTCCAGGACATTGTCATCACAATGCTTCACTACATTGTCATGAAAATTCTCAATGGTCCTTGTCATCACAATGCTCCAAGACCCCTGTAATCACAATGCTCCTTGCCCTTGTCATCACAAAGCTCCATAATGCATGTCATCAGAATGTTCCATGGCCTTCTCCTCACAATGCTCCATGCCATTTTCATCACAAAGCTCCAAGACTCCTGTCATCACAATGCTCCATGCCCCTTTTCATCAGAATGCTCCATGAGACTTGTCATCACCAGTCTCCATGGTCATCTCATCACAATGCTCCAGGACCTTGTCATCACCATGCTCCATTCCCTTGTCCTCACAATGCTCCATGACCACTATCATCACAATAATCCATGAATATTTTCAGCCCGATGCTCCATGACCTTCTCATTACAATGCTCCAAGACCCCTGAAATCACAATGCTCCATGCCCCTTTTCATCTCAATGATTCATGAACCCTGTCATCTCAAAGCACCATGCCCATCATCATAATGCTTCATGCTATTGTCATCAAAATGAAATCAAAATGCTCCATGACCTCTGTCATAACAATGCTCCAAACGCTTGTGATCACAATATTCCCAAGCACTTGTCATCACAATGCTCCATGACGCTCGTCTTCACAGTTATCCATGGTCTTCTCATCACAATGCTCCATGACCTTTGTCATCACAATGCTCAATACACTTGTCATCAAAATGCTCCCTGACACTTGTTGTCTGTATGCTCCTTGAACCCTGTCATGGCAAGGCTCCATGACATTTTCATCACAATTAACTATGCCCTTTTCATCACAAAGCTCCAAGACCCATTTAATCACAATGCTCCATGCCCTTGTCATCACAAAGCTCAATGACGCATGTCTTCAGAATGCTCTTGGCCTTCTCCTCACAATGCTCCATGCCCATGTCATCACAATGTTCCAAGACGCCTGTAATCACAATGATCCTTGTCAATTTTGATCAGTATGCTCCATGAGATTTGTCATCACAAGGCTCCATGGTTTTCTCATCACAATGCTCTAGGACATTGTCATCACAATGCTTCACGACTTGTCCTGAAAATTCTCAATGGCCCTTGTCATCATAATGCTCCAAGCCTAGTCATCACAGTGCTCCATTATATTTGTTATCACAATCCTCCGTTACATTTGGCATCACAAGGCTCCCTGCTATTGTCATCGCATTGGACCATGACATATGTCATCACAATGCTCACTGACACCTGTCTTCACAATACTCCATGACCTTCTCATCACAATGATCCATGCCCTTGTCATCACAATGCACCATGTCCACTGTCGTCACAATAATCTATGAAAGTTGTCAGACGAATGCTCCATGCCCTTGTCATCACAATCCTCCATGCCCTTGTCATCACAATGCTCCATGACCCCTGTCATCACAATGCTCCGTGACTCCAGTCATCACAATGATTCATAACGTTTTTCATCACAATGCTCCATGCCCGCGTCATCACAAGGCTCTGTGTCATTTGTAACCACAATGCTCCATGAACATTTCATCACAGTGCTCCGTGACCCTTGTCATCACAATGCTCCATGCCTTTGTCAGAAAAATGCTCCATGACGCTTTTCATCACAATGTGCCACGCACTTTTCATCACAACGGTCCACAAGTTTCTCATTGCAATGCTCCATAAAACTTGTAATCACAATGCTCCATGCCCTTCTCATCACAATGCTCCATTACCCCTGTCATAACAGTGCTCCATGACCCCATCCATCACGATGTTCCATGGCCTTGTCATCACAAGGCTCCAAGACACTTGTCATCACAATGCTCCAAGAACCCTGTAATCACAATGCTCCATGCCCTTGTCATCACAAAGCACCATGACCCATGTATTCAGAATGTTCCATGGCCTTCTCATTAAATGCTCCATGCCCTTGTCATCACAGTGCTCCAAGACCCCTGTAATCACAATGCTCCATGCCCATTTTCATCTCCATGCTCCATGAACCCTGTCATCACAATGTATCATGCCCATCACCATAATGCTTCCGGCTATTGTCAGCACAATGAATTCAAAATTCTCCTTGACCTCTGTCATCACAATGCTCCATGACCCCTGTCATCACAATACTCCATGAACATTTTCAGCCCACTACTCCATGACCCTTGTCATCACAATGATCCATGCACTTGTCATCCCAGTGCTCCATGACACCTGTATTCACAATGCTCCGTGACGCTTGTCATCACAGTGCTCCATGACACCTCTCATCACAATGCTCCATGCTTTTGTCAGCAAAATGCTACATGACCTTGTCATTACAATGCTCTATGTGCTTGTCATCAAAATACTCCATTTCCATTGTCATCACAATCCTCCATGATCCTTGGGATCACATTGCTTCATGCCCTTGTCATCACAATGCTCAATGCTCCTTGAAATCAAAATGATCCATGACCTCTGTCTTCACAGTGCTACAAACACTTGTGATCCCAATGTTCCATAACACTTGTCATCACAATGCTCCATGATGACTGTCATCACAAAATTCCATGCCCTTTTCATCACAATGCTCCATGACATTTTTCAACACAATGCTCAGTACACTTGTCATCATAATTCTCCCTGACACTTGTCATCAGAATGCTCCTTGAACCCTGTCACGAATAGGCTCCATGCCATTTTCACCACAGTGCCCCATGCCGTTTTCATCACAATGCTCCGTGACCATTGTCATCAAAATGCTCCATGCCTTTGTCTGAAAAATGTTCCATGACCCTTGTCATCACAATGTGCCATTCGCTTTTCATCACAACGGTCCAGAAACTTGTCATTGCAATGCTCCATAAACCATGTAATCACAATGCTCCATACACTTCTCATCAAAATGCTCTCTCACCAGAGATATCACAGTGTTTCATCACTAGTCGTCACAATACTCCCTCACCCCTGTAATCACAATGTCCCATGACCCCTGTCATCACAATGCTACATCCCCTTATCATCACAATGTTCCATGACCCCTGACATCACAATGTTCTATAACCGCTGTCATCAAAATGTTCCAATACACTTTTCATCAAATTGCTGCATGACCCTTGCATCAAAATACTCCCTGCCCTTCTCATCACAATGCACCATGCACTTGTCATCAAATTGCTCCATGACCTTTGTCATCACAAAGCTCCATGACCCCTGGCATCACAATGCTCCATGTCATTGTCATCACAATTCTCCATGAACCCTCTCATCACATTGCTCCATGCCCTTGTCATCACAAAGCTCCATGACAATTGTAATCACAATGCTCGATGCCCTTCTCATCACAATGCCCCATGCCCTTGTCATTTGAATCCTCCATGACCCATGTATCACAGTGTTCCTTGCCCTTATCATCACAATGCTCTATGCCCACTCTCATCACAATAATCCATGAAACATTTCAGACCAATGCTCCATGCCCTTCTCATCACAGTGCTCCTTTACCTCTGTCATAACTATGCTCCATGACACCTGCCATCACAATGTTCCACAGCCTTGTCATCACAAGGCTCCATGACACTTGTCATCACAATGCTCCACGAACCATCTAATCAAAATGCTCCATGCCCTTGTCATCAAAAAGCTACATGACGCATGTCATCAGAATGTTCCATGGCCCTGTCATCAAAATGCTCCATGACCTAGTCATCACAATGCTCCAAGGCCCTTGTAATCAAAATGCTCCATGCGTCTTTTTATCTCAATGCTCCATGAACACTGTCATCACAATAGACCATGCCCATCATCATAATGCTTCAGGCTATTGTCATCACAATGAAATCAAAATGCTCCATGACCTCTGTCATCACAATGCTCCAAACCCTGGTGATCACAATGTTCCATAACACTTATCATCACAACACACCTTGACGCTCATCATCACAATTATCCATGGTCTCCTCATCACAAAGCCCCATGCCATTATCATCACAATGCTCCAAGCCATTGTCGTCACAATACTCCACAAGATTGTCATCAGAATGCTCCATGACACTTGTCATCACAATGCTCCATGGCCACTGTCATCACAATGCTCCATACCCCTTGTCATTACTGTGCTCCATGACGCTCGCCATCACAATTATCCATGGTCTTCTCATCACAATGCTCCACGCCATTGTCATCAAAATGATCCATGACCCTTGTCATCACAATGCTCCATGGCCACTCTCATCACAATGCTCCATTCCCCTTGTCTTTACAGTGCTCCATGACGCTCGTCATCACAATTAACTATGGTCTTCTCATCACAAAGCTCCACGGTCTTGCCATCACAATGCTCCTTGCCCTGGTCATCACAATGCTCCATGTCCCCTGTCATCACAATTCTCCTCGTTCTTGGCATCACTATGCTCCATGACACTTCTCATCACCATGTTACATGATTTGTAATCACAATTCTCTATGCACTTGTCATCGCAATGCTCCATGACCCCTGTCATAGGAAGCTCCATGTGCTTGTCATCACAATGCTTCATGAACTTGCCATCAAAATTCTCAATGTCCCTTGACATCACAATGCTCCATGTCCCTTGTCATCACAATGCTCCAAGCCCTTGTCATCAAAATGCTCCATTTCATATGTCATCACAATCCTCCATGACACTTGGCATCACAATGTTCCATTCCATTGTCATCGCAATGGACCATGACATATGTCATCACATTGCTCCCTGAGACCTGTCTTCAAAATACTCCATGACCTTCTCATCACAATGATCCATGCCTTTGTCATCACATTGCACAATGCCGACTCTCATCACAATAATCCATGAAACATGTCAGGCCAATGCTCCATGCCCCTGTCATCACAATGCTCATTGCCTTTTCATCACAAAGCTCTATGACCCCTGTCATCACAATGCTCCGTGACTCCAGTCATCACAATGCTTCATGACCTTTGTCATCACAATGGTCCATGCCCTCGTCATCACAAGGCTCTGTGACCTTTGTCACGAAAATGCTCCATGAAATTTTCATCACAATGCTCGGTGACACTTGTCATCACATTGCTCCATGCCTTTGTCGGCACAGTGCTCCATGACCCATGTCATCACAATGTGCCATGTGCTTGTCATCACAATGCTCCACAATCTTTTCATCACAATGCTCCATAAAACTTGTCATCACAATGCTCCATGCACTTCTTATCAAAATGCTCTCTCACGAATGATATCAAAATGTTCCCTCACTAGTCATTACAATACACCCACTCCCCTGTCATCACAATGGTCCACAACACCGTCATGAAAATGTTCCATGACTCCTGACATCACAATGTTCCATAACCCCTCTCATCAAAATGTTCCATGACACTTTTCATCAAATTGCTCCATGACCCTGTCTTCACAATGCTCCCTGTCCTTCACAAGAGAATTCACCACACACTTGTCATCAAAAGGCTCCATGACCTTTGTCATCACAAAACTCCATGACCCTTGGCATCACAATGCTCCATGCCATTGTCATCACAATGCTCCAAAAACCTCTCATCACATTGTTCCAAGCCCTTGTCATCACAGGATCCATGATGCTTTTCATCACAATGCTCGATGCCATTCTTCTCACAATGCTCCATGCGCTTGTCATTACAATCCTCCATGAACCATGTATCACAGTGTTCCGTGCCCTTGTTATCACAGTGCTCCTTGCCCCCTCTCATCACAATAATCCATGAAACATTTCAGACCAATGTTCCATGCCCTTTTCATCAGAATGATCCAAGACTCCTGTAATCATATTGCTCCATGCCCCTTTTCATCTCAATGCTCCATGAACGCTGTCATCACAATGCACCAAATGTGCATCATCAAAATGCTTCATGCTATTGTCATCACAATGAAATCAAAATGCTCTATGACCTCTGTCATCACAATGCTCCATATCCTTGTGATCACAATATTCCATAACACTTATCATCACAACTCCCCATAACGCTCATCATCACAAGTATCCATGGTCTTCTAATCACAATGCTCCATGACATTTGTCATCACAATGCTCAATACCCTTGTCATCCAATGGTCCCTGACACTGGTCATCAGTATGCTCCTTGAACCCTGTCATGACAAGGCTCCATGCCTTTTTCATCACAATGTTACATGCCCTTTCCCTCACAGGGCTCCAAGGCCCCTGTAATCACAATGCTCCATGCCCTTGTCATCACAAAGCTCCATGATGCATGTCATCAGAATGCTCCATGACATTCTCATCCCAATGTTCAATGCACTTGTCATCACAATGCTCCAAGACCCCTGTAATCACAATGCTCCATGACCCATTTCATCAGAATGCTCCATGAGACTTGTCACCACATGGCTCCATGGTCTTCTCATCACAATGCTCCAGTACCTTGTCATCACAATGCTCCTTGACCACTGTCATCACAATACTCCATGAACATTTTCAGCCCAATGCTCCATGACGTTCTCATCACAATGCTCCATGACCTCTGTCCTCACAATGCTCCATGACCACTGTCATCACAACGCTCCATGAACCCTGACAACACAATGATCCGGGAATCTTGTCATCAAAATGCTCCATGCCCTTGTCATCCCAATGCTCCATGAACACTGTAATCACAATGCTCCATGACGCCTGTCATCACAGTGCTCCATGAGCCTTGTCATTACAATGCCTTTGACAGCAAAATGATACATAATCTTGTGATCACAATGCTCCATGCGCTTTTCATCACAATCCTCCATGACACTTGGGATCATATTGCTTTATGCCCTTGTCATCTCTATCTTGCCTTTCTGGTTTTTACAGATTTTTGGATGTCCTTTTGGACCGGTGGGAAGTGAAAATTCTTTGTAGTGTGGATTTGCATTGCACGCTTGCTTGATTGGCCAAATAGGGCCTATGCCTTTTCTCTTGAATATATTCAGGAGAAAAGTCATACGCTGTTTTTGGCCAAGTGCATCATTCTCGAAGTTGTGATGCCTTTCCTGTGCTTTAAAGGCGATTCCAATTTACCTCTTGAAATATGTTTTGTGCAATTCTGCCTCATTTTCAAGTCCGCTTTGTTGCCTTCCCTCAACAGATTTTTGGAAGAGAATAGTCCTTTATAACTCTGCAGGTTTTTGATTTGCTTTGCCCCTGAGCTCCAATTTTCAAATCCCATTATTGGGAGCTGACCGCAAATCCACAATTTTGCTTCAGGACCTATACTGGTTCCAGGGGTGGCTATACTGGTTCCCTGTGGGTGGCTGAGGCTTTGGTTCATTCTTCTTCCTGACGGGAATTTAGAATGACATGTGTCCGTCCAAATGCCTACATCTACTCTCTGATTGGTTCTCCCTCTTCCCTTTCATCCTCTGCACAATTAGCAAACTGTGCGAACCAGGAGGTTATAGGGGATGACTCTCCTAAGTTGGGAGATTGATAGTAAAGTTGTTGGAATGCCAAACTGTAGCACAAGGAGAGGAAAAAGTAGGAGACTTTCAGAAACCTTTCGCCATCACAGGGTGTCCATTCTCTAGGTTTCCCATACATGTTATAACTGTAGTGATATTCCCTTCTACCTGGAAATTTGCGACCCATGGAATGGTGGCATGCATTACTACTTTAAAGGGTCTGCATTTTCTCTGCCAATCTCACCAGCCCTCTCAGTCCCAAGTGTCCAGACTTATGTCTCATCCAGCTGTCTTTGCAGATAGAGTCATTCTAGGTTTAATCAGAACCCCTGAAGGAATTGTGTAAGAATTTCGCTGTTTTTTTGTTTTGTTTTTGAAATTCATTTTTATAATGGGGTTGAGCTGATTTTCCCTGACGTGTTTATGCCAGTCTAGACACACTAGATTCCCTTACAGCGGCATATCAATACATAGGTTTTAAGATTCTTACTAATCAGATATATTCCTCTGTGGGGAATAGGGGTTTTGAGTCCCGTTCACTGAGGAAGGTGTAGGTCTTGTCTATTCTGTATTTGGTTTATGGAATGGTACCTGTGCTAATATCAAACTCTGGCTTTATGCATCACCCCACCTCTCCTTTCGCCTTAAGGAGGCATAAGAGTGTTTTCTAAATGTGAGACGCTGCTCTCTTTCCTAATTCAGTTCATGTGTTGTGATGTTGACATTCCCTCTGTAGGTGATATCTTATGATAAGATTCTTTTTCTGTGTGACTAATTTCCCTTAGAATCATCATACCTAAATCCTCTCATTATGCTGCTACTGGCCTTATGACATTGATTTCACGTCTGAGTGATATTCCGTTGTACAAAATTACCACAAGTTCTTTATGCATTTCTCTTTTTCCTGGGATACTCTAGGTGTACCGAAGTTGAGGTTCTTGTATGCAGAGCAGCCCTAAACTTTGGGGTGCCTGTGTCTTGTTGATATTTAGTCTTCCCAAGTTATATGTCCATGAGTTGAAGTCCCCTTTGCTCGGGGGCTTTGTATTTTAGATGTTTTAGGAAACAGCATACACTTCTTCAGAGTAGCTCTTGGATATTTATACCCCACCCATCAGCGTGACTAGTCTCCCTGTTTTCCATGGCCTCTCCTGCATTTTTGATTTGTACACATTTTTTGGATGGCCTTTCTGAGCAGTGGAAATTGAGACTTCTTTATTGTGAGGATTTGCATTTCCCTCTTGCTTGGTTGGCCAAAAACTCTGTATGTGTTCTTTTCCTGAAGATATTCACGAAAAAAACGCATACACCCTTTTGCCCAACTGATTCATTTTAGAAATTCTGCTGCTTTTCATATGCTTTAAATGTGAGTACAATCTACCTTTTGAAAAATGTTTCCTGCAATTCTGCCTCTCATTCAGAACCTCTTCGTTGCCTTACCTGAATATATTTTTGGACGTTGGTTATCATTTATATCTTTGCAGGTCTTTGTATTGTCTGGTCCTGAGCTCCATTTTGCAACTCGCTTTTTTTGTGAGCTGGCCGCCAAACCATTGGATTGATTCCGGCCCTATTCTGGTTCTGGGGAGGCAGGCTGAGCCTTTGGTTAATTCTTCTTCCTAATGGGAAATTAGAGTGACATGTGCCTGTCAAAACTCCTACAGCTAACCTCTCATTGGTTCCTCCTCTTCCCATTTATCCTCTGCAAAAATTGCAAACTGTGTGAAACAGGAGGTTAAAGGTGTTGATTCTCCAAGTGGGGAGATTGTTAGTAATGAGGCTGGAATGGCGAACCTCAGCACCAGGAGATCAAAAATGAGGTGCATTTTAGACACCTCTCCTGAGCACACAGTGTACATTCATCTCAGTTTCCCAGGCATGTTTTCCCTGTCAGAAGATTCCCTTGAAACTGCAGATTTGGGACCCATGGAATGGGTATCAGGCAGTATTACTTTAAAAGGTCTGCATTTCCTCACCCAGCCTCTCTAACATCTCCTAGCGTGCATAGCTTCCAGCCTTATATATCATCCTGCTGTGGGTCTACATGTGATCAATCCATGTTTCATCGTAGCCCTTCAACAAAAGTTGTAAGAATTTTTGTCTGTCTCACTGTTTTTATAAATATTTTTAAATTTATTTTTATATTGGTTACAGCTGATTTTCAAAGCTCTGTTTTTTGCTGCTGTACATCCAGTTGATTTATGTACTGTGAGACAACAATAAATTCTTTCTCAGATGCTTACGAGTCATATGCATTATTTTCCATTGACTTTAGTGGAGTGAGTGCAGTTCTTTGAGGTAACGTGTAGGCCTTGCCAGTTATTCAATTCGGTACTTGGAATGGTATCTTTGCTAATTTCAACCTCCTGGATAATACCTCACCATTCCCCACCTTTCCCATTTAGCAGCCTTATGTCTATTTTCTACATATTTGACTATGTTTCTGTTTTGTAGTTTATTTCATGTGTAGCCATTTTTGATTCCACCTTTAAGTGGCATCTTATGATATGTGTCTTTTCCTTTCTGACATGTGTCACTTAGAATGATCGTATGTAACTCCTCCAGAGTTGTTACTACTGGCCTTATTTCATTGATTTCTGGATGAGTAATATTCCACTCTACATAAGTACCCCATCTCTTTTATCCATTTTATCCTTCCAGGGACATTTAGGTTATATCCAAGTGGAGGCCCTTTTTAACAGAGAGGTGGTAAAGGTGGGGGTGCCTGTTTTCTGTCATTTTTTGTTTTTCCCAAGGTATACGCCCATGAGTGCAAGTGCCCTATGCTCTGTAGCTCAGTTTTCAGATGTTTTAGCAAACACAATACACTTCTCCAGAGTGGCCGTTGGCACATTACATTTCCACTATCAGCCTCACAGGGCTCCCTTTTCTCCTCGCCCTGTCCTGCATTTCTGGTGTTTACACTTTATGTGGATGGCCCTTCTGACTGATGTGAAGTGATACATTTTGTAGTATTGATTTCCAGTGCCACCTGTTTGGTTGGATAAAAAGTGTGTATGGCCTTTACTTGATTATATTCAGAAAATAATGCATACGCCCTTTTGGGCCAAGTGCATCATTGGCGTTGTTCAGCCCCTTTTCTTGTGCTTTAATGGGGAGAACTTTCTACCTCTTCAAATCTGCTTCCTGCCACTCCCCCTTGCTTACAAGTCCCTTTCTGTGACTTACCTTAAGACATTTTTCAACAATAGATATTTTCAACTCTGTAGTTTCATGAATTTTAGTGCCCCTGAGTTCCATTTTTCAACTTGTGTTTTTGGAAACTGGACACAAAACAGCGGTATTTCCTCTAGCCCTATTCTCTTTCCGTGGGCAATTCTAGCCTTTGATGAATTTGTCTTCCAGATAGGAAATTAGAGTGGCATGTGCCTGTCCGAAGACCTAAGACTTGTCTCTATATTTTTCTCATCCTTCCGCTTCATCGTCTGGGCAAATTCCAAACTGTGTGCAACAGGATGTTGACGGTGCTGATATCCCCATGTGAGGAGATTGTTAGGAAAGATGCTGGAGGGGTGAACCCGTGCACCAGGCGATGAGGAGATGAGGTGCCTTTTCCAAACTCTTTCCGATCAAACGGTGTACCATCCTCTAGGTGTGACAGGCATGTTTTAGCCGTAGGAATGGTCCCGTGCATGGAAGGAGAACACCAGGGATTTTTCCAAATCAGTGCCTCCCCGAACCCCAAACTGGGGAATTTTTAAGCTACGCCTACACGTATGTCCATTAAGGGCCTTGGGAAATAGGCAGAGCCCAAACTTTAGATGATTGAAATCTTCAGGTTCAGAAGCGCTCACCATCGGCCTTGCTTAGGTTACATTTTATCTGTCATTGATAGATGATGTCAATAAAAAATATCGATTCTTTTTCAGATTATTTCCCCTTATAGGTTATTGCAAAATATTCAGTGTAGTTCCCTGTGCTATACAGTAATTCCTTGTTGATGATCTATTTTATACATAGCAGTGTGTATGTGTTAATCCCAAACTGTTAATTTATCCCTTTTCCTACCTTTCCCCTTTGGTAATAATAAATTATAAGATTTTATACTTCTCAGAAAAGGGGGAGCTGAAAGAGAGGTATCCTTTTCAATGGAAAAGCATTCAAAACAAGATTGAAGCTTCAGCCAAGAGTATTCGATGTACAACCATAGAAATAAATCACTTCATTTCTCTAATGTTGACCTGACAAATAAGACAGACGTCTTCACTGAACTTGCTTATAGTAAAGTGATGGAAATATCAAATGTAAGTCTTAGAAAAATCTTATTTTACCCGAGCATTATACACTGCCCTATGTTAACTACAGTTTGTCTCACACATTTGTTCATTGAAGTTACAAGGTTCTCAATTTCTGTTACTGATCCTCCAGAGTGGACGCCAACAGGTGTCCCCGTGCCCAGTGTCATTGGAGCCAACAGATCAAGACTGAGTTTGGTTCAGAAGCAAAGGAAACATTATTTTGAAAACCGAATGGAGAGGTGAGAGCATGCACTCCCCCACGGGCTGTGGGCTGGGCTGCTGTGTAGGGATCCCGGCAGCATCAGTGGGAGTTAGGGGATGGAGCTCTCGAGGGCTGGGTTGGCTGCAGCTCTGGCTCTATGTCGTGCAGTCTGCATGTGACTCCGCTAGCTGAGGTGTCGACCCAGCCATTCTGCACTAGGAAATCGGGTCTGAAGTGCCGGGTGTGGGACCTCTGCATGCGGAACCCTAGGAGCACGTGAAATTAGACAAAGCACAAAGGAAAAACAGGTTAGACTTTATTTTATTGCCCAGATTCTCTTTTTATCTCCCAGGAATTTTTAATGAACGTTGCCAGAGACGAAACCCTCCTCTGCTTTTTGTTCCGTTCCTCATTCTTGGGGTGTTGAGGGTGCAGACCCCTCTTTTGTAACTGCTTCATGCAGTGGTGGGAGCCCTGATACCTGGGGGGAGGAGCAAAACGTCTCCCCACCAGCCTCCAGGTGAGGTTGATTGTCCCAAGGCCTCCTGCCTCACTTCTCGTCCACATGAGCACCAGCATTGGAAGTGTTATAGATTCTAATGACCTTTAAGGGTCCAGGAAAGAGATGCACAGTGATGCTGTGGTGGCAGGTTTCACCCCACCCCACATTTGTTTGGTGACCTTAGGCTGACGGTTTTTGACAGCCTAGATGCTCTGACCAGTAGTCTGTGCTTTCTTTAATTAGGTCCCTGAATTAATGTACAAACAGCACCATGTGTCAGAGCCCTGCCCGTGCAACTCCCAGACAGTCCAGGGTCAGTGGTGATCCAGGACCATGACGTCCACTGAGTCAACGGCATTTAGAATTAGCCAGCAGTCCAGCCGGTCATATTGGCCACTATCACCGTGGTATCTGTGGGGTTTTCTATGGGGAAAGCGTGATATACGTTTCCCCCGCCAAGCTTATTAGCTCCCCTCTGGGTGCAGTAAGTCCTGCAAGCAGTAGTCTGCTCTTTCGGGGCACAGTCTTGTTGTTTTCTGAGAGAAACTCCAGGTCAAGTGATGGTCACACGAGTCATCTTGGGGTCCCGTTGCCCTCATTTGGCTCTCTGGAGGTTGGATTTGGAGGGCCTCCTCACTCGAGGTCAGTGTGTCCACAGAGCGACCCATGCAACTTAAGGGCATGATGGGTTGTTAGGATCACCACGTGGGGTCCATTTCCCTTAGGAGGGAGCTGGCCTTGCGGGCTGCTGATTTCTAGCTTTTTAGATACCCCAGTATCCTGGCCTGATGAGTCGGTGGGAAAAGCCCTTGTTGACCATAGTTTATCATACCTGAAGGGCATTCTTGTGTTGCTCCATTTCAAGTGGTCCCAGTTTTTGCACTAACGCTCCAAGGGCGATTAACCTTTGACCGGGTATGTAATGGTCAAAGGGTTTAGCTAAATTAGCGAGTTCCTAGGCAAGGATCTGAATTGACTGCTCTTTCCATTCTTGAAAGGCTGCTTCTGGATTCTATTCAAAAGGATCATCATCTTTTCGTGTCAGTGTTTCATGTAGAGGCCCAGCTATTAGACTGTAGTTAGGGATCCAGATGCAGAAAACCTTGGCCTCCCCAGGAACCCCTAAGCTGTCTTCTAGTTTTAGAAGAGGTAAGGCTGCAAATGGCTTCTTCCCTATCCTGGGATGTGTTTCTCCGAATATCTGTGAGAATGAAGCCCAGGCATGTCACCTGAGCCTGGGATATTTGAGCCTTTTTCTTGGACACCTTCTATCCTTTCTTGGCTAGGTAGTTCAGAGGCGTCTTTAGTAGGCCTGGCGATCAGAATGTCATCTGCATATTGAAGGAGGGTTCCCTTTTACAGAGGTAGAACTTTTAGGTCTTTAGAGGACATTTCCCCAATGATGGTGTGGGGATTTTTGAACCATTGGGGCAGGACGGCCCAGCATTATTGCTTGTGTTGCATGTTGTGTCCTGCCAATCACAAGCCAAAAATTCTTGTGACTCTGAGATGAATGGAATACAGAAGAAGGCATCATTGAAGTGTAATACAGAATGGCATGGCCTGGTGGATGGTAGAATGAGCCAGCAGGTTGTAGGAAATAGGAGCTACTGGATGTATATCCTCGGTGGCTTCACTGACTGTCCTGATATCCTTTACCAGGTCTCCAGCAGCCCATGGGGCTCTCGTGGTCAGGCCAATCCCAGGATATGGAGCTCACCTGGGCTGCATCCCGCACCCCACAGCCCACGGGGCTCTCGTGTTCAAGTCCCTCCCAGGGTATGGAGCTCACCTGTGCAGCTACATAGCAGCCCATGGGGCTCTCATAGTCAGGCCCTTCCCAGGATACGGAACTCCCCTGGGCAGGTACCCCAGCAGGGCTGGACACACAGGAACTGTGCACATAGCCCACCTTGCAGAGAACCCCCAGCTCACCTGTCGCTCACAGCTGACACAGAACACCTCAGAGCAGGACTTGAACTAACAAACAGCAGCTCTGACAGGTCTGTGACCCTGGCTATCACTCTGTGCAGCCTCTCTCTGCCTGGTCTTCCAGACACTTCCACTGCAGCCAGGGCACCAGGCCTCTGTCTCCACCCACCATCACTCCTCTCCCTGACTCCTGGGTTCCTATCATTAGGATAGGGTCTTCTTGAAGTTGTTTTCCACTCATGGACCAGATAAAATGATAAGAAAACAAGCCGCAGCTGCAGCCCCTTGTCTAGTCTGACTCTCAAGAGCCCACACCTGTTCCTTGGGACAGACCCGTTTAGCAAGGTTCATTTTCTGCAACTGTGAGCCCCTGAGGGGTGAGGATTGGCTGATTTGGGCAGCCTGACACTGCCTGCCAGCCCCCCCCCCACATGTGTGCCTGGGTTGAGGTCAATATAAACACCTCTCCAGTCAGCAAGAGCCCCTGTAGTTGTGCCTGACGCCATATTCTCTGCCCCGTCAGCAGTGTCGGGGCTAGGGTGGTGGGAGGGAGTGAGGGGCCGTGGCTTTGTGGGTGGCCCAGTGTGAGTGGGGCTCTGCTGGACTGTCTGCAGGAGTTGCCAGGCTGCCACCTGCTAAAGAAGAGGATGTGTCACCCATACCTGCCACTGGAATTTCTCCCCAGGCAGAGGTGAGGAAGTAAAAAAGCAGTGGGGGCCATGGCAGGAGGGGTATCTCAGGCAGGGAAATGGAAAGTTTCCAGAAGAGCATCTGGGGCCAGGACCATCCTGGCTGGCCTGCAGGCACCAAGTCGGCCTGCGTGCTCTCGCTAGTGTGGCTCCACAGCCCTTACTCTAGGCTTGCAAGTGCTTGTACATATTCAGGTGTTTTACCTGGAAAGGGTGGGAAGAGTTCAGCTGCAGCAGGACTGGGGCTCAGCTCACATTTACTCACAGACGCCTCGACACAGTCCCCCAGCTTTGCAATGAGGATGCTCCTTTTGGGGGGGAGTGCTGCTGAGTGCATGGGAGACAATTTCCCACCTCTGACCAACTTAAGAATTTTTTACCACTGGAGCAAGTGCCCTGATGCGATTTTCCTCTGTATAACTGTTGAGTTCTGTTTTTTTATTTTCTTTTTTTTTCTTTTTGGTTCAAGTTAGATTTTATTTTTTCCTCTTTTTTTTTAATTTGGAGATATAAACATGGAAATAATGCATTAATATAAAGACGTCTATGTGAAGGGAAAAAGTTTTTTTCTGTTATATTTTATTAAATGTTATTTATTTATTTTTAATTTTTTTAAATTTATTTCTTTTATACAGCAGGTTCTTATTGGATATGTATTTTATACATATAAGTGTGCACATGTGAATCCCAGTCTCCCAATTCATCCCACCACCACCCTCACATGGCGTTCCCTCCTTGGTGTCCATATGTTTGTTCTCTATATCTGTGTCTCTATCTCTGCCCTGCACACCGGTTCATCTGTACCATTTTTCTAGGTTCCACATATATGCATTAATATACAATATTTGTTTTTCTCTTTCTGACTTACTTCACTCTGTATGACAGTCTCTAGATCCATCAAGGTCTCTACAAATGACCCAATTTCATTCCTATGTATGGCTGAGTAATATTCCGTTGTATATATGTACCACGTCTTTATCCATTCGTCTGTCTGTGGGCACTTAGGTTGCTTTCATTACCTGTCTATTGTAAATAGTGCTGCAGTGAACATTGTGGTGAATGTGTCTTTTTGATTTATGGTTTTCTCTGGGTATATGCCCAGTAGTGGGATTGCTGGATTATATGGTAATTCTATTTTTAGTTTTTTAAGGAACCTCCATACTGTTCTCCATAGAGACTGTATCGATTTACATTCCCAACAATAGTGGAATAATGTTCCTTTTCTCCACACCCTCTCCAGCATTTGTTGTTTGTAGATTTTCTGATGATGCCCATTCTAACAGGTGTGACGTGATACCTCATTGTAGTTTCGATTTCCATTTCTCTAATAATTAGTGATGTTGAGCAGATTTTCATGTGCGTACTGGCCATCTCTATGTCTTCTTGGAAGAAATGTCTATTTAGATCTTCCATTTTTGTATTGGGTTGTTTGTTTTATTAATATTGAGCTGCATGAGCTGTTTATATATATTGGAGATTAATCATTTGCCAGTTAATGCGTTTGCAAATATTTTCTGCCATTCTGAGGGTTGTCTTTTCGTCTTGTTTGTAGTTCCCTTTGCTTTGCAAAAGCTTTTACGTTTCATTAGGTCCCATCTGTTTAGTTTTCTTTTCTATTTCATTACTATAGGAGGTGGATCAAAAAAGATCTTGCTGTGATTTAGGTCAGAGTATCCTTCGTAAGTTTTCCTCTCAGAGTTTTATACTGTCTGGTCTTACATTAAGGTCTCTAATCCATTTTGAATATATTTTTATGTATGGTGTTGGGGAGTGTTCAAATTTCATTCTTTTACATGTAGCTCTCCATATTTCCCAGCACCAATGACTGAAGAAACGGTCTTATCTCCATTGTATAGTCTTGCCTCCTTTGTCATAGATGAGTTGACCATAGGTGTGTAGGTTTATCCTTGGGCTTTCTTTTTTTTTTTCCTTTTACACGTTTATTGGAGTATAATTGCTTTACAATGGAGTGTTCGTTTCTGCTGTATACAAAGTGAATCAGCTATACATATACAAATATCACCAGATCCCCTCCCTTTTGCATCTTGCTCCCACACTCCATATCCCACGCCTTTATGTGGTCACAAAGCACCGAGCTTATCTCCCTGTTCTATGTGGCTGCTTCCCAGTAGCTATCGGTGTTACATTTGGTAATGTATTTATGTCCATGCCACTCTCTCTCTTCGCCCCAGCTTTCCCATCCCCCTTCCAGTGTCCTCAAGTCCTTTCTCTATGTCTGTGTCCTTAATCCTGTCCTGCCACTAGGTTCTTCAAATTCTTTTTTTTTCTTCATTAGATTCCATATATCTCTGTTAACATACAGTATTTGTTTTTCCCTTTCTGACTTACTTCACTGTGTAGGACAGATTCTAAGTCCATCCACCTCAGTACAAATAACTCAGTTTTGCTTCTTTTAATGGTTGAGTAATATTTGATTGTATATATGTGCCAGATCTTCTTTATCCATTCATCTGTCGATGGACACTTAGGTTGCTTCCATGTCCTGGCTAATGCAAGTAGAGCTGCAATGAACATTTTTGTACATAACTCTTTTTGAATTATGGTTTTTGCAAGGCAAATGCCCAGTAGTTGGATTGTTGTGTCGTATGGTACTTCTATTGTTAGTTATTTAAAGGAACCTCCGTACTGTTCTCCCTAGTGCCCATATCAATTTACATTCCCACCGACAGTGCAAGTGTGTTCCCTTTTCTCCAATAAAGGCCTCTCCAGCATTTATTGTTTTGTAGATTTTTTTGATGAGTGCCACTCTGATTGCTGTGAGGTGATACCTCACGGTAGTTTTGATTTGCATTTCTCTAATGATTAGTGATGTTCAGCATCCTTTCATGTGTTTCTTGGTAATCTGTATATCTTCTTTGGAGAAATGTCTATTAGGTCTTCTGCCCGTTTTTGGATTGGGTTGTTTGTTTTTGTGATATTGAGCTACATGCGGTGCTTGTAAAATTTGGAGATTAATCCTTTGTCAATTGCTTCATTTGAAAATATTTTCTCCCATTCTGAGGGTTGTTTTTGCATCTTGTTTAGGTTTTCCTGTACTGTGTAAAAGCTTTTAAGTTTCATTAGGTCCCATTTGTTGATTTCTGTTTTTATTTCCATTTCTCTAGGAGGTGGGTCCAAAAGGATCTTGCTGTGATTTATGTCATAGAGTGTTCTGCCTATGGTTTCCTCTAAGTGTTTTATAGTGTCTGGTCTTATATTTAGATCTCTAATCAATTTAGAGTTTATTTTTGTGTATGGTGTTATGGAGTGTTCTAATTTCTTTCCTTTATGTGTAGCGGTCCAGTTTTTCCATCACCAATTACTGAAGAGACTGTCTTTTCTCCATTTTATATCCTTAGCTCCTTTGTCGTAGATGAGATAGCCATAGGTATGTAGGTTTATCTCTGGGCTTTCTGTCCTGTTCCATTGATCTGTGTTTATGCCAATCTACATACACTTGATTCCATTACGGAGACGTATAAATACATAGGTTTCAAGGTTATTACCAGTCAGATATATTCCTCTTCAGTGAATAGGGTGTTTTGTGTCCAGTTCATTGAGAAAGGAGTAGGTCTTGTCTATTACATATTTGGTATATGGAATGGGATCTGTGCTAATTTCAAACTCTTCTTTTACACATCAGCCCATGTCACCTTTCCCCTTAAGGAGGCATAAGTGTGTTTTCTAATTGTGTAACTCTGTTCTCTTTTGAAATTCAGTTCATGTGTAGCCATGTTTACATTTCCTCTATAAGTGATATATTACAATAAGTTTCTTTTTCTTTGTGGCTCATTTCACTTAGCATCATCGTACCTAAAGCCACACATTATGCTGCTATTGGCCTTATGACATTGATTTTATGTCTGAGTGACATTCCATTGTATATAAGTACCACAACATCTATATCCATTTTTTTTTCCTTTCCTGGGATATATAAAGTGTACCGAAGTCGAGGTTCTTATAAACAGAGCAGCCCTAAAGTTTGGGCTGGCTGTGTGTTGTGGATTTTTAGTTTTCCCAAAATACACGCCCATGAGTGGAAGTGTGCTATGCTCTGTAGCTCTGTTTTAGAAAACAACATACAGTTCTCCAGAGAGGCTGTTGGCAATTTACATCCTGTCCATCGGCGTAACCAGGCTCCCTTTTCTCCATGGCTTCTCCTGCATTTGTGGTTTTTACACTATTTGTGGATGGCCCTTTTGACTGGATGTAAGGGACACTTCTATGTAGTGTGGATTTGCAATGCCTGATGGCTTACTTGGCCAAAAAGTGCATATGCATTTTTTCCTGAAGATATTCAAGAAAATACACATAATCCCTTTTCAGCCAAGGGCAACATTGTCGAAATTCTGTCGCTTTTCATGTGCTTTAAAGACGACTCCAATCTACCTCTTGAAATCTGTTTCCTTCAATTCTGCCTTGCATTCAAATCCTCTTCACTGCCTTTCCTCAATATATTTCTGGATGATAGTTGTCCTTTATAACTCTGCAAGTTTGTGAATTGCTGTGCCCCTGATTTCCATTTTTCAACTCGCCTCTTTGTGAGCTGGCTGCAATACCGCAGGATGGCTTTAGGCCCTAGTCTGCTTCCAGGGCTTCAGGCTGAGCTTTTGGTTAATTATACTTCCTGATGGGAAACTAGAGTGACATGTGCCCATCCAAACACCTACAGCTAATCTCTCATTTATTTCCCCTCTTCCTGTTCATCCTCTGCACAATGTGCAAACTGTGCATAACGGGAGGGTAAAGGCGCTGACTCTCCAAGTGGGGAGATTTTTAGTAATGCAGATGGAATGGCGAAGCCGAGCACGACAAAAGGAAAAATGAGGTACCTTTTAGAAAACTTTCCCATTTACACAGTGTACCATCCACTGGGTTTCCCATGCATGGTTTAACAGTAGGAAGATTCCCTTAAACCTGGAGAGTTGGGACCACTAGAATGGGTAGCACACAGTATTGCTCTAAGTGGTGTTCTTTTGTTCACACAACCTCAGCAATCTTGTCCGCCCCAAGTGTCCAGTCTTATGTCTCATCCAGCTGTGGGTGTAAAGGTGGTCAATATAGCTTGCATCACAGGCCCTGAACGTAGTTTTTAAGACTTTCTATCTGTTTTTGCATTTTGCTTTTGAAATTTATTTTTATAAGTGGGTTTAACTGAATTTCAGTGCTGTGTTCATGCCGTTATACACACACATGATTCCTTTAGGGAGACATGAGAATACATATGATTTAAAATACTTAGAGTCAGGCATATTCCTCTGCAATGAATAGGGGGTGTTGAGTCCAGTTCATTGTGCCGGGAGTAGGTGTTGTCTATTACATACATGGTTTATATAACGGTATCTGTGCTAATTTAAAACTCTGGTTTTATGCATAGCCCCACCTCGGCTTTCCCATTAAGCAGGCAGAAGATGTTTTCTAAATGTGTGAATCTGTTGTGTTTGTCATTCAGTTCATGTGTAGTCATGTGTACATTCCCGCTATGAGTGATATTTTATGATAAGATTAGTTACTCTGTAATCTTTCCTAACTCAGTTCATGTGTAGCCAAGTTTACAGGAACTTCATAAGTGATATCTTATGATAAGTTTATTTTTCTGTGTGACTTATTTCACTTAGAATCATCGTACCTGAATCCACTCTTTTTGCTGCTACTGGCCTTATGATATTGATTTCATGGCTGAGCGATATTCCATCGTACGTAAGTACCACAATATCTTGAACCATTTTTGTCTTTCCTTGGATACTTAAGGTGTACACAAGTTGACGTTCTTGTAAGCAGTGCAGCGCTAAATTTTAGGGTGGCTCTGTCTTATTGTTTTTCAGTTTTCCCAAGGTATATTCCCTAGACAGGAAGTGCCCTTGGCTGTGTAGCTCTGTTGTTTACTTGTTTTAGGGAACACAATGCATTCCTCCAGAGAGGCAGTTGGCAACTTACATCGCGCCCATCAGCATTGCAAGGCTGCCTGATCTCCAGGGCCTGTCTTGCCTTTCTGTTTTTTACACATTTTGCGGATATCCCTTTTGACCAGTGGGAAGGGATACTTCTTTGTAGTGAAGATTTGTATTGCTGCTTGCTTGCTTGGCCAAAAAGGGCGTATGCGTTTTCTCCTTTCAGGAGAAAACGCATACGCCCTTTTTGGCCAAGTGCATCATTGTCGAAGTTGTGCCCCTCTTCCTGTGCTTTACAGGTGATTCCAACGTACCTCTTGAAATCTGTTTCCTGCTATTCTGCCTCGTTTTGAAGGACGCCTCGTTGCCTTCCCTTAACAGAGTTTTTGGACGATAATTGTCCTTTATTTCTCTGCCAGTTTTTTGAATTTTTGTGCCCCTGAGCTCCATTTTTCAACTCGTTTTTGTGAGCTGACCGCAAATCCAAAATTATGGTTCAAAATCTATACTGGTTCCCGGTGGGTGGCTGAGACATTGGTTAATTCTATTTCCTGCCGGGCAATTAAAATGTCATGTACCTGTCCAAATGCCTAACAGCTACTCTCTCATTGGTTCTCCCTCTTCCCTTTCTTCCTCTGCCAAATTGGCAACCTGTGCGAACCAGGAGATTTTAAGGGCTATCGCTCCAAGTTGGGAGATTGATAGTAAAGCAGTTAGAAGGTCAAAATGGAGCACAAGGAGAGGGACTATAAGTGGAGATTTAGAAACCTTTCGTATTCACAGTGTGTCCATTCTCTAGGTTTCCCGTAAATGTTATGGCTGTAGTAATATTCCCTTACACATGGAGAGTTGGGACCCATGGAATGGGTGCCCCTCATTATTGCTTTAAAGGGTCTGCATTTGCTCACCCAATCTCACCAAAACTGTCCGTCTCATGTGTCCAGCTTTATGCCACATCCTGCTGTCATTGTAGATAGGGTCATTCCAGGTTTCATCAGAGACCCTGAAGGAATTGAAAGAAATTTCCCTGTTTTTTTGTTTTGTTTTTGAAATTCCTTTTTATAGTGGGTTTGAGCTGATTCTCACTGTCATGTTTATGCCAGTCTAGACACACTTGATTCCCTTATGGAGACATATCAATACATAGGTTTTAAGATTCATACTTTTAAGATATATTACTCTGTGGTGAATATGGGGTGTTGAGTCCCTTTCACTGAGGAAGGTGTAGGTTTTGTCTATTTCGTATTTGGTTTTTGGAACGGTACCTGTACTAATATCAAACTCTGATTTTATGCATCACCCCACCTCTCCTTCTCCCTTAAGCAAGCATAAGAGTTTTTTTTTTTTAAATGTCAGTCTCTCTTTTCTTTCCTAACTCAGTTCATGTGTAGCCATGTTTACAGGATCTTCATAAGTGATATCTTATGATAAGTTTCTTTTTCTGTGTGACTTCTTTCACTTAGAATTATCGTACCTGAATCCACTCATTTTGCTGCTACTGGCCTTATGACATTGATTTCATGGCTGAGGGATATTCCATCATATGTAAGTACCACAATTTCTTGAACCATTTTTGTCTTTCCTGGGATATTTAATGTGTACCCAAGTTGAGGTTTTTGTAAGCAGTGCAGCCCTGAATTTGGGTGTGGATCTGTCTTATTTATTTTCAGTTTTCCCAAGGTATATTCCCTAGACTGGAAGTGCCCTTGGCTCTGTAGCTCTGTTGTTTACTTGTTTTAGGGAACACAATGCACTCCTCCAGAGAGGCAGTTGGCAATTTACATCCCGCCCATCAGCATAACAAGGCTCCCTGTTCTCCAGGGCCTGTCTTGCCTTTCTGGTTTTTACCCATTTTGTGGATGTCCCTTTTGACCGGTGGGAAGTGATACTTGTTTGTAGTGCAGATTTGCATTGCCCGCTTGCTTGCTTGTCCAAAAAGGGCATATGCGTTTTCTCCTGCATATATGCACGTGAAAACCCATATGCCCTTTATGGCCATTTCCATAATTTTCGAAGTTTTAATGCTTTTCCTGTGTTTAAAGGCGATTCCAATGTACCTCTTGAAATCTATTTCATGCCATTCTGCCTCATTTTCCCTTCCGCCTCGTGGCTTTCCCTCAACAGATTTTTCGAAGTGAGTAGTCCTTTATCACTTTGCAGGTTAGTGAATTGCTGTGGCCCTGAGCTCCATTTTTCAACTCGCGTTTTTGTGAGCTGACCGCAAATCAACAGTTTTGCTTCTGGACTTATACTGGTTCTGGGGGGCAGGCTGAGACTTTGGTTAATTCCTCTTTGTTATGGAAAATTAGAGAGACATGTGGCCGTCCAAATGCCTACAGATACTCTCTCATTGGTTCTCTCTCTTCCCTTATATCCTCTGCACAATTTGCCAACTGTGCATACCAGGAGGATATAGGGGCTGACTTTCCAAGTTGGGAGATTGATAGTAAAGCAGTTGGAATGTCAAACTGGAGCACAAGGAGAGAAAAAAGTAGTAGAGTTTTACAAACCTTTCACCATCAGATGGTTTCCATTCTCTAGGTTCCCATACACGTTATAACTGTAGTGATATTCCCTTCTACCTGGAGAGAAGGGAACCATGGAATGGGTGGCAGGCATTACTGCTTTAAAGGGTCTGCATTTTTTCACCCAATCTCACCAATCCTCTCAGTCCCAAGTAACCAGCCTTATGCCACATCCAGCTGTCATTGTAGATACGGTCATTCCAGGTTTCATCAGAACCCCTGAAGGTATTGTGTAAGAATTTTACTGTTTTTATGTTTTGTTTTGAAATTCATTTTTATAGTGGGTTTGAGCTGATTCTCACTGCCATGTTTATGTCGTTCTAGACACACTTGGTTCCCTTACGGAGACATATCAATACATAGGTTTTAAAATTCTTACTAGTCAGATATATTTCTCTGAGGGGAATAGGGATGTTGAGTTCCGTTCACTGAGGAAGGAGTAGGGCTTGTCTCTTCTGTTTTTGGATTATGGAACGGTACCTGTGCTAATATCAATCTTATGTTTTGTGCATCTCCCCACCTCTCTTTCCCCTTAAGCAAGCGTTATATTGTTTTCTAAATCTGATACTCTGTTCTCTTCCCTAAATCAGTTCATATGTAGCCATGTTTACATTCCCTTCATAAGTGATATCTTATGTCAGAATGCACCATGGCCGTTCTCATAATAATGCTCCATGACCCCTGTCATCACAATGCACCATGCCCTGGTTATCAAAATGTTCCATGTCCCTTGTCATCACAATTCTCCACGTCCTTGTGATCACAGTGCTACATGACACTTCTCATCAAAATGTTACATGCTCTTGTCATCACAATTCTCCATCCACTTGACATTGCAATGCTCCATGCACTTGTCATCACAATGCTCCATGCACATGTCATCACAAACCTCCATGCCCTTGTCATCACAATGCTCCATGACCTTTGTCATCAGAATCCTCCATGACACTTGGCATCACAATGCTCCATGCCATTGTGATCAGAGCGGGCCACTACATATGTCATCAGAATGCTCCCTGACACCTCTCTTCACAATACTGCATGACCTGGTCATCACAATGCTCCATGCCCTTGTCATCACAATGCGCCATTCCAACTGTCAGCGCAATAATCCATGAAACATATTAGACCATTGTTCCATGCTCTTGTCATCACAATGCTCCATGCTCTTGTTATCTCAATTCTTCATGACCCCTGTCATCACAATGCTCCATGACACTTGTCAGTATGTTCCTTGAACCCTGTCATGACAAGGCTCCATGCCTTTTTCATCACAAAGTTCCATGCCCTTTCCATCACAGTGCTCCAAGACCCATGTAATCACAATGCTCCATGCCCTTGTCATCACAAAACTCAAGGACGCATGCCATCAGAATGCTCCTTGGTCTTCTCCTCACAATGTGCCATGCCCTTGTCATCACAATGTTCCAAGACCCCTGTAATCACAATGTTCCATGCCCGTTTTCATCAGTATGCTCCATGAGACTTGTCATCACAAGGCTCCATGGTTTTGTCATCACAATGCTCCAGGACCTTGTCATCACAATGCTTCTCGACCTTGTCATGAAAATTTTCAATGGCCCTTTTCATCATAATGCTCCAAGCCCTAATCATCAAAATGCTCCATTATATTTGTCCTCACATTTCTCCATTACATTTGGCTTCACAATGCTCCATGCCATTGTCATCACAATGGACCATGACATATGTCATCACAGTGCTCCCTGACACCTGCCTTCACAATACTCCTTGACCTTCTCATCACAATGCTCCATGCCCTTGTCATCACAATGCACCATGCCCAATGTCATCACAATAATCCATGAAACTTGTCAAACCAATGCTCCATGCCCCTGTCAACACAATGCTCCATGCCCTTGTCATCACAATGCTCCATGACCCCTGTCATCACAATGCTCAGTGACTCCAGTCATCACATTGATTCATAACGTTTGTCATCACAATTGTCCATGCCCGCGTCATCACAAGGCTCTGTGACTTTTGTAACCACAATGTTCCATGAACTTTTCATCACAATTCTTTGTGACCCTTGTCATCACAATGCTCCATGTCTTTGTCAGAACAATGGTCTATGACCATTGTCATCACAATGTGCCACGCGCATTTCATCACAGCCGACCACAAACTTTTCATTGCAATGCTCCATAAACCTTGTAATCACAATGGTCCATGCACTTCTCATCAAAATGCTCTCTCACCAGAGATATCACAATGTTCCATCACTAGTCATCACAATACTCCCTCACACCTGGAATCACAATGTTCCATGACCCTGTCATCACAGTGCTACATCCACTTATCTGCACAATGTTCCATGACCCCTGACATCACAATGTTCCATAACCCCTGTCAGCAAAATGCTCCATGACCCTTTTCATCCCAAACATCCAAGACCCCTGACATCACAATGTTCTATAAACACTGCCATCACAATATTCCATTACAATTCTTATCAAATTGCTGCATGACCCGTTCATCAAAATGCTCCCTGCCCTTCTCATCACAATGCACCATGCCCTTGTCATCAAAATGCTCCATGACTTGTCATCACAAAGCTCCATGTCCCATGGCATCACAATGCTCCATGTCACTGTCATCACAATGCTCCCTGAACCCTCTCATCACATTGCTCCATGTCCTTGTCATCTCAAAGCTCCATGACACTTGTCATCACAATGCTCAATGCCCTTCTCATGACAATGCTCCATGCCGTTTTCATTACAATCCTGCATGACCCAGGTATCACAGTGTTCCGTGCCCTTGTCATCACAATGCTCCATGCCCACTCTCATCACAATAATCCATGAAACATTTCAGACCAATGTTCCATACCCTTCTCATCAAAATGCTCCATTACCCCTGTCATAAAAATGCACCATGACTCTTGGCATCACAATGTTCCACTACCTAGTCATCACAAGGTTCCATGACACTTGTCATCACAATGCTCAAGACCCCTGAAATCAAAATGCTGCATGCCCTTGTCATCACAAAGCTCCATGACGCATGTCATCAGAAAGTTCCATGGCCTTCTCATCACAATGCTCCATTCCCATGTCATCACAATGCTCCAAGACCCTTGTAATCACAGTGATCCATGACCCTTTTCATCTCAATGCTCCATGAACCCTGTCATCACAATACACCATGCCCATCATCATAATGCTTCAGGCTATTGTCATCACAATGAAATCAATATTCTCCATGACCTCTGTCATCATAATGCTCCAAACCCTTGTGATCACAATGTTCAATAACACTTATCATCTCAACACCCCATGACACTCATCATCACAATTATCCATGGTCTTCTCATCACAATGCTCCATGATCGTTGTCATCACAATGTTCAATACACTTGTCATCACAATGCTCCCTGACACTTCTCGTCAGTATGCACCTTGAACCGTGTCATGACAAGGTTCCATGCCTTTTTCATCACAGTGATCCATGCCCTATTCATCACAATGCTCCAAGATCCCTGTAATCACAATGCTCCATGCCCTTGTCATTAAAAAGCTCCATGACGCATGTCATCATCATGCTTCATGGCCTTCTCATCACACTGCTCCATGCCCTTCTCATCACAATGCTCTAAGACCTCTGTAATCACAATGCTCCATGCCCATTTTCATCAGAATGTTCCATGAGACTTGTCATCACAATGCTTAATGCGCTTGTCAGCACAATGCTCCATGACCCCTGTCATCACAATGCTCAGTGACTCCAGTCATCACAATGATTCATAACGTTGTCATCACAACTGACCATGCCCGCATCATCACAAGGCTCTGTGACTTTTGTAACCACAATGTTCCATGAACATTTCATCACAATTCTCTGTGACCCTTGTCATCACAATGCTCCATGTCTTTGTCAGAACAATGGTCTATGACCATTGTCATCACAATGTGCCACGCACATTTCATCACAGCCGACCACAAACTTTTCATTGCAATGCTCCATAAACCTTGTAATCACAATGGTCCATGCACTTCTCATCAAAATGCTCTCTCACCAGAGATATCACAATGTTCCATCACTAGTCATCACAATACTCCCTCACACCTGGAATCACAATGTTCCATGACCCTGTCATCACAGTGCTACATCCACTTATCTGCACAATGTTCCATGACCCCTGACATCACAATGTTCCATAACCCCTGTCAGCAAAATGCTCCATGACCCTTTTCATCCCAAAGATCCAAGACCCCTGACATCACAATGTTCTATAAACACTGCCATCACAATATTCCATTACAATTCTTATCAAATTGCTGCATGACCCGTTCATCAAAATGCTCCCTGCCCTTCTCATCACAATGCACCATGCCCTTGTCATCAAAATGCTCCATGACTTGTCATCACAAAGCTCCATGTCCCATGGCATCACAATGCTCCATGTCACTGTCATCACAATGCTCCCTGAACCCTCTCATCACATTGCTCCATGTCCTTGTCATCACAAAGCTCCATGACACTTGTCATCACAATGCTCGATGCCCTTCTCATGACAATGCTCCATGCCTTTTTCATTATAATCCTGCATGACCCATGTATCACAGTGTTCCGTGCCCTTGTCATCACAATGCTCCATGCCCACTCTCATCACAATAATCCATGAAACATTTCAGACCAATGTTCCATACCCTTCTCATCAAAATGCTCCATTACCCCTGTCATAAAAATGCACCATGACTCTTGGCATCACAATGTTCCACTACCTAGTCATCACAAGGTTCCACAACACTTGTCATCACAATGCTCAAGACCCCTGAAATCAAAATGCTGCATGCCCTTGTCATCACAAAGCTCCATGATGCATGTCATCAGAAAGTTCCATGGCCTTCTCATCACAATGCTCCATTCCCATGTCATCAAAATGCTCCAAGACCCTTGTAATCACAGTGATCCATGACCCTTTTCATCTCAATGCTCCATGAACCCTGTCATCACAATACACCATGCCCATCATCATAATGCTTCAGGCTATTGTCATCACAATGAAATCAATATTCTCCATGACCTCTGTCATCATAATGCTCCAAACCCTTGTGATCACAATATTCAATAACACTTATCATCTCAACACCCCATGACACTCATCATCACAATTATCCATGGTCTTCTCATCACAATGCTCCATGATCGTTGTCAGCACAATGCTCAATACACTTGTCATCACAATGCTCCCTGACACTTGTCGTCAGTATGCTCCTTAAACCCTGTCATGACAAGGTTCCATGCGTTTTTCATCACAGTGATCCATGCCCTATTCATCACAATGCTCCAAGATCCCTGTAATCACAATGATCCATGCCCTTGTCATTAAAAAGCTCCATGACACATGTCATCAGCATGCTTCATGGACTTCTCATCACACTGCTCCATGCCCTTCTCATCACAATGCTCTAAGACCTCTGTAATCACAATGCTCCATGCCCATTTTCATCAGAATGTTCCATGAGACTTGTCATCACAATGCTTAATGCGCTTGTCAGCACAATGCTCCATGACCCCTGTCATCACAATGCTCAGTGACTCCAGTCATCACAATGATTCATAACGTTGTCATCACAACTGTCCATGCCCGCATCATCACAAGGCTCTGTGACTTTTGTAACCACAATGTTCCATGAACATTTCATCACAATTCTCTGTGACCCTTGTCATCACAATGCTCCATGTCTTTGTCAGAACAATGGTCTATGACCATTGTCATCACAATGTGCCACGCACATTTCATCACAGCCGACCACAAACTTTTCATTGCAATGCTCCATAAACCTTGTAATCACAATGGTCCATGCACTTCTCATCAAAATGCTCTCTCACCAGAGATATCACAATGTTCCATCACTAGTCATCACAATACTCCCTCACACCTGGAATCACAATGTTCCATGACCCTGTCATCACAGTGCTACATCCACTTATCTGCACAATGTTCCATGACCCCTGACATCACAATGTTCCATAACCCCTGTCAGCAAAATGCTCCATGACCCTTTTCATCCCAAAGATCCAAGACCCCTGACATCACAATGTTCTATAAACACTGCCATCACAATATTCCATTACAATTCTTATCAAATTGCTGCATGACCCGTTCATCAAAATGCTCCCTGCCCTTCTCATCACAATGCACCATGCCCTTGTCATCAAAATGCTCCATGACTTGTCATCACAAAGCTCCATGTCCCATGGCATCACAATGCTCCATGTCACTGTCATCACAATGCTCCCTGAACCCTCTCATCACATTGCTCCATGTCCTTGTCATCACAAAGCTCCATGACACTTGTCATCACAATGCTCGATGCCCTTCTCATGACAATGTTCCATGCCTTTTTCATTACAATCCTGCATGACCCAGGTATCACAGTGTTCCGTGCCCTTGTCATCACAATGCTCCATGCCCACTCTCATCACAATAATCCATGAAACATTTCAGACCAATGTTCCATACCCTTCTAATCAAAATGCTCCATTACCCCTGTCATAAAAATGCACCATGACTCTTGGCATCACAATGTTCCACTACCTAGTCATCACAAGGTTCCACGACACTTGTCATCACAATGCTCAAGACCCCTGAAATCAAAATGCTGCATGCCCTTGTCATCACAAAGCTCCATGACGCATGTCATCAGAAAGTTCCATGGCCTTCTCATCACAATGCTCCATTCCCATGTCATCACAATGCTCCAAGACCCTTGTAATCACAGTGATCCATGACCCTTTTCATCTCAATGCTCCATGAACCCTGTCATCACAATACACCATGCCCATCATCATAATGCTTCAGGCTATTGTCATCACAATGAAATCAATATTCTCCATGACTTCTGTCATCATAATGCTCCAAACCCTTGTGATCACAATGTTCAATAACACTTATCATCTCAACACCCCATGACACTCATCATCACAATTATCCATGGTCTTCTCATCACAATGCTCCATGATCGTTGTCAGCACAATGCTCAATACACTTGTCATCACAATGCTCCCTGACACTTGTCGTCAGTATTCTCCTTAAACCCTGTCATGACAAGGTTCCATGCGTTTTTCATCACAGTGATCCATGCCCTATTCATCACAATGCTCCAAGATCCCTGTAATCACAATGCTCCATGCCCTTGTCATTAAAAAGCTCCATGACACATGTCATCAGCATGCTTCATGGACTTCTCATCACAATGTTCCATGCCCTTCTCATCACAATGCTCCAAGACCCCTGTAATCACAATGCTCCATGTCCCTTTTCATCAGAATATTCCATGAGACTTGTCATCACAATGCTTAATGCGCTTGTCAGAACAATGCTCAATGACACATGTCATCACAATGCACCATGTGCTTGTCATCACAGTGCTCCACAATCTTGTCATCACAATGCTCCTTAAAATTTGTCATCACAATGCTCCCTGCCCTTCTCATCACATTGCACAACGCCCTTGCCATCAAAATGCTCCATGACCATTGTCATCACAAAGATCCATGACCCTTAGCATCACAATGCTCCATTTCATTGTCATCACAATGCTCCATGAACGCTCTCATCACATTGCTCCATGCCCTTGTCTTCACAAAGCTCCATGACACATGTCATCAGAATGCTCCATGGCCTTCTCATCACAATGCTGCATGCCCTTGCCATCACAAGGCTCAATTACACCTGTGATAACAATGCTCCATGACCCCTGCCATCACGATGTTCCATTGTCCTGTCATCACAAAGCTCCATGACCCTTCTCATCACAATGCTCCAATAACCCTGTAATCACAATCCTCTATGCCACTTTTCATCTCAATGATCCATGAACCCTGTCATCACAATGAATCATGCCCATCATCATAATGCTTCATGCTATTGTCATCACAATGAAATCAAAATGTTCCATGACCTCTGTCATAACAATGCTCCAAACACTTGTGATCACAATATACCATATCACTTTTCATCACAATGTCCCATGACTCTCGTCATCACAATTACCAATGGTCTTCTCATAACAATGTTCCATGACCTTTGTTATCACAATGCTCAATACACTTGTCATCAAAATGATCCCTGACACTTGTTGTCTGTATCCTCCTTGAATCCTGTCATGACAAGGCTCCATGCCTTTTTCATCACAATGATCCATGTCCTTTTCATCACAATGCTCCAAGACCCATGTAATCTCAATGCTCCATGCCGTTTTCATCACAAAGCTCAATGACGCATGCCATCAGAATGCTCCTTGGTCTTCTCCTCACAATGCTCCATGCCCTTGTCCTCACAATGTTCGAAGACCCCTGTAATCACAATGCTCGATGGTTGTCCTCAAAAAACTCCATGACGCATGTCATCAGAATGCTCCATGGCCTTCTCATCAGAATGCTCCATGCCCTAGGCATCACAGTGCTCCAAGACCCCAGTAATCACAATGCTCAATGCCCCTTTTCATCAGAATGCTTTATGAGACTTATCATCACAAGTCTCCATGGTCTTCTCATCACAATGCTCCAGGACCTTGTCATCACAGTGATCCATGCAGTTGTCATCCCAATGCTCCATGACCCCTGTATTCACAATGCTCCGTGACGCTTGTCATCACAGTGCTCCACGACACCTGTCATCACAATGCTCCATGACTTTGTCAGCAAAATGCTTCATGACCTTGTCATTACAATGCTCTATGCGCTTGTCATCACAATACTCCCCTACCATTGTCATAACAATCCTCCATGAAACTTGGGATCACATTGCTTCATGCCCCTGTAATCACAATGCTCCATGCTCCTTTAAATCAAAATGATCCATGACCTCTGTCATCACAATGCTCCAAAAACTTGTGATCAATATGTTCCATAACAATTGTCATCACAATGCTCCATGATGCCTGTCATCACAATACTCCATGCACTTTTCATCACAACGCTCCATGACCTTTGTCATCACAATTCTCAATACACTTGTCATCACAATGCTCCCTGACACTTGTCGTCAGAATGCACCTTGAACCCTGTCACGAAAAGGCTCCATGCCTTTTTCATCAAAATGCCCCATGCCGTTTTCATCACAATACTCAACGCCACTGTCATCAAAATACTCCACAAGCTTGTCATCACAATGCTCCATGACCTTTGTTATCACAATTCTCCATGCACTTGTCAGCACAATGCTCCCTGACCCTTGTCATCTCAATGCTCCAAGACATTGTCATCACAATGCACCATTACATTTGTCATCAGAATCCTCCATGACACTTGGCATCACAATGCTCCATGCCCTTGTCACCACAATGCACCATTCCAACAGTCATCACAATAATACATGAAATTTATGAGACCAATGATCCATGCCCTTGTCATCACAATGCTCCATGCCCCTTGTCAACACAATGCTCCATGACCCCTGTCATCACAGTGCTCCGTGACTCCAGTCATCACAGTGCTTCATGACCTTTGTCATCACAATGGTCCATGCCCTCATCATCAAGAGTCTCTGTGACCTTTTTAACCACAATGCTCCATGAACTTTTCATCACAATTCTCTTTCACCCTTGTCAACACAATGCTCTATGCCTTTCTCAGCACAATGCTCCATGACCCTTGTCATCACAATGCACCATGCGCTTGTCATCACAGTGCTCCACAATCTTGTCATCACAATGCTCCATAAACATTGTCATCACAATGCTCCATGAACTTCTCATCAAAATGCTCTCTCACCACTGATATCACAATGTTACTTCACTATTCGTCACAATACTCCCTCACCCCTGTCATCACAATGTTCCATGACTCCTGTCATCACAGTGCTACATGCAATTATCATCACAATGTTCGATGACCCCTGACATCACAATGTTCCGTAACCCCCGTCATCAAAATGCTCCCTGACCCTTGTCATCTCAATGCTCCAAGCCATTGTCATCACAATGCACCATTACATTTGTCATCGGAATCCTCCATGACCCTTGGCATCACATTGCTCCATGCCCTTGTCATCACTAAGCTCCATGACACATGTCATCAGAATGCTCCATGGCCTTCTCATCACAATGGCCCATGACCTTTTTCATCACAATGCTCAATACACTTGTCATCAATATGCTCCATGACACTTGTTGTCTGTATGCTCCTTGAATCCTGTTATGACAAGGCTCCATGCATTTTTCATCACAATGTTCCATGCCCTTTTCATCACACTGCTACAAGACCCCTGTAATCAAAATGCTCCATGTGCTGGTCATCACAAAGCTCAATGACGCATGTCCTCAGAATGCTCCTTGGCCTTCTCTTCACAGTGTTCCATGCCCTTGTCATCACAATATTCCAAGACCCCTGTAATCACAGTGGTCCATGCCCCTTTTCATCAGTATGCTATATGAGACTTGTCATCACAAGGCTCCATGGATTTCTCATCACAATGCTCCAGGAACTTGTCATCACAATGCTTCACAACTTTGTGAAGAAGATTCTCAATAGCCCTTGTCATCATAGTGCTCCAAGCCCTAGTCATCACAATGCTCCATTTTATTTGTCATCACAATCCTCCATTACATTTAGAATCACAATGCTCCATGCCATTATCATCGCAATGGACCATGACATATGTCATCACAATGCTCCCTGACACCTGTCTTCACAATACTCCATGACCTTCTCATCACCATGATCTATACCCTTGTCATCACAATGCACCATGTCCACTGTCATCACAATAATCTATGAAACTTGTCAGACCAATGCTCCATGCCCCTGTCACCACAATGCTCCATGCCCTTGTCCTCACAATGCTCCATGACCCCTATCATCACAATGCTCCATGAATCCAGTCATCACAATGCTTCATAACGTTTGTCATCAAAACGGTCCATGCCCGTGTCATCACAAGGCTCTGTGACCTTTGTAACCACAATGCTCCTTGAACTTTTCATCACAACTCTCCGTGACACTTGTCATCACAATGCTCCATGCCTTTGTCAGAACAATGCTCCATGACCCTTGTCATCACAATGTGCCACGTGCTTTTCATCACATCGGTCCACAACCTTGTAATCACTATGCTCCATAAACCTTGTAATCACAATGCTCCATGCACTTCTCATCCAAATGCTCTCTCACCAGAGATATCACAATGTTCCATCACTAGTCATCACAATACCCCTAACCCCTGTAATCATAATGTTCCATGACCCCTGTCATCACAGTGCTACATACCCTTATCATCACAATATTCCATGACCCCTGACATCACAATGTTCCATAACCCCTGTCATCAAAATGCACCATGACCCTTTTCATCCCAAAGCTCCATGACCCCTGACATCACAATGTTCTATAACCCCTGTCATCAAAATGTTCCATTACACTTTTCATCAAATTGCTGCATGACCCTGTCATCAAAATGCTCCCTTCCCTTCTCATCACAATGCACCAAACCATTGTCATCGAAATGCTCCCTGTTATTTGTCATCACAAATCTCCATGACCATTGGCATCACAATGCTCCGTGTCATTGTCATCACAATGCTCCATGAACACTCTCATCACATTGCTCCATGCCCTTGTCATCACAAAGCTCCATGACACTTGTCATCACAATGCTCGATGCCCTTCTCATCACAATGCTCCATGCCCTTGTCATTACAATCCTCCATGAAACATGCATCACAGTGTTCCGTGCCCTTGTCATCCCAATGCTCCATGCCCACTCTCATCACAATAATCCATGAAACATTTTAGACCAAAGCTCAAAGCCCTTCTCATCACAATGCTCCATTACCTCTGTCATAACAGTGCTCCAAGACACATGCCATCACATTGTTCAACGGCATGTCATCACAAGGCTCCATGACCCTTGTCATCACAATGCTCCAAGACCCCTCTAATCACAATGCTCCATGCCCTTGTCATCACAGTGCTCCATGACGCATGTCATCAGAATGTTCCATGGCCTTCTCCTCACAATGCTCCATGCCCTTGTCATCACAATGTTCCAAGACCCCTGTAATCACAATGCTCCATGACCCATTTCATCTCAATGCTCCATGAACCCTGTCATCACAATGCACCATGCCCATCATCATAATGTTTCAGCCTATTGTCATCACAATGAAATCTAAATTATCCATGACCTCTGTCATCATAATGCTCCAAACCCTTGTGATCACAATGTTCCATAAGACTTATCACCACAACAACCCATGACACTCATCATCACAATTATCCATGGTCTTCTCATCACAATGCTCAATGACCTTTGTCATCAACTGCTCAATACACTTGTCATCACAATGCTCCCTTACACTTGTCGTCAGTATGCTTCTTGAACCCTGTCATGACAAGGCTTAATGCCCATTTCATCACAATGCATCAAGACACCTGTAATCACAATGCTCCACAACCTACTCATCACAATGCTCCATTCCCAGTATCATCACAATGCTCCCTGATCACTGTCATCACAACACTCCATGACACCTGACAACACAATGATCCGGAAATCTTGTCATCAAAATACTCAATTCCCAAGTCATCATAATGCTCCATAACCCCTGTGATCACAATACTCCATGAACATTTTCAGCCCAATGCTCCATGACACTTGTCATCAAATTGAACCATGCCCTTGTCATCCCAATGCTCCATGACCCCTGTATTCACAAAGCTCCGTGACGCTTGTCATCACAGTGCTCCATGACACCTGTCATCACAATGCTCCATGCCTTTGTCAGCAAATGCTACATGACCTAGTCATTACAATTCTCTATGCGCTTGTCATCACAGTACTCCATTAGCATTGTCATCACAATCCTCCATGAACCTTGGGATCACATTGCTTCATGCCCTTGTCATCACAGTGCTCCATGCTCCTTGAAATCAAAATGATCCATGACCTCTGTCATCACAATGCTCCAAACCCTTGTAATCACAATGTTCCATAACACTTGTCATCACAACGCTCCATGATGCCTGTCATCACAATATTCCATGGCCTTTTCATCACAATGCTCCATGACCATTGTCATCACAATTCTAAATACACTTGTCATTACAATGCTTCCTGAAACTTGTCGTCAGAATGCTCCTTAAAACCTGTCATGAAAAGGCTCCATGCCTTTTTCATCACAATGCCCCATGCCATTTTCATCACAATGCTCCATGCCATTGCCATCAAAATACTCCACAAGCTTGTCATCAGAATGTTCCATGACCCTTGTCATCACAATTCTCCATGCACTTGTGAGCACAATGCTCCCTGACCCTTTTCATCACAATGCTCCAAGCCATTGTCATCACAATGCTCCATTACATTTGTCATCAGAATCCTCCATGACACTTGGCATCACAATGCTCCATGCCCTTGTCATCACAATGCGCCATTCCAACTGTCATCACAATAATCCATGAAATATTTCAGACCAATGCTCAATGCCCTTCTCATCACAATGCTCCGTTATCTCTGTCATAACAATGCTCCATGAGCCCTGCCATCACAATGTTCCACGGCATTGTCATCACAAGGCTCCATGACCCTTGTCATCACAATGCTCCAAAAGCCCTGTAATCACAATGCTCCATGCCCTTGTCATCACAAAGCTCCATGACGCATGCCATCAGAATGTTCCATGGCCTTCTCCTCACAATGCTCCATGCCTTTGTCATCACAGTGCTCCAAGACCCCTGTAATCACAATGCTCCATGCCCCTTATCATCAGAATGCTACATGATACTTGTCATCACAAGTCTCCATGGTCTTCTCATCACAATGCTCCAGGACCTTGTCATCACCATGCTCCATTCCCTTGTCATCACAATGCTCCATGACCCCTGTCATCACAATACTCCATGAATATTTTCAGCACAATGCTCCATGACTTTCTCATCACAATTCTCCAAGACCAATATCATCACAATGCTCCAAGACCACTGTCATCACAACACTCCATGACACCTGACAACACAATGATCCGGGACTCTTGTCATCACAATGCTCCATTCCCTAGTCATCACAATGTTCCATGACCCCTGCCATCACAATTTTCTATGCCCTTGTCATCACAAAGCTCCATGACACGTCATCAGAATGTTCCATGTACTTCTCATCAAAATGCTCAATGCCCTTGTCATCACAATGCTCCAAGACCCCTGTAATCACAATGCTCCATGCCCCTCTTCATCTCAATGCTCCATGAACCCTGTCATCACAATGCATCATGCCAATCATCATAATGCTTCCGGCTATTGTCAGCACAATGAAATCAAAATTCTACATGACCCCTGTCATCACAGTACTCCATGAACATTTTCAGCCCGAGGCTCCATGACCCTTGTCATCACAATTATTCATGCCCTTGTCATCCCAATGCTCCATGACCCCTGTATTCACAATGCTCCGTGACGCTTGTCATCACAGTGATCCAGGAGACTTGTCATCACAATGCTCCATGCCTTTGTCAGCAAAATGCTACATGCCCTTTTCATCACAATGCTCCATGACCCCTGTCATCACAATGCTCCGTGACTCCAGTCATCACAATTCTTCATAACATTTGTCATCACAATGGTCGATACCCATGTCATCACAAGGCTCTGTGACTTTTGTAAACACAATGCTCCATGAACTTTTCATCACAATGCTCCGTGACACTTGTCATCACAATGCTCCATGCCTTTGTCAGAAAATTGCTCCATGACCCTTGTCATCACAATGTGCAACACGCTTTTCATCCCAACGGTCCACAAATTTGTCATCGCAATGCTCCATAAACCTTGAAATCACAATGTTCCATTACCCAGGTCATAACAATGCTCCAATACCACTGCCATCACAATGTTCCACGGCCTTGTCTTCACAAGGCTCCATGACACTTGTCATCACAATGCTCCAAGACTCCTGTAAGCACAATGCTCCATGCCCTTGTCATCACAAAGCTCCATGACACATGTCATCAGAATGTTCCATGTCCTTCTCCACACAATGCTCCATGTCCTTGTCATCAAAATGCTCCAAGAGCCCTGTAATCACAATGCTCCATGCCCCTTTTCATCTCAATGCTCCATGAACCCTCTCATCACAATGCATCATGCCAATCATCATGATGCTTCCGGCTATTGTCAGCACAATGAAATCAAAATTCTCCATGACCTCTGTCATCACAATGCTCCATGACCCCTGTCATCACAATACTCCATGAACATTTTCAGCCCAATGCTAAATGACCCTTGTCATCACAAAGATCTTTGCCCTTGTCATCCCAATGCTACATGACCCCTGTTTTCACAATGTTCCGTGACGCTTGTTATCACAGTGTGCCATGACACTTGTCATCACAATGCTCCATGCCTTTGTCAGCAAAATGCTACATGACCTTGTCATTATAATGCTCTATGTGCTTGTCATCACAATACTCCATTACCGTTGTCATCACAATCATCCATGAACCTTGGGATCACAATGCTCCATGCTCCTTGAAATCAAAATGATCCATGACCTCTGTCATCACAATGTTCCAAACACTTGTGATCACAATGTTCCATAACACTTGTCATCACAACGCTCCATGATGCCTGTCCTCACAATACTCCATGCCCTTTTCATCACAATGCTCCATGACCTTTGTCATCACAATTCTCAATACACTTGTCATCACAATGCTCCCTGACACTTGTCATCAGAATGCTCCTTGAACCCTGTCACGAAAAGGCTCCATGCCTTTTTCATCAGTATGCCCCATGCCGTTTTCATCACAATGCTCCATGCCATTGCCATCAAAATACTCCACAAGCTTGTCATCAGAATGCTCCATGACCCTTGTCATCACAATTCTCCATGCACTTGTCAGCACAATGCTCCCTGACCCTTGTCATCACAATGCTCCAAGCCATTGTCATCACAATGCTCCATTACCTTTCTCATCAGAATCCTCCATAACACTTGGCTTCACAATGCTCCATGCCATTGTCATCACAATGGGCCATTACATATGTCATCACAATGCTCCCTGACACCTGTCTTCACAATACTGCATGACATGGTCATCACAATGTTCCATGCCGTTTTCATCACAATGCGGCATTCCAACTGTCATCACAATAATCCATGAAACTTATTAGACCAATATTCCATGCCCTTGTCATAACAATACTCCATGCCCTTGTTATCACAATGCTCCATGACCCCTGTCATCACAATGCTCCGTGACTCCAGTTATCACAATGCTTCATGACCTTTGTCATCACAATGGTCCATGACCTCGTCATCAACAGTCTCTGTGACCTTTTTAACCACAATGCTCCATGAACTTTTCATCACAATGCTCTTTGACCTTTGTCATCACAATGCTCTATGCCTTTCTCAGCACAATGCTCCATGACCCTTGTCATCACAATGCTCCATTCGCTTGTCAGCACAATGCTCCATGACACATGTCATCCCAATACACCATGCGCTTGTCATCACAGTGCTCCAAAATCTTGACATCACAATGCTCCATGAAACTTGTCATCACAATGCTCCATGGACTTCTCACCAAAATGCTCTCTCACCACTGATGTCACAATGTTACATCAATATTCGTCACAATATTCCCTCACCCCTGTCATCAAAATTTGCCATGACTCCTGTCATCACAATGCTACATGCACTTATCATCACAATGTTCGATGACCCCTTGCATCACAATGTTCCATAACCACTGTCATCAAAATATTCCTTGACACTTTTCATCAAATTGCTCCATGACCCTGTCATCACAATGCTCCCTACCCTTCTCATCACAATGCACAACGCCCTTGTCATCAAAATGCTCCATGACTTTGTCATCACAAAGATCCATAACCCTTGTCATCACAATGCTCCATGTCATTGTCATCACAATGCTCCATTAAGGTTCTCATCACATTGCTTCATGTCCTTGTCATCACAAACCTCCATGACACATATCATCAGAATGCACCATGGCCTTCTCATCACAATGCACCTTGCCCTGCCATCACAATGCTCCATTATCCCTGTCATACCCATGATCCATGATCCCTGCCATCACGATGTTCCATGGCCTTGTCATCACAAGGCTCCATGACCCTTCTCATCACAATGCTCCAAGAACCCTGTAACCACCATGTTCCCTGCCCATTTTCATCTCAATGTTTCATGAACCCTGTCATCACAATGCACCATGACCATCATCATAATGCTTCATGCTATTGTCATCATAATGAAATCAAAATGCTCCATGATCTCTGTCATAACAATGCTCCAAACGCTTGTGATCACAATATTCCAAAACACTTGTCATCACAATGCACCATGACGCTCGTCATCACAGTTATCCATGGTCTTCTCATCACAATGCTCCATGACCTTTGTCATCATGATGCTCAATACACTTGTCATCAAAATGCTCCCTGACACTTGTTGTCTGTATGCTCCTTGAACCCTGTCATGACAAGGCTCCATGCTTTTTCATCACAATGCTCCAAGACCCCTGTAATCACAATGCTCCATGCCCTTGTCATCACAAAGCTAAAGGACGCATGTCTTCAGAATGCTCGTGGCCTTCTCCTCACAATGCTCCATGCACATGTCATCACAATGTTCCAAGACGCCTGTAATCACAATGGTCCATGTCCATTTTCATCAGTATGCTCCATGAGATTTGTCATCACAAGGCTCCATGTTTTTCTCATCACAGTGCTCCAGGACATTGTCATCACAATGCTTCACGACCTTGTCCTGAAAATTCTCAATGGCCCTTGTCATCATAATGCTCCAAGCCCAAGACATCACAGTGCTCCATTATATTTGTCAACACAATCCTCCATTACATTTGGCATCACAAGGCTCCCTGCTATTGTCATCGCAATGGACCATGACATATGTCATCACAATGCTCCCTGACAACTGTCTTCACAGTACTCCATGACCTTCTCATCACAATGATCCATGCCCTTGTCATCACAATGCACCATATCCACTGTCCTCACAATAATCTATGAAAGTTGTCAGACGAATGCTCCATGCCCCTGTCATCACAATGCTCCATGCCCTTGTCATCACAATGCACCATGACCCCTGTCATCACAATGCTCCGGGAGTCCAGTCATCACAATGCTTCATAACATTTGTCATCACAAGGCTCCATGCCCGCGTCATCACAAGGCTCTGTGTCCTTTGTAACCACAATGCTCTATGAACATTTCATCACAATACTCCATGACCCTTGTCATCACAATGCTCCATGCCTTTGTCAAAAAAATGCTCCATGACCCTTTTCATCACAATTTGCCACGCACTTTTCATCACAACGGTCCACAATTTTCTCATTGCAATGCTCCATAAAACTTGTAATCACAATGCTCCATGCCCTTCTCATCACAATGCTCCATTACCCCTGTCATAACAGTGCTCCATGACGCCATCCATCACGATGTTCCATGGCCTTGTAATCACAAGGCTCCATGACACTTGTCATCACAATGCTCCAAGACCCCTGTAATCACAATGCTCCATGCCCTTGTCATCACAAAGCATCATGACACATGTCCTCAGAATGTTCCATGGCCTTCTCATTAAATGCTCCATGCCCTTGTCATCACAGTGCTCCAAGACCCCTGTAATCACAATGCTCCATGCCCCTTTTCATCTCCATGCTCCATGAACCCTGTCATCACAATGCATCATGCCCATCATCATATTGCTTCTGGCTATTGTCAGCACAATGAAATCAAAATTCTCCTTGACCTCTGTCATCTCAATGCTCCATGAACCCTGTCATCACAATACTCCATGAACATTTTCAGCCCACTGCTCCATGACACTTGTCATCACAGTGATCCATGCAGTTGTCATCCCAATGCTCCATGACCCCTGTATTCACAATGCTCCGTGACGCTTGTCATCACAGTGCTCTATGACACCTGTCATCACAATGCTCCATGCCTTTGTCAGCAAAATGCTACATGACCATGTCATTAGAATTCTCTATGTGCTTGTCATCAAAATACTCCATTCCCATTGTCATCACAATCCTCCATGAACCTTGGGATCACATTGCTTCATGCCATTGTCATCACAATGCTGCATGCTCCTTGAAATCAAAATGATCCATGACCTCTGTCATCACAATGCTCCAAACCATTGTGATCCCAGAGTTCCATGACACTTGTCATCACAATGCTCCATGATGACTGTTAACACAAAATTCCATGCCCTTTTCATCACAATGCTCCATGACCTTTGTCATCACAATGCTCAGTACACTTGTCATCAAAATGCTCCCTGACACTTGTCATCAGAATGCTCCTTGAACCCTGTCACGAAAAGGCTCCATGCAATTTTCATCACAATGCCCCATGCCGTTTTCATCACAATGCTCCGTGACCATTGTCATGAAAATGCTCCATGCCTTTCTTTGAAAAATATTCCATGACCCTTCTCATCACAATGTGCCATTCGGTTTACATCACAACGGTACAGAAACTTGTCATTGCAATGCTCCATAAACCTTGTAATCACAATGCTCCATACACTTGTCATCAAAATGCTCTCTCACCAGAGATATCACAGTGTTTCATCACTAGTCGTCACAATACTCCCTCACCCCTGTAATCACAATGTCCCATGACCCCTGTCATCACAATGCTACATCCCCTTATCATCACAATGTTCCATGACCCCTGACATCACAATGTTGTATAACCCATGTCATCAAAATGTTCCAATACACTTTTCATCCAATTGCTGCATGACCCTGGCATCAAAATACTCCCTGCCATTCTCATCAAAATGCACCATGCACTTGTCATCAAAATTCTCCATGACCTTTGTCATCACAGAGCTCCATGACCCCTGGCATCACAATATTCGATGTCATTGTCATCAAAATGCTCCATGAACCCTCTCATCACATTTCTCCATGCCCTTGTCATCACAAAGCTCCATGACACTTGTAATCACAATGCTCGATGCCCTTCTCAACACAATGCACCATGCCATTGTCATTAGAATCCTCCATGACCCATGTATCACAGTGTTCCATGCCCTTATCATCACAATGCTCTATGACCACTCTCATCACAATAATCCATGAAACATTTCAGACCAATGCTCCATGCCCTTCTCATCACAATGCTCCTTTACCTCTGTCATAACTATGCTCCATGACACCTGCCATCACAATATTCCACGGCCTTGTCATCACAAGGCTCCATGACACTTGTCATCACAATGCTCCACGACACATCTAATCAAAATGCTCCATGCCCTTGTCATCAAAAATCTACATGACGCATGTCATCAGAATGTTCCATGGCCCTGTCATCAAAATTCTCCATTCCCTTGTCATCACAATGCTCCAAGACCCTTGAAATCAAAATGCTCCATGCGTCTTTTCATCTCAATGCTCCATGAACCCTGTCATCACAATGGACGATGCCCATCATCATAATGCTTCAGGCTATTGTCATCACAATGAAATCAAAATGCTCCATGACCTCTGTCATCACAATGCTCCAAACCCTGGTGATCACAATGTTCCATAACACTTATCATCACAACACCCCTTGACGCTCATCTTCACAATTATCCATGGTCTTCTCATCACAATGCTCCATGACCTTTGTCATCACAATGCTTAATACACTTGTTATCACAATGCTCCCTGACACTTGTCATCAGTATGCTCCATTCACCCTGTCATGACACGTCTCCATGCCTTTTTCATCACAATGATCCATGCCATTTTAATCACAATGCTCCAAGACCCCTGTAATCACAATGCTCCATGCCCTTGTCATCATATAGCTCAATGATGCAAGTCATCAGAATGCTCCATGGCCTTCTCATCACAATGCTCCATGCCCTTGTCATCACAATGCTCCAAGACCCCTGTAATCACAATGCCCCATGTCCCTTTTCATCAAAATGCTCCATGAGACTTGTCATCACAAGTCTCCATTGTCTTCTCATCAAAGTGCTCCAGGAACTTGTCATCAAAATGCTCCATGACCCCTGTCATCACAATACTCCATGAACATTTTCAACCCAATGCACCATGACCCTTGTCATCAAAATCATCCATGCCCTTGTCATCCCAATGCTCCATGACCCCTGTATTCACAATGTTCCGTGACGCTTGTCATCACAGGGCTCCATGACACCTGTCATCACAATGCTCCATGCCTTTTTCAGCAAAATACTACCTGACCTTGTCATTGCAATGCTCTATGTGCTTGTCATCACAATACTCCATTCCCATTGTCATCACAGTCCTCCATGAACCTTGGAATCACATTGCTTCATGCCCTTGTCATCACAAAGCTCCATGCTCCTTGAAATCTAAATGATCCATGACCTCTGTCATCACAGTGCTCCAAACACTTGTGATCACAATGTTCCATAGCACTTGTCATCACAACGCTCTAAGATGCCTGTCATCACATTACTCCATGCCTTTTTCATCACAATGCTTCATGACCCTTGTCATCACAATTCTCCATGCACTTGTCAGCACAATGCTCCCTGACCCTTGTCATCACAATGTTCCAAGCCATTGTCATCACAATGCTCCATTACCTTTGTCATCATAATCCTCCATGACACTTGGCATCACAATGCTCCATGCCATTGTCATCACAATGGGCGATTACATATGTCATCACAATGCTCCCTGACACCGGTCTTCACAATACTGCATGACCTGGTCATCACAATGCTCCATGCCGTTGTCATCACAATGCGGCATTCCAACTGTCATCACAATAATCCATGAAACTTATTAGACCAATATTCCATGCCTTTGTCATCACAATACTCCATGCCCTTGTTATCACAATGCTCCATGACCCCTGTCATCACAATGCTCCGTGACTCCAGTTATCACAATTCTTCATGACCTTTGTCATCACAATGGTCCATGACCTCGTCATCCACAGTCTCTGTGACATATTTAACCACATTGCTCCATGAAATTTTCATCACAATGCTCTTTGACCCTTGTCATCACAATGCTCTATGCCTTCTTCAGCACAATGCTCCATGACCCTTGTCATCACAATGCTCCATGCGCTTGTCAGCACAATGCACCATGACCGATGTCATCACAATGCACCCTGCGCTTGTCATCACCGTGCTCCACAATCTTGTCACCACAATGCTCCATAAAACTTGTCATCACAATTCTCCATGCACTTCTCATCAAAATGCTCTCTCAACACAGATATCTCAATGTTACATCTCTATTCATCACAATACTCCCTCACCACTGTCATCACAATGTTCCATGACTCCTGTCTTTGCAATGCTACATGCACTTATCATCACAAGTTCGATGATCCCTGACATCACAATGTTCCATAACCCCTGTCATCAAAATATTCCATGACACTTTTCATCAAATTGCTCTATGACACTGTCATCACAATGCTCCCTGCCCTTCTCATCACATTGCACCAACCCTTGTCATCAAAGTGCTCCATGACCTTTGTCATCACAAAGCTCCATGACCCTTGGCATCTCAATGCTCCATGCCATTGTCATCACAATGCTCCATGAACCCTCTAATCACAATGCTCCATGCCCCTTTGCATCTCAATGCTCCATGAACCCTGTCATCAAAATGCACCATGCCCATCATCATAATGCTTCAGGCTCTTATCATCACAATGAAATCAAAATATTCGATGATCTGTCTCATCACAATGCTCCAAATCCTTGTGATCACAATGTTCTATAACACTTATCATCACAACGCCCCATGACGCTCATCATCACAATTATCCATGCTCTTCTCATCACAGTGCTCCATGACCTTTGTCATCACAATGCTCTATAAACTTGTCATCACAATGCTCCCTGACACTTGTCATCAGTATGCTCCTGGAACCCTGTCATGACAAGGATCCATAACATTTTCATAACAATGATCCATGCCAATTTCTTCACAATGTTCCAGACACCAGTAATCACAGTGCTCCATGCGCTTGTCATCACAATGCTCCAAGACCCCTGTAATCACAATACTCCATGCCCCTTTTCATCAGAATGCTCCATGAGACTTGTTATTACAAGGCTCCATGGTCTTCTCATCACAATGCTCCATGCCATTGTCATCACAAAGCTCCATGACACTTGTCATCACAATGCTCGATGCCATTCTCATCACAATGCTCCATGCCCTTGTCATCAAAATGCTCCATGACTTGTCATCACAAAGCTCCATGACCCTTGGCATCACAATGCTCCATGTCATTGTCATCACAATGCTCCAGGAACACTCTCATCACATTGCTCCATGCCCTTGTCATCAAAAAGCTCCATGACATTTGTCATCACAATGCTCGATGCCATTTTCATCACAATGCTCCATGCCCTTGTCATTACAGTCCTGCATGACCCATGTATCACAGTGTTCCGTGCCCTTGTCATCACAATGCTCCATGCCCACTCTCATCACAATAATCCATGAAACATTTCAGACAAAAGTTCCATACCCTTCTCATCACAATGCTCCATTACTCCTGTCATCACAATGCACCATGACCCCTGCCATCACAATCTTCCATGGCCTAGTCATCACAAGTTTCCATGACAATTCTCATCACAATGCTCAAGACACCTGAAATCACCATGCTCCATGCCCTTGTCATCACAAAGCTCCATGATGCATGTCATCAGAATGTTCCATGGCCTTCTCATCACAATGTTCCATGCCCTTGTCAGCACAATGCTCCAAGACCCTTGTAATCACAATGCTCCATGCCACTTTTCATCTCAATGCCCCATGAACCCTGTCATCACAATGCACCATGCCCATCATCATAATGCTTCAGGCTATTGTCATCACAGTGAAATCAATATTCTGCATGTCCTCTGTCATCATAATGCTCCAAACCCTTGTGATCACAACTTTGCATAACACGAATCATCACAAAACCCCATGATGCTCATCATCACAATTTTCCATGGTCTTCTCATCACAATGCTCCATGATCTTTGTCATCACAATGCTCAATACACGTGTCATCACAATGCTCCCTGACACTTGTCGTCAGTATTCTCCTTGAACCCTGTCATGACAAGGCTCCATGCCTTTTTCATCACAATGATCCATGCCCTTTTCATCACAATGCTCCAAGATCCCTCTAATCACAATGCTCCATGCCCTTGTCATCACAAAACGCCAGGACACATGTCATCAGAATGCTCCATGGCCTTCTCATCACAATGCTCCATGCCCTAGTCTTCACAATGCTCCAAGACACCTGTAATCACAATGCTCCATGCCCCTTTTCATCAGAATGCTCCATGACCCCTACCATCACAATCTTCCATGGCCTAGTCATCACAAGTTTCCATGACAATTCTCATCACAATGCTCAAGACCCTGAAATCACCATGCTCCATGCCCTTGTCATCACAAAGCTCCATGATGCATGTCATCAGAATGTTCCATGGCCTTCTCATCACAATGTTCCATGCCCTTGTCAGCACAATGCTCCAAGACCCTTGTAATCACAATGCTCCATGCCACTTTTCATCTCAATGCCCCATGAACCCTGTCATCACAATGCACCATGCCCATCATCATAATGCTTCAGGCTATTGTCATCACAGTGAAATCAATATTCTGCATGTCCTCTGTCATCATAATGCTCCAAACCCTTGTGATCACAACTTTGCATAACACGAATCATCACAAAACCCCATGATGCTCATCATCACAATTTTCCATGGTCTTCTCATCACAATGCTCCATGATCTTTGTCATCACAATGCTCAAAACACTTGTCATCACAATGCTCCCTGACACTTGTCGTCAGTATTCTCCTTGAACCCTGTCATGACAAGGCTCCATGCCTTTTTCATCACAATGATCCATGCCCTTTTCATCACAATGCTCCAAGATCCCTCTAATCACAATGCTCCATGCCCTTGTCATCACAAAACGCCAGGACACATGTCATCAGAATGCTCCATGGCCTTCTCATCACAATGCTCCATGCCCTAGTCTTCACAATGCTCCAAGACCCCTGTAATCACAATGCTCCATGCCCCTTTTCATCAGAATGCTCCATGAGACTTGTCATCACAATTCTCCATGGTCTTCACATCACAATGCTCCAGGACCTTGTCATCACCATGCTTCATTTACTTGTCATCACAATGCTCCAGGACCCCTATCATCACAATACTCCATGCACATTTTCAGCCCAATGCTCCACGACCTACTCATCACAATGCTCCATGGCCAATATCATCACAATGCTCCATGACCACTGTCATCACAACATTCCATGACACCTCACAACACAATGATCCGGGATTCTTGTCATCACAATGATCCATGCCCTTATCATCCCAATGCTCCATGACCCCTGACATCACAATGTTCCATTACACTTTTCATCAAATTGCTGCATGACCCTGTCATCAAAATGCTCCCTGCCCTCCTCATCACAATGCACAACACCCTTGTCATCAAAATGTTCTATGACGTTTGTCATCACAAAGCTCCATGACCATTGGCATCACAGTGCTCCATGTCATTGTCATCACAGTGCTCCATAAACGCTCTCATCACATTGCTCCATGCCCTTGTCATTACAAAGCTCCATGACACTTGTCATCACAATGCTCGATGCACATCTCATCACAATGCTCCATGCTCTTGTCATTACAATCCTCCATGACCCATGTATCACAGTGTTCCGTGCCCTTGTCATCACAATGCTCCATGCCCACTCTCATCACAATAATCCTTGAAACATTTCAGACCAATGCTCAATGCCCTTCTCATCAAAATGCTCCATTACCTCTGTCATAACAATGCTCCATGACTACAGCCATCACAATGTTCCATTAAACTTTTCATCAAATTGCTGCATGACCCGGTCATCAAAATGCTACCTGCCCTTGTCATCACAATGCACCATGCCCTAGACATCAAAATGCTCCATGACTTGTCATCACAAAGCTCCATTACACCTGTCATCACAGTGCTCCATGCATTTGTCAGCAAAATTCTACATGACCTTGTCATTAGAACGTTCTATGCGCTTGTTATTACAATGCTCCAAGAACTCTGTAATCACAATGCTCCATGCCCTTTTTCATCTCAATGCTCCATGAACCGTGTCATCACAATGCACCATGCCCATCATCATAATGCTTCAGGCTATTGTCATCACAATGAAATCAAAGTTCTCCATGAACTCTGTCATCATAATGCTCCAAACCCGTGTGATCACAATGTTTCATAACACTTATCATCACAACACCGCATGACGATCATCATCACAATTATCCAAGGTCTTTTCATCACAATGCTCCATGATCTTTGTCATCACAATGCTCAATACACTTGTCATCACAATGCTCCCTGACACTTGTCGTCAGTATGCTCCTTGAACCCTGTCATGACAAGGCTCCATGCGTTTTTCATCACAGTGATCCATTCCCTTTTCATCACAATGCTGCAAGACCCCTGTAATCACAAAGCTCTATGCCCTTGTCATCACAAAGCTCCATGACGCAAGACATCAGAATGTTCCATGGCCTTCTCCCCACAACGCTCGATGTCATTGTCATCACAGTGCTCCATGAACCCTCTCATCACATGGCTTCTTGCCCTTGACATTACAATCCACCATGACCCATGTATCACAGTGTTCCGTGCCCTTTTCATCACAATGCTCCATGCCCAATCTCATCACAATAATCCATGAAATATTTCAGACCAATGCTCAATTCCCTTCTCATAGCAATACTCCATTACCTCTGTCATAACAATGCTCCATGACCATTGCCATCACAATGTTCCACGGCCTTGTCATCACAAGGCTCCATTACCCATGTCTTCGCAAAGCTCCAAGACACCTGTCATCTAAATGCTCCATGACCTTGTCATAACAAAGCTCCATGACGCATGTCATCAGTAGGTTCCATGGCCTTCTCTTCAAAATGTTCCATGCCCTTGTCATCACAGTGTTCCAAGACCCCTGTAATCACAATGCTCCATGCCCCTTTTCATCTCAATGATCCATGAACCCTGTCATCACAATGCACCATGCCCATCATCATAATGCTTCATGCTATTGTCATCACAATGAAATCAAAATGCTCCATGACCTCTGTCATAAAAATGCTCCAAACCCTAGAGATCACAATATTCCATAACACTTGTCATCACAGTGCCCCATGACACTCGTCATCACAATTATCCATGGTCTTCTCATCACAATGCTCCATGACCTTTGTCATCACAATGCTCAATACACTTGTCATCAAAATGCTCCCTGACACTTGTGGTCTGTATGCTCCCTGAACCCTGTCATGACAAGGCTCCATGCCTTTTTCATCACAATGATCCATGCCCTTTTCCTCACAATGCTCCAAGACCCCTTTAAACACAATGCTCCTTGCCCCTGTCATCACAAAGCTCAATGAAACATGTCTTCAGAATGCTCCTTGGCCTTCTCCTCACAATGCTCCATGCCCATGTCATCACAATGTTCCAAGACCCCTGTAATCACAATGGTCCATGCCCCTTTTCATCAGTATGCTCCATGAGATTTGTCATCACAAGTCTCTATGGATTTCTCATCACAATGCTCCAGGACCTTGTCATCACAATGCTTCACGACCTTGTTCTGAAAATTCTGAATGGCCCTTGTCATAATAATGCTCCAAGCCCTAGTGATCACAATTCTCCATTATATTTGTCATCAAAATCCTCCATTACATTTGGCATCACAATGCTCCCTGCCATTGTCATTGCAATGGACCATGACATATATCATCACAATGCTCCCTGACACCTGTCTTCACAATATTCCATGACCTTCTCATCACAATGATCCATGCCCTTGTCATCACAATGCACCATGTCCAATGTCATCACAATAATCTATGAAACTTCTCAGACAAATGCTCCATGCCCCTGTCACCACAATGCGCCATGCCCTTGTCATCACAATGCTCCATGACCACTGTCATCACAATGCTCGGTGACTCCAGTCATCACAATGCTTCATAACATTTGTCATCACAGTGGTCCATGCCCACGTCATCACAAGGCTCTGTGACCTTTATAAACACAATGCTCCATGAACTTTTCATCACAATGCTCCGTGACCTTTGTCATCAAAATGCTCCATGCGTTTGTCAGAAAAATGCTCCATGATCCTTGTCATCACAATGTGCTACGCGATTTTCATCACAACGGTCCACAAATTTGTCATTGTAATGCTCCATAAACCTTGTAATCACAATGCTCCATGCACTTCTCATCACAATGCTCCATTTCCCCTGTCATAACAATGCTCCATGGCCCCTGCCATCACAATATTCCACGGACTTGTCATCACAAGGCTCCATGACACTTGTCATCACAATGCTCCAAGACCCCTGTAATCACAATGCTCCATGCCCTTGTCATCACAAAGCTCCATGACACATGCCATCAGAATGTTCCGTGTCCTTCTCATAAAAATGCTCCATGTCCTTGTCATTACAGTGCTCCAAGACCCCTGTAATCACAATGCTCCATGCCACTTTTCATCTCAATGCTCCATGAACCTTGTCATCACAATGCACTATGCCCATCATCATAATGCTTCCGGGTATTGTCAGCACAATGAAATCAAAATTCTCCATGACCTCTGTCATCACAATGCTCCATGACCCCTGTCATCAAAATACTCCATGAATATTTTCAGCCCAATGCTCCATGACAATTGTCATCACAGTGATCCATGACCTTGTCATCCCAATGCTCCATGACAACTGTATTCACAATGCTCCGTGACGCTTGTCATCACAGTGCTCCATGACACCTGTCATCACAATGCTCCATGCCTTTGTCAGCAAAATGCTAATTGAACTTGTCATTACAATGCTCTATGCGCTTGTCATCACAATACTCCATTACCATTGTCATCACAATCCTCCATGAACCTTGGGATCACATTGAATCACGCCCTTGTAATCACAATGCTCCATGCTCCTTGAAATCAAAATGATCCATGACCTCTGTCATCACAATGCTCCAAAACCTTGTGATCAAAATGTTCCATAACACTTGTCATCACAACGCTCCATGATGCCTGTCATCACAATACTCCATGCACATTTATCACAATGCTCCATGACCTTTGTCATCACAATTCTCAATACACTTGTCATTACAATGCTCCCTGACACTTATCATCAAAATGCTCCTTGAACCCTGTCACGAAAATGCTCCATGCCTTTTTCATCACAAGGCCCCATGCCGTTTTCATCACAATGCTCCACGCCACTGTAATCAAAATACTCCACAAGCTTGTCATGAGGATGCTCCATGACCATTGTCATCTCAATTCTCCATGCACTTGTCAGCACAATGCTCCCTGACCATTGTCATCACAATGCTCCAAGCCATTGTCATTACAATGCACCATTACCTTTGTCATCAGAATCCTCCATGACACTTGGCATCACAATGCTCCATGCCATTGTCATGACAATGGGTCACTACATATGTCAACACAGTGCTCCCTGACACCAGTCTTCAGAATACTCCATGACCTTGTCATCACAATGCTCCATGCCCTTGTCACCACAGTGCACCATTCCAACAGTCATCGCAATAATCCATGAAACTTATTAGACCAATGATCCATGCCCTTGTCATCACAATGCTCTATGACCCTTGTCATCACAATGCTCCATGAACTTTTCATCACAATGCTCTTTGATCCTTGTCATCACAATTCCCTATGCCTTTCTCAGCACAATGCTACATGACCCTTGTCATCACAATGCTCCATGTGCTTGTCAGCACGATGCTCCATGACACATGTCATCACAATGAACCATGCGCTTTTCATCACAGTGCTCCACAATCTTGTCACTACAATGCTCCATAAAACTTGTCATCAAAATGCTCTCTCACCACATATATCACAATGTTACATCCCTATTCATCACAATACTCCCTCACCCCTGTTATCACAGTTTTCCATGACTCCTGTCATCACAATGCTACATGCACTTATCATCACAATGTTCGATGACCCCTGACATCACAATGCTCCATAACCCCTGTCATCAAAATGCTCCATTTCCTTTTAATCAAAATGCTCCATGACCCCTGACATCACAATGTTCCATAACCCCTGTCATCAAAATGTTCCATAATCCTTTTCATCAAATTGCTCCATGACCCTGTCATCACAATGCTCCCTGCCCTTCTCATCACATTGCTCAACGCACTTGTCATCAAAATACTACATGACCTTTGTCATCACAAAGATCCATGACCCTTGGCATCACAATGCTCCATGTCATTGTCATCACAATGCTCCATGAATGCTCTCATCACATTGCTCCATGCCCTTGTCATCACAAAGCTCCATGACACATGTCATCAGAATGTTCCATGGCCTTCTCATCACAATGCTCCTTGGGCTTGCCATCACAATGCTCCATTACCCCTGTCATAAAAATGCTCCAGGACCCCTGCCATCACGATGTTCGTTGGCCTTGTCATCACAAGCCTCCATGACCCTTCTCATCACAATGCTCCAAGACCCCTGTAATCACAATGCTCCATGCCCATTTTTCATCTCAATGATCCATGAACCCGGTCATCACAATGCACCATGCCCATCATCATAATGCTTCATGCTATTGTCATCACAATGAAATCAAAATGCTCCATGACCTCTGTCATAACAATGCTCCAAACCCTTGTGATCACAATATTCCATAACACTTGTCATCACAGTGCCCCATGACACTCGTCATCAAAATTAGCCATGGTCTTCTCATCACAATGCTCTATGACCTTTGTCATCACAATGCTCAATACACTTGTCATCTAAATGCTCCCTGACACTTGTTGTCTGTATGCTCCTTGAACCCTGTCATGACAAGGCTCAATGACTTTTTCATCACAGTGATCCATGCCCTTTTCCTCACAATGCTCCAAGACCCCTTTAAACACAATGCTCCATGCCCTTGTCATCACAAAGCTCAATGAAACATGCCTTCAGAATGCTCCATGGCCTTCTCCTCACAATGCTCCATGCCCATGTCATCACAATGTTCCAAGACCCCTGTAATCACAATGGTCCATGCCCCTTTTCATCAGTATGCTCCATGAGATTTATCATCACAAGTCTCTATGGATTTCTCATCACAATGCTCCAGGACCTTGTCATCAAAATTCTTCACGACCTTGTTCTGAACATTCTCAATGGCCCTTGTCATCATAATGCTCCAAGCCCTAGTCATCACAATGCTTCATTATATTTGTCATCAAAATCCTTCATTACATTTGGCATCACAATGCTCCCTGCCATTGTGATTGCAATGGACCATGACATATGTCATCACAATGCTCCCTGACACCTGTCTTCACAATACTCCATGACCTTCTCATCACAATGATCCATGCCCTTGTCATCAAAATGCACCATGTCCAATGTCATCACAATACTCTATGAAACTTTTCAAACCAATGCTCCATGCCCCTGTCACCACAATGCTCCATGCCCTTGTTATCACAATGCTCCATGACCCCTGTCATCACAATGCTCCGTGACTCCAGTCATCACAATGCTTCATATCATTTTTCATCACAATGGTCCATGCCCGCGTCATCACAAGGCTCTGTGACCTTTATAACCACAATGCTCCATGAACTTTTCATCACAATGCTCCGTGACCCTTGTCATCAAAATGCTCCATGACACTTGTCATCACAATGTGCTACGTTATTTTCATCAAAACGATCCAAAAATTTGTCATGGTAATGCTCCATAAACCTTGTAATCACAATGCTCCATGCCCTTCTCATCACAATGCTCCATTACGCCTGTCATAACAATGCTCCATGACCCCTGCCATCACAATATTCCACGGCCTTGTCATCACAAGGCTCCATCACACTTGTCATCACAATGCTCCAAGACCCCTGTAATCACAATGCTCCATGCCCTTGTCATCACAAAGCTCCATGACACATGCCATCAGAATGTTCCATGTCCTTCTCATCAAAATGCTCCATGCCCTTGTCATCACAATTCTCCCTGACACCTGTCTTCACAATACTCCATGAGCTTCTCATCACAATGCTCCATGCCCTTGTCATCACAATGCTCCATGACCACTGTCATCACAATAATCCATGAACATTTTCAGCACAGTGCTCCACGACCAACTCATCACAATGCTCCATGGACAATATCATCAAAATGCTCCATGACCACTGTCATCGAAACATTCCATGACACCCGACAACACCATGATCCGGGACTCTTGTCATCACAATGCTCCATTCCCTAGTAATCACAATGCTCTATGCCCCATGTCATCACAACACTCCATGAACATTTTCAGCCCAGTGCTCCATGAAACTTGTCACCACAATCATCCATGCCCTTGTCATCCCAATGCTCCATGACCCCTGTATTCACAATGCTCCGTGACGCTTGTCATCACAGTGCTCCATGACACATGTCATCACAATGCTCCATGCCTTTGTCAGCAAAATGATACATGACCTTATCATTACAATGCTCTATGCGCTTGTCATCACAATACTCCATAACCATTGTCATCACAATCCTCCATGAACCTTGGGATCACATTGCTTCATGCCCTTGTCATCACAATGCTCCATGCTCCTTGAAATAAAAATGATCCATGAACTCTGTCATCACATTTCTCCAAACCCTAGTGATCACAATGTTCCATAACACTTGTCATCACAACGCTCCATGATGCCTGTCATCACAATATTCCATGCCCTTTTCATCACAATGTTCCATGACCTTTGTCATCACAATTCTCAATACACTTGTCATCACAATGCTCCATGCGCTTGTCAGCACAATGCTCCATGACACATGTCATCACAATGCAACACGCACTTCTCATCACAATGCTGCTTAAAATATGTCATCACAATGCTCCATGCACTTCTCATCAAAATGCTCTCTCACCACTGATATCACAATGCTACATCACTAATTGTCACATTACTCCCTCAACCCTGTCTTCACAATGTTCCATGACTCGTGTCATCACAATGCTACATGCACTTATCATCACAATGTTCGATGACCCCTGACATCACAATGTTCCATAACACCTGTCATCAAATTGTTCCATGACACTTTTCATCAAATTGCTCCATTACCCTGTCATCAGAATGCTCCCTGCCTTTCTCATCACAATGCACAACGCACTTGCCATCAAAATGCTCCATGACCTTCGTCATCACAAAGATCCATGACCCTTGGCATCACATTGCTCCATGCCCTTGTCTTCACGAAGCTCCATGACACGTCATCAGAATGCTCCATGGCCTTCTCATCACAATGCCCCATGCCCTTGCCATCACAATGCTCCATTACCCCTGCCATCACGATGTTCCTTGGCCTTGTCATCCCAAAGCTCCATGACCCTTCTCATCACAACGCTCCAATAACCCTTTAATCACAATGCTCTATGCCCCTTTTCATCTCAATGATCCATGAACCCTGTCATCACAATGCACCATGCCCATCATCATAATGCTTCTTGCTATTGTCATCACAATGAAATCAAAATGTTCCATGACCTCTGTCATAAAAATGCTCCAAACCCTTGTGATCACAATATTCCAAAACACTTGTCATCACAATGCCCCATGACGCTTGTCATCACAATTATCAATGGCCTTCTCATCACAAATGCTCCATGACCTTTGTCACCACCATGCTCAATACACTTGTCATCAAAATGCTCCCTGATACTTGTTGTCTGTATGCTCCTTGAAACCTGTCATGACAAAGCTCCATGCCTTTTTCATCACAATGATCCATGCCCTTTTCATCACAATGCTCCAAGACCCATGTAATCACAATGCTCCATGCCCTTGTCATCACAAAGCTCAATGACACATGCCATCAGAATGCTCCTTGGTCTTCTCCTCAAAATGTTCATTGCCCTTGTCATCACAGTGTTCCAAGACCCCTGTAATCACAATTCTCCATGCCCCTTTAAATCAGTATGCCCCATGAGACTTGTCATCACAAGGCTCCATTCTTTGTCATCACAATGCTCCAGGACCTTGTCATCACAACGCTTCTCGAGCTTATCATGAAAATTTTCAATGACCCTTGTCATCATAATGCACCAAGCCCTAATCATCACAAAGGTCCATTATATTTGTCATCACAATTCTCCATTACATTTGGCATCATAATGCTCCATGCCATTGCCATCACAATGGACTATGACATATGTCATCACATTGCTCCCTGACACCTGTCTTCACAGTACTCCATGACCTTCTCATAACAATGCCCCATGCCCTTGTCATCACAATGCACCATGTCCACTGTCATCACAATAATCTATGAAACTTGTCAGACCAATGCTCCATTCCCCTGTCATCACAATTCGCCATGCCCTTGTTATCACAATGCTCCATGACCCCTGTCATCACAATGCTCCGTGACTCCAGTCATCACAATGCTTCATAACGTTTCTCATCACAACGGTCCATGCCCGCGTCATCACAAGGCTCTGTGACCTTTGTAACCACAACGCTCAATGAACTTTTCATCACAATGCTCCGTGACCCTTGTCATCACAATGCTCCATGCCTTTGTCAGAGCAATGCTCCATGATGCTTGTCATCACAATGATCCATACCCTTGCCATCCCAATGCTCCATGACCCCAGTATTTACAATGCTCCTTGACACTTGTTATCACAGTGCTCCATGACACTTGTCATCACAATGCTCCATGCCTTTGTCAGCAAAATGCTACATGACCTTGTCATTACAATGCTCTATGCTCTTGTCATCACAATACTCCATTTCCATTGTCATCACAATCCTCCATGAACCTTGGGATCACATTGCTTCATGCCCTTGTCATCACAATGCTCCATGTTCCTTGAAATCAAAATGATCCATGACCTCTCTCATCACAATGCTCCAAACCCTTGTCATCACAATGTTCCATAACACTTGTCATCACAATGCTCCATGATGCCTGTCATCACAATACTCCATGCCCTTTTCATCACATTGCTCCATGACCTTTGTCATCACAATTCTCAATACACTTGTCATCACAATACTCCCTCACACTTGTCATCAGAATTCTCCTTGAACCCTGTAACGTAGAGGCTCCATGCCTTTTTCATCACAATGACCCATGCCGTTTTCATCACAATGCTCCATGCCCTTGTCATCACAATGCTCCATGTCCTTGTTTTCACAATGTTCCAAGACCCCTGTAATCAGAATGATCCATGCCCCTTTCATCAGTATGCTCCATGAGACTTGTCTTCACAAGGCACCATGGTTTTCTCATCACAAAGCTCCAGGGCCTTGTCATCACAATTCTTCACGACCTTCTCATGAAAATCCTCAATGGCACTTGTCATCATAATGCTGCAAGCCCTAGTCATCACAATGCTCCATTATATTTGCCATCACAATCCTCCATTACATTTGGCATCACAGTGCTCCCTGCCATTGTCATCGCAATGGACCATGACATATGTCATCACAATGCTCCCTGACACCTCTCTTTACAATACTCCATGACCTTCTCCTCACAATGCTCCATGCCCTTGTCATCACAATGCACCATGTCCACTGTCCTCACAATAATCTATGAAACTTATCAGACCAATGCTCCATGCCCCTGTCCTCACAATGCTCCATGCCCTGGTTATCAAAATGCTCCATGACCCCTGTACTCACAATGCTCCATGACTCCAGTCATCAAAATGATTCATAACGTTTGTCATCACAGCGGTCTATGCCCGCGTCATCACCAGGCTCTGTGTCCTTTGTAACCACAATGCTCCATGAACATTTCATCACAATGCTCCGTGACCCTTGTCATCACAATGCTCCATGCCTTTGTCAGAACAATGCTCCTTGACACTTGTCATCACAGTGTGTCACGCACTTTTCATCACAAAGATCCACAACCTTGTCATTGCTATGATCCATAAACCTTGTAATCACAATGCTCCATGAACTTCTCATCCAAATGCTCTCTCACCTGAGATATCACAATGTTCCATCACTAGTTATCACAATGCCCCCTCACCCCTGTAATCACAGTGTTCCATGACCCCTGTCATCACAATGCTACATCCCCTTATAAGCACAATGTTCCATGAACCCTGACATCACAATGTTCCATAACCCCTGTCATCAAAATGCTCCATGACACTTTTCATCCCAAAGCTCCATGACCCCTGGCATCACAATGTTCTATAACCCCTGTCATCAAAATGTTCCATTACACTTTTTATCAAATTGCTGCATGACCCTGTCATCAAAATGCTCCCTGCCCTGCGCATCACAATGCACCACACACTTGTCATCAAAATGCTTCATGACCTTTGTCATCACAAAGCTCCATGACCCTTGGCATCACAGTGCTCCATGGCTTTGTCATCACAATGCTCCATGAACACTCTCATCACATTGCTCCATGCCCTTGTCATCACAAAACACCATGACACTTGTCATCACAATGTTCGATGCGTTCTCATCACAATGCTCCATGCCCCTGTCATTACAATCCTCCATGACACATGTATCACAGTCTTCCGTGCCCTTGTCATCACAATGCTCCATGCCCACTCTCATCACAATAATCAGTGAAATATTTCAGACCAATGCTCAATGCCCTTCTCATCAAAATGCTCCATTACTTCTGTCATAACAATGATTCATGACCCCTGCAATCATGATGTTCCATGGCCTTTTCATCACAAGGCTCCATGACCCTTCTCATCACAATGCTCCAAGAACACTGTAATCACAAAGCTCTATGCCCCTTTTCATCTCAATGATTCATGAACCGTGTCATCACAATGCACCATGCCCATCATCATAATGCTTCCTGCTATTGTCATAACAAGGAAATCAAAATGCTCCATGACCTCTGTCATAACAATGCTCCAAACCCTTGTGATCACAATATTCCATAACACTTGTCATCACAATGCCCCATGACGCTCGTCATCACAATTATCCATGGTCTTCTCATCACAATGCTCCATGACCTTTGTCATCACAATGCTCAATACACTTGTCATCCAAATACTCCCTGACACTTGTTGTCTGTATTCTCCTTTTACCCTGTCATGACAGGGCTCCATGCCTTTTTCATCACAATGATCCATGCCCTTTTCATCACAATGCTCCAAGACCCATGTAATCACGATGCTCCATGCCATTGTCATCAAAAAGCTCAATGACACATGCCATCAGAATGCTCCTTGGTCTTCTCCTCACAATGCTCCATGCCCTTGTCATCACAAAGTTCCAAGACCACTGTAATCACAATGCTCCATGCCCTTTATCATCAGTATGCTCAATGAGACTTGTCATCACATGGCTCCATGGTTTTGTCATCATAATGCTCAAAGCCCTAGTCATCACAATGCTCCATTATATTTGTCATCATAATCCTCCATTACATTTGGCATCACAATGTTCCCTGCCATTGTCATCGCAATGGACCATGACATATTTCATCACAATGCTCCGTGACACCTGTCTTCAAAATACTCCATGACCTTCTCATCTCAATGCCCCATGCCCTTGTCATCACAATGCACCATGTCCACTGTCATCACAGTAATCTATGAAACATGTCAGACCTATGCTCCATGCCCCTGTCATCACAATGCTCCATGTCCTTGTCATCACAATGCTCCATGATCCCTGTCAACACAGTGCTCCGTGATTCCAGTAATCACTATGCTTCATAACGTTTGTCATCACAGCGGTCCATGCCCGCATCATCACAAGGCTCTGTGACCTTTGTAACCACAATGCTCCATGAACATTTCATCACAATGCCCCGTGACCCTTGTCATCACAATACTCCATGCCTTTGTAAGAACTTTGCTCCATGACCCTTGTCATCACAATGTGCCATGCGCTTTTCATCACAATGATCCACAACCTTGTCATCGCTATGCTCCATAAACCTTGTAATCACAATGCTCCATGCACTTCTCATCCAAATGCTCTCTCACATGAGATATCACAATGTTCCATCGCTAGTCATCACAACCCTCCCTCACCCCTCTTATCACAATGTTCCATGACCCCTGTCATCACAATGCTACATCCCCTTATCAGCACAATGTTCCTTGACCCCTGACATCACAATGTTCCATAACCCCTGTCATCAAAATGCTCCATGACCCATTTCATCCCAAAGCTCCATGATCCCTGGCATCACAATGTTCTATAAAACCAATCATCAAAATATTCCATTACACTTTTCATCAAATTGCTGCATGACCCTGTCATCAAAATGCTCCCTGCCCTTCTCATCACAATGCAACACACACTTGTCATCAAAATGCTCCATGACCTGTCATCACAAAGCTCCATGACCCTTGGCATCACAATGTTCAATGACATTGTCATCACAATGCTCCATGAACCCTCTCATCACATTGCTCCATGCGTTTGTCATCACAAAGCTCCATGACACTTGTCATCACAGTGCTCGATGCCATTCTCATCACAATTCTCCATGCGCTTGTCATTACAATCCTCCATGACCCATGTATCACATTGTACCGTGCCCTTGTCATCACAATGCTCCATGCCCACTCTCATCACAATAATCCATAAAACATTTCAGACCAATGCTCAATGCCCTTCTCATCACAATGCTCCATTACCTCTGTCATAACAATGCTCTATGACCCCTGCCATCACAATGTTCCAGGGCCTTGTCATCAAAAGGCTCCATGACCCTTGTCATCACAATGCTCCATGACCCCTGTAATCACAATGCTCCATGCCCTTGTCATCACAAATCTCCATGACGCATGCCATCAGAAAGTTCTATGGCTTTCTCCTCACAATGCCCCAAGACCCCTGTAATCACAATTCTCAATGCCCCTTTTCATCAGAATGCTCCATGAGACTTGTCATCACAAGTCTCCATCGTCATCTCATCACAATACTCCAGGACCTTGTCATCACAATGCTCCATGACACCTGTCATCACAATACTCCATGAATATTTTCAACCCAATGCCCCATTACCTTCTCATCACAATGCTCCAAGACCAGTAACATCACAATGCTCCATGACCACTGTCATCAGAATGCGCCATTCCAACTGTCATCACAATAATCCATGAAACTTATTATACCAATGCTCCATGCCCTTGTCATCACAATGCTCCATGCCCTTGCTATCACAATGTTCCACGACCCCTGTAATCAGAATGCTCCATGCCCCTTTTCATAAGTATGCTCCATGAGACCTGTCATCACAAGGCTCCATGGTTTTCTCATCACAATGCTCAAGGACCTTGTCATCACAATGCTTCACGACATTGTCATGAAAATTCTCAAAGGCCCTTGTCATCATAATGCTCCAAGCCCTAGTCATCACAATGCTCCATCTTATTTGTCATCACAATCCTCCATTACATTTGGCATCACAATGCACGATGCCATTGTCATCGAAATGAACCATGACATATGTCATCAAAATGCTCCCTGACACCTGTCTTCACAATACTCCATGACTTTGTCATCACAATGCTCCATGCCCTTGTCATCACAATGCTCCATGAACCCTGTCAACACAATGCTCCGTGACTCCAGTCATCACAATGCTTCATAACGTTTGTCATCACAACGGTCCATGCCTGCGTCATCACAAGTCTCTGTGACCTTTGTAACCACAATGCTCCATGAACATTTCAACACAGTGCTCCGTGACACTTGTCATCACAATGCTCCATGCCTTTGTCAGAAAAATGCTCAATGACCCTTGTCATCAAAACGTGCCACGGGCTTTCCATCACAGTGATCCACAACCATGTAATCGCTATGCTCCATAAACCTTGTAATCACAATGCTCCATGCTCTTCTCATCCAAATGCTCTCTCACCTGAGATATAACCATGTTCCCTCACTAGTCATCACAATCCTCCCTCAACCCTGTAATCAAAATGGTCCATGACCACTGTCATCACCATGATCCATTCCCTTGTCATAACAATGTTCCATGACCACTGTCATCACAATACTCCATGAACATTTTCAGCCAAATACTCCATGACCTTCTCATCACAATGCTCCATGACAAATATCATCACAATGCTCCATGACCACTGTCATCACAACACTCCATGACACCCGACAACACAGTGATCAGGGACTCTTGTCATTACAATGCTCCATTCCCTAGTCATCACAATGCTCCATGACCCCTGTCATCACAATACTCCATGAACATTTTCAGCCCAATGCTCCATGACCCTTGGCATCACAATGATCCATGCCCTTGTCATCCCAATTCTCCATGACCCCTGTATTCACAATGCTCCGTGATGCTTGTTATCACAGTGCTCCATGACACCTGGCATCACAATGCTTCATGCCTTTGTCAGCAGAATGCTACATGACCTTGTCATTACAATGCTCTATGTGCTTGTCATCACAATACTCCATTACCATTATCATCACAATCATCCATGAACCTTGGGATCACATTGCTTCATGCCCTTGTCATCACAATGTTCCATGCTCCTTGAAATCAAAATGTTCCATGACCTCTGTCATCACAATGCTCCAAACCCTTGTGATCACAATGTTCCATAGCACTTGTCATCACAACGATTCCATGATGCCTGTCATCACAATACTCCATGCCCTTTTCATCACAATGCTCCATGACCTTTGTCATCACAATTCTCAATACATTGTCATCACAATGCTCCCTGACATTTGTCGTCAGAATGCTCCTTGAACCCTGTCACGAAAAGGCTCCATGCCATTTTATTCACAATGTCCCATGCTGTTTTCATCACAATGCTCCATGCCATTGTCATCAAAATACTCCACAAGCTTGTCATCAGAATGCTCCATGACCCTTGTCATCACAATTCTCCATGCACTTGTCTGCACAATGCTCCCTGACCCTTGTCATCACAATGCTCCAAGCCATTGTCATCACAATGCTCCATTACGTTTGTCTTCTGAATCCTCCATGACACTTGGCATCACAATGCTCAATGCCATTGTCATCACAATGGGCCATTATATATGTCAACACAATGCTCCCTGACAACTGTCTTCACAATACTGCATCACATGGTCATCACAATGCTCCATGCCCTTGTCATCACAATGCCCCATGCCCTTGTTATCACAATGCTCCATGACCCCTGTCATCACAATGCTCCGTGACTCCAGTCATCACAATGCTTCATGACCTTTGTCATCACAATGGTCCATGCCCTCATCATCAAGAGTCTCTGTGACCTTTTTAACCACAATGCTCCATGAACTTTTCTTCACAATGCTCTTTATCCCCTGTCATCACAAGGTTCTATGCCTTTCTCAGCACAATGCTCCATGACGTATGTCATCAGAATGCTCCATGGCCTTCTCCTCACAGTGCTCCATGCCCTTGTCATCACAATGCTCCAAGACCCCTGTAATCACAATGCTCCATACCCCTTTTCATCAGAATGCTCCATGCGACTTGTCATCACAAGTCTCCATGGTCATCTCATCACAATGCACCAGGACCTTGTCATCACAATGCTCTGTGACTCCAGTCATCACAGTGCTTCATAATATTTGTCATCCCAATGGTCCATGCCCACGTCATCACAAGGCTCTGTTACCTTTGTATCCACAATGCTCCATGAACATTTCATCACAATGCTCCGTGACAATTGTCATCAAAATGCTCCATGCCTTTGTCATTAAAATGCTCCATGACCATTGTCATCACAATGTGCCACGCGCTTTTCATCCCAACGGTCCAAAAATTTGTCATCACAATGCTCCATAAAAATTGTAATCACAATGCTGCATGCCCTTCTCATCACAATGCTACATTACCCCTGTCATAACAATGCTCCTTGACCCCTGCCATCACAATGTTCCACGGCCTTGTCATCACAAGGCTCCATGACACTTGTCATCACAATGCTCCAAGACCACTTTAATCACAATGCTCCATGCCGTTGTCATCACAAAGCTCCATGACACATGTCATCAGAATGTTCCAAGTCCGTCTCATCAAAATGCTCCTAGCCCTTGTCATCACAATGCTCCAAAACCCCTGTAAACACAGTGCTCCATGCCCCTATTCATCTCAATGCTCCATGAAACCTGTCATCACAACAGTCCATGACACGTGACAACACAAAGGTCCGTGACTCTTGTCATCACAGTGCTCCAAGACACTTGTAATCAAAATGCTCCATGACCCCTGTCATCACAGTGCTCTGTGACTCCAGTCATCACAATATTTCATGACCTTTGTCATCACAATGGTCCATGCCCTCGTCATCAACAGTCTCTGTGACGTTTTTAACCACAATGCTCCATGAACTTTTCATCACAATTCTCTTTGACCCTTGTCATCACAATGCTCTATGCCTTTCTCAGCACAGTGCTCCATGACCCTTGTCCTCACAATGCTCCATGCGCTTGTCAGCAAAATGCTCCATGACACATGTCATCACAATGCACCATGCGCTTGTCATCACAGTGCTCCACAATCTTGTCATCACAGTGCTCCACAATCTTGTCATCACAATGCTCCATAAACCTTGTCATCACAATGCTCCATGCACGTCTCATCAAAATGCTTTCTCACCACTGATATCACAATGTTACTTCACTATTCGACACAATACTCCTTCACCTCTGTCATCACAATGTTCCATGACTCCTGTCATCACAATGCTACATGCACTTATCATCACAATGTTCGATGACCCATGACATCACAATGTTCCATAACCCCTGTCATCAAAATGTTCCTTGACACTTTTCATCAAATTTCTCCATGACCATGTCATCACAATGCTCCCTGCACTTCTCATTACAATGCACAACGCCCTTGTCATCAAAATGTTCCATGACCTTTGTCATCACAAATATCCATGACCCTTGGCATCACATTGTTCCATGCCCTTGTCATCACTAAGCTCCATGACACATGTCATCAGAATGCTCCATGGCCTTCTCAAGACAATGCTCCTTGACCTTTGTCATCACAATGCTCAATACACTTGTCATCAATATGCTCCATGACACTTGTTGTCTGTATGCTCCTTGAACCCTGTCATGGCAAGGCTCCATGCATTTTTCATCACAATATTCCATGCCCTTTTCATCACAATGCTACAAGACCCCTGTAATCAAAATGCTCCATGCGCTTGTCATCACAAAGCTCAATGACGCATATCCTCAGAATGCTCCTTTGCCTTCTCTTCACAATGATCCATGCCCTTGTCATCACAAGGTTCCAAGTCCCCTGTAATCAGAATGCTCCAGGCCCCTTTTGATCAGTATGCTATATGAGATTGTCATCACAAGGCTCCATGGATTTCTCATCACAATGCTCCAGGACATTGTCATCACAATGCTTCACGACCTTGTCATGAAAATTCACAATGGCCCTTGTCATCATAGTGCTTCAAGCCCTAGTCATCACAATGCTCCATTTTATTTGTCATCCCAATCCTCCATTACATTTGGCATCACAATGCTCAATGCCATTATCATCGCAATGGACCATGACATATGTCATCACAATGCTCCCTGACACCTGTCTTCACAATACTCCATGAACTTCTCATCACCATGATCCATATCATTGTCATCACAATGCTCCATGCCCATGTCATCACAATGCTCCATGACCCCTATCATCACAGTGCTCCATGACTCCAGTCATCACAATGCTTCATAATGTTTGTCATCAAAATGATCCTTGCCCGTGTCATCACAAGGCTCTGTGACCTTTGTAACCAAAATGCTCCATGAACTTTTCATCACAATGCTCCGTGACCCTTGTCATCACAATGCTCCATGCCTTTGTCAGAACAATGCTCCATGACCCTTGTCATCACAGTGTGCCACGTGCTTTTCATCACATCCGTCCACAACCTTGTCATCGCTATGCTTCATAAACCTTGTAATCCCAATGCTCCATGCAGTTCTCATCCAAATGCTCTCTCACCAGAGATATCACAATGTTCCATCACTAGTCATCACAATACTCCCTCACCCCTGTAATCATAATATTCCATGACCCCTGTCATCACAGTGCTACATACCCTTATCATCACAATGTTCCATGATCCCTGACATCACAATGTTCCATAACCCCTGTAATCAAAATGCTCCATGACCCGTTTCATCCCAAAACTCCATGACCCCTGACATCACAATGTTCTATAACACCTGCCCTCAAAATATTCCATTATATTTTAATCAAATTGCTGCATGAACCTGTAATGAAAATGCTCCCTGCCCTTCTCATCACAATTCACCACACCATAGTCATCGAAATGCTCCCTGTTATTTGTCATCACTAATCTCCATGACCCTTGGCATCACAATGCTCCATGTCATTGTCATCACAATGCTCCATGAACACTCTCATCACATTGCTCCATGCCCTTGTCATCACAAAGCTCCATGACACTTGTCATCACAATGCTCGATGCCCTTCTCATCGCAATGCTCCATGTCCTGGTCATTACAATCCTCCATGAACCATGTATCACAGTGTTCCGTGCCCTTGTCATCCAAATGTTCCATGCCCACTCTCATTACAATAATCCATGAAATATTTTAGACCAAAGCTCAATGCCCTTCTCATCACAATGCTCCATTACCTCTGTCATAACAATGCTCCATGACACCTGCCATCACATTGTCCAACGGCATGTCATCACAAGGCTCCATGATCCTTGTCATCACAATTCCCCAAGACCCCTGTAATCACAATGCTCCATGCCCTTGTCATCACAGTGCTCCATGATGCATGTCATCAGAATATTCCATGGCTTTCTCATCACCATGCTCCATGCCCTAGTCATCACAATGCTCCAAGACCCCGGTAATCACAATGCTCCATTCCCCTTTTCATCTCAATGCTCCATGAACCCAGTCATCACAATGCACCATGCCCATCATCATAAGGTTTCATGCTATTGTCATCACAATGAAATCTAAATTCTCCATGACATCTGTCATCATAATGCTCCAAACCCTTGTGATCACAATGTTCCATAAGACTTATCATCACAACACCCCATGACGCTCATCATCACAATTATCCATGGTCTTCTCATCACAATGCTCTATGACTTTGTCATCAAATGCTCAATACACTTGTCATCACAATGCTACCTGACACTTGTCGTAAGTATGCTTCTTGAACACTGTCATGACAAGGCTCAATGCCTTTTTCTTCACAATGATACATGCCCTTTTCATCACAATGCATCAAGACATCTGTAATCACAATGCTCCACGACCTACTCATCACAATTCTCCATGGCCAATATCATCACAATGCACCATGACCACTGTCATCTCAAAACTCCATGACACCTGACAACACAATGATCCGGAATTCTTGTCATCAAAATGCTCAATTCCCAAGTCATCACAATGCTCCATGAACCCTGTCATCACAATACTCCATGAACATTTTCAGCCCAATGCTCCATGACCCTTGTCATCACATTGAACCATGCCCTTGTCATCCCCATGCTCCATGACCACTGTATTCACAATGCTCCGTGACGCTTGTCATCACAGTGCTCCATGACACCTGTCATCACAATGCTCCATGCCTTTGTCAGCAAATGCTACATAACCTTGTCATTACAATGCTCTATGTGCTTGTCATCACAATACTCCTTTACCATTGTCATCACAATCCTCCATGAACCTTGGGATCACATTGCTTCATACCCTTGTCATCACTATGCTCCATGCTCCTTGAAATCAAAATGATCCATGACCTCTGTCATCACAATGCTCCAAACCCTTGTCATCACAATGTTCCATAACACTTGTCATCACAACGCTCCATGATGCCTGTCATCACAATACTCCATGGCCTTTTCATCACAATGCTCCATAACCTTTGTCATCACAATTCTAATACACTTGTCATTACAATGCTTCCTGAAAGTTGCCGTCAGAATGCTCCTTGAAACCTGTCACAAAAAGGCTCCATGCTTTTCTCATCACAATGTCCCATGCCGTTTTCATCACAATGCTCCATGCCATTGTCATCAAAATACTCCACAAGATTGTCATCAGAATGTTCCATGACCTTTTTCATCACAATTATCCATGCACTTGTCAGCACAATGCTCCCTGAAACTTGTCATCACAATGCTCCAAGCCATTGTCATCACAATGCTAAATTACTTTTGACATCACAATGCTCCGTGACTCCAGTCATCACAATGCTTTATAACGTTTGTCATCACAACGGTCCATGCCCGCGTCATCACAAGGCTCTGTGACTTTTGTAACCACAATGCTCCATGAACTTTTCATCACAATGCTCCGTGACATTTGTCATCACAATGCTCCATACCTTTGTCAGAACAATGTTCCATGACCCTTGTCATCACAATGTGCCATGCGCTTTTCATCACAATGATCCACAACCTTGTCATCGATATGCTCCATAAACCTTGTAATCACAATGATCCACGCACTTCTCATCCAAATGCTCTCTCACATGAGATATCACAATGTTCCATCACTAGTCATCACAATCCTCCCTCAACCCTGTAATCACAATGTTCCATGACCCGTGACATCACAATATTCCATAAGCACTGTCATCACAATGCTCCATGACACATTTCATCCCAAAGCTCCATGACCCATGGCATCACAATGTTCTGTAACCCCTGTCGTCAAAAAGTTACATGACACTTTTCATCAAATTGCAGCATGACCCTGTCATCAAAATGCTCCCTTTCCTTCTCATCACAATGCACCACACGCTTGTCATCAAAATGCTCCATGACCGTTGTCATCACAAAGCTCCATGACCCTTGGCATCACAATGCTCCATGTCATTGTCATCACAATGCTCCCTGAACGCTCTCATCCCATTGCTCCATGCCCTTGTCATCACAATGCTACATGACACTTGTCATCACAATGCTCGATGCCCTTCTCATCAAAATGCTCCATGCCCTTTTCATCACATTCCTCCATGACCCATGTATCACAGTGTTCCGTGCCCTTGTCATCACAGTGCTCCATGCCCACTCTCATCACAATAATCCATGAAAACTTTCGGGCCAGTGCTCTATGCACTTCTCATCACAATGCTCCATTACCTCTGTCATAAAAATGCTCCATGACCCCTGCCATCACAATGTTCCACGGCCTTGTTATCACAAGGCTCCCTGACCCTTGACATCACAATGCTCCAAGGCCCCTGTAATCACAATGATCCATGCCATTTTGCATCTCAATGCTCCAAGATCCCTGTCATCACAATGCACAATGCCCATCACCATAATGCTTCAGGCTATTGTCATCACAATTAAATCAAAATTCTCCATGACCTCTGTCATCATAATGCTCCAAACCCTTGTGATCACAATGTTCCATAACACTTATCATCACAAATCCCCATGACGCTCATCATCACAATTATCCATGGTATTCTCATCACAATGCTCCATGACATTTGTCATCACAATGCTCAATACACTTGTCATCACAATGCTCCCTGACACTTGTCGTCAGTATGCTCCTTGAACCCTGTCATGACAAGGCTCCATGACTTTTTCATCACAATGATCCATGCCCTTTTCATCACAATGCTCCAAGATCACTGTCATCACAATGCTCCATGTGCTTGTCATCACAAAACTCCATGAAGCATGTCATCAGAATGCCCCATGGCCTTCTCATCACAATGCTCCATGCCCTAGTCATCAAAATGCTCCAAGACCCCTGTAATCACAATGCCCCATGCCCCTTTTCATCAGAATGCTCCGTGAGATTTCTCATCACAAGTCTCCATGGTCATCTCATCAAAAAGGTCCAGGATATTGTCATCACCATTCTCCATTCCCTTGTCATCACAATGCTCCATGACCCGTGTCATCACAAAAATCCATTAACATATTCAGCCCAATGCTCCACGACCTACACATCACAAAACTCCATGGCCAATATCTTCACAATGCTCCATGACCACTGTCATCACAACACTCCATGACTCCTGACAACACAATGATCCGGGCCTCTTGTCATCACAATGCTCCTTTCCCTACTCATCACTATGCTCCATGACCCATGTCATCACAACACTCCATGAACATTTTCAGCCCAGTGCTCCATGACCCTTGTCATCACAATGATCCATGCCCTTGTCATCCCAATGCTCCATGACCCCTGTATTCACAATGGTCCATGACGCTTGTCATCACAGTGATCCATGACACATGTCATCACAATGCTCCATGCCTTTGTCAGCAAAATGCTACATGACCTTGTCATTACAATGCTCTATGCAATTGTCATCACAATACTCCATTTCCATTGTCATCACAATCCTCCATGAACCTTGGGATCACATTGCTTCATGCCCTTGTCATCACAATGCTCCATGCTCCTTGAAATCAAAATGATCCATGACCTCTGTCATCGCAATGCTTCAAAGCCTTGTGATCACAATCTTCCATAACACTTGTCATCACAACGCTCCATGAGGCCTGTCATCACAATACTCCATGCACTTTTCATCACAATGCTCCTTAACCTTTGTCATCACAATTCTCAATATACATGTCATCACAATGCTCCCTGACATTGTCATCAGAATGCTCCTTGAAACCTGCCACGAAAAGGCTCCATGCCTTTTCCTTCACAATGCCCCATGCCATTTTCATCACAATGCTCCATGCCATTGTCATCAAAATACTCCACAAGCTTGTCATCAGAATGCTCCATGAAACTTGTCACCACAATTCTCCATGCAATTGTCAGCACAATGCTCCCTGTCCCATGTCATCACAATGTTCCAAGCCATTGTCATCACAATGTTCCATAACCTTTGTCATCAGAATCCTCCATGACACTTGGCATCACAATGCTCCATGTCATTGTCATCACAATGGGCCAATACATATGTCATCACAATGCTCCCTGACACCTCTCTTCACAATACTGCATGACCTGGTCATCACAATTCTCCATGCCATTGTCATCACAATGGGCCATTACATATGTCATCACAATGCTCCCTGACACCTCTCTTCACAATACTGCATGACCTGGTCATCACAATGCTCCATGCCCTTGTCATCACAATGTGCCATTCGAAATGTCATCGCACCAAACCATGGAACTTATTAGACTAATGTTCCATGCCCTTGTCATCACAGTGCTCCATGCCCTTGTTATCACAATGCTCCCTGAACCCTGTCATCAGAATCCTCCGTGACTCCAGTCATCACAATGCTTCATGACCTTTGTCATCACAATGGTCTATGCCCTCGTCATCAACAGTCTCTGTGACCATTTTAACCACAATGTCCCATGAACTTTTCATACAATGCTCTTTGACCCTTGTCATCACAATGCTCTATGCCTTTCTCAGCACAATGCTCCATGACCCTTGTCATCTCAATGCTCCTTGCGCTTGTCTGCACAATGCTCCATGACACATGTCATCACAATGCACCATGCGCTTGTCATCACAGTGCTCTACAATCTTGTCATCACAATGCTCCATAAACATTGTCATCATAATCCGCCATGCACTTCTAATCAAAATGCTCTCTCACCACTGATATCACAATGCTACATCACTATTTGTCACAATACTCCCTCCCACCTGTCATCACAATGTTCCATGACTCCTGTCATCACAATGCTACATGCACTTATCATCAAAATTTTCGATGACCCCTGACATCACAATGTTCCATAACACCTGTCATCAAAATGTTCCATGAAAATTTTCAGCAAATTGCTCCATGAACCTGTTATCACAATTCTCCCTGCCCTTCTCATCACAATGCACAACGCCTTTGCCATCAAAATGCTCCATGACCTTTGTCATCTCAAAGAGCCCTGACCCATGGCATCACAATGCTCCATGTCATTGTCATCACAGTGCTCGATGACACATGTCATCAGAATGCTACATGGCCTTCTCATCACAATGATCCATGCCCTTGCCATCACAATGCTCCATTAGCCCTCTCATAACAATGCTCCATGCCCCAGCCATCACGATATTCCATGGCCTTGTCATCACAAGGCTCCATGACCCTTCTCATCACAACACTCCAAGAACCCTGTAATCACAATGCTCCATGCCTATCATCATAATGCTTCATGCTATTGTCATCACAATGAAATCAAAATGCACCATGACCTCTGTCATAACAATGCTCCAATCCCTTGTGATCACAATATTCCATAACACTTGTCATCACAATGCCCCTTGATGCTCCTCATCACAATTATCCTTGGTCTTCTAATCACAATGCTCCATGACATTTGTCATCACAATGCTCAATACACTTGTCATCAAAATGCTCCCTGACACTTGTTGTCTGTATGCTCCTTGAACTCTGTCATGACAAGGCTCCATGCCTTTTTCATCACAATGATCCATGCCCTTTTCTTCACAATGCTCCAAGACCCATGTAATCAAAATGCTCCATGCTCTTGTCATCACAAATCTCAATGACGCATACCATCAGAATGCTCCTTGGTCTTCTCCTCACAATGTTCCATGCCCTTGTCATCACAATGTTCCATGACCCCTGTAATCACAATGCTCCATGCCCCTTTTCATCAGTATGCTCCATGAGACTTGTCATCTCAAGGCTCCATAGCTTTGTCATCACAATGCTCCAGGGTCTTGTCATCACAATGCTTCTCGACCTTGTCATGAAAATTCTCAATGGCCCTTGTCATCATAATGCTGCAAGCCCTAATCATCACAATGCTCCATTATATTTGTCATCACAATCCTCCATTACAATTGGCATCACAATGCTCCATGCCAATGTAATCGCAATGGACCATGACATATGTCATCACAATGCTCCCTGACATCTCTCTTCACAATATTCCATGACCTTCTCATCACAATGCTCCATGGCCTTGTCATCACAATGCACCATGCCCATGGTCATCACAATAATCTATGAAATTTTTCAGACCAATGCTCCATTCCCCAGTCATCACAATGCTCCATGCACTTGTCATCACAATGCTCCATGACCCCTGTCATCCCAATGCTCTGTGACTCCAATGGTTCATAACGTTTGTCATCACAATGGTCCATGTCCGCGTCATCACAAGGCTCTGTGACATTTGTAACCACAATGCTCCATGAACATTTCCTCACCATTCTCTGGGAACCTTATCATCACAATGCTCCATTTCTTTGTCAGAACAATGCTCCATGACCATTGTCATCACAATGTGCCACGCACATTTCATCACAACTGTCCACAACCTTATGATTGCAATGCTCCATAAATTTTGTTATCACAATGGCCCATGAACTTCTCATCAAAATGCTCTCTCACCATAGATATCACAATGTTCCATCACTAGTCATCACAATACACCCTCACCCCTGGAATCACAATGTTCCATGACCCTGTCATCACAATGCTACATCCCTTTATCATCACAATATTGCATGACCCCTGACATAAAAATGTTCCATAACCCCTGTCATCAAAATGCTCCATGACCCTTTTCATCCCAAAGCTCCAAGAACCCTGACATCACAATGTTCTATAACCCATGCCATCAAAATATTCCATTACACTTTTTATCAAATTGCTGCATGACCCGGTCATCAAAATGCTCCCTGCACTTCTCATCACAATGCACCATTCCCTTGTCATCAAAAGGCTCCATGACTTGTCATCACAAAGCTCCATGACACATGGCATCACAATGCTCCATGTCATTGTCATCACAATGCTCCATGAACCCTCTCATCACATTGCTCCATGCCCTTGTCATCAGAAAGCTCCATGACACTTATCATCACAATGCTCGATGCATTTCTCATCACAATGCTCCATGCCCTAGTCATTAAAATCCTGCATGACCCATGTATCACAGTGTTCCGTGCCCATGTAATCACAATGCTCCATGCCCTTCTCATCACAATGCTCCATGACCCCTGCCATCACAATGTTCCACGGACTTGTAATCACAAGGCTCCATGACACTTGTCATCACAATGATCCAAGACCCCTCTAATCACAATGCTCCATGCCCTTGTCATCACAAAGCTCCATGACACATGTCATCAGAATGTTCCATGGATTTCTCATCACAATGCTCCATGCCCTTGTCATCACAATGCTCAAGACCCCTGTAATCACAATGCTCCATTTCCCTTTTCATGTCAATGCTCCATGAACCCTGTCATCACAATGCATCATGCCCATCATTATAATGCTTCCGGCTATTGTCAGCACAATGAAATCAAAATTCTCCATGACCTATGTCATCACAATTCTCCATGTCCCCTGTCATCACAATACTTCATGAATATTTTCAGCCCAATGCTCCATGATACTTGTCATCACAATGATGCATGCCCTTTTCAGCCCAAGGCTCCATGACCCCTGTGTTCACAATCCTCCGTGATGCTTGTCATCACAGTGCTCCATGACACCTGTCATCAAAATGCTAGATGACTTTGTCAGCAAAAGGCTAAATGACCTTGTAATTACAATGCTCTATGCGTTTGTCATCACAATACTCCATTACAATTTTCATCACAATCCTCCATGAACATTGGGATCACATTGCTTTATGCCCTTGACATCACAATGCTCCATGCTCCTTGATATCAAAATGATCCATGAAATCTGTCATCAAAATGCTCCAAAGCCTTGTGATCACAATGCTCCATATCACTTGTCATCACAACGCTCCATGATGCCTGTCATCACAATACTCCATGCCCTTTTCATCACAAAGCTCCATGACCTTGGTCATCACAATTCTCAATACACTTGTCATCACAATGCTCCCTGACACTTGTCGTCAGAATGCTCCTTGAACTCTGTCATGAAAAGGCTCCATGCCTTTTTCATCACAATGCCCCATGCCGTTTTCATCACACTGCTCCATGCCATTGTCATCATAATATTCCACAAGTTTGTCATCAGATTGCTCCATGACCCTTTTCATCACAATTCTCCATGCACTGGTCAGCACAATGCTCCTTAACCCTTGTCATCACAATGCTCCAAACCATTGTCATCACAATGCTCCATTACATTTGTCATCAGAATCATCCATGACCCTTGGCATCACAATGCTCCATGCCATTGTCACCACAATGGGCCATTACATATGTCATCACAACGCTCCCTGACAGCTGTCTTCACAATACTGCATGACCTTCTCATCACAATGATCCATGCCCTTGTCATCACAATGCACCATGTCCACTGTCATCACAATAATCTATGAAACTTGTCAGACCAATGCTCCATGCCCCTGTCACCAAAATGCTCTATGCCCTTGTCATCACAATGCTCCATGTCCACTGTCATCACAATGCTCCATGACTACAGTCATCACAATGCTTCATAACATTTGTCATCACAATGGTCCATGACCGCATTATCACAAGGCTCTGTGACCTTTATAACCACAATGCTCCATGAACTTTTCATCACAATGCTTCGTGACCATTGTCATCAAAATGCTCCATGCCTTTGTCAGAAAAATGCTCCATGACCCTTGTCATCACAATATGCTACGCGCTTTTCATCACAACGGTCCACAAATTTGTCATGGTAATGCTCCATAAACCTTGTATTCACAATGCTCCATGTCCCTCTCATCACAATGCTCCATTATCCCTATCATAACAATGTCCCATGACGCCTGCCATCACAATATTCCACGGATTTGTCATCACAAGGCTCCATGACACTTGTCATCACAATGCTCCATGACCCATGTAATCACAATGCTCCATGCCCTTGTCATCACAAAGCTCCATGACACATGCCATCAGAATGTTCCATGCCCTTCTCATCAAAATGCTCCATGCCCTTGACATCACAATGCGCCAAGAACCCTGTAATCACAATGCTCCATGCCCCTTTTCATCTCAATGCTCCATGAACACTGTCATCGCAATGCATCAGGCCCATCATGATAATGCTTCAGGCTATTGTCATCACAATGAAATCTATATGCTCCATGAACTCTGTCATCACAATGCTCCAATCCCTTGTGATCACAATGTTCCATAACACTTATCATCACAACACCCAATGACGCTCATCATCACAATTATCCATGGTCTCCTCATCACAATGCTCCATGACCTTTGTTATCACAATGCTCAATACACTTGTCATCACAATGCTCCCTGACACTTGTCATCAGTATGCTCCATTAACCCTGTCATGACACGTCTCCATGCCTTTTTCATCACAATGATCCATGCCCTTTTAATCACAATGCTCCAAGACCCCTGTAATCACAATGCTCCATGCCGTTGTCATCACAAAGCTCAATGACGCATATCATCAGAATGCTCCATGGCCTTCTCATCACATTGCTCCATGCCCTTGTCATCACAATGTTCCAAGACCCCTGTAATCACAATGCTACATGTCCCTTTTCATCAGAATGCTCCATGAGACTTGTAATCACAAGTCTCCATTGTCTTCTCATCAAAGTGCTCCAGGAACTTGTCATCAAAATGCTCCATGATGCCTGTCATCACAATACTCCATGCCGTACTCATCACAATGCTCCATGACATTTGTCATCACAATTCTCAATACACTTGTCATCACAATGCCACATGCCTTTTTCATCACAGTGTTCCATGTCATTGTCATCAAAATACTCCACAAGCTTGTCATCAGAATACTTCATGACCGTTTTCATCACAATTCTCCCTGCACCTGTCAGCAAAATTCTCCCTGACCCTGACCCTTGTCATCACAATGCTCCAAGGCATTGTCATCACAATGCTCCATTACCTTTGTCATCAGAATCCTCCATGACACTTGGCATCACAATGCTCCATGCCATTGTCATCACTATGGGCCATTACATATGTCATCACAATGCTCCCTGACACCTGTCTTCACAATACTGCATGACCTTCTTCATCACAATGTGCCATGCCCTCGTCATCAACAGTCTCTGTGACATATTTAACCACAATGGTCCAATAACTTTTCATCACAATGCTCTTTGACCCTTGTCATCACAATGTTCTATGCCTTTCTCAGCACAATGCTCCATGACCCTTGTCATCACAATGCTCCATGCGCTTGTCAGATCAATGCTCCATGACCCATGTCATCACAATGCACCCTGCGCTTCTCATCACAGTGCTCCACGATCTTGTCACCACGATGCTCCATAAAACTTGTCATCACAATTCTCCATGCACTTCTCATCAAAATGCTTTCTCACCAATGATATCACAATGTTACAGCACTATTCATCACAATACTCCCTCACCCCTGTCATCACAATGTTCCATGACTTTTGTCTTTGCAATGCTACATGCACATATCATCACAAAGTTCGGTGACCCCTGACATCACAATGTTCCATAACCCCTGTCATCATAATGCTCCATAACACTTTTCCTCAAAATGCTCAATGACCCCTGACATCACAATGTTCCATAAACCCTGTCATCATAATTCTCCATGATCCTTTTCATCAAAATGCTCCATGAACCCTGACATCACAATGTTCCATAACCCCTGTCATTAAAATATTCCATGACACTTTTCATCAAATTGCTCTATGACCCTGTCATCACAATGCTCCCTGCCCTTCTCATCACAATGTACCACGCCCTTGTCATCAAAATGCTCCATGACCTATGTCATCAAAAAGCTCCAGGACAATTGGCATCTCAATGCTCCATGCCATTGTCATCACAATGCTCCATGAACCCTCTAATCACAATGCTCCATGCCCCTTTGCATCTCAATGCTCCATGAACCCTGTCATCAAAATGCACCATGACCATCATCATAATGCTTCAGGCTATTGTCATCACAATGAAATCAAAATATTCGATGATCTATCTCATCAAAATGCTCCAAATCCTTGTGATCACAATGTTCCATAACACTTATCATCACAACGCTCCATGATGCCTGTCATCACAATATTCTATGCCCTTTTCGTCAAAATGCTCCATGAAATTTTTCATCACAATTCTCAATACACATGTCATCACAATGTTCCCTGACACTTGTCATCAGAATGCTCCTTGAAACCTGTCATGAAATGGCTTCATGCCTTTTTCATCACAATGCTCCATGCCCTTTTCATCACAATGCTCCTAGCCACTGTCGTCACAATACTCCACAAGCTTGTCATCAGAATGCTCCATGACTCTTCTCATCACATTTCTCCATGGCCACTGTCTTCACAATGCTCCATACCCCTTGTCATTACTGTGCTCCATGACGCGCGTCATCACAAATATCCATGGCCTTCTCATCACAATGCTCGACGCCATTGTCATCAAAATGCTCCATGACACATGTAATCACAATGCTCCATGCCCTTGTCATCACAAAGCTCCATTTCTTTGTCAGAACAATGCTCAATGAACATAGTCATCACAATGTGCCATGCGCATTTCATCACAACGGTCCACAACCTTGTCATTGCTATGCTTCATAAACCTTGTAATCACAATGGTCCATGCACTTCTCATCAAAATGCTCTCTCACCAGAGATATCACAATGTTCCATCTCTATTCATCACAATACTCCCTCATCCCTGTAATCACAATGTTCCAGGACACTGTCATCACAATGCTACCTCCCCTTATCATCACAATGTTCCATGACCCCTGACATCACAATGTTCCATAACCCCTGTCATCAAAATGCTCCATGACCCTTTTCATCCCAAAGCTCCAAGACCCCTGACAACATAATGTTCTATAACCCCTGCCATCAAAATGTTCCTTTACACTTTTTATCAAATTGCTGCATGACCTGGTCATCAAAATGCTCCCTGCATTTCTCAGCACAATGCACCATGCCCTTGTCATCAAAATGCTCCATGACTTGTCATCACAAAGCTCCATGACCCTTGGCATCACAATGCTCCATGTCATTGTCATCACAATGCTCCATGAACACTCTCATCACATTGCTCCATGCCCTTGTCATCACAAAGCTCCATGACACTTGTCATCACAATGCTCGATGCCCTTCTCATCACAATTCTCCATGCCCTTGTCATTACAATCCTGCATGACCCATGTATCACAGTGTTCCGTGCCCTTGTCATCACAATGCTCCATGCCCACTCTCATCACAATAATCCATGAAACATTTCATACCAATGTTCCATGCCCTTCTCATCAAAATGCTCCATTACACCTGTCATAAAAATGCACCATGACCCTTGCCATCAAAATGTTCCAAGGCCTAGTCATCACAAGGTTCCATGACACTTGTCATCACAATGCTCCAGACCCCTGAAAGCACAATGCTCCATGCCCTTGTCATCACAAAGCTCCATGACGCATGTCATCAGAAAGTTCCATGGCCTTCTCATCACAGTGCTCCATGCCCTTGTCATCACAATGCTCCAAGACCCTTGTAATCACAATGCTCCATGCTCTTTTCATCTCAATGCTCCATGAACCCTGTCATCACAATGCACCCTGCCCATCATCATAATGCTACAGGCTATTGTCATCACAATGAAATCAATATTCTCCATGACCTCTGTCATCAAAATGTTCCAAACCCTTGTGATCACAAGGTTCCATAACACTTATCATCACAACACCCCATGACGCTCATCATCACAATTATCCATGGTCTTCTCATCACAATGCTCCATGATCTTTGTCATCACAATGCTCAATACAATTGTCAACACAATGCTTCCTGACACTTGTCGTCAGAATGCTCCATGAACCCTGTCATGACAAGGCTCCATGCCTTTTTCATAACAATGATCCATGCACTTTTCATCACAATGCTCCAAGATCCCTGTAATCACAAATGCTCCATGCCCTTGTCATCACAAAACTCCATGACGCATGTCATCAGAATGCTCCATGGCCTTCTCATCACAGTGCTCCATGCCCTAGTCATCACAATGCTCCAAGACACCTCTAATCACAATGCTCCATGCTCCTTTTCATGCTCAATGAGACTTCTCATCAGAAGTCTCCATGGTCTTCTCATCACAATGCCCCAGGACCTTGTCATCACCATGCTCCATTCCGTTGTCATCACAATGCTCCATGACACATGTCATCACAATGCTCCATGCCCTTGTCATCAGAAAGCTCAATGACACATGTCATCAGAATGCTTCATGGCCTTCTCATCACAATGCTCCATGCTCTTTTCATCAAAATGCTCCAAGACCCCTGTAATCACAATGCTCCATGCCCCTTTTCATCAGAATGCTCCATGAGACTTATCATCACATGTCTCCATGGTCTTCTCATCAAAATGCTCTAGGACCTTGTCATAACCATGCTCCATTCCCTTGTCATCACAATGCTCCATGACCCGTGTCTTCACAATAATCCATGAACCTTTTCAGCCCAATGCTCCACGACCTACTCATCACAATGCTCCATGGCCAATATCATCACAATTCTCCATGACCACTGTCATCACAACACCCCATGACACCTGACAACACAATTATCTGGGAGTCTTGTCATCACAATGCTCCATGCCCTAGTCATCACAGTGCTCCATGAACCCTGTCATCACAACACTCCATGAACATTTTCAGCCCAGTGCTCCATGACCCTTGTCATCACAATGATACATGCCCTTGTCATCCCAATGCTCCATGACCCCTGTATTCACAATGCTCCGTGACGCTTCTCATCACAGTGCTCCATGAAACATGTCATCACAATGCTCTATGCCTTTCTCAGCACAATGTTCCATGCCCTTTTCATCACAATGCTCCATGACCCCTGTCATCACAATGCTCCATGACTCCAGTCATCACAATTCTTCATAATATTTGTTATCACAATGGGCGATACCCACATCATCACAAGGCTCTGTTACCTTTGTAACCACAATGCTCCATGAACTTTTCATCACAATGCTCCGTGACCCTTGCCATCACAATGCTCCATGCCTTTCTCAAAAAAATGCTCCATGACCCTTGTCATCACAATGTGCCACGTACTTTTCATCCCAATGGTCCACAAATTTGTCATCGCAATGCTCCATGAACCTTGTAATCACAATGCTCCATGCCCTTCTTATCACAATGCTCCATTACTCCTGTCATAACAATGCTGCATGACACTTGCCATCACAATTTTCTATGCCCTTGTCATCACAAAGCTCCATGACACGTCATCAGAATGTTCCATGTACTTCTCATCAAAATGCTCAATGCCCTTGTCATCACAATGCTCCAAGACCCCTGTAATCACAATGCTCCATGCCCCTCTTCATCTCAATGCTCCATGAACCCTGTCATCACAATGCATCATGCCAATCATCATAATGCTTCCGGCTATTGTCAGCACAATGAAATCAAAATTCTACATGACCCCTGTCATCACAGTACTCCATGAACATTTTCAGCCCAAGGCTCGATGACACTTTTCATCACAATGATCCATGCCCTTGTCATCCCAATGCTCCATAACCCCTGTATTCACAATGCTCCATGACGCTTGTCATCACAGTGCTCCATGAAACTTGTCATCACAATGCTCCATGCCTTTGTCAGCAAAATGCTACATGACCTTGTCATTACAATGCTCTATGCGCTTGTCATCACAATACTCCTTTACCATTGTCATCACAATCCTCCATGAAACTTGGGATCACATTGCTTCATGCCCTTGTCATCACAATGCTCCATGCTCCTTTAAATCAAAATGATCCATGACCTCTGTCATCACAATGCTCCAAACCCTTGTGATCACAATGTTCCGTAAAACTTGTCATCACAAAGCTCCATGATGCCTGTCATCACAATACTCCATGCCCTTTTCATCACAATGCTCCATGACCTTTGTCATCACAATTCTCAATACACTTGTCATCACAATGCTCCCTGACATTGTCGTCAGAGTGCTCCTTGAACCCTGTCACCAAAAGGCTCCATTCCTTTTTCATCACAATGCCCCAAGCCATTTTCATCACATTGCTCCATGCAATTGTCATCAAAATACTCCACAAGCTTGTCATCAGAATGCTCCATGTCTCTTGTCATCACAATTCTCCATGCACTTGTCAGCACAATGCTCCCTGACCCTTGTCATCACAATGCTCCAAACACTTGTCATCACAATGCTCCATTACCTTTGCCATTAGAATCCTCCATGACACTTGGCATCACAATGCTCCATGCCTTTGTCATCACAATGGGCCATTACATATGTCATCATAATGCTCCCTGACACCTCTCTTCACAATACTGCATGCACTTGTCATCACAATGCTCCATGCCCTTTTATCACAATGTTCCAAGTCCCCTGTAATCAGAATGCTCCAGGCCCCTTTTCATCAGTATGCTCCTTGACATTTGTCATCACAAGCCTCCATGGTTTTCTCATCACAATGTTCCAGGACCTTGTCATCACAATGCTTCAGGACATTGTCATGAAAATTCTCAATGGCCCTTGTCAACATAATGCTCCAAGCCCTAGTCATCAAAATGCTCCATTATATTTGTCATCACATCCTCCATTACATTTGTCATCACAATGCTCCATGCTATTGTCATCGCAATGGACCATGACATAGGTGATCACAATGCTCCCTGACACCTGTCTTCACATTACTCCATGCCCTTGTCTTCACAATGCTCCATGCCCTAGTCATCACAATGCACCATGTCCACTGTCATCACAATAATCTATGAAACTTGTCAGACCAATGCTCCATGCCCCTGTCATCACAATGCTCCATGCCCTTGTCATCACAATGCTCCATGACCCCTGTCATCACAATGCTCCGTGACTCCAGTCATCACTATGCTTCAAAACGTTTGTCATCACAACGGTCCATGCCCGCATCATCACAAGGCTCTGTTACCTTTGTAACCCCAATGCTCCATGAATTTTTCATCACAATGCTCCGTGACCCTTGTCATCACAATGCTCCATGCCTTTGTCAGAACAATGCTCCATGACCTTTGTCATCACAATGTGCCATGCACTTTTCATCACAATGATCCACCACAATGTCATCGCTATGCTCCATAAACCTTGTAATCACAATGCTCCATGCACTTCTCATCCAAATGCTCTCTCACATGAGATATCACAATGTTCCATCACTAGTCATCACAATCCTCCCTCAACCCTGTAATCACAATGTTCCATGACCCGTGACATCACAATATTCCATAAGCACTGTTATCACAATGCTCCATGACACATTTCATCCCAAAGCTCCATGACCCATGGCATCACAATGTTCTGTAACCCCTGTCGTCAAAATGTTACATGACACTTTTCCTCAAATTGCAGCATGAACCTGTCATCAAAATGCTCCCTTTCCTTCTCATCACAATGCACCACACGCTTGTCATCAAAATGCTCCATGACCGTTGTCATCACAAAGCTCCATGACCCTTGGCATCACAATGCTCCATGTCATCGTCATCACAATGCTCCCTGAACGCTCTCATCCCATTGCTCCATGACCTTGTCATCACAATGCTCCATGACATTTGTCATCACAATGCTCGATGCCTTTCTCATCAAAATGCTCCATGACCCCTGTCATCACAATGCTCCGTGACTCCAGTCATCACTATGCTTCATAATGTTTGTCATCACAACGGTCCATGCCCGCGTCATCACAAGGCTCTGTTACATTTGTAACCCCAGTGCTCCATGAACTTTTCATCACAGTGCTCCGTGACCCTTGTCAACAAAATGCTCCATGCCTTTGTCAGAACTGTGCTCCATGACCTTTGTCATCACAATGTGCCATGCACTTTTCATCACAATGATCCACAACCTTGTCATCGCTATGCTCCATAAACCTTGTAATCACAATGCTCCATGAACTTCTCATCCAAATGCTCTCTCACATGAGATATGACAATGTTCCATCACTAGTCATCACAATCCTCACTCAACCCTGTTATCACAATGTTCCATGACCCCTGTCATCACAATGCTACATCCCCTTATCAGCACAATGTTCCTTGACACCTGACATCACAATGTTCCATAACCCCTGTCATCAAAATGCTCCATGACCCTTTTCATCCCAAAGCTCCATGATCCCTGGCAACACAGTGTTCTATAACCCATGTCATCAAAATGTTCCATTACACTTTTCATCAAATTGCTGCATGACCCTGTCATCAAAAAGCTCCCTGCCTTTCTCATCACAATGCACAACACACTTGCCATCAAAATGCTCCATGACTTTTGTCATCACAAAGCTCCATGACACTTGGCATCACAATGCTCCATGTCATTGTCATCACAATGCTCCATGAACCATCTCATCACATTGTTCCATGCCCTTGTCATCAAAGGCTCCATGACACTTGTCATCACAATGCTCGATGCCCTTCTCATCACAATGCTCCATGCCCTTGTCATTACAATCCTCCATGACCCATGTATCACAGTGCACCGTGCCCTTGTCATCACAATGCTCCATGCCCACTATCATCACAATAATCCATGAAACATTTCAGACCAATTCTCAATGACCTTCTCATCAAATGCTCCATTTCCTATGTCATAAAAATGCTCCATGACCCCTGCCATCAAAATGTTCCACGGCCTTGTCATCACAAGACTCCATGGCCCTTGTCATCACAATGCTCCAAAACCCCTGTAATCACAATGCTCCATGCCCTTGTCATCACAATGCTCCATGACCTTTGTCATCACAATTCTCAATACACTTGTCATCACAATGCTCCCTGACACTTGTCGTCAGAATGCTCCTTGAACCCTGTCACGAAAAGGCTGCATGCCTTTTTCATCACAAAGCCCCATGCCGTTTTCATCACAATGCTCCATGCCATTGTCATCAAAATACTCCACAAGCTTGTCATCAGAATGCTCCATGACTCTTGCCATCACAATTCTCCATGCACTTCTCAGCACAATGCTCCCTGAACCTTGTCATCACTATGCTCCAAGCCATTGTCATCAAAATGCTCCATTACCTTTGTCATCAGAATCATCCATGACAATTTTCATCACAATGCTCCATGCCATTGTCATAACAATGGGCCAAAACATATGTCATCACAATGCTCCGTGACACCATTTTTCACAATACTTCATGACCTTATCATCACAATGCTCCATGCCCTTCTCATCACAATGCTCCATTACCTCTGTCATCACAATGCTCAAAGACCCCTCTAATCACAATGCTCCATGCCATTGTCATCACAAAGCTCCATGATGCATGTCATCAGAATGTTCCATGGCCTTCTCCACACAATGCTCCATGCCCTTGTCATCACAATGCTCCAAGACCCTTGTAATCACAATGCTCCATGCCCTTTTTCATCAGAATGCTCCATGAGACTTGTCCTCACAAGTCTCCATGGTCATCTCATCACAATGCTCCAGGACCTTGTTATCACCATGCTCCATTCCCTTGTCATCACAATGCTACATGACCCCTGTCATCACAATACTCCATGAATATTTTCAGCCCAATGTCCCATGACCTTCTCATCACAATGCTCCAAGACCAATATCATCACAATGCTCCGTTACTCCAGTCATCACAATTCTTCATAACATTTGTCATCACAATGGTCGATACCCGTGTCATCACAAGGCTCTGTTACCTTTGTAACCACAATGCTCCATGAACTTTTCATCACAATGCTCCATGATCACTGTCATCAGAACACTCAATGACACCTGACAACACAATGATCCGGGACTCTTGTCATCACAATGCTCCATTCCCTAGTCATCACAATGCTCCATGACCCCTTTCATCACAATACTCCATGAACAATTTCAGCCCAATGCTCCATGAAACTTGTCATCACAATTATCCATGCCCTTGTCATCCCAATGCTCCATGAACCCTATATTCACAATGCTCTGTGACTCTTGTCATCCCAGTGCTCCATGACACCTGTCATCACAATGCTCCATGCCTTTGTCAGCAAAATGCTACATGACCTTGTCATTACAATGCTCTATGTGCTTGTCATCACAATACTGCATTACCATTGTCATCACTATCCTCCATGTACTTTGGGATCCCATTGCTTCATGCTCTTGTCATCACAATGCTCCATGTTCCTTGAAATCAAAATGATCCATGACCACTGTCATCGCAATGCTCCAAACCCTTGTGATCACAATGTTCCATAACACTTTTCATCACAACGCTCCATGATGCCTGCCATCACAATACTCCATGCCCTTTTCATCACAATGCTCCATGACCTTTGTCATCACAATTCTGAATACACTTGTCATCACAATGCTCCCTGACACTTGTCGTCAGAATGCTCCTTGAAACCTGTCACTAAATGGCTCCTTGCCTTTTTTAATCAAAGCCCCATGCCGTTTTCATGACAATTCTCCATGCCATTATCATCAAAATACTCCACAAGCTTGTCATCAGAATGCTCCATGACCCTTGTCATCACAATTCTCCATGCAACTGTCAGCACAATGCTCCCTGAACCTTGTCATCACTATGCTCCAAGCCATTGTCATCACAATGCTCCTTTACCTTTGTCATCAGAACCCTCCATGAAACTTGACATCACAATGCTCCATGCCATTGTCATCACAATGGGCTAATACATATGTCATCACAATGCTCCGTGACACCTCTTCTCACAATAATGCATGAACTTGTCATCACAATGCTCCATGCCCTTGTCATCACAATGCACCATTCCAACTGTCATCACAATAATCCATGAAACTTATTAGACCAATGCTCCATGCCCTTGTCATCCCAATGCTCCATGCCCATGTTATCACAATGTTTCAAGACCCCTGTAAACAGTATGCTCCATGCCCCTTTTCATCAGTATGCTCCATGAGACTTGTCATCACAAGGCTCCATGGTTTTCTCATCACAGTTCTCCAGGACCTTGTCATCACAATGCTTCACGAAATTGTCATGAAAATTCTCAATGGCCCTTGTCATCATAATGCTCCAAGCCGTAGTCATAACAATGCTCCATTATATTTGTCATTACAATCCTCCATTACATTTGGCATCACAATGCTCCATGCCATTGTCATCGCAGTGGACCATGACATATGTCATCACAATGCTCCCTGACACCTGTCTTCACAATACTCCATGCCCTTGTCATCATAATGCTCCATGCCCTTGTCATCACAATGCACCATGTCCACTGTCATCACAATCATCTATGAAACTTGTCGGACCAATGCTCCATGACCCTGTCATCACAGTGCTCCATGGCCTTGCAATCACAATGCTCCATGAACCCTGTCTTCACAATGCCCCGTGACTCCAGTCATCACAATGTTCCATAACGTTTGTCATCACAACGGTCCTTTCCCGCATCATCACAAGGCTCTGTGACCTTTGTAACCACAATGCTCCATGAACTTTTCATCACAATGCTCCGTGACCCTTGTCATCACAATGCTCCATGCCTTTGTCAGAACAATGCTTCATGACCTTTGTCATCACAATGTGCCATGCAATTTTCATCACAATGATCCACAACCTTGTCATCGCTATGCTCCATAAACCTTGTAATCACAATGCTCCATGCACTTCTCATCCAAATGCTCTCTCACATGAGATATCACAATGTTCAACCACTAGTCATCACAATCCTCCCTCACCCCGTTATCACAATGTTCCATGACCCCTGTCATCACAATGCTACATCCCCTTTTCTGCACAATGTTCCATGACCCCTGACATCACAATGTTCCATAACCACTGTCATCAAAATGCTCCATGACCCTTTTCATCCCAAAGATCCATGACCCCTGGCATCACAATGTTCTATAACCCCTGTCATCAAAATGTTCCATTACACTTTTCATCAAATTGCTGCATGACCCTGTCATCAAAATGCTCCCTGCCCTTCTCATCACAATGCACCACACACTTGTCATCAAAATGCTCAATGACAATTGTCATCACAAAGCTCCATGGCACTTGGCATCACAATGCTCCATGTCATTGTCATCACAATGCTCCATGAACCCTCTCATCACATGGCTCCATGCCCTTGTCATCACAAAGCACCATGACACTTGTCATCACAATGCTCGATGCCTTTCCCATCACAATGCTCCATGCCTTTGTCATTACAATCCTCCATGACCCATGTATCACAGTGTTCCATGCCCTTGTCATCACAATGCTCCATGCCCACTCTCATCACAATAATCCATGAAACATTTCAGACCAATGCTCAATGCCCTTCTCATCACAATGTTCCATTATGTCTGTCATAATAATGCTCCATGACCCCTGCCATCACAATGTTCCACGGCCTTGTCATCACAAGGCTCCATGACACTTGTCTTGACAATGCTCCAAAACCCCTGTAATCACAATGCTCCATGACCTTGATATCACAAAGCTCCATGACACATGTCATCAGAATATTCCATGGCCTTCTCCTCACAATGCTCCATGCCCTTTTCATCACAATGCTCCAAGACCCCTGTAATCACAATGCTCCATGTCCCTTATCATCAGAATGCTCCATGAGACTTTTCATCACAAGTCTCCATGGTCTTCTCATCACAATGCTCCAGGACCTTGTCATCACCATGCTCCATTCCTTGTCATCACAATGCTCCATGACCCCTGTCATCACAATACTCCATGAATATTTTCAGCCCTATGCTCCGTGAACTTCTCATCACAATGCTCCAAGACCAATATCATCACAATACTCCATGACCACTGTCATCACAACACTCCATGACACCTGACAACACAATGATCTGGGACTCTTGTCATCACAATGCGCCATTCCAACTGTCATCACAATAATCCATGAAACATTTCAGACCAATTCTCAATGACATTCTCATCACAATGCTCCATTTCCTATGTCATAAAAATGCTCCATGACCCCTGCCATCAAAATGTTCCACGGCCTTGTCAGCAAAATCTCCATGGCCCTTGTGATCACAATGCTCCTTGACCCCTGTCATCACAATTCTCCATGAAAATTTTCAGCCCAATGCTCCATGACGTTCTCATCACAATGTTCCATGACCTCTGTCATCACAATGCTCCATGACCACTGTCATCACAACGCTCCATGAACCCTGACAACACAATGATCTGGGAACCTTGTCATCAAAATGCTCCATGCCCTTGTCATCCCAATGCTCCATGAACCCTGTAATCACAATGCTCCATGAACCTTGTCATCACAGTTCTCCATGAACCTTGTCATCACAATGCCTTTGACAGCAAAATGATACATAATCTTGTCATCATAATGCTCCATGCGCTTGTCATCACAATCCTCCATGAACCTTGGGATCATATTGCTTTATGCCCTTGTCACCTCTATCTTGCCTTTCTGGTTTTTACAGATTTTCGGATGTCCTTTTTGAACGGTGGTAAGCGACAATTCTTTGTAGTGTGGATTTGCATTGCGCGCTTGCTTGATTGGCCAAAATGGGCCTATGCCTTTTCTCCTGAATATATTCAGGAGAAAAGTCATATGCTGTTTTTGGCCAAGTGCATCATTCTCGAAGTTGTGATGCCTTTCCTGTGCTTTAAAGGCGATTCCAATTTACCTCTTGAAATATGTTTTGTGCAATTCTGCCTCATTTTCAAGTCCGCTTTGTTGCCTTCCCTCAACAGATATTTGGAAGAGAGTAGTCCTTTATAACTCTGCAGGTTTTTGATTTGCTTTGCCCCTGAGCTCCAATTTTCAAATCCCATTATTGGGAGCTGACCGCAAATCCACAATTTTGCTTCAGGAACTATACTGGTTCCAGGGGTGGCTATACTGGTTCCCTGTGGGTGGCTGAGGCTTTGGTTAATTCTTCTTCCTGACGGGAATTTAGAGTGACATGTGTCCGTCCAAAGGCCTACATCTACTCTCTGATTTGTTCTCCTTCTTCCCTTTCATCCTCTGCACAATTAGCAAACTGTGCGAACCAGGAGGTTATAGGGGATGACTCTCCTAAGTTGGGAGATTGATAGTAAAGTAGTTGGAATGCCAAACTGTAGCACAAGGAGAGGAAAAAGTAGGAGACTTTCAGAAACCTTTCGCCATCACAGGGTGTCCATTCTCTAGGTTTCCCATACATGTTATAATTGTAGTGATATTCCCTTCTACCTGGAAATTTGGGACCCATGGAATGGTGGCATGCATTACTACTTTAAAGGGTCTGCATTTTCTCTCCCAATCTCACCAGTCCTCTCAGTCCCAAGTGTCCAGCCTTATGTCTCATCCAGCTGTCTTTGCAGATAGGGTCATTCTAGGTTTCATCAGAACCCCTGAAGGAATTGTGTAAGAATTTCGCTGTTTTTTGTTTTGTTTTTGAAATTCATTTTTATAATGGGGTTGAGCTGATTTTCACTGACGTGTTTATGCCGGTCTAGACACACTTGATTCCCTTACAGAGGCATATCAATACATAGGTTTTAAGATTCTTACTAATCAGATATATTCCTCTGTGGGGAATAGGGGTTTTGAGTCCCGTTCACTGAGGAAGGTGTAGGTCTTGTCTATTCTGTATTTGGTTTATGGAATGGTACCTGTGCTAATATCAAACTCTGGTTTTATGCATCACCCCACCTCTCCTTTCCCCTTAAGGAGGCATAAGAGTGTTTTCTAAATGTGAGACGCTGCTCTCTTTCCTAATTCAGTTCATGTGTTGTGATGTTGACATTCCCTCTGTAAGTGATATCTTATGATAAGATTCTTTTTCTGTGTGACTAATTTCCCTTAGAATCATCATACCTAAATCCTCTCATTATGCTGCTACTGGCCTTATGACATTGATTTCACGTCTGAGTGATATTCCATTGTACAAAATTACCACAAGTTCTTTATGCATTTCTCTTTTTCCTGGGATACTTTAGGTGTACCGAAGTTGAGGTTCTTGTATGCAGAGCAGCTCTAAACTTTGGGGTGCCTGTGTCTTGTTGATATTTAGTCTTCCCAAGTTATATGTCCATGAGTTGAAGTCCCCTTTGCTCGGGGGCTTTGTATTTTAGATGTTTTAGGAAACAGCATACACTTCTTCAGAGTAGCTCTTGGATATTTATACCCCACCCATCAGCGTGACTAGTCTCCCTGTTTTCCATGGCCTCTCCTGCATTTTTGATTTGTACACATTTTTTGGATGGACTTTCTGAGCAGTGGAAATTGAGACTTCTTTATTGTGCGGATTTGCATTTCCCTCTTGCTTGGTTGGCCAAAAACTCTGTATGTGTTTTTTTCCTGAAGATATTCACGAAACAAACGCATACACCCTTTTGCCCAACTGCATCATTTTAGAAATTCTGCTGCTTTTCATATGCTTTAAATGTGAGTACAATCTACCTTTTGAAAAATGTTTCCTGCAATTCTGCCTCTCATTCAGAACTTCTTCGTTGCCTTACCTGAATATATTTTTGGACGTTGGTTATCATTTATATCTTTGCAGGTCTTTGAATTGTCTGCTCCTGAGCTCCATTTTGCAACTCGCATTTTTTGTGAGCTGGCCGCCAAACCATTGGATTGATTCCGGCCCTATTCTGGTTCTGGGGAGGCAGGCTGAGCCTTTGGTTAATTCCTCTTCCTAAAGGGATATTAGAGTGACATGTGCCTGTCAAAACTCCTACAGCTAATCTCTCACTGGTTCCTCCTCTTCCCATTTATCCTCTTCAAAAATTGCAAACTGTGTGAAACAGGAGGTTAAAGGTGCTGATTCTCCAAGTGGGGAGATTGTTAGTAATGGGGCTGGAATGGCGAACCCCAGCACCAGGAGATCAAAAATGAGGTGCATTTTAGACACCTCTCCTGAGCACACGGTGTACATTCATCTCGGTTTCCCAGGCATGTTTTCCCTGTCAGAAGATTCCCTTGAAAGTGCAGATTTGGGACCCATGGAATGGGTACCAGGCAGTATTACTTTAAAAGGTCTGCATTTCCTCACCCAGCCTCTCTAACATCTCTCAGCGTGCATAGCTTCCAGCCTTATATATCATCCTGCTGTGGGTCTACATGTGTTCAATCCATGTTACATCGTAACCCTTCAACAAAAGTTGTAAGAATTTTTGTGTGTCTCACTGTTTTTATAAATATTTTTAAATTTATTTTTATATTGGTTACAGCTGATTTTCAAAGCTCTGTTTTTTGCTGCTGTACATCCACTTGATTCATGTACTGTGTGACAACAATAAATTCTTTCTCAGATGCCTACGAGTCATATGTATTATTTTCCAGTGACTTGAGTGGACTGAGTGCCGTTCTTTGAGGTACCGTGTAGGCCTTGCCAGTTATTCAATTTGGTACTTGGAATGGTATCTTTGCTAATTTCAACCTCCTGGATAATACCTCACCATTCCCCACCTTTCCCATTTAGCAGCCTTATGTCTATTTTCTACATATTTGACTATGTTTCTGTTTTGTAGTTTATTTCATGTGTAGCCATTTTTGATTCCACCTTTAAGTGACATCTTATGATATGTGTCTTTTTCTTTCTGACATGTGTCACTTAGAATGATCGTATGTAACTCCTCCAGAGTTGTTCCAACTGGCCTTATTTCATTGATTTCTGGATGAGTAATATTCCACTCTACATAAGTACCCCATCTCTTTTATCCATTTTATCCTTCCATGGACATTTAGGTTATATCCAAGTGGAGGCCCTTTTTAACAGAGAGGTGGTAAATGTTGGAGTGCCTGTTTTCTGTCATTTTTTGTTTTTCCCAAGGTATACGCCCATGAGTGCAAGTGCCCTATGCTCTGTAGCTCAGTTTTCAGATGTTTTAGCAAACACAATACACTTCTCCAGAGTGGCCGTTGGCACATTACATTTCCACTATCAGCCTCACAGGGCTCCCTTTTCTCCTCACCCTGTCCTGCATTTCTGGTGTTTACACATTATGTGGATGGCCCTTCTGACTGATGTGAAGTGATGCATTTTGTAGTACTGATTTCCAGTGCCCACCTGTTTGGTTGGATAAAAAGTGTGTATGGCCTTTACTTGAATATATTCAGAAAAAAATGCATACGCCCTTTTGGGCCAACTGCATCATTGGCGATGTTCAGCCCCTTTTCTTGTGCTTTAATGGGGAGTCCTTTCTACCTCTTCAAATCTGTTTCCTGCCACTCTCCCTTGCTTACAAGTCATTTTCTGTGACTTACCTCAAGACCTTTTTCGACAATAGATATTTTCAACTCTGCAGTTTCATGAATTTTATTGCCCCCGAGTTCCATTTTTCAACTTGTGTTTTTGGAAACTGGACACAAAACAGCGGGATTTCCTCTAGCCCTATTCTGTTTCCATGGGCAATTCTAGCCTTTGATGAATTTGTCTTCCAGATAGGAAATTAGAGTGGCATTTGCCTGTCTGAACAACTAAGACTTGTCTCTAAATTTTTCTCATCCTTCCGCTTCATCCTCTGGACAAATTCCAAACTGTGTGCAACAGGATGTTGACGGTGCTGATATCCCTAAGTAAGGAGATCGTCAGGAAAGATGCTGGAGGTGTGAACCCGTGCACCAGGCGATGAGGAGATGAGGTGCATTTTCCAAACACTTTCCGATCAAACGGTGTACCATCCTCTAGGTGTGACAGGCATGTTTTATCTGTAGGAAGGGTCCCGTGCATGGAAGGAGAACACCAGGGATTTTTCCAAATCAGTGCATCCCCGAACCCCAAACTGGGGAATTTTTAAGCTACGCCTACACGTATGTCCATTAAGGGCCTTGGGAAATAGGCAGAGCCCAAGCTTTAGATGATTGAAATCTTCAGGTTCAGAAGCGCTCACCATCGGCCTTGCTTAGGTTACATTTTATTTGTCATTGATAGATGATGTCAATAAAAATATTGATTATTTTTCAGATTATTTCCCCTTATAGGTTATTGCAAAATATTCAGTGTAGTTCCCTGTGCTATACAGTAGTTCCTTGTTGATGATCTATTTTATACATAGCAGTGTGTATATGTTAATCCCAAACTGTTAATTTATCCCTTTTCCGACCTTTCCCCTTTGGTAATAATAAATTATAAGATTTTATACTTCTCAGGAATGGGGGAGCTGAAAGAGAGGTATCCTTTTCAATGGAAAAGCATTCAAAACAAGATTGAAGCTTCAGCCAAGAGTATTCGATGTACAACCATGGAAATAAATCACTTCATTTCTCTAATGTTGACCTGACAAATAAGACAGACGTCTTCACTGAACTTGCTTATAGTAAAGTGATGGAATTATCAAATGTAAGTCTTAGAAAAATCTTATTTTACCCGAGCATTATACACTGCTCTATGTTAACTACAGTTTGGCTCACACATCTGTTCATTGAAGTTACAATGTTCTCAATTTCTGTTACTGATCCTCCAGAGTGTACCCCAAGAGGAGTCCCCGAGCCCAGTATCATTGGAGCCAACAGATCAAGACTGAGTTTGGTTCAGAAGCAAAGGAAACATTATTTTGAAAACCGAATGGAGAGGTGAGAGCGTGCACTCCCCCACGGGCTGTGGGCTGGGCTACTGTGTAGGGATCTCGGCAGCGTCAGTGGGAGTTAGGGGATGGAGCTCTCGAAGGCTGGGTTGGCTGCAGCTCAGGCTCTATGCCGTGGAGTCTGCATGGGACTCCGCTAGCTGAGGTGTCGACCCAGCCATTCTGCACTAGGAAATCGGGTCTGAAGTGCTGGGTGTGGGACCTCTGCATGCGGAACCCTAGGAGCACGTGAAATTACACAAAGCACAAAGGAAAAACAGGTTAGACTTTATTTTATTGCCCAGATTCTCTTTTTATCTCCCAGGAATTTTTAATGAACGTTGCCAGAGACGAATACCTCCTCTGCATTTTGTTCCGTTCCTCATTCTTGGGGTGTTGAGGGTGCAGACCCCTCTTTTGTAATTGCTTCATGCTGTGGTGGGAGCCCTGATACCTGGGGGGAGGGGCAAAATGTCTCCCCACCAGCCTCCAGGTGAGGTTGATTGTCCCAAGGCCTACTGCCTCACTTCTCGTCCGCCTGAGCACCAGCATTGGAAGTGTTATAGATTCTAATGACCTTTAAGGGTCCAGGAAAGAGATGCGCAAAGATGCTGTGGTGGCAGGTTTCACCCCACCCCACATTTGTTCGCTGACCTTAGGCTGACGGTTTTTGCCAGTCTAGATGCTCTGACCAGTAGTCTGTGCTTTCTTTAATTAGGTCCCTGAATTAATGTACAAACAGCACCATGTGTCAGAGCCCTGCCCGCGCAACTCCCAGACAGTCCAGGGTCAGTGGTGATCCAGGACCATGACGTCCATTGAGTCAACGGCCTTTAGAAGTAGCCAGCAGTCCAGCCGGTCCTATTGGCCACCATCACCACGGTGTCTGTAGGGTTTTCTATGGTGAAAGCGTGATATACTTTTCCCCCACCAAGCTTATTAGCTCCCCTCTGTGTGCAGTAAGTCCTGCAAGCAGTAGTCTGCTCTTTTGGGGCCCAGTCTTGTTGTTTTCTGAGAGAAACTCCAGGTCAAGTGATGGTCACACAAGTCATCTTGGGGGCCCGATGCCCACACTTGTATCTCTGGAGGTTGGAGTTGGAAGGCCTCCTCACTCGAGGGCAGTGTGTCCACAGAGCGACCCCTGCAACTTCAGGGCATGATGGGTGGTTAGGATCACGACGTGGGGTCCTTTTCCCTTAGGAGGGAGCTGGCCTTGCGGGCTGCTGATTTCTAGCTTTTTAGATACCCCAGTATCCTGGCCTGATGAGTCGGTGGGCAAAGCCCTTGGGGACCATAGTTTATCATACCTGAAGGGCATTCTTGTGTTGCTCCATTTCAAGTGGTCCCAGTTTTTGCACTAAGTCTCCAAGGGTGATTAACCTTTGACCGGGTATGTAAAGGTCAAAGGGTTTAGCTAAATTAGTGAGTTCCTGGGCAAGGATCTGAATTGACTGCTCTTTCCATTCTTGAAAGGCTGCTTCTGGATTCTATTCAAAAGGATCATCATCTTTTCGTGTCAGTGTTTCATGTAGAGGCCCAGCTATTAGACTGTAGTTAGGGATCCAGATGGAGAAAACCTTGGCCTCCCCAGGAACCCCTAAGCTGTCTTCTAGTTTTAGAAGAGGTAAGGCTGCAAATGGCTTCTTCCCTATCCTGGGATGCGTTTCTCCGAATATCTGTGAGAATGAAGCCCAGGCATGTCACCTGAGCCTGTGAAATTTGAGCCTTTTTCTTGGACACCTTCTATCCTTTCTTGGCTAGGTAGTTCAGAGGCCTCTTTAGTAGGCCTGGCGATCAGAATGTCATCTGCATATTGAAGGAGGGTTCCCTTTTAAAGAGGTAGAACGTTTAGGTCTTTAGAGGACATTTCCCCAATGATGGTGTGGGGATTTTTGAACCATTGGTGCAGGACGGCCCAGCATTATTGCTTGTGTTGCATGTTGTGTCCTGCCACTCACAAGCCAAAAATTCTTGTGACTCTGAGCTGAATGGAATACAGAAGAAGGCATCATTGAAGTGTAATACAGAATGTCATGGCCTGGTGGATGGTAGAATGAGCAGCAGGGTGTAGGAAATAGGAGCTACTGGATGTATATCCTCGGTGGCTTCACTGACTGTCCTGATATCCTTTACCAGGTCTCCAGCAGCCCATGGGGCTCTCGTGGTCAGGCCAATCCCAGGATATGGAGCTCACCTGGGCTGCATCCCGCACCCCACAGCCCACGGGGCTCTCGTGTTCAAGTCCCTCCCTGGGTACGGAGCTCAGCTGTGCAGCTACATAGCAGCCCATGGGGCTCTCATAGTCAGGCCCTTCCCAGGATACGGAACTCCCCTGGGCAGGTACCCCAGCAGGGCTGGACACACAGGAACTGTGCACATAGCCCACCTTGCAGAGAACCCCCAGCTCACCTGTCGCTCACAGCTGACACAGAACACTTCAGAGCAGGACTTGAACTAACAAACAGCAGCTCTGACAGGTCTGTGACCCTGGCTTTCACTCTGTGCAGCCTCTCTCTGCCTGGTCTTCCAGACACTTCCACTGCAGCCAGGGCACCAGGCCTCTGTCTCCACCCACCATCACTCCTCTCCCTGACTCCTGGGTTCCTCTCATTAGGATAGGGTCTTCTTGAAGTTGTTTTCCACTCATGGACCAGATAAAATGATAAGAAAACAAGCCGCAGCTGCAGCCCCTTGTCTAGCCTGACTCTCAAGAGCCCACACCTGTTCCTTGGGACTGACCCGTTTAGCAAGGTTCATTTTCTGCAACTGTGAGCCCCTGAGGGGTGAGGATTGGCTGATTTGGGCAGCCTGACACTGCCTGCCAAACCCCCCCACAGGTGTGCCTGGGTTGAGGTCAATATAAACACCTCTCCAGTCAGCAAGAGCCCCTGTAACTGTGACTGACGCCATATTATCTGCCCCGTCAGCAGTTTCGGGGCTGGGGTGGTGGGAGGGAGGGACAGGCCGTGGCTTTGTGGGTGGCCCAGTGTGAGTGGGGCTCTGCTGGACTTTCTGCAGGAGTTGCCAGGCTGCCACCTGCTAATGAAGAGGATGTGTCACCCATACCTGCCACTGGAATTTCTCCCCAGGCAGAGGTGAGGAAGTAAAAAAGCACTGGGGGCTGTGGCAGGAGGGGTATCTCAGGCAGGGAAATGAAAAGATTCCAGAAGAGCATCTGGGACCAGGACCATCCTGACTGGCCTGCAGGCACCAAGTCGGCCTGCGTGCTCTCGCTAGTGTGGCTCCACAGCCCTTCCTCTAGGCTTGCAAGTGCTTGTACATATTCAGGTGTTTTACCTGGAAAGGGTGGGAAGAGTTCAGCTGCAGCAGGACTGGGGCTCAGCTCACATTTACTCACAGACACCTCGACACAGTCCCCCAGCTTTGGAATGAGGATACTCCTTGTGGGGGAGAGCGCTGCTGACGGCATGGGAGACGTTTTCCCACCTCTGACCAACTTAAGAATTTTTTTACCACTGGAGCAAGTGCCCTGATACGATTTTCCTCTGTATAAGTTGTGAGTTCTGTTTTTTTTCTTTCTTTTTTTCTTTTTGGTTCAAGTTAGATTTTATTTATTCCTCTTTTTTTTTAATTTGGAGATATAAACATGGAAATAATGCATTAATATAAAGACGTCTATATGAAGGGAAAAACATTTTTTCTGTTTTAATTTATTAAATGTTATTTATTTATTTTTAATGTTTTTTAAATTTATTTCTTTTATACAGCAGGTTCTTATTGGATATGTATTTTATACATATAAGTGTGCACATGTGTATCCCAGTCTCCCAATCCATCCCACCACCACCCTCACATGGCATTCCCTCCTTGGTGTCCATATGTTTGTTCTCTACATCTGTCTCTATCTCTGCCCTGCTAACTGGTTCATCTGTACCGTTTTTCTAGGTTCCACATATATGCATTAATATACAATATTTGTTTTTCTCTTTCTGACTTACTTCACTCTGTATGACAGTCTCTAGATCCATCGAGGTCTCTACAAATGACCCAATTTCATTCCTATGTATGGCTGAGTAATATTCCATTGTATATATGTACCACGTCTTTATCCATTCGTCTGTCTGTGGGCACTTAGGTTGCTTTCATTACCTGTCTATTGTAAATAGTGCTGCAGTGAACATTGTGGTGAATGTGTCTTTTTGATTTATGGTTTTCTCTGGGTATATGCCCAGTAGTGGGATTGCTGGATTATATGGTAATTCTATTTTTAGTTTTTTAAGGAACCTCCATACTGTTCTCCATAGAGACTGTATCGATTTACATTCCCAACAGTAGTGGAAGAAGGTTCATTTTCTCCACACCCTCTCCAGCATTTGTTGTTTGTAGATTTTCTGGTGATGCCCATTCTAACAGGTGTGACGTGATACCTCATTGTAGTTTCGATTTCCATTTCTCTAATAATTAGTGATGTTCAGCAGATTTTCATGTGCATACTGGCCATCTCTATGTCTTCTTGGAAGAAATGTCTATTTAAATCTTCCATTTTTGTATTGGGTTGTTTGTTTTATTAACATTGAGCTGCATGAGCTGTTTATATATATTGGAGATTAATCATTTGTCCATTGATTCGTTTGCAAATATTTTCTGCCATTCTGAGGGTTGTCTTTTCGTCTTGTTTGTAGTTTCCTTTGCTTTGCAAAAGCTTTTACGTTTCATTAGGTCCCATCTGTTTAGTTTTCTTTTTTATTTCATTACTATAGGAGGTGGATCAAAAAAGATCTTGCTGTGATTTACGTCAGAGTATCTTTCGTAAGTTTTCCTCTCAGAGTTTTATACTGTCTGGTCTTACATTAAGGTCTCTAATCCATTTTGAATATATTTTTATGTATGGTGTTGGGGAGTGTTCTAATTTCATTCTTTTACATGTAGCTCTCCATATTTCCCAGCACCAATGATTGAAGAGACTGTCTTATCTCCATTGTATAGTCTTGCCTTCTTTGTCATAGATTAGTTGACCATAAGTGTGTAGGTTTATCCTTGGGCTTTTTTTTTTTCCTTTTACACGTTTATTGAAGTATAATTGCTTTACAATAGAGTGTTCGTTTCTGCTGTATAACAAAGTGAATCAGCTATACATATACAAATATCACCAGATCCCCTCCCTCTTGCATCTCCCTCCCACACTCCATATCCCACCCCTTTAGGTGGTCACAAAGCACCAAGCTGATCTCCCTTTTCTATGTGGCTGATTCTCAGTAGCTATCGGTGTTACATTTGGTAATGTATTTATGTCCATGCCACTCTCTCACTTCGTCCCAGCTTACCCATACCCCTTCCGGTGTCCTCAAGTCCTTTCTCTATGTCTGTGTCCTTAATCCTGTCCTGCCACTAGGTTCATCAAAATCTTTTTTTTCTTCATTAGATTCCATATATCTCTGTTAACATACAGTATTTGTTTTTCCCTTTTTGACTTACTTCACTGTGTATGACAGATTCTAAGTCCATCCACCTCAGTACAAATAACTCAGTTTTGCTTCTTTTTATGGTTGAGTAATATTTGATGGTATATATGTGCCAGATCTTCTTTATCCATTCATCTGTCGATGGACACTTAGGTTGCTTCCATGTCCTGGCTAATGCAAATAGAGCTGCAATGAACATTTTTGTACATAACTCTTTTTGAATTATGGTTTTTGCAAGGCAAATGCCCAGTACTTGGATTGTTGTGTCATATGGTACTTCTATTGTTAGTTATTTAAAGGAACCTCCGTACTGTTCTCCCTAGTGCCCATATCAATTTACATTCCCACCCACAGTGCAAGTGTGTTCCCTTTTCTCCAATAAAGGCCTCTGCAGCATTTATTGTTTTGTAGATTTTTTTGATGATTGCCACTCTGACTGCTGTGAGGTGATACCTCACGGTAGTTTTGATTTGCATTTCTCTAATGATTAGTGATGTTCAGCATTCTTTCATGTGTTTCTTGGTAATCTGTATATCTTCTTTGGAGAAATGTCTATTTAGGTCTTCTGCCCGTTTTTGGATTGGGTTGTTTGTTTTTGTGATATTGAGCTACATGAGGTGCTTGTAAAGTTTGGAGATTAATCCTTTGTCAATTGCTTCATTTGAAAATATCTTCTCCCATTCTGAGGGTTGATTTTGCATCTTGTTTATGTTTTCCTGTACTGTGTAAAAGCTTTTAAGTTTCATTAGGTCCCATTTGTTGATTTCTGTTTTTATTTCCATTTCTCTAGGAGGTGGGTCCAAAAGGATCTTGCTGTGATTTATGTCATAGAGTGTTCTGCCTATGGTTTCCTCTAAGTGTTTTATAGTGTCTGGTCTTATATTTAGATCTCTAATCAATTTAGAGTCTATTTATGTGTATGGTGTTATGGAGTGTTCTAATTTCATTCTTTTATGTGTAGGGGTCCAGTTTTTCCAGCATCAATTACTGAAGAGACTGTCTTTTCTCCATTGTATATCCTTAGCTCCTTTGTCATACATGAGATAGCCATAGGTATGTAGGTTTATCTCTGGGCTTTCTGTCCTGTTCCATTGATCTGTGTTTATGCCAATCTACATACACTTGATTCCATTATGGAGACATATAAATACATGGGTTTCAAGGTTATTACCAGTCAGATATATTCCTCTTCAGTGAATAGGGTGTTTTGTGTCCAGTTCATTGAGAAAGGAGTAGGTCTTGTCTATTAACTATTTGGTATATGGAATAGGATCTCTGCTAATTTCAAACTCTGCTTTTACACATCACCCCACGTCACCTTTCCCCTTAAGGAGGCATAAGTGTGTTTTCTAAATGTGTAACTCTGTTCTCTTTTGAAATTCAGTTCATGTGTAGCCATGTTTACATTTCCTCTATAACGGATATATTACAATAAGTTTCTTTTTCTTTGTGGCTCATTTCACTTAGCATCATTGTACCTAAAGCCACTCATTATGCTGTTATTGGCCTTATGACATTGATTTTATGTCTGAGTGACTTTCCTTTGTATATAAGTACCACAACATCTATATCCATTTTTTTTTCCTTTCCTGGGATATATAAAGTGTACCGAAGTCGAGGTTCTTGTAAACAGAGCAGCCCTAAATTTTGGGCTGGCTGTGTGTTGTGGATTTTTAGTTTTCCCAAAATACACGCCCATGAGTGGAAGTGTGCTATACTCTGTAGCTCTGTTTTAGAAAACAACATATAGTTCTCCAGAGAGGCTGTTGGCAATTTACATCCTGTCCATCGGCGTAACCAGGCTCCATTTTCTCCATGGCCTGTCCTGCATTTGTGGTTTTTACACTGTATGTGGATGGCCCTTTTGACTGGAGGTAAGGGACACTTCTCTGTAGTGTGGATTTGCAATGCCTGATGGCTTGCTTAGCCAAAAAGGGCATATGCATTTTTTCCCAAATATATTCAAGAAAATACACATAATCCCTTTTCAGCCAAGGGCAACATTGTCCAAATTCTGTCGCTTTTCATGTGCTTTAAAGATGACTCCAATCTACCTCTTGAAATCTGTTTCCTTCAATTCTCCCTTGCATTCAAATCCTCTTCACTGCCTTTCCTCAATATATTTCTGGATGATAGTTGTCCTTTATAATTCTGCAAGTGTGTGAATTGCTGTGCCCCTGATTTCCATTTTTCAACTCGCCTCTTTGTGAGCTGGCTGCAATACCGCAGGATGGCTTTAAGCCCTAGTCCTGTTCCGGGGCTTCAGGCTGAGCCTTTTGTTAATTATTCTTCCTGATGGGAAACTAGAGTGACATGTACCCATCCAAACACCTACAGCTAATCTCTCATTTATTTCCCCTCTTCCTGTTCATCCTCTGCACAGTTTGCAAACTGTGCATAACGGGAGGGTAAAGGCACTGACACTCCAAATGGGGAGATTTTGAGTAATGCAGATGGAATGGCAAAGCCGAGCACGACAAAAGGAAAAATGAGGTACCTTTTAGAAAACTTTCCAATTACACAGTGTACCATCCACTGGGTTTCCCATGCATGTTTTAACTGTAGGAAGATTCCCTTAAACCTGGAGAGTTGGGACCACTAGAATGGGTAGCACACAGTATTGCTCTAAGTGGTGTTCTTTTGTTCACACAACCTCAGCAATCTTGTCAGCCCCAAGAGTCCAGTCTTATGTCTCATTCAGCTGAGGGTGTAAAGGTGGTCAATCTAGCTTGCATCACAGGCCCTGAACGTAATTTTTAAGACTTTCTATCTGTTTTTGCATTTTGCTTTTGAAATTTATTTTTATAAGTGGGTTTAACTGAATTTCAGTGCTGTGTTCATGCCATTATACACACACATGATTCCTTTATGGAGACATGAGAATACATATGTTTTAAAATACTTAGAGTCAGACATATTCCTCTGCAATGAATAGGGGGTGTTGAGTCCAGTTTATTGTGCCGGGAGTTGGTGTTGTCTATTACATACATGGTTTATATAACGGTAACTGTGCTAATTTAAAACTGTGGTTTTATGCATCACCCCACCTCGGCTTTCCCATTAAGCAGGCAGAAGATGTTTTCTAAATGTGTGACTCTGTTGTGTTTGTAATTCAGTTCATGTGTAGTCATGCGTACATTCCCGCTATGAGTGATAACTAATGATAAGATTAGTTACTCTGTAATCTTTCCTAACTCAGTTCATGTGTAGCCATGTTTACAGGACCTTCATAAGTGATATCTTATGATAAGTTTCTTTTTCTGTGTGACTTATTTCACTTAGAATCATCGTACCTGAATCCACTCTTTTTGCTGCTACTGGCCTTATGACATTGATTTCATGGCTGAGCGATATTCCATCGTACGTAAGTACCACAATATCTTGAACCATTTTTGTCTTTCCTGGGATACTTAAGGTGTACCCAAGTTGAGGTTCTTGTAAGCAGTGCAGCGCTAAATTTTAGGGTGGCTCTGTCTTATTGATTTTCAGTTTCCCCAAGGTATATTCCCTAGACTGGAACTGCCCTTGGCTGTGTAGCTCTGTTGTTTACTTGTTTTAGGGAACACAATGCACTCCTCCAGAGAGGCATTTGGCAAGTTACATCCCGCCCATCAGCATAACAAGGCTCCCTGATCTCCAGGGCCTGTCTTGCCTTTCTGGTTTTTACCCATTTTGTGGATGTCCCTTTTGACCGGTGGGAAGGGATACTTCTTTGTAGTTCAGATTTGCATTGCTGCTTGCTTGTTTGGCCAAAAATGGCGTATGCATTTTCTCCTGAATATACTCAGGAGAAAACGCATACACACTTTTTGGCCAAGTGCATCATTGCCGAAGTTGTGCCCCTCTTCCTGTGCTTGAAAGGTGATTCCAACGTACCTCTTGAAATCTGTTTCCTGCTATTCTGCCTCATTTTAAAGTCCGCCTCTCTGCCTTCCCTCAAAAGATTTTTGGACGATAGTTGTCCTCTATTACTCTGCCAGTTTGTAAATTGCTGTGCCCCTGAGCTCCATTTTTCAACTCGTTTTTGTGAGCTGACAGCAAATCCAAAATTATAGTTCAAAACCTATACTGGTTCCCGGCGGGTGGCTGAGACATTGGTTAATTCTACTTCCTGCTGGGCAATTAAAGTGACATGTACCTGTCCAAATGGCTAACAGCTACTCTCTCATTGGTTCTCCCTCTTCCCTTTCATCCTCTGCCAAATTGGCAACCTGTGCGAACCAGGAGGTTTTACGGGCTATCGCTCCAAGTTGGGAGATTGATAGTAAAGCCGTTGGAAGGTCAAACTGGAGCACAAGGAGAGGGACTATAAGTTGAGATTTAGAAACCCTTCGTATTCACAGTTTGTCCATTCTCTAGGTTTCCCCTAAATGTTATGGCTGTAGTAATATTCCCTTACACAAGGAGAGTTGGGACACATGGAATGGGTGTCACATATTATTGCTTTAAAGGGTCTGCATTTGCTCACCCAGTCTCACCAAACGTCTCAGTCTCAAGTGTCCAGCTTTATGCCACGTCCAGCTCTCATTGTAGGTAGGGTCATTCCAGATTTCATCAGAGCCCCTGAAGGAACTGTAAAGATTTTCCCTGTTTTTTTTTTTTGTATTTGAAATTTCTTTTTGTACTGGGTTTCAGCTGTTTCTCACTGCCATGTTTATGCCAGTTTAGACACACTTGATTCCCTTACGGTGACATATCAATACATAGGTTTTAAGATTCTTACTAGTCAGATATATACCTCTGCGCAGAATATTGGGTTTTGCGTCCCTTTCACTGATGAAGGTGTAGGTCTTGTCTATTCCGTATTTTGATTTTGGAATGGTACTTGTACTAATATTAAACTCTGGTTCTATGCATCACCCCACCTCTCCTTCCTCCTTAAGCAGGCATAAGTGTGTTTTCTAAATGTGAGACTCTGTTCCCTTTCCTAACTCAGTTCATGTGTAGCCATGTTACAGAAAATTCATAAGTGCTATCTTATGATAAGTTTGTTTTTCAGTGTGACTTATTTCACTTAGAATCATCGTACCTGAATCCATTCATTTTCCTGTTACTGGCATTATGACATTGATTTCATGGCTGAGGGATAATCCATCGTACATAAGTACCACAATTTTTTGAATCATTTTTATCTATCCTGGGATATTTAGAGAGTACTCAATTTGAGATTCATGTAAGCAGTGCAGCCCTAAATTTTGGGGTGGCTCTATCTTATTGATTTTCAGTTTTCCCAAGGTATATTCCCTAGACTGGAAGTCCCCTTGGCTCTGTAGCTCTGTTGTTTACTTGTTTTAGGGAACACAATGCACCCCTCCAGAGAGGCAGTTGGCAATTTACATCCAGCCCATCAGCATAACAAGGCTCCATGTTCCCCAGTGCCTCTCTAGGATTTCTGGTTTTTACACATTTTGTGGATGTCCCTTTTGACTGGTGGGAATTGATACTATTTTGCTGTGCAGATTTGCATTGCCCACTTGCTTGCTTGGCCAAAAAGGGCGTATGCGTTTTCTCCTGAATATATTCAGGAGAAAACGCATACGCCCTTTTTGGTCAAGTGCATCATTTTCGAAGTTGTGCCCCTCTTCCTGTGCTTTACAGGTGATTCCAACGAACCACTTGAAATCTGTTTCCTGCTATTCTGCCTCGCTTAGAAGGTCACTTCGTTGCCTTCCCGTAACAGATTTTTTGGACGATAGTTGTCCTTTATTACTGTGCCAGTTTGTGAATTGCTGTGCCCATGAGCTCCATTTTCTAACTCGTTTTTAGTGAGCTGACCACAAGTCCAAAATTTTGGTTCAGGACCTATAATTGTTCACGGCGGGTGGCTGAGACTTTGGTTAATTCTTCTTCCTGCCGGGAATTTAGAGTGACATGTGCCCGTCCAAATGCCTAACAGCTACTCTTTCTTTGGTTCCCCCTTTTCCGTTTCATCCTCTTCCAAATTGGCAACCGGAGCAAACCAGGAGGTTAAAGGGGCTGTCTCTCCAAGTTGGGAGATTGATAGTTAAGCAGTTGGAAAGTCAAACCGGAGCACCAGGAGAGGAACAATTAGTTGGGTTTTAGAAACCTTTCGTATTCACTGTGTGTCCATTCTCTTGGTTTCCTGTACATGTTATAGCTGTAGTAATATTCCCTTCAACATGGAGAGTTGGGAACCATGGAATGGGTGCCACGCATTATTGGTTTGAAGGGTCTGCATTTGCTAACCCAAATTCAACAATCCTCTCAGTCCCAAGTGTCCAGCCTTATGCCATATCCAGCTGTCATTGTACTCAGGGTCATTCAAGGTTTCATCAGAGACCCTGAAGGAATTGTAAAGAATTTCCCTGTTTTGTTGTTTTGTTTTTGAAATTCTTTTTACAGTGGGTTTGAGCTGATTCTCACTGCCATGTTTATGCCAGTCTAGACACACTTGTTTCCCTTACGGTGATATATCAATACATAGGTTTTAAGATTCTTACTAGTCAGATATATTCCTCTGTGTGAAGTATGGGGTCTTGATAACCTTTCAGTGAGGAAGGTGTAGATCTAGTGTATTCTGTATTTGGTTTCTGGAATGGTGCCTGTACTTATATCAAACTCTGGTTTTATGCAACACCCCACCTCTCCTTCCCCTTTAAGCAGGCGTAAGAGTGTTTTCTAAATGTGAGACTCTGTTCTCTTTCCTAACTCAGTTCATGTGTAGCCATGTTTACAGGATTTTCATAAGTGATATCTTATGATAAGATTCTTTTTCTGTGTGACTTATTTCACTTAGAATCATCATATCTGAATCCATTCATTTTGCTGCTACTGGTCTTATGACATTGATTTCATGGCTGAGGGATATTCCATCATAACGTAAGTACGACAATTTTTTGAACCATTTTTATCTTTCACGGAATATTTAAGGTGTACCCAAGTTGAGGTTCTTGTCAGCAGTTCAGCCCTAAATTTTGGGGTGGCTCTGTCTTATTGATTTTCAGTTTTCCCAAGGTATATTCCCTAGACTGGAAGTGCCCTTGGCTCTGTAGTTCTGTTGTTTACTTGTTTTATGGAACACAATGCACTCCTGCAGAGAGGCAGTTGGAAATTTACATGCCTTCCTTCAGCATAAAAAGGCTCCCTGTTCTCCAGGGCCTGTCTTGCCTTTCTGATGTTTACACATTTTTCCGATGTCCCTTTTGAACGGTGGGATGTGATACTACTTTGTAGTGCAGATTTGCATTGCCGGCTTGCTTGCTTGGCCAAAAAGGGCGTATACGTTTTCTCCTGAATATATTCAGGAGAAATCAATTTCGCCCTTTTTGGCCAAGTGTATCATTGTCGAAGTTGTTCCACTCTTCCTGTGCTTTAAAGGCGATTCGAACGTACGTTTTGAAATCTGTTTCCTGCTATTCTGCCTCGCTTTCAAATCTACCTCGTTGCCTTCCCTCAACAGATTTTTGGACGATAGTTGCCCTTTATTACTCTGCCAGTTTGTGAATTGCTGTGCCCCTGAGCTCCATTTTTTAACTCGTTTTTTCGGAGCTGAACGCAAGTCCAATATTTTGGTTCAGGACCTGGTTCCCGGTGGGTGGCTGAGACTTTGTTCAATTCTTCTTCCTCCCGGGAAATAAGAGTGACATATGCCCGTCCAAATACCTAACAGCTACTCTCTCATTGGTTCTCCCTCTTCCCATTCATCCTCTGTGAAATTGGCAACCTGTGCGAAACAGGAGGTTAAAGGTGCTGTCTCTCCAGGTTGAGAGATTGATAGTAAAGCAGTTGGAAATTCAAACCGGAGGGCCAGGACAGGGAATATTCGTTGAGTTTTAGAGACCTCTCGTATTCACAGTGTGTCCGTTCTCTAGGTTTCCCGTGCATGTTATAGCTGTAGTAATATTCCCTTCAACCTGGAGAGTTGGGACCCATGGAATGGGTGCCATGTATTATTGCTTTAAAGGGTCTGCATTTGCTCACCCAATCTCACCAATCCTCTCAGTCCCATGTGTCCAGCCTTATGCCACATCCAGCTGTCGTTGTAGATAGGGTCATTCCAGGTTTCATCAGAGACCCTGAAGAAATTGTAAAGAATTTCCCTGTTTTTTTGTTTTGTTTTTGAAATTCCTTTTTATAGTGGGTTTGACCTGATTCTCACTGCCATGTTTATGCCAGTCTAGAAACACTTGTTTCCCTTACAGAGACATATCAATACATAAGTTTTAAGATTCTTACTAGTCAGATATATTCCTCTGCGGGAAATATGGGGTTTTGAGTCCCTTTCACTGAAGAAGGTGTAGGTCTTGTCTATTCCATAGTTGGTTTATGGAACGGTACCTGTGCTTATATCAAACTCTGGTTTTATGCATCACCCCACCTCTCCTTCCCCCTTAAGCAGGCATAAGAGTGTTTTCTAAATATGAGACTCTGTTCTCTTTCCTAACTCAGTTCATGTGTAGCCATGTTTACAGGATCTTCATAAGTGATATCTTATGATACGTTTCTTTTTCTGTGTGACTTATTTCACTTAGAATCATCGTACCTGAATCCACTCATTTTGCTGCTTCTGGTCTTATGACATTGACAAAAGGCTGAGGGATATTCCATCGTACGTAAGTACCACAATTTTTTGAACCATTTTTATATTTCCAGGGATATGTAAGGTGTACCCAAGTTGAGGTTCTTGTAAGCAGTGCAGCCCTAAATTTTGGGGTGGCTCTGTCTTATTGATTTTCAGTTTTCCCAAGGTTTATTCCTTAGACTCGAAGTGCCCTTGGCTCTGTAGCTCTGTTGTTTACTTGTTTTAGGGAACACAGTGCACTCCTCCAGAGAGGCATTTAGCAATTTACATCCCGCCCATCAGCATAACAAGGCTCCCTTTTCTCCAGGGCCTGTCTTGCCTTTCTGGTTTTTACCCAGTTTGTGGATGCCCCTAATGACCGGTGGGAAGTGATATTTCTTTGTAGTGCAGATTTGCATTGCCCGCTTGCTTGCTTGGCCAAAAAGGGCGTATGCGTTTTCTCCTGAATATATTCAGGAGAAAACGCATACGCCCTTTTTGGCCAAGTGCATCATTGTCGAAGTTGTGCCCCTCTTCCTGTGCTTTAAAGGCGATTCCAATGTACCTCTTGAAATCTGTTTCCTGCTATTCTTCCTCGCTTTCAAGTCCGCCTCATTGCCTCCCCTCAACAGACTTTTGGACGATAGTTGCCCTTTATTACTCTGCCAGTTTGTGAATTGCTGTGCCCCTGAGCTCCATTTTTTAACTAGTTTTTTGTGAGCTGAATGCAAGTCCAATATTTTGGTTCAGGACATATATTGGTTTTGGGTGGGTGGCTGAGACTTTGGTTAATTCTTCTTCCTCCCGGGAAATAAGAGTTACATGTGCCCGTCCAAATGCCTAACAGCTACTCTCTCAGTGGTTCTCCCTATTCCCTTTCATCCTCTGCCAAACTGGCCATCTGTGCGAACCAGGAGTTTAAAGGTACTGTCTCTACAAGTTGGGAGATTGATAGTAAAGCAGTTGGAAAGTCAAACGGGAGAACCAAGAGAGGGACTATTCATTGAGTTTTAGAAACCTTTCGTATTCACAGTGTGTCCATTTTCTAGGTTTCCCATACATGTTATAGCTGTAGTAATATTCCCTTCAACCTGGAGAGTTGGGACCCATGGAATGGGTGCCATGCTTTATTGTTTTAAATGGTCTGCGTTTGCTCAACCAATCTCACCAATCCTCTCAGTCCCATGTGTCCAGCCTTATTCCACATCCAGCAGTCATTGTAGATAAGGTCATTCCAGGTTTCAACAGAAATCCTGAAGGAATTGTAAAGAATTTCCCAGTTTTTTTTGTTTTGTTTTTGAAATTCCGTTTTATAGTGTGTTTGAGCTGATTCTCGCTGCCATGATTATGCCAGGCTAGAAACAATTGATTCCCTTACGGAGACATATCAATATATAGGTTTTAAGATTCTTACTAGTCAGATATATTCCTCTGTGTGAAATATGGGATTTTGAATCCCTTTCACTGAGGAAGTTGTAAGTCTTCTCTATTCCATAGTTGGTTTTTGGAATGATACCTGTGCTTATATCAAACTCTGGTTTTATGCCTCACCCCACCACACCTTCCCCCTTAAGCAGGCATAAGATTTTTTCCTAAATGTGAGACTCTGTTCTCTTTCCTAACTCAGTTCATGTGTAGCCATGTTTACAGGATCTTCATAAGTGATATCTTATGATACGTTTCTTTTTCTGTGTGACTTATTTCACTTAGAATCATCATACCTGAATCCACTCATTTTGCTGCTACTGGTCTTATTACATTGATATCTTGGCTGAGGGATATTCCATCGTACGAAAGTACCACATATTTTTGAACCATTTTTATATTTCCTGGGATACTTAAGGTGTACCCAAGTTGAGTTTCTTGTAAGCAGTGCAGCCCTAAATTTTGGTGTGGCTCTGTCTTATTGATATTCAGTTTTCCCAAGGTATATTCCCTAGACTGGAAGTGCCCTTGGCTCTGTAGCTCTGTTGTTTACTTGTTTTAGGGAACACACTGCACAACTCCAGAGAGGCAGTTGGCAATTTACATCCCGCCCATCAGCATAACAAGGCTCCCTGTTCTCCAGGGCCTGTCTTGAATTTCTGGTTTTTACCCTTTTTGTGGATGTCCCTTTGGACCGGTGGGAAGTGATACTTCCTTGTAGTGCAGACTTACATTGTCCGCTTGCTTGCTTGCCCAAAATGGGCGTATGCGTTTTCTCCTGCATATACCCAGGAGAAAACGCATACGCCCTTTTTGGCCAAGTGCATTATTGTCGAAGTTGTGCCCCTCTTAATGTGCTTTAAAGGCAATTCCAATGTACCACTTGAAATCTGTTTCCTGGTATTCTGCTCATTTTCAAGTCTGCGTCGCTGCTTTCCCTCAACAGATTTTTGGATGATAGTTGTCCTTTATTACTCTGCCTGTTTGTGAAATGCTCTGCCCTATAGCTCCATTATTTAACTCGTTTTCTGTGAGCTGAACGCAAGTCCAATATTTTGGTTTAGGACCTATACTGGTTCGCCGTGGGTGGCTCAGACTTTGGTCAATTCTTCTTCCTCCCGGGAAATAAGAGTGACATATGCCCATCCAAATGCCTGACAGCTACTCTCTCTTTGGTTCTCCCTCTTCCCTTTCATCCTTTGCCAAATTGGCAACATGTGCGAACCAGGAGGTTAAAGGTGCTCTCTCTCCAAGTTGGGAGGTTGAAAGTAAAGCAGTTAGAAAGTCAAACTGGAGCACCTGGAGAGGGATTATTCGTTGAGATTTAGAAACCTTTCGTATTCACAGTGTGTCCATTCTCTCGGTTTCCCATACATGTTATAGCTGTAGTAATATTCCCTACAATCTGGAGAGTTGGGACCCATGGAATGGGTGCCATGCATTATTGCTTTAAAGGGTCTGCATGTGCTCACGAATCTCACCAATCCTCTCAGTCCCATGTGTCCAGCCTTATGCCACCTCCAGCTGTCGTTCTAGATAGGGTCATTCCAAGTTTCATCAGAGACCCTAAAGGAATTTTAAAGAATTTCCCTGTTTTTTTGTTTTGTTTTTGAAATTCCTTTTTATAGTGGGTTTGAGCTGATTCTCGGTGCCATCTTTGTGCCAGTCTAGACACACTTGATTCCCTTACGGAGACATAACAATACATAGGTTTTAAGATTCTTACTAGTCAGATATATTCCTCTGCGGGAAATATGGGGTTTTGAGTCCCTTTCACTGAGGAAGGTGTAGGTCTTGTCTATTCCATACATGGTTTTTGGAACCGTACCTGTGCTTATATCAAACTCTGGGTTTATGCATCACCCCACCTCTCCTTCCCCCTTAAGCAGGCATAAGAGTGTTTTGTAAATGTGAGACTCTGTTCTCTTTCCTAACTCAGTTCATGTGTAGCCATGTTTACAGGATCATCATAAGTGATATCTTATGATAAGTTTCTTTTTCTCTGTGACTTATTTCACTTAGAATCATCGTACCTGAATCCACTCATTTAGCTGATACTGGTCTTATGACATTGATTTCATGGCTGAGGGATATTTCATCGTGCGTAAGTACCACAATTTTTTGAACCATTTTTATATTTCCTAGGATATTTAAGGTGTACCCAAGTTGACGTTCTTGTAAGCAGTGCAGCCTTAAATTTGTGGTGGTTCTGTCTTATTGATTTTCAGTTTTCCCAATGTATATTCCCCAGACTGGAAGTGTCCTTGGCTCTGTAGCTCTGTTGTTTATTTGTTTTAGGGAACACAATGCACTCCTCCAGAGAGGCAGTTGGCAATTTACATCCCGCCCATCAGCATAACAAGGCTCCCTGTTCTCCAGGGCCTGTCTTGAATTTCTGGTTTTTACCCTTTTTGTGGATGTCCCTTTGGACCGGTGGGAAGTGATACTTCTTTGTAGTGCACACTTACATTGTCCGCTTGCTTGATTGGCCAAAAAGGGCGTATGTGTTTTCTTCTGAATATACTCAGGAGAAAACACGTACGCCCTTTTTGGCCAAGTGCATCTTTGTCGAAGTTGTGCCCCTCTTCCTGTGTTTTAAAGGCGATTCCACCGTACCTCTTGAAATCTGTTTCCCGCTATTCTGCCTTCCTTTCAAGTCCGCTTCGTTGCCTTCCCTCAACAGATTTTTGGATGATAGTTGTCCTTTATTACTCTGCCAGTTTGTGAATTGCTGTGCCCCGGAGCTCCATTTTTTAACTCGTTTTTTGTGAGCTGAACGCAAGTCCAATATTTTGGTTGAGGGCCTACACTGGTTCCCAGTGGGTGGCTGAGATTTTGGTTAATTCTTCTTCCTCCCAAGAAATAAGAGTGACATGTGCCCGTCCAAATGCCTAACAGCTACTCTCTCATTGGTTCTCCCTCTTACCTTTCATCCTTTGTGAAATTGGCAACCTGTGCCAACCAGGAGGGTAAAGGTGCTGTCTTCTGCAAGTTGGGAGATTGATAGTAAAGCAGTTGGAAAGTCCAACTGGAGCACCAGGAGAGGGACTATTCGTTGAGATTTAGAAACCTTTCATATTCACAGTGTGTCCATTCTCTAGGTTTCCCATACATGTTATAGCTGTAGTAATATTCCCTTCAACCTGGAGAGTTGGGACCCATGGAATGTGTGCCATGCATTATTGCTTTAAAGGGTCTGCATTTGCTCACCCAGTCTCAACAGTCCTCTCAGTCCTATGTGTCCAGCCTTATGCCACATGCACCTGTCGTTGTAGATAGGGTCATTCCAGTTTTCATCAGAGACCCTGAAGGAATTGTAAAGAATTTCCCATTTTTTTGTTTTTCAAATTCATTTTTATAGTGGGTTTGAGCTGATTCTCGCTGCCAAGTTTATGCCTGTCTAGACGCACTTGATTCCCTAAAAGAAACCTATCAATACATAGGTTTTAAGATTATTACTAGTCAGATATATTCCTCTGTGGGAAATATGGGTTTCTGAGTCCCTTTCACTGAGGAAGGTGTAGGTCTTGTCTATTCCATAGTTGGTTTTTTGAACGGTACTTGTGCTTATATCAAACTCTGGTTTTATGCATCACCCAACCTCTCCTTCCCACTTAAGCAGGCATAAGAGTGTTTTCTATATGTGAGACTCTCTTCTCTTTCCTAACTCAGTTCATGTGTAGCCATGTTTACAGGATCTTCATAAGTATTATCTTATGATAAGTTTCTTTTTACTGTGTGACTTATTTCACTTAGAATCATCGTACCTGAATCCACTCATTTTGCTGCTACTGGTATTATGACATTGATTTCATGGCTGAGGGATATTCCATCATACGTAAGTACCACAATTTTTTGAACAATTTTTATCTTTCCTGGGATACTTAAGGTGAACCCAAGTTGAGGTTCTTGTAAGCAGTGCAGCCCTAAATTTTGGGGTGGCTCTGTCTTATTGATTTTCAGTTTTCCCAAGGTATATTCCCTAGACTCGAAGTGCCCTTGGCTCTGTAGCTCTGTTGTTTACTTGTTTTAGGGAACACAATGAACTCCTCCAGAGAGGCAGTTGGGAGTTTACATCCCTCCCATCAGCATAACAAGGCTGCCTGTTCTCTAGGGCCTGTGTTGCCTTTCTGGTTTTTACCCATTTTGTGGATGTCCCTTTTGTCCGGTGGGAAGTGATACTTCTTTGTAGTGCAGATTTGAATTGCCCGCTTGCTTGCTTGGCCAAAAAGGTCGTATGCGTTTTCTCCTGAATATATTCAGGACAAAACGCATACACCCTTTTTGGCCAAGTGCATCATTGTCTAAGTTGTGCACCTATTCCTTTGCTTTACAGGCGATTCCTACGTACCTCTTGAAATCTGATTCCTGCTATTCTGCCTCACTTTCAAGTCCGCCTCGTTGCCTTCCCTCAAAAGATTTTTGGACGATAGTTGCCCTTTATTACTCTGCCAGTTTGTGAATTGCTGTGCCCCTCACCTCCATTTTTAACTCGTTTTTTCTGAGCTGAACGCAAGTCCAATATTTTGGTTCAGGACCTATACTGGTTCCCGGTGAGTGGTTGAGACTTTTGTCAATTCTTCTTCCTCCCGGGAAATTAGAGTGACATATGCCCGTCCAAATGCATAACAGCTACTCTCTCATTGTTTCTCCCTCTTCCCTTTCATTCTTTGCCAAATTGGCAACCTGTGCGAACCAGGAAGATAAAGGTGCTGTCTCTCCAAGTTGGGAGATTGATAGTAAAGCAGTTGGAATGTCAAACTTGAGCACCAGGAGAGGGACTATTCGTTGAGATTTAGAAACCTTTCGTATTCACAGTGTGTCCATTCTCTAGGTTTCCCGTACATGTTATAGCTGTAGTAATATTCCCTTCAACCTGGAGAGTTGGGACCCATGGAATGGGTGCCATGCATTATTGCTTTAAAGGGTCTGCGTTTGCTCAGCCAATCTCACCAATCCTCTCAGTCCCATGTGTCCAGCATTATGCCACATCCAGCTGTCGTTGTAGATACGGTCATTCCAGGTTTCATCAGAATCCCTGAAGGAATTGTAAAGAATTTCCCTGTTTTTTGGTTTTGTTTTTGAAATTCCTTTTTATAGTTGGTTTGAGCTGATTCTCACTGCCAGGTTTATGCCAGTCTAGACACACTTGATTCCCTTACGGAGACATACCAATACATAGGTTTTAAGATTCTTACTAGTCAGATATATTCCTCTGCGGGAAATATGGGGTTTCGAGTCCCTTTCACTGAGCAAGGTGTAGGTCTTGTCTATTCCATAGTTGGTTTTTGGAACAGTACTTGTGCTTATATCAAACTCTGGTTTTATGCATCACCCAACCTCTCCTTCCCACTTAAGCAGGCATAAGAGTGTTTTCTATATGTGAGACTCTCTTCTCTTTCCTAACTCAGTTCATGTGTAGCCATGTTTACAGGATCTTCATAAGTATTATCTTATGATAAGTTTCTTTTTTCTGTGTGACTTATTTCACTTAGAATCATCGTACCTGAATCCACTCATTTTGCTGCTACTGGTCTTATGACATTGATTTCATGGCTGAGGGATATTCCATCATACGTAAGTACCACGATTTTTTGAACCATTTTTATATTTCCTGGGATATTTAAGGTGTACCCAAATTGACGTTCTTGTAAGCAGTGCAGGCCTAAATTTTTGGGTGGCTCTGTCTTATTGATTTTCAGTTTTCCCAAGGTATATTCCCTAGACTGGAAGTGCCCTTGGCTCTGTAGCTCTGTTGTTTACTTCTTTTAGGGAACACAGTGCACTCCTCCAGAGAGGCAGTTGGCAATATACATCCCACCCATTAGCATAACAAGGCTCCCAATTCTCCAGGGCCTGTCTTGAATTTCTGGTTTTTACCCATTTTTTCGATGTTCCTGTGGACCGGTGGGAAATTATACTTCTTTGTAGTGCAGACTTGCATGAACGCTTGCTTGCTTGGCCAAAAAAACGTTATGCGTTTTCTCCTGAATATACTCAGGAGAAAATGCATAAGCCCTTTTTGGCCAAGTGCATCATTGTTGAAGTTGTGCCCCTCTTCCTGTGCTTTAAAGGTGATTCCAACGTAACTCTTGAAATCCGTTTCCGGCAATTCTGACTGGCTTTCAAGTCCGCCTCCTGTCCTTGGCTCAACAGGTTTTTGGACGATAGTTTTCCTTTATTACTCTGCCAGTTTGTGAATTGCTGTGCCCCTGAGCTCCGTTTTTTAACTGTTTTTTCTGAGCTGTACGCAAGTCCAATATTTTGGTTCAGGACATATACCGGTTCCCGGTGGGTGGCGGAGACTTTGGTCAATTCTTCTTCTTCCCGGGAAATAAGAGTGACATATGCCCATCCAAATGCCTAACAGCTACTCTCTCATTGGTTCTCCCTCTTCCCATTAATCCTCTGCGAAATTGGCAACCTGTGCGAAACAGAGGGTTAAAGGTGCGGTCTCTCCAGGTTGGGAGATTGATAGTTAAGCAGTTGGAAAGTCAAACCGGAGCACCAGGAGAGGGACTATACGTTGAGTTTTAGAGACTATTTGTATTCACAGTGTGTCCATTATCTAGGTTTCCCATACATGTTATAGCTGTAGTAATATTCCCTTCAACCTGGAGAGTTGGGACCCATGGAATGGGTGCCATGCATTATTGCTTTAAAGGGTCTGCATTTGCTCACCCAATCTCACCAATCCTCTCAGTCCTATGTGTCCAGCCTTATGCCACATGCAGCTGTCATTGTAGATAGGGTCATTCCAGGTTTCATCAGAGACCCTGAAGGAATTATAAAGAATTTCCCTGTTTTTTTGTTTTTCAAATTCCTTTTTATAGTGGGTTTGAGCTGATTCTCGCTGCCATCTTTATGCCAGTCTAGACGCACTTGATTCCCTGAAAGAGACATATCAATACATAGGTTTTCAGATTCTTACTAGTCAGGTATATTCCTCTGCGGGAAATATGGTGTTTTGAGTCCCTTTCCCTGAGGAAGGTGTAGGTCTTGTCTATTCCATACTTGGTTTTTGGAAGTCTACCTGTGCATATATCTAACTCTGGTTTTATGCATCACCCCACCTCTCCATCCCTCTTAAGCAGGCATAAGAGTGTTTTCTAAATGTGAGACTCTCTTCTCTTTCCTAACTCAGTTCATGTGTAGCCATGTTTACAGGATCTTCATAAGTGATATCTTATGATAAGTTTCTTTTTCTGTGTGACTTATTTCACTTAGAATTATCGTTCCTGTAGCCACTCATTTTGCTGCTACTGGTCTTATGACATTGATTTCATGCCTGAGGGATATTCCATCATACGTAAGTAGCACAATTTTTTGAACCTTTTTTATATTTCCTGGGATATTTAAGGTGTACCGAAGTTGAGGTTCTTGTAAGCAGTGCAGCCCTAAGTTTTGGTGTGGTTTTGTCTTATTGATTTTCAGTTTTCCCAAGGTATATTCCCTTCACTGGAAGTGTCCTTGGCTCTGTATTTCTGTTGTTTTCTTGTTTTAGGGAACACAATGCTCTCCTCCAGAGAGGCAGTTGGCAATTTACATCCCGCCCATCAGCATAACAAGGCTCCCTGTTCTCCAGGGCCTGTCTTGCCTTTCTGGTTTTTACCCTTTTTGTGGATGTCCCTTTGGACTGGTGGGAAGTGTTACTTCTTTGTAGTGAAGATTTGCATTGCCCACTTGCTTGCTTGGCCAAAAAGGGCGTATGCGTTTTCTCCTGAATATATTCAGGAGAAAATGCATACAACCTTTTAAGCCAAGTGCATCATTGTCGAAGTTGTGCCCCTCTTCCTGTGCTTTAAAGGCGATTCCAACGTACCTCTTGAAATCTGTTTCCTGCAATTCTGCCTCCCTTTCAAGTTTGCCTCGTTGCCTTCCCTCAACAGAATTTTGGACGATAGTTGCCCTTTATTACTCTGCCAGTTTGTGAATTGCTGTGCCCCTGAGCTCCATATTTAACTCGTTTTTTCTGAGCTGAACGCAAGTCAAATATTTTGGTTCAGAACATATACTGGTTCCTGGTGTGTGGATGAGACTTTGGTCAATACTTCTTCCTCCCTGGAAATAAGAGTGACATATGCCCGTCCAAATGCCTAACAGCTACTCTCTCTTTGGTTCTTCCTCTTCCCTTTCATCCTCTGCCAAATTGGCAACGTGTGAGAACCAGGAGGTTAAAGGGGCTGTCTCTCCAAGTTGGGAGATTGATAGTAAAGCAGTTGGAATGTCAAACCGGAGCACCAGGAGTGGGACTATTAGTTGAGTTTTAGAGACCTTTCGTATTCACAGTGTGTCCATTCTCTAGGTTTCCCGTACATGTAATAACTGTAGTAATATTCCCTTCAACCTGGAGAGTTGGGACCCATGGAATGGGTGTCCCTCATTATTGCTATAAAGGGTCTGCATTTGCTCACCCAATCTCAACAATCCTCTCAGTCCCAAGTTTCCAGCCTTATGCCACATGCAGCTGTCATTGTAGATAGGGTCATTCCATGTTTCATCAGAGACCCTGAAGGAATTGAAAGTAATTTCCCTGTTTTTTCGTTTTGTATTTGAAATTCCTTTTTATAGTGGGTTTGAGCTGATTCTCACTCTCATGTTTATGCCAGTCTAGACACACTTGATTCCCTTATGGAGACATATCAATACATAGGTTTTAAGATTCATACTTTTAAGATATATTACTCTGTGGTGAATATGGGGTGTTGGGTCCCTTTCACTGAGGAAGGTGTAGGTTTTGTCTATTTCGTATTTGGTTTTTGGAACGGTACCTGTACTAATATCAAACTCTGATTTTATGCATCACCCCACCTCTCCTTCTCCCTTAAGCAAGCATAAGCGTTTTTTTTTTTAAATGTGAGTCTCTCTTTTCTTTCCTAACTCAGTTCATGTGTAGCCATGTTTACAGGATCTTCATAAGTGATATCTTATGATAAGTTTCTTTTTCTGTGTGACTTCTTTCACTTAGAATTATCGTACCTGAATCCACTCATTTTGCTGCTACTGGCCTTATGACATTGATTTCATGGCTGAGGGATATTCCATCATATGTAAGTACCACAATTTCTTGAACCATTTTTGTCTTTCCTGGGATATTTAATGTGTACCCAAGTTGAGGTTTTTGTAAGCAGTGCAGCCCTGAATTTGGGTGTGGATCTGTCTTATTTATTTTCAGTTTTCCCAAGGTATATTCCCTAGACTGGAAGTGCCCTTGGCTCTGTAGCTCTGTTTTTTACTTGTTTTAGGGAACACAATGCACTCCTCCAGAGAGGCAGTTGGCAATTTACATCCCACCCATCAGCATAACAAGGCTCCCTGTTCTCCAGGGCATGTCTTGCCTTTCTGGTTTTTACCCATTTTGTGGATGTCCCTTTTGACCGGTGGGAAGTGATACTTCTTTGTAGTGCAGATTTGCATTGCCCGCTTGCTTGCTTGTCCAAAAAGGGCATATGTGTTTTCTCCTGCATATATGCACGTGAAAACCCATATGCCCTTTATGGCCATTTCCATAATTTTCGAAGTTGTAATGCTTTTCCTGTGTTTAAAGGCGATTCCAATGTACCTCTTGAAATCTATTTCATGCCATTCTGCCTAATTTTCCCTTCCGCCTCGTGGCTTTCCCTCAACAGATTTTTCGAAGAGAGTAGTCCTTTATAACTCTGCAGGTTAGTGAATTGCTGTGGCCCTGAGCTCCATTTTTCAACTCGCGTTTTTGTGATCTGACCACAAATCAACAGTTTTGCTTCTGGACTTATACTGGTTCTGGGGGGCAGGCTGAGACTTTGGTTAATTCCTCTTTGTGATGGAAAATTAGAGAGACATGTGGCCGTCCAAATGCCTACAGCTACTCTCTCATTGGTTCTCTCTCTTCCCTTATATCCTCTGCACAATTTGCCAACTGTGCGTACCAGGAGGATATAGGGGCTGACTTTCCAAGTTGGGAGATTGATAGTAAAGCAGTTGGAATGTCAAACTGGAGCACAAGGAGAGAAAAAAGTAGTAGAGTTTTAGAAACCTTTCACCATCAGATGGTTTCCATTCTCTAGGTTCCCATACACGTTATAACTGTAGTGATATTCCCTTCTACCTGGAGAGATGGGAACCATGGAATGGGTGGCAGGTATTATTGCTTTAAAGGGTCTGCATTTTTTCACCCAATCTCACCAATCCTCTCAGTCCCAAGTGACCAGCCTTATGCCACATCCAGCTGTCATTGTAGATAGGGTCATTCCAGGTTTCATCAGAACCCCTGAAGGTATTGTGTAAGAATTTTACTGTTTTTATGTTTTGTTTTGAAATTCATTTTTATAGTGGGTTTGAGCTGATTCTCACTGCCATGTTTATGTCGTTCTAAACACACTTGGTTCCCTTACGGAGACATATCAATACATAGGTTTTAAAATTCTTACTAGTCAGATATATTTCTCTGAGGGGAATAGGGAAGTTGAGTTCCGTTCACTGAGGAAGGAGTAGGGCTTGTCTCTTCTGTTTTTGGATTATGGAACGGTACCTGTGCTAATATCAATCTTATGTTTTGTGCATCTCCCCACCTCTCTTTCCCCTTAAGCAAGCGTTATATTGTATTCTAAATCTGATACTCTGTTCTCTTCCCTAAATCAGTTCATATGTAGCCATGTTTACATTCCTTTCATAAGTGATATCTTATGTCAGAATGCACCATGGCCGTTCTCATAATAATGCTCCATGACCCCTGTCATCACAATGCACCATGCCCTGGTTATCAAAATGCTCCATGTCCCTTGTCATCACAATTCTCCACGTCCTTGTCATCACAGTGCTACATGACACTTCTCATCAAAATGTTACATGTTCTTGTCATCACAATTCTCCATCCACTTGACATTGCAATGCTCCATGCACTTGTCATCACAATGCTCCATGCACATGTCATCACAAAGCTCCATGCCCTTGTCATCACAATGCTCCATTACCTTTGTCATCAGAATCCTCCATGACACTTGGTATCACAATGCTCCATGCCATTGTCATCAGAGCGGGCCACTACATATGTCATCAGAATGCTCCCTGACACCTCTCTTCACAATACTGCATCAACTGGTCATCACAATGCTCCATGCCCTTGTCATCACAATGCGCCATTCCAACTGTCATCGCAATAATCCATGAAACATATTAGACCATTGTTCCATGCTCTTGTCATCACAATGCTCCATGCTCTTGTTATCACAATTCTTCATGACCCCTGTCATCACAATGCTCCATGACACTTGTCAGTATGTTCCTTGAACCCTGTCATGACAAGGCTCCATGCCTTTTTCATCACAATGTTCCATGCCCTTTCCATCACAGTGCTCCAAGACCCATGTAATCACAATGCTCCATGCCCTTGTCATCACAAAACTCAAGGACGCATGCCATCAGAATGCTCCTTGGTCTTCTCCTCACAATGTGCCATGCCCTTGTCATCACAATGTTCCAAGACCCCTGTAATCACAATGCTCCATGCCCCTTTTCATCAGTATGCTCCATGAGACTTGTCATCACAAGGCTCCATGGTTTTGTCATCACAATGCTCCAGGACCTTGTCATCACAATGCTTCTTGACCTTGTCATGAAAATTTTCAATGGCCCTTGTCATCATAATGCTCCAAGCCCTAATCATCAAAATGCTCCATTATATTTGTCCTCACATTTCTCCATTACATTTGGCTTCACAATGCTCCATGCCATTGTCATCACAATGGACCATGACATATGTCATCACAGTGCTCCCTGACACCTGTCTTCACAATACTCCTTGACCTTCTCATCACAATGCTCCATGCCCTTCTCATCACAATGCACCATGCCCAATGTCATCACAATAATCCATGAAACTTGTCAGACCAATGCTCCATGCCCCTGTCAACACAATGCTCCATGCCCTTGTCATCACAATACTCCATGACCCCTGTCATCACAATGCTCAGTGACTCCAGTCATCACAATGATTCATAACGTTTGTCATCACAATTGTCCATGCCCGCGTCATCACAAGGCTCTGTGACTTTTGTAACCACAATGTTCCATGAACTTTTCATCACAATTCTTTGTGACCGTTGTCATCACAATGCTCCAAGTCTTTGTCAGAACAATGGTCTATGACCATTGTCATCACAATGTGCCACGCGCATTTCATCACAGCCGACCACAAACTTTTCATTGCAATGCTCCATAAACCTTGTAATCACAATGGTCCATGGACTTCTCATCAAAATGCTCTCTCACCAGAGATATCACAATGTTCCATCACTAGTCATCACAATACTCCCTCACACCTGGAATCACAATGTTCCATGACCGTGTCATCACAGTGCTACATCCACTTATCTGCACAATGTTCCATGACCCCTGACATCACAATGATCCATAACCCCTGTCAGCAAAATGCTCCATGACCCTTTTCATCCCAAAGATCCAAGACCCCTGACATCACAATGTTCTATAAACACTGCCATCACAATATTCCATTACAAATCTTATCAAATTGCTGCATGACCCGTTCATCAAAATGCTCCCTGCCCTTCTCATCACAATGCACCATGCCCTTGTCATCAAAATGCTCCATGACTTGTCATCACAAAGCTCCATGTCCCATGGCATCACAATGCTCCATGTCACTGTCATCACAATGCTCCCTGAACCCTCTCATCACATTGCTCCATGTCCTTGTCATCAGAAAGCTCCATGACACTTGTCATCACAATGCTCGATGCCCTTCTCATGACAATGCTCCATGCCTTTTTCATTACAATCCTGCATGACCCATGTATCACAGTGTTCCGTGCCCTTGTCATCACAATGCTCCATGCCCACTGTCATCACAATAATCCATGAAACATTTCAGACCAATGTTCCATACCCTTCTCATCAAAATGCTCCATTACCCCTGTCATAACAATGCACCATGACTCTTGGCATCACAATGTTCCACTACCTAGTCATCACAAGGTTCCATGACACTTGTCATCACAATGCTCAAGACCCATGAAATCAAAATGCTGCATGACCTTGTCATCAGAAAGCTCCATGACGCATGTTATCAAAAAGTTCCATGGCTTTCTCATCACAATGCTCCATTCCCATGTCATCACAATGCTCCAAGACCCTTGTAATCACAGTGATCCATGACCCTTTTCATCTCAATGCTCCATGAACCCTGTCATCACAATACACCATGCCCATCATCATAATGCTTCAGGCTACTGTCATCACAATGAAATCAATATTCTTCATGACCTCTGTCATCATAATGATCCAAACCCTTGTGATCACACTGTTCAATAACACTTATCATCACAACACCCCATGACACTCATCATCACAATTATCCACGGTCTTCTCATCACAATGCTCCATGATCGTTGTCATCACAATGCTCAATACACTTGTCATCACAATGCTCCCTGACACTTGTCATCAGTATGCTCCTTGAACCCTGTCATGACAAGGTTCCATGCCTATTTTATCACAGTGATCCATGCCCTATTCATCACAAGGCTCCTAGATCCCTGTAATCACAATGCTCCATGCCCTTGTCATTAAAAAGCTCCATGACGCATGTCATCAGCATGCTTCATGGCCTTCTCATCACAATGCTCCATGCCCTTCTCATCACAATGCTCCAAGACCCCTGTAATCACAATGCTCCATGCCCATTTTCATCAGAATGTTCCATGAGACTTGTCATCACAATGCTTAATGCGCTTGTCAGCGCAATGCTCCATGACCCCTGTCATCACAATGCTCAGTGACTCCAGTCATCACAATGATTCATAACGTCGTCAACACAATTGTCCATGCCCGCATCATCACAAGGCTCTGTGACTTTTGTAACTACAATGTTCCAAGAACTTTTCATCACAATTCTCTGTGACCATTGTCATCACAATGCTCCATGTCTTTGTCAGAACAATGGTCTATGACCATTGTCATCACAATGTGCCACGCACATTTCATCACAGCCGACCACAAACTTTTCATTGCAATGCTCCATAAACCTTGTAATCACAATGGTCCATGGACTTCTCATCAAAATGCTCTCTCACCAGAGATATCACAATGTTCCATCACTAGTCATCACAATACTCCCTCACACCTGGAATCACAATGTTCCATGACCCTGTCATCACAATGCTCCAAGACCCCTGTAATCACAATGCTCCATGCCCCTTATCATCAGAATGCTCCATGAGACTTGTCATCACTAGTCTCCATGGTCTTCTCATCATTATGCTCCAGGACCTTGTCATCACCATGCTCCATTCCCTTGTCATCACAATGCACCATGACCTCTGTCATCACAATAATCCATGAATATTTTCAGCCCAATGCTCCACGATCTACTCATCACAATGCTCCATGGCCAATATCATCACAATGCTCCATGACCACTGACATCACAATGCTCCAAACTCTTGTGATCACAATGTTCCATAACACTTGTCATCACAACGCTCCATGATGTCTGTCATCACAGTACTCCATGCCCTTTTCATCACAATGCTCCATGACTTTTGTCATAACAATTCTCAATACACTCTTCATCACAATGCTCCCTGACACTTGTGATCAGTATGCTCCTTGGAACTTGTCACGAAAAGGCTCCATGCCTTTTTCATCGCAATGCCCCATGCCGTTTTCATCACAATGCTCCATGCCATTGTCATCAAAATACTCCACAAGTTTGTCACCAGAATGCTCCATGACCCTTGGCATCACAATGCTCCATGAACTTTTCATCACAATGCTCTTTGATACTTGTCATCACAATTCTGTATGCATTTCTCAGCACAATGCTCCATGACCCTTATCATCACAATGCTCCATGCGCTTGTCAGCACAATGCTCCATGAAACATGTCATCACAATGCACCATGCGCTTATCATCACAGTGCTCCACAATCTTGTCATCACAATGCTCCATAAAATTTGCCATCACAATGCTCCATGCACTTCTCATCCAAATGCTCTCTCACCACTGATATCACAATGCTACATCACTATTTGTCACAATACTCCCTCACCCCTGTCATCACAATGATCCATGACTCCTGTTATCACAATGCTACGTGCACTTATCATCACAATGTTCGATGACCCATGACATCACAAAGTTCCATAACACCTGTCATCAAAATGCTCCATGACCCTTTTCATCCTAAAGCTCCATGAACCCTGGCATCACAATGTTGTATAACACATGTCATCAAAATATTCCATTACACTTTTCATCAAATTACTGCATGAACCTGTCATCAAAATGCTCCCTGCCCTTCTCATCACAATGCACCACATCCTTGTCAGCAAAATGGTCCATGACCTTTGTCATCACAAAACTCCATGACCCTTGGCATCACAATGCTCCATGTCATTGTCATCACAATGCTCCATGAACACTCTCATCACATTGCTCCATGCCCTTGTCATCACACATCTCCATGACACTTGTCATCACAATGCTCGATGCCTTTCTCATCACAATGCTCCATGCCCTTGTCATTACAATCCCACATGACCCATGTATCACCGTGTACGGTGCCCTTGTCATCACAATTCTCCATGCCCACTCTCATCACATTAATCCATGAAACATTTCAGACCAATGCTCAATGCCCTTCTCATCACAATGCTCCATTACCTCTGTCATAACAATGCTCCATGAGCCCTGCCATCACAATGTTCCACGGCCTTGCCATCACAAGACTCCATGACCCTTGTCATCACAATGCTCCAAGATACCTCTAATCACAATTCTAATTGCCCTTGTCATCACAATGCTACAAGATACCTCTAATCACAATTCTACTTGCACTTGTCATCACAGAGCTCCATGACGCATGTCATCAGAATGTTTCATGTCCTTCTCCTCACAGTGCTCAATGCCCTTGTCATCACAATGCTCCAAGACCCCTGTAATCACAATGCTCCATGCACCTTTTAATCAGAATGATCCATGAGACATGTCATCACAAGTCTCCATGGTCTTCTCATCACAATGCTCCAGGACCTTGCCATCACCATGCTCCATTCCCTTGTCATCACAATCCTCCATGACCCCTGTCATCACAATACTACATGAATATTTTCAGCCCAAGGCTCCATGATATTCTCATCAAAATGCTCCATGACCAATATCATCACAATGCTCCATGACCACTGTCATCACAACACTCCATGACAGCTGACAACCCAATGATCCGGGACCTCTGTCATCATAATGCTCCAAGACCCCTGTAATCACAATGCTCCATGAACCCTGTCATCACAATACTCCATGAACATTTTCAGCCCAATTCTCCATGGCCCTTGTCATCACAATGATCCATGCCCTTGTCATCCCTATGCTCCATGACCCCTGTATTCACAATGCTCCGTGACGATTGTCATCACAGTGCTCCATGACACCTGTTATCACAATTCTCCATGTCTTTGTCAGCAAAATGCTACATGACCTTGTCATTACAATGCTCTATGCGCTTGTCATCACAATACTCCATTACCATTGTCATCACAATCCTCCATGAACCTTGGGATCACTTTTCTTCATTCCCTTGTCATCACAATGCTCCATGCTCCTTGAAATCAAAATGATCCATGACCTCTGTCATCACAATGCTTCAAACCCTTGTGATCACAATGTTCCAAAGCACTTGTCATCACAACGCTCCATGATGCCTGTCATCACAATACTCCATGCCCTTTTCATCACAATGCTCCATGACCTTTGTCATCACAATTCTCAATACACTTGTCATCACAATGCTCCCTGACACTTCTCATCAGAATGCTCCTTGAACCCTGTCACGAAAAGGCTCCATGTCTTTTTCATCACAATGCTCCATGCCATTGTCATCAAAATACTCCACAAGCTTGTCATCAGAATGCTCCATGACCCTTGTCATCACAATTCTCCATGCACTTGTCAGCACAATGCTCCCTGACCCTTGTCATCACAATGCTCCAAGCCATTGTCATCATAATGCTCCATTACCTTATTCATCAGATTCCTCCATGGCACTTGGCATCACAGTGCTCCATGCCATTGTCATCACAATGGGCCATTACATATGTCATCACAATGCTCCCTGACACATCTCTCCAGAATACTGCATGACCTGGTCATCACAATGCTCCATGCTCTTGTCATCACAATGCGCTATTCCCACTGTCATCACAATAATCTCTGAAAATTATTAGAGCAATGTTCCATGCGCTTTTCATCACAATGCTCCATGACCCCTGTCATCACAGTGCTCCGTGACTCCAGTCATCACAATGTTTCATAACGTTTGTCATCAGAATGGTCCATGCCAGCGTCAACACAAGGCTCTGTGACATTTGTAACCAAAATGCTCCATGAACATTTCATCACAATGTTCCGTGACCCTTGTCATCACAATGCTTCATGTCTTTGTCAGAACAATGCTCCATGACCTTTGTCATCACAATGTGCCATGTCCTTTTCATCACAATGATCCACAACCTTGTCATCGCTATGCTCCATAAACCTTGTAATCACAATGCTCCATGCACTTCTCATCCAAGTGCTCTCTCACATGAGATATCACAATGTTCCATCACTTGTCATCACAATCCTCCCTCACCCCAGTTATCACAATGTTCCATGACCCCTGTCATCACAATGCTACATCCCCTTATCAGCAAAATGTTCCATGACACCTGACATCACAATGTTCCATAACACCTGTCATCAAAATGCTCCATCACCCTTTTCATCGCAAAGATCCATGACCCCTGGCATCACAATGTTCTATAACCCCTGTCATCAAAATGTTCCATTACAATTTTCCTCAAATTCCTGCATGACCATGTCATCAAAATGCTCTCTGCCCTTCTCAACACAATGCACCACACCCTTGTCATCAAAATGCTCCTTGACCTTTGTCATCACAAAGCTTCATGACCCTTGGCATCACAATGCTCCATGATATTGTCATCACAATGCTCCATGAAACCTCTCATGACATTGCTCCATGCCCTTGTCATCACAAAGATCCATGACAATTGTCATCACAATGCTCGATGCCCTTCTTATCACAATGCTCCATGCCCTTGTCATTACAATCCCCCATGACCCATGTATCACAGTGTACCGTGCCCTTGTCATCACAATGCTCCATGCCCACTCTCATCACAATAATCCATGAAACATTTCAGACCAATGTTCAATGCCCTTCTCATCACAATGCTCCATTACCTCTGTCATAACAATGCTCCATGACCCCTGCCATCACAATGTTCCACGGCCTTGTCATCACAACGCTCCATGACCCTTGTCATCACAATGCTCCAAGACCCCTGTAATCACAATGCTCCATGCCCTTTTCATCACAAAGCTCCATGACGCATGTCATCAGAATGTTCCATGGAATTCTCCTCAGAGAACTCCATGCCCTTGTCATGACAAAGCTCCAAGACCCCTGTAATCACAATACTCCATGCCTCTTTTCATCAGAATGCTCCATGAGATTTGTCATCACAAGTCTCCATGGTCATCACATCACAATGCTCCAGTAATTTGTAATCAACATGCTCCATTCCCTTGTCATCACAATGCTCCATGACATCTGGCATCACAATACTCCATGAACATTTTCAGCCAAATGATCCATGACCATCTAATCACAATGCTCCATGGCAAATATCATCACAATGCTCCATGACCACTGTCATCACAACACTCCATTACACGTGACAACACAGTGATCCGGGACTCTTGTCATCACAATGCTCCAAGACCCCTGTAATCACAATGCTCCATGACCCCTGTCATCACAGTACTCCATGAACATTTTCAGCCCAATGATCCATGACACTTGTCATCACAATGATCCATGCCCTTGTCATCCCTATGCTCCATGACCCCTGTATTCACAATGCTCCGTGATGCTTGTCATCACAGTGCTCCATGACACCAGTCATCACAAAGCTCCATGCCTTTGTCAGCAAAATGCTACATGAACTTGTCATTACAATGCTCTATGCGCTTGTCATCACAATACTCCATTACCATTGTCATCACAATCCTCCAAGAACCTTGGGATCGCATTGCTTCATGCCCTAGTCATCACAATGCTCCATGCTCCTTGAAATCAAAATGATCCATGACCTCTGTCATCGCAATGCTCCAAAACCTTGTGATCACAATGTTCCATAACACTTGTCATCACAACGCTCCATGATGCCTGTCATCACAGTACTCCATGTCCTTGTCATCACAATACTCCATGCCCTTGTTATCACAAGGTTCCAAGACCCCTGTAATCAGAATGCTCCATTACTTTTGTCATCACAATGCTCCATGACACTTGGCATCACAATGCTCCATGCCATTGTCATCACAATGGGCCATTACATATGTCATCACAATGCTCTCTGACAACTCTCTTCAAAATACTCCATGACCTTCTCATCACAATGCTCCATGCCCTGGTCATCACAATGCACCATGTCCACTGTCATCACAATAATCTCTGAAAAGTGTCACCACAACGCTCCATGTCCCTGTCATCACAATGCTCCATGACCCCTGTCATCTTAATGCTCCGTGACTGCAGTCATCACAATGCTTCATAACGTTTGTCATCACAACGGTCCATGCCCGCGTCATCACAAGGCTCTGTGACTTTTGTAACCACAATGCTCCATGAACTTTTCATCACAATGCTCCTTGACACTTGTCATCACAATGCTCCATGCCTTTGTCAGAACAATGTTCCATGACCCTTGTCATCAAAATGTGCCATGCGCTTTTCATCACAATGATCCACAACCTTGTCATCGATATGCTCCATAAACCTTGTAATCACAATGGTCCATGCACTTCTCATCCAAATGCTCTCTCACCTGAGATATCACAATGTTCCATCACTAGTCATCACAATCCATCCTCAACCCTGTAATCACAATGTTCCATGACCTGTGACATCACAATATTCCATAACCACTGTCATCACAATGCTCCATGACACATTTCATCCCAAGCTCCATGACCCATGGCATCACAATGTTCTGTAACCCCTGTCGTCAAAATGTTACATGACACTTTTCATCAAATTGCAGCATGAACCTGTCATCAAAATGCTCCCTTTCCTTCTCTTCACAATGCACCACACGCTTGTCATCAAAATGCTCCATGACTGTTGTCATCACAGAGCTCCATGACCCTTGGCATCACAATGCTCCCTGAATGCTCTCATCCCATTGCTCCATGCCCTTGTCATCACAATGCTCCATGACACTTGTCATCAAAATGCTCGATGCCCTTCTCATCAAAATGCTCCATGCCCTTTTCATCACAATCCTCCATGACCCATGTATCACAGTGTTCCGTGCCCTTGTCATCACAGTGCTCCATGCCCACTCTCATCACAATAATCCATGAAAACTTTCGGGCCAATGCTCAATGCACTTCTCATCACAATGCTCCATTACCTCTGTCATAAAAATGCTCATTGACCCCTGCCATCACAATGTTCCACGGCCTTGTCATCACAAGGCTCCCTGACCCTTGACATCACAATGCTCCAAGACCCCTGTCATCACAATGCTCCATGCCACTGTGCATCTCAATGCTCCATGAACCCTGTCATCACAATGCACCATGCCCATCATCATAATGCTTCAGGCTATTGTCATCACAATTAAATCAAAATTCTCCATGACCTCTGTCATCATAATGCTCCAAACCCTTGTGATCACAATGTTCCATAACACTTATCATCACAAATCCCCATGACGCTCATCATCACAATTATACATGGTATTCTCATCACAATGCTCCATGACCTTTGTCATCACAATGCTCAATACACTTGTCATCACAATGCTCCCTGACACTTGTCGTCAGTATGCTCCTTGAACCCTGTCATGACAAGGCTCCATGACTTTTTCATCACAATGATCCATGCCCTTTTCATCACAATGCTCCAAGATCACTGTCATCACAATTCTCCATGTGCTTGCCATCACAAAACTCCATGAAGCATTTCATCAGAATGCCCCATGGACTTCTCATCACAATGCTCCATGCCCTAGTCATCAAAATGCTCCAAGACCCCTGTAATCACAATCCTCCATACCCCTTTTCATCAGAATGCTCCGTGAGACTTCTCATCACAAGTCTCCATGGTCATCTCATCACAAAGATCCAGGATATTGTCATCACCATTCTCCATTCCCTTGTCACCACAATGCTCCATGACCCCTGTCATCACAATAATCCATTAACATATTCAGCCCAATGCTCCACGACCTACACATCACAATACTCCATGGCCAATATCTTCACAATGCTCCATGCCCACTCTCATCACAATAATCTATGAAACTTGTCAGACCAGTGCTCCATGCCCCTGTCACCAAAATGCTCTATGCCCTTGTCATCATAATGCTCCATGTCCACTGTCATCACAATGCCCCATGACTCCAGTCATCACAATGTTTCATAACATTTGTCATCACAATGGTCCATGACCGCGTTATCACAAGGCTCTGTGACCTTTATAACCACAATGCTCCATGAACTTTTCATCACAATGCTTCGTGACCATTGTCATCAAAATGCTCCATGCCTTTGTCAGAAAAATGCTCCATGACACTTGTCATCACAATATTCTATGCGCTTTTCATCACAACGGTCCACAAATTTGTCATGGTAATGCTCCATAAACCTTGTATTCACAATGCTCTATGTCCTTCTCATCACAATGCTCCATTATCCCTATCATAACAATGTTCCATGACCCCTGCCATCACAATATTCCACGGCCTTGTCATCACAAGGCTCCATGACACTTGTCATCACAATGCTCCAAGACCCCTGTAATCACAATGCTCCATGCCCTTGTCATCACAAAGCTTCATGACACATGCCATCAGAATGTTCCATGTCCTTCTCATCAAAATGCTCCATGCCCTTGACATCACAATGCTCCAAGAACCCTGTAATCACAATGCTCCATGCCACTTTTCATCTCAATGCTCCATGAACACTGTCATCACAATGCATCAGGCCCATCATGATAATGCTTCAGGCTATTGTCATCACAATGAAATCTATATGCTCCATGAACTCTGTCATCACAATGCTCCAATCCCTTGTGATCACAATGTTCCATGACACTTATCATCACAAAACCCAATGACGCTCATCATCACAATTATCCACGGTCTCCTCATCACAATGCTCCATGACCTTTGTTATCACAATGCTCAATACACTTGTCATCACAATGCTCCCTGACACTTGTCATCAGTATGCTCCATTAACCCTGTCATGAAACGTCTCCATGCCTTTTTCATCACAATGATCCAAGCCCTTTTAATCACAATGCTCCAAGACCCCTGTAATCACAATGCTCCATGCCCTTGTCATCACAAAGCTAAATGACGCATGTCATCAGAATGCTCCATGGCCTTCTCCTCACAATGCTCCATGCCCTTGTCATCACAATGCTCCAAGACCCCTGTAATCACAATGCTACATATCCCTTTTCATCAGAATGCTCCATGAGACTTGTCATCACAAGTCTCCATTGTCTTCTCATCAAAGTGCTCCAAGAACTTGTCATCAAAATGCTCAATGATCCCTGTCATCACAATACTCCATGAACATTTTCAGCCCAATGCTTCATGAAACTTGTCATCACAAAGATCCATGACCTTGTCATCCCAATGCTCCATGACCCCTGTATTCACAATGCTGCGTGACGCTTGTCATCACATTGCTACATGACACCTGTCATCACAATGCTCCATGCCTTTGTCGGCAAAATGCTACATGACATTGTCATTGCAATGCTCTATACGCTTTTCATCACAATACTCCATTACCATTGTCATCACAGTCCTCCATGAACCTTGGGATCACATTGCTTCATGCCCTTGTCATCACAATGATTCATGCCCCTTGAAATCAAAATGATCCATGACCTCTGTCATCACAATGCTCCAAACCCTTGTGATCACAATGTTTCATAACACTTTTCATCACAACGCTCCATGATGCCTGTCACCACAATACTCCATGCCCTACTCATCCCAATGCTCCATGACGTTTGTCATCACAATTCTCAATACACTTGTCATCACAATGTTCTATGCCTTTCTCAGCACAATGCTCCATGACCCTTGTCATCACAATGCTCCATGCGCTTGTCAGATCAATGCTCCATGACCCATGTCATCACAATGCACCCTGCGCTTCTCATCACAGTGCTCCACAATCTTGTCACCACGATGCTCCATAAAACTTGTCATCACAATTCTCCATGCACTTCTCATCAAAATGCTTTCTCACCAATGATATCACAATGTTACAGCACTATTCATCACAATACTCCCTCACCCCTGTCATCACAATGTTCCATGACTTTTGTCTTTGCAATGTTACATGCACATATCATCACAAAGTTCGGTGACCCCTGACATCACAATGTTCCATAACCCCTGTCATCATAATGCTCCATAACACTTTTCCTCAAAATGCTCAATGACCCCTGACATCACAATGTTCCATAACCCCTGTCATCATAATTCTCCATGATCCTTTTCATCAAAATGCTCCATGAACCCTGACATCACAATGTTCCATAACCCCTGTCATTAAAATATCCCATGACACTTTTCATCAAATTGCTCTATGACCCTGTCATCACAATGCTCCCTGCCCTTCTCATCACAATGTACCACGCACTTGTCATCAAAATGCTCCATGACATTTGTCATCACAAAGCTCTATGGCACTTGGCATCACAATGCTCCATGTCATTGTCATCACAATGCCCAATGAACACTCTCATCACATGGCTCCATGCCCTTGTCATCACAAAGAACCATGACACTTGTCATCACAATGCTCGATGCCCTTCCCATCACAATGCTCCATGTATTTGTCACTGCAATCCTCCATGACCCATGTATCATAGTGTTCCGTGCCCATGTCATCACAATGCTCCATGCCCACTCTCATCACAATAATCCATGAAACATTTCAGACCAATGCTCAATGCCCTTCACATCACAATGCTCCATTATCTCTGTCATAACAATGCTTCATGACCCCTGCCATCACAATGTTCCACGGCCTTGTCATCACAAGGCTCCATTTCCCTTGTCTTCACAATGCTCCAAAACCCCTGTAATCACAATGCTCCATGCCCTTGATATCACAAAGCTCCATGACGCATGTCATCAGAATGTTCCATGGCCTTCTTCTCACAATGCTCCATGCCCTTGTCATCACAATTCTCCAAGACCCCTGTAATCACAATGCTTCATGCCCCTTATCATCAGAATGCTCCATGAGACTTGTCATCACAAGTCTCCATTGTCTCCTCATCACAATGCTCCAGGACCTTGTCATCACCATGCACCATTTCCTTGTCATCACAATGCTCCATGACCCCTGTCATCACAATACTCCAGGAATATTTTCAGCACAATGCTCCGTGAACTTCTCATCACAATGCTCCAAGACAAATATCATCAAAATACTCCATGACCACTGTCATCACAACACTCCATGACACTTGACAACACAATGATCCGGGACTCTTGTCATCACAATGCTCCATTCCCTAGTCATCACAATGCTCCATGACCACTGTCATCACAATACTCAATGAATATTTTCAGCCCAATACTCCATGACGCTTGTCATCACAATGATCCATGCCCTTGTCATCCCAATGCTAAATGACCCCTGTATTCACAATGATCCCTGACGCTGGTCATCACAGTGCTCCATGACACCTGTCATCACAATGCTCCATGCCTTTGTCATCAAAATGCTACATGAACTTCTCATTACAATACTCTATGCACTTGTCATCACAATACTCCATTACCATTGTCATCCCTATCCTCCATGAAACTTGGGATAACATTGCTTCATGCCCTTGTCATCACAATGCTACATGCTCCTTAAAATCAAAATGATCCATGACCTCTGTCATCGCAATGCTCCAAACACTTGTGATGACAATGTTCCATAACACTTGTCATCACAACGCTCCATGATGCCTGTCATCACAATAATCCATGCTCTTTTCATCACAATGCTCCATGACCTTTGTCATCACAATTCTCAATACACTTGTCATCACAATGCTCCATGCCCTTGTCATTACAATCCTCCATGACCCATGTATCACAGTGTACCGTGCCCTTGTCATCACAATGCTCCATGCCCACTCTCATCACAATAATCCATGAAACATTTCAGACCAATTCTCAATGACCTTCTCATCACAATGCTCCATTTCCTATGTCATAAAAATGCTCCATGACCCCTGCCATCAAAATGTTCCACGGTCTTGTCATCAAAATTCTCCATGGCCCTTGTCATCACAATGCTCCAAAACCCCTGGAATCACAATGATCCATGCCCTTGTCATCACAATGCTCCATGACCTTTTTCATCACAATTCTCAATACACTTGTCATCACAATGCTCCCTGACACTTGTCGTCAGAATGCTCCTTGAACCCTGTCACGAAAAGGCTGCATGCCTTTTTCATCACAAAGCCCCATGCCGTTTTCATCACAATGCTCCATGCAATTGTCATCAAAATACTCCACAAGCTTGTCATCAAAATGCTCCATGACTCTTGCCATCACAATTCTCCATGCACTTGTCAGCACAATGCTCCCTGAACCTTGTCATCACTATGCTCCAAGCCATTGTCATCAAAATGCTCCATTACCTTTTTCATCAGAATCATCCATGAGAATTTGCATCACAATGCTCCATGCCATTGTCATCACAATGGGCCAATACATATGTCATCACAATGCTCCGTGACACCACTTTTCACAATACTGCATGATCTTTTCTTCACAATTCTCCATGCCCTTCTCATCACAATGCTCCATTACCTCTGTCATCACAATGCTCCAAGACCCCTGAAATCACAAAGCTCCATGCCCTTGTCATCACAAAGCTCCATGACGCATGTCATCAGAATGTTCCATGGCCTTCTCCACACAATGCTCCATGCCCTTGTCATCACAATGCTCCAAGACCCATGTAATCACAATGCTCCATGCCCCTTTTCATCAGGATGCTCCATGAGACTTGTCATCACAAGTCTCCATGGTCTTCTCATCGCAATGCTCCAGGACATTGTCATCACCATGCTCCATTCCCTTGTGTTCACAATGCTCCATGGCCCCTGTCATCACAATACTCCATGAACATTTTCAGCCCAATGCCCCATGACCTTCTCATCACAATGCTCCAAGACCAATATCATCACAATGCTCCATGATCACTGTCATCACAACACTCAATGACACCTGACAACACAATGATCCGGGACTCTTGTCATCACAATGCTCCATTCCCTAGTCATCACAATGCTCCATGACACCTTTCATCACAATACTCCATGAACATTTTCAGCCCAATGATCCATGACCCTTGTCATCAAAATTATCCATGCCCTTGTCATCCCAATGCTCCATGACCCCTGTATTCACAATGCTCTGTGACGCTTGTCATCACAGTGCTCCATGACACCTGTCATCACAATGCTCCATGCCTTTGTCAGCAAAATGCTACATGACCTTGTCATTACAATGCTCTATGTGCTTGTCATCACAATACTGCATTACCATTGTCATCACTATCCTCCATGTACTTTGGAATCCCATTGCTTCATGCCCTTGTCATCACAATGCTCCATGTTCCTTGAAATCAAAATGATCCATGACCACTCTCATCAAAATGCTCCAAACCCTTGTGATCACAATGTTCCATAACACTTTTCATCACAGTGCTCCATGTTGCCTGTCATCACAATACTCCATGCCCTTTTCATCACAATGCTCCATGACCTTTGTCATCACAATTCTCAATACACTTGTCATCACAATGCTCCCTGACATTTTCGTCAGAGTGCTCCTTGAAACCTGTCACCAAAAGGCTCCATTCCTTTTTCATCAGAATGCCCCATGCCATTTTCATCACAATGCTCCATACAATTGTCATCAAAATACTCCACAAGCTTGTCATCAGAATGCTCCATGTCTCTTGTCATCACAATTATCCATGCACTTGTCAGCACAATGCTCCCTGACACTTGTCATCACAATGTTCCACACACTTGTCATCAAAATGCTCCATTACCTTTGTCATTAGAATCCTCCATGACACTTGGCATCACAATGCTCCATGCCTTTGTCATCACAATGGGCCATTACATATGTCATCACAATGCCCCCTGACACCTCTCTTCACAATACTGCATGCGCTTGTCATCACAATGCTCCATGCCCTTGTATCACAATGTTCCAAGTCCCCTGTAATCAGAATGCTCCAGATCCCTTTTCATCAGTATGCTCCTTGAGATTTGTCATCACAAGCCTACATGGTTTTCTCTTCACAATGCTCCAGGACCTTGTCATCACAATGCTTGAGGACATTGTCGTAAAAATTCTCAATGGCCCTTGTAAACATAATGCTCCAAGCCCTAGTCATCACAATGCTCCATTATATTTGTCATCACATCCTCCATTACATTTGGCATCACAATGCTCCATGTTATTGTCATCGCAATGGACCATGACATAGGTCATCACAATGTTCCCTGACACCTGTCTTCACATTACTCCATGTCCTTGTCTTCACAATGCTCCATGCCCTAGTCATCACAATGCACCATGTCCACTGTCATCACAATCATTTATGAAACTTTTCAGACAAATGCTCCATGACCCTGTCATCACAATGCTCCATGACCTTTGTCATCACAATTCTCAATACACTTGTCATCACAATGCTCCCAGACACTTGTCGACAGAATGCTCCTTAAACCCTGTCACGAAAAGGCTCCTTGCCTTTTTCATCACAAAGCCCCATGCCGATTTCATCAGAATGCTCCATGCCATTGTCATCAAAATACTCCATAAGCTTGTCATGAGAATGCTCCATGACCCTTGTCATCACAATTCTCCATGCACTTGTCAGCACAATGCTCCCTGAACCTTGTCATCACTATGCTCCAAGCCATTGTCATCACAATGCTCCTTTACCTTTGTCATCAGAATCCTCCATGAAATTTGGCATCACAATGCTCCATGCCATTGTCATCACAATGGGCTAAAACGTATATCATCACAATGCTCCGTGACAACTCTTCTCACAATACTGCATGACCTGGTCATCACAATGCTCCATGCCCTCGTCATCACAATGCGCCATTCCAACTGTCATCACAATAATCCATGAAACTTATTAGACCAATGCTCCATGCCCTTGTCATCACAATGCTCCATGCCCTTGTTATCACAATGTTCCAAGACCCCTGTAATCAGAATGTTCCATGTCCCTTTTCATCAGTATGCTCCATGAGACTTGTCATCACAAGGCTCCATGGTTTTCTCATCACAGTGCTCCAGGACATTGTCATCACAATGCTTCACGACATTGTCATGAAAATTCTCAATGGCCCTTGTCATCATAATGCTCCAAGCCGTAGTCATAACACTGCTCCATTATATTTGTCATTACAATCCTCCATTACATTTGGCATCACAATGCTCCATGCCATTGTCATCGCAATGGACCATGACATATGTCATCACAATGCTCCCTGACACCTGTCTTCACAATACTCCATGACCTTGTCATCATAATGCTCCATGCCCTTGTCATCACAATGCACCATGTCCACTGTCATCACAATCATCTACGAAACTTGTCAGACCAATGCTCCATGCCCCTGTCATCAGAGTGCTCCATGCCCTTGTCATCACAATGCTCCATGACCCCTGTCATCACAATGCCCCGTGACTCCAGTAATCACAATGCTTCATAACGTTTGTCATCACAACGGTCCATGCCCGCGTCATCACAAGGCTCTGTGACCATTTTAACCACAATGCTCCATGAACTTTTCATCACAATGCTCCATGACACTTGTCATCACAATGCTCCATGCCTTTGTCAGAACAATGCTCCATGACCCTTTTCATCACAATGTACCATGCGCTTTTCATCACAATGATCCACAACCTTGTCATCGCTATGCTCCATAAACCTTGTAATCACAGTGCTCCATGAACATCTCATCCAAATGCTCTCTCACATGAGATATCACAATATTCCATCACTAGTCATCACAATCCTCCCTCACCCCTGTTTTCACAATGTTCCATGACCCCTGTCATCACAATGCTACATCCCCTTATCTGCACAATGTTCCATGACCCCTGACATCACAATGTTCCATAACCCCTGTCAGCAAAATGCTCCATGACACTTTTCATCCCAAAGATCCATGACCGCTGGCATCACAATGTTCTATAACCCCTGTCATCAAAATGTTCCATTACACTTTTCATCAAATTGCTGCATGACCCTGTCATCAAAATGCTCCCTGCCCTTCTCATCACAATGCACCACACCCTCATCATCAAAATGCTCCATGACCTTTGTCATCACAAAGCTCCATGACACTTGGCATCACAATGTTCCATGTCATTGTCATCACAATGCTCCATGAACACTCTCATCACATGGCTCCATGCCCTTGTCATCACAAAGCACCATGACACTTGTCATCACAATGCTCGATGCCCTTCTCATCACAATGCTCCATGCCGTTGTCATTACAATCCTCCATGACCGATGTATCACAGTGTTCCGTGCCCTTGTCATCACAATGCTCCATGCCCACTCTCATCACAACAATCCATGAAATATTTCAGACCAATGCTCAATGCCCTTCTCATCACAATGCTCCATTACCTCTGTCATAACAATGCTCCATGACACCTGCCATCACAATGTTCCACGGCCTTGTCATCACAAGGCTCCATGACCCTTGTCATCACAATGCTCGAAGACCCCTGTAATCACAATGCTCCATGCCCTTTTCATCACAATGCTCGATGACGCATGTATTCAGAATGTTCCATGGCCTTCTCCTCACAATGCTCCATGCCCTTGTATCACAATGCTCCAAGAACCCTGTAATCACAATGCTCCATGCCCCTTTTCATCAGGATGCTCCATGAAACTTGTCATCACAAGTCTCCCTGGTCATCTCATCACAATGCTCCAGGACCTTGTTATCACCATGCTCCATTCCCTTGTCATCACAATGCTCCATGACCCCTGTCATCACAATAATCCATGAACATTTTCAGCCCAATGCCCCATGACCTTCTCATCACAATGCTCCAAGACCAATATCATCACAATGCTCCATGATCTCTGTCATCACAACACTCAATGACACCTGACATCACAATGTTCTGGGACTCTTGTCATCACATGCTCCATTCCCTAGTCATCACAATGCTCCATGACCCCTGTCATCACAATATTGCAGGAACAATTTCAGCCTAATTCTCCATGACCCTTGTCATCACAATGATCCATGCCCTTGTCATCCTAATGCTCCATGACTCCTGTATTCACAATGCCCCGTGACGGTTGTCATTACAATGCTCCATGACACATGTCATCACAATGCTCTATGCCATTCTCAGCGCAATGCTCCATGCCCTTTTCATCACAATGCTCCAAGACCCCTGTCATCACAATGCTCTGTTACTCCAGTCATCACAATTCTTCATAACATTTGTCATCACAATGGTCGATACCCATGTCATCACAAGGCTCTGTTAACATTGTAACCACAATGCTCCATGAACTTTTCATCACAATACTCCGTGACACTTTTCATCACAATGCTCCATGCCTTTGTCAGAAAAATGCTCCATGACCCTTGTCGTCACAATGTGCAACACCCTTTTCATCCCAACGGTCCAGAAATTTGTCATCGCAATGCTCCATAAATCTTGTAATCACAATGCTCCATTCCCTTCTCATCAAAATTCTCCATTACCTCTGTCATCACAATGCACCAAGACCCATATAATCACAAAGCTCCATGTCCTTGTCATCACAAAGCTCCATAACGCATGTCATCAGAATGTTCCATGGCCTTCTCCACACAATGCTCCATGCCCTTGTCATCACAATGCTCCAAGACCCATGTAATCACAATGCTCCATTCCCCTTTTCAACAGAATGCTCCATGAGACTTGTCATCACAAGTCTCCATGGTCTTATCATCACAATGCTCCAGGACATTGTCATCACCATGCTCCATTCCCTTGTGATCACAATGCTCCATGACCCCTGTCATCACAATACTCCATGAACATTTTCAGCCCAATGCCCCATGACCTTATCATCACAATGCTCCAAGACTAATATCATCACAATGCTCCATGACCACTGTCATCACAACACTCCATGACACCTGACAACACAATGATCCGGGACTCTTGTCATCACAATGCTCCATTCCCTAGACATCACAATGCTCCATGACCACTGTCATCACAATACTCCATGAATATTTTCAGCCCAATACTCCATGACGCTTGTCATCACAATGATCCATGCCCTTGTCATCCCAATGCTACATGACCCCTGTATTCACAATGCTCCGTGATGCTTGTCATCACAGTGCTCCATGACACCTGTCATCAAAATGCTCCATGCCTTTGTCATCAAAATGCTACATGAACTTCTCATTACAATACTCTATGCACTTGTCATCACAATACTGCATTACCATTGTCATCACTATCCTCCATGAAACTTGGGATCACATTGCTTCATGCTCTTGTCATCACAATGCTACATGCTCCTTGAAATCAAAATGATCCATGACCTCTGTCATCGCAGTGCTCCAAACACTTGTGATCACAATGTTCCATAACACTTGTCATCACAACGCTCCATGTTGCCTGTCATCACAATACTCCATGCCCTTTTCATCAAAATGCTCCATGACCTTTGTCATCACAATTCTCAATACACTTGTCCTCTCAATGCTCCATGACACTTGTCGTCAGTATGCTCCTTGAACCCTGTCATGAGAAGGCTGCATGCATTTTTCATCACAAAGCCCCATGCCGTTTTCATCACAATGCTCCATTCCATTGTCATCAAAATACGCCACAAGCTTTTCATCAGAATGCTCCATGACCCTTGTCATCACAATTCTCCATGCACTTGTCAGCACAATGCTCCCTGAACCTTGTCATCACTATGCTCCAAGCCATTGTGATCACAATGCTCCATTACCTTTGTCATCAGAATCCTCCATAACATTTGTCATCACAATGCTCCATGCCATTGTCATCACAATGGGCCAATACATATGTCATCACAATGCTCCGTGACACCTCTTTTCACAATACTGCATGACCTGGTCATCACAATGCTCCATGCCCTTGTCATCACAATGTGCCATTTCAACTGTCATCACAATACTCCATGAAACTTATTAGACCAAAGCTCCATGCCCTTGTCATCACAATGCTCCATGCCCTTGTTATCACAATGTTCCAAGACCCCTGTAATCAGAATGTTCCATGTCCCTTTTCATCAGTATGCTCCATGAGACTTGTCATCACAAGGCTCCATGGTTTTCTCATCACAATGCTCCAGGACCTTGTCATCACAATGCTTCACGACATTGTCATGAAAATTCTCATTGGCCCTTGACATCATAATGCTCCAAGCCGTAGTCATCACAATGCTCCATTATATTCGTCATTACAATCCTCCATTACAATTGGCATCACAAAGCTCCATGCCATTGTCATCGCAATGGACCATGACATATGTCATCACAATGCTCCCTGACACCTGTCTTCACAATACAACATGCCCTTTTCATCACAATGCTCCATGCCCTTGTCATCACAATTCACCATGTCCACTGTCATCACAGTCATTTATGAAACTTTTCAGACAAATGCTCCATGCCCCAGTCATCACAGTGCTCCATGCCCTTGTCATCACAATGCTCCATGACCCCTGTCATCACAATGCCCCGTGACTCCAGTCATCACAATGCTTCATAACGTTTGTCATCACAACGGTCCATGCCCGCGTCATCACAAGGCTCTGTGACCATTTTAACCACAATGCTCCATGAACTTTTCATCACAATGCTCCGTGACCCTTGTCATCACAATGCTCCATGCCTTTGTCAGAACAATGCTCCATTACCTTTGTCATCACAATGTGCCATGCAGTTGTCATCACAATGATCCACAACCTTGTCATCGCTATGCTCCATAAACCTTGTAATCACAATGCTCCATGAACTTCTCATCCAAATGCTCTCTCACATGAGATATCACAATGTTCCACCACTAGTCATCACAATCCTCCCTCACCCCTGTTATGACAATGTTCCATGACCCTTGTCATCACAATGCTACATCCCCTTATCTGCACAATATTCCATGATCCCTGACATCACAATGTTCCATAACCCCTGTCATCAAAATGCTCCATGACCCTTTTCATCCCAAAGATCCATGACCCCTGGCATCACAAAGTTCTATAACCCCTGTCATCAAAATGTTCCATTACACTTTTCATCAAGTTGCTGCATGACCCTGTCATCAAAATGCTCCCTGCCCTTCTCATCACAAAGCACCACACCCTTTTCATCAAAATGCTCCATGACCATTGTCATCACAAAGCTCCATGGCCCTTGGCATCACAATGCTCCATGCCCTTGTCATCACAAAGCACCATGACACTTGTCATCACAATGCTCAATGCCCTTCCCATCACAATGATCCATGCCTTTGTCATTACAATCCTCCATGACCCATGTATCACAGTGTTCCGTGCCCTTGTCATCACAATGCTCCATGCCCACTCTCATCACAATAATCCATGAAACATTTCAGACCAATGCTCAATGCCCTTCTCATCACAATGCTCCATTATCTCTGTCATAACAATGCTCCATGACCCCTGCCATCACAATGTTCCAAGGCCTTGTCATCACAAGGCTCCATGACCCTTGTCTTCACAATGCTCCAAAACCACTGTAATCACAATGCTCCATGCCCTTGATATCACAAAGCTCCATGACGCATGTCATCAGAATGTTCCATGGCCTTCTCCTCACAATGCTCCATGCCCTTTTCATCACAATGCTCCAAGACCCCTGTAATCACAATGCTCCATGCCCCATATCATCAGAATGCTCCATGAGACTTGTCATCACAAGTCTCCATGTTCTTCTCATCACAATGCTCCAGGACCTTGTCATCACCATGCTCCATTCTCTGTCATCACAATGCTCCTTGACACCTGTCATCACAATACTCTATGAACATGTTCAACCCAATGCTCCATGACGGTCTTATCACAATGCTCCATGAGCAGTATCATCACAATGCTCCATGACCACTGTCATCACAATGCGCCATTCCAACTGTCATCACAATAATCCATGAAACTTTTTAGACCAATGCTCCATGCCCTTGTCATCACAGTGCTCCATGCCCTTGCTATCACAATGTTCCATGACCCCTGTAATCAGAATGCTCCATGACCCTTTTCATCAGTATGCTCCATGAGACCTGTCATCACAAGGCTCCCTGCCTTTTTCATCACAATGCCCCATGCCGTTTTCATCACAATGCTCCATGCCATTGTCATCAAAATACTCCACAAGCTTGTCACCAGAATGCTCCATGACCCTTGTCATCACAATTCTCCATGCACTTGTCAACACAATGCTCCTTGACCCTTGTCATTGCAATGCTCCAAGCCATTGTCATCACAATGCTCTATTAACTTTGTCATCAGAATCCTCCATGACACTTGGCATCACAATGCTCCATGCCATCGTCATCACATTGGGCCATTACATATGTCATCACAATGCTCCCTGACACGTGTATTCACAATACTGCATGACCTGGTCATCACAATGCTCCATGCCCTTGTCATCACAATGCGCCATTCCAACTGTCATCGCAATAATCCATGAAACCTATTAGACCAATGCTCCATGCCCTTGTTATCACAATGCTCCACGACCACTGTAAACACAATGTTCCATGCCACTTTTCATCTCAATGATCCATGATCCCTGTCATCACAGTGCACCATGCCCATCATCATAATGCTTCAGGCTATTGTCATCACAATGAAATCAATATTCTCCATGACCTCTGTCATCATAATGCTCCAAACCCTTGTGATCACAATGTTCCATAACACTTATCATCACAACACACCATGACGCTCATCATCAAAATTATCCATGTTCTTCTCATCACAATGCTCCATGACCTTTGTCATCACAATCCTCAATACACTTGTCATCACAATGCTCCCTGACCCTTGGATTCAGTATGCTCCATTAACCCTGTCATGACAAGTCTCCATGACATTTTCATCACAATGGTCCGTGCCCTTTTCATCACAATGCTCCAAGACACCTGTAATCACAATGCTCCAAGCCCTTGTTATCACAAAGCTCCATGACCCATGTCATCAGAATGCTGCATGGCCGTCTCTGACAATGCTCCATGCCCTTGTCATCACAATGCTCCAAGACCACTGTAATGACAATGATCCATGCCACTTTTCATCAGAATGCTCCATGAAACTTCTCATCACAAGCCTCCAAGGACTTCTCATCACAATGCTACATGACCTTGTCATCACTATGCCCCATTCCCTTGTCATCACAATGCTCCATGACAATTGTCATCACAATACTCCATGAATATTATCAGCACAGTGCTCCATATCCTTCTCATCACAATGCTCCATGACCAATATCATCACAATGCACCATGACAACTGTCATCACAACACTCCATGACACCTGACAACACAATGATCCGGGACTCTTGTCATCACTATGCTCCATTCCCTAGTCATCACAATGCTGCATGAACCCTGTCATCACAATGCTCCATGACACCAGTCTTCACAATACAGCATGACCTCTTTATCACAATGCTCCATGCCCTTGTCACCACAATGCACCATTCCAACAGTCATCGCAATAATCCATGAAAATTATGAGACCAATGATACATGCCCTTGTCATCACAATGCTCCATGCCCCTTTTCATTGCAATGCTCCATGACCCCTGTCATCACAGTGCTCCGTGACTCCAGTCATCAAAATGCTTCATAACCTTTGTCATCACAATGGTCCATGCCCTCGTCATCAACAGTCTCTGTGACCTTTTTAACCACAATGCTCCATGAACTTTTCATCACAATTCTCTTTGACCCTTGTCATCACAATGCTCTATGCCTTTCTCAGCACAATGCTCATTAACCCTTGTCCTCACAATGCTCCATGTGCTTGTCAGCAAAATGCTCCATGACACATGTCATCACAATGCACCATGCGCTTGTCATCAGAGTGCTCCACAATCTTGTCATCACAGTGCTCCACAATCTTGTCATCACAATGCTCCATAAACCTTGTCATCACAATGCTCCATGCACTTCTCATCAAAATGCTTTCTCACCACTGATATCACAATGTTACTTCACTATTTGACACAATACTCCTTCACCTCTGTCATCACAATGTTCCATGACTCCTGTCATCACAATGCTACATGCACTTATCATCACAATGTTCGATGACCCATGACATCACAATGTTCCATAACCCCTGTCATCAAAATGTTCCTTGACACTTTTCATCAAATTTCTCCGTGACCATGTCATCACAATGCTCCCTGCACTTCTCATTACAATGCACAACGCCCTTGTCATCAAAATGTTCCATGACCTTTGTCATCACAAATATCCATGACCCTTGGCATCACATTGCTCCATGCCCTTGTCATCACTAAGCTCCATGACACATGTCATCAGAATGCTCCATGGCCTTCTCAAGACAATGCTCCATGACCTTTGTCATCACAATGCTCAATACACTTGTCATCAATATGCTCCATGACTCTTGTTGTCTGTATGCTCCTTGAACCCTGTCATGGCAAGGCTCCATGCATTTTTCATCACAATATTCCATGCCCTTTTCATCACAATGCTACAAGACCCCTGTAATCACAATGCTCCATGCGCTTGTCATCACAAAGCTCAATGACGCATGTCCTCAGAATGCTCCTTGGCCTTCTCTTCACAATGATCCATGCCCTTGTCATCACAATGTTCCAAGACCCCTGTAATCACAATGGTCCATGCCCCTTTTGATCAGTATGCTATATGAGATTGTCATCACAAGACTCCATGGATTTCTCATCACAATGCTCCAGGACATTGTCATCACAATGCTTCACGACCTTGTCATGAAAATTCTCAATGGCCCTTGTCATCATAGTGCTCCAAGCCCTAGTCATCACAATGCTCCATTTTATTTGTCATCCCAATCCTCCATTACATTTGGCATCACAATGCTCAATGCCATTATCATCGCAATGGACCATGACATATGTCATCACAATGCTCCCTGACACCTGTCTTCACAATAATCCATGACCGTCTCATCACCATGATCCATACCCTTGTCATCACAATGCTCCATGCCCATGTCATCACAATGCTCCATGACCCCTATCATCACAGTGCTCCATGACTCCAGTCATCAGAATGCTTCATAATGTTTGTCATCAAAACGTTCCTTGCCCGTGTCATCACAAGGATCTGTGACCTTTGTAACCAAAATGCTCCATGAACTTTTCATCACAATGCTCCGTGACCCTTTTCATCACAATGCTCCATGCCTTTGTCAGAACAATGCTCCATGACCCTTGTCATCACAATGTGCCACGTGCTTTTCATCACATCGGTCCACAACCTTGTCATCGCTATGCTTCATAAACCTTGTAATCCTAATGCTCCATGCACTTCTCATCCAAATGCTCTCTCACCAGAGATATCACAATGTTCCATCACTAGTCATCACAATACTCCCTCACCCCTGTAATCATAATATTCCATGACCCCTGTCATCACAGTGCTACATACACTTATCATCACAATGTTCCATGATCCCTGACATCACAATGTTCCATAACCCCTGTCATCAAAATGCTCCTTGACCCTTTTCATCCCAAAGCTCCATGACCCCTGACATCACAATGTTCTATAACACCTGCCCTCAAAATATTCCATTATATTTTAATCAAATTGCTGCATGAAACTGTAATCAAAATGCTCCCTGCCCTTCTCATCACCATGCACCACACCATAGTCATCGAATTGCTCCCTGTTATTTGTCATCACAAATCTCCATGACCCTTGGCATCACAATTCTCCATGTCATTGTCATCACAATGCTCCATGAACAGTCTCATCACATTGCTCCATGCCCTTGTCATCACAAAGCTCCATGACACTTTTCATCACAATGCTCGATGCCCTTCTCATCGCAATGCTCCATGTCCTGGTCATTACAATCCTCCACGAACCATGTATCACAGTGTTCCGTGCCCTTGTCATCCCAATGATCCATGCCCACTCTCATTACAATAATCCTTGAAAATTTAAGACCAAATCTCAATTCCCTTCTCATCACAATGCTCCATTACCTCTGTCATAACAATGCTCCATGACACCTGCCATCACATTGTTCAACGGCATGTCATCACAAGGCTCCATGATCCTTGTCATCACAATTCCCCTAGACACCTGTAATCACAATGCTCCATGCCCTTGTTATCACAGTGCTCCATGATGCATGTCATCAGAATTTTCCATGGCCTTCTCACCACCATGCTCCATGCCCTAGTCATCACAATGCGCCAAGACCCCGGTAATCACAATGCTCCATTCCCCTTTTCATCTCAATGCTCCATGAACCCAGTCATCACAATGCACCATGCCCATCATCATAATGTTTCATGCTATTGTCATCACAATGAAATCTAAATTCTCCATGACATCTGTCATCATAATGCTCCAAACCCTTGTGATCACAATGTTCCATAAGACTTATCATCACAACACCCCATGACGCTCATCATCACAATTATCCATGGTCTTCTCATCACAATGCTCTATGACCTTTGTCATCAAATGCTCAATACACTTGTCATCACAAGGCTACCTGACACTTGTCGTAAGTATGCTTCTTGAACACTGTCATGACAAGGCTCAATGCCTTTTTCTTCACAATGATACATGCCCTTTTCATCACAATGCATCAAGACACCTGTAATCACAATGCTCCACGACCTACTCATCACAATTCTCCATGGCCAATATCATCACAATGCACCATGACCACTGTCATCTCAACACTCCATGACACCTGACAACACAATGATCCGGAATTCTTGTCATCAAAATGCTCCATTCCCAAGTCATCACAATGCTCCATGAACCCTGTCATCACAATACTCCATGAACATTTTCAGCCCAATGCTCCATGACCCTTGTCATCACATTGAACCATGCCCTTGTCATCCCAATGCTCCATGACCACTGTATTCACAATGCTCCGTGACGCTTGTCATCACAGTGCTCCATGACACCTGTCATCACAATGCTCCATGCCTTTGTCAGCAAATGCTACATAACCTTTTCATTACAATGCTCTATGTGCTTGTCCTCACAATACTCCTTTACCATTGTCATCACAATCCTCCATGAACCTTGGGATCACATTGCTTCATACTCTTGTCATCACAATGCTCCATGCTCCTTGAAATCAAAATGATCCATGACCTCTGTCATCACAATGCTCCAAACCCTTGTCATCACAATGTTCCATAACACTTGTCATCACAACGCTCCATGATGCCTGTCATCACAATACTCCACGGGCTTTTCATCACAATGCTCCATAACATTTGTCATCAAAATTCTAATACACTTGTCATTACAATGCTTCCTGAAACTTGCCATCAGAATGCTCCTTGAAACCTGTCACAAAAAGGCTCCATGCTTTTCTCATAACAATGACCCATGCCGTTTTCATCACAATGCTCCATGCCATTTTCATCAAACTACTCCACAAGATTGTCATCAGAATGTTCCAAGACCTTTTTCATCACAATTATCCATGCACTTGTCAGCACAATGCTCCCTGAACCTTGTCATCACAATGCTCCAAGCCATTGTCATCACAATGCTAAATTACTTTTGACATCACAATGCTCCGTGACTCCAGTCATCACAATGCTTCATAACGTTTGTCATCACAACGGTCCATGCCCGTGTCATCACAAGGCTCTGTGACTTTTGTAACCACAATGCTCCATGAACTTTTCATCACAATTCTCCGTGATACTTGTCATCACAATGCTCCATGCCTTTGTAAGAACAATGTTCCATGACCCTTGTCATCACAATGTGCCATGCGCTTTTCATCACAATGATCCACAACTTTGTCATTGGTATGCTCCATAAACCTTGTAATCACAATGGTCCATGCACTTCTCATCCAAATGCTCTCTCACCTGAGATATCACAATATTCCATAACCAGTCATCACAATCCTCCCTCAACCCTGTAATCACAATGTTCCATGACCCGTGACTTCACAATATTCCATAACCACTGTCATCACAATGCCCCATGACACATTTCATCCCAAAGCTCCATGACCCATGGCATCACAATGTTCTGTAACCCCTGTCGTCAAAATGTTACATGACACTTTTCATCAAATTGCAGCATGACCCTGTCATCAAAATGCTCCCTTTCCTTCTCATCACAATGCACCACACGCTTGTCATCAAAATGCTCCATGACCGTTGTCATCACAAAGCTCCATGACCCTTGGCATCACAATGTTCCATGTCATTGTCATCACAATGCTCCCTGAACGCTCTCATCCCATTGCTCCATGCCCTTGTCATCACAATGCTCCATGACACTTGTCATCACAATGCTCGATGCCCATCTCATCAAAATGCTCCATGCCCTTTTCATCACAATCCTCCATGACCCATGTATCACAGTGTTCCATGCCCTTGTCATCACAGTACTCCATGCCCACTCTCATCACAATAATCCATGAAAACTTTCGGGCCAATGCTCAATGCACTTCTCATCACAATGCTCCATTACCTCTGTCTTAAAAATGCTCCATGACCCCTGCCATCACAATGTTCCACGGCCTTGTCATCACAAGGCTCCCTGACCCTTGACATCACAATGCTCCAAGACCCCTGTAATCACAATGCTCCATGCCACTTTGCATCTCAATGCTCCATGAACCCTGTCATCACAAAGCACCATGCCCATCACCATAATGCTTCAGGCTATTGTCATCACAATTAAATCAAAATTCTCCATGACCTCTGTCATCATAATGCTCCAAACCCTTGTGATCACAATGTTCCATAACACTTATCATCACAAATCCCCATGACGCTCATCATCACAATTATACATGGTATTCTCATCACAATGCTCCATGCCCTTGTCATCACAAAGCTGCATGACACATGTCATCAGAATGCCCCATGACCTTCTCATCACAATGCTCCATGCCCTAGTCATCAAAATGCTCCAAGACCCCTGTAATCACAATGCTCCATGCCCCTTTTCATCAGAATGCTCCGTGAGACTTCTCATCACAAGTCTCCATGGTCATCTCATCAAAAAGATCCAGGATATTGTCATCACCATTCTCCATTCCCTTGTCATCACAATTCTCCATGACCCCTGTCATCACAATAATCCATTAACATATTCATCCCAATGCTCCACGACCTACACATCACAATACTCCATGACAAATATCTTCACAATGCTCCATGACCACTGTCATCACAACACTCCATGACTCCTGACAACACAATGATCCGGGACTCTTGTCATCACAATGCTCCTTTCCCTACTCATCACTATGCTCCATGACCCCTGTCATCACAACACTCCATGAACATTTTCAGCCCAGTGCTCCATGACACTTGTCATCACAATGATTCATGCCCTTGTCATCCCAATGCTCCATGACCCCTGTATTCACAATAGTCCATGACGCTTGTCATCACAGTTCTCCATGACACATGTCATCACAATGCTCCATGCCTTTGTCAGCAAAATGCTACATGACCTTGTCATTACAATGCTCTATGCGCTTGTCATCACAATACTCCATTTCCATTGTCATCACAATCCTCCATGAACCTTGGGATCACATTGCTTCATGCCCTTGTCATCACAATGCTCCATGCTCCTTTAAATCAATATGATCCATGACCTCTGTCATCACAATGCTCCAAAGCCTTGTGATCACAATCTTCCATAACACTTGTCATCACAACGCTCCATGAAGCCTGTCATCACAATACTCCATGCCCTTTTCATCACAATGCTCCATAATCTTTGTCATCACAATTCACAATATACATGTCATCACAGTGCTCCCTGATATTGTCGTCAGAATGCTCCTTGAAACCTGCCACGAAAAGGCTCCATGCCTTTTCCTTCACAATGCCCCATGCCATTTTCATCACAATGCTCTATGCCATTGTCATCAAAATACTCCACAAGCTTGTCATCAGAATGCTCCATGACCCTTGTCATCACAATTCTCCATGCAATTGTCAGCACAATGCTCCCTGTCCCATGTCATCACAATGCTCCAAGCCATTGTCATCACAATGTTCCATAACCTTTGTCATCAGAATCCTCCATGACACTTGGCATCACAATGCTCCATGCCATTGTCATCACAATGGGCCATTACATATGTCATCACAATGTTCCCTGACACCTCTCTTCACAATAGTGCATGACCTGGTCATCACAATTCTCCATGCCATTGTCATCACAATGGGCCATTACATATGTCATCACAATGCTCCCTGACACCTCTCTTCACAATTCTGCATGACCTGGTCATCACAATGCTCCATGCCCTTGTCATCACAATGTGCCATTTGAACTGTCATTGCAACAGTCCATGGAACTTATTAGACTAATGTTCCATGCCCTTGTCATCACAGTGCTCCATGCACTTGTTTTCACAATGCTCCCTGACCCCTGTCATCACAATCCTCCGTGACACCAGTCATCACAATGCTTCATGACCTTTGTCATCACAATGGTCCATGCCCTCGTCATCAACAGTCTGTGTGACCATTTTAACCACAATGCCCCATGAACTTTTCATACAATGCTCTTTGACCCTTGTCATGGCAATGCTCTATGCCTTTCTCAGCACAATGCTCCATGACCCTTGTCATCACAATTCTCCATGCGCTTGTCAGCACAATGCTCCATGACACATGTCATCACAATGCACCATGCTCTTGTCATCACAGTGCTCTACAATCTTGTCATCACAATGCTCCATAAACATTGTCATCATAATCCTCCATGCAATTCTAATCAAAATGCTCTCTCACCACTGATATCACAATGCTACATCACTGTTTGTCACAATACTCCCTCCCACATGTCATCACAATGTTCCATGACTCCTGTCATCACAATGCTACATGCACTTATCATCAAAATGTTCGATGACCCCTGACATCACAATGTTCCATAACACCTGTCATCAAAATGTACCATGAAAATTTTCAACAAATTGCTCCGTGAAACTGTCATCACAATTCTCCCTGCCCTTCTCATCACAATGAACAACGCCCTTGCCATCAAAATGCTCCATGACCTTTGTCATCTCAAAGAGCCCTGAACCATGGCATCACAATGCTCCATGTCATTGTCATCACAATGCTCGATGACACATGTCATCAAAATGCTACATGGCCTTCTCATCACAATGATCCATGCCCTTGCCATCACAATGCTCCATTACCCCTCTCATAACAATGCTCCATGCCCCTGCCATCACGATATTCCATGGTCTTGTCATCACAAGGCTCCATGACCCTTCTCATCACAACACTCCAAGAACCCTGTAATCACAATGCTCCATGCCCTTTTTCATCTCAATGAACCATTAACCCTGTCATCACAATGCACCATGCCTATCATCATAATGCTTCATGCTATTGTCATCACAATGAAATCAAAATGCCCCATGACCTCTGTCATAACAATGCTCCAATCCCTTGTGATCACAATATTCCATAACACTTGTCATCACAATGCCCCTTGATGCTCCTCATCACAATTATCCTTGGTCTTCTAATCACAATGCTCCATGACCTTTGTCATCACAATGCTCAATACACTTGTCATCAAAATTCTCCCTGATACTTGTTTTCTGTATGCTCCTTGAACTCTGTCATGACAAGGCTCCATGCCTTTTTCATCACAATGATCCATGCCCTTTTCATCACAATGCTCCAAGACCCATGTAATCAAAATGCTCCATGCCCTTGTCATCACAAATCTCAATGACACATGCCATCAGAATGCTCCTTGGTATTCTCCTCACAATGTTCCATGCCCTTGTCATCACAATGTTCCATGACCCCTGTAATCACAATGCTCCATGCCCCTTTTCATCAGTATGCTCCATGAGATTTGTCACCACAAGGCTCCATAGCTTTGTCATCACAGTGCTCCAGGATCTTGTCATCACAATGCTTCACGACCTTGTCATGAAAATTCTCAATGGCCCTTGTCATCATAATGCTGCAAGCCCTAATCATCACAATGCTCCATTATATTTGTCATCACAATCCTCCATTACAATTGGCATCACAATGCTCCATGCCATTGTCATCGCAATGGACCATGACATATGTCATCACAATGCTCCCTGACATCTCTCTTCACAATATTCCATGACCTTCTCATCACAATGCTCCATGCCCTTGTCATCACAATGCACCATAACCCCTGTCATCCCAATGCTCCGTGACTCCAGTCATCACAATGCTTCATAACGTTTGTCATCACAATGGTCCATGTCCGCGTCATCACAAGGCTCTGTGACATTTGTAACCACAATGCTCCATGAACATTTCCTCACCATTCTCTGGGACCCTTGTCATCACAATGCTCCATTTCTTTGTCAGAACAATGCTCCATGACAATTGTCATCACAATGTGCCACGCGCATTTCATCACAACTGTCCACAACCTTATGATTGCAATGCTCCATAAATTTTGTTATCACAATGGTCCATGAACTTCTCATCAAAATGCTCTCTCACCATAGATATCACAATGTTCCATCACTAGTCATCACAATACACCCTCACCCCTGGAATCACAATGTTCCATGACACGGTCATCACAATGCTACATCCCTTTATCATCACAATATTGCATGACCCCTGACATAACAATGTTCCATAACCCCTGTCATCAAAATGCTCCATGACACTTTTCATTCCAAAGCTCCAAGAACCCTGACATCACAATGTTCTATAACCCATGCCATCAAAATATTCCATTACACTTTTTATCAAATTGCTGCATGACCCGGTCATCAAAATGCTCCCTGCACTTCTCATCACAATGCACCATTCCCTTGTCATCAAAATGCTCCATGACTTGTCATCACAAAGCTCCATGACACATGGCATCACAATGCTCCATGTCATTGTCATCACAATGCTCCATGAACCCTCTCATCACATTGCTCCATGCCCTTGTCATCAGAAAGCTCCATGACACTTGTCATCCCAATGCTCGATGCATTTCTCATCACAATGCTCCATGCCCTAGTCATTAAAATACTGCATGACCCATGTATCACAGTGTTCCGTGCCCATGTAATCACAATGCTCCATGCCCTTCTCATCATAATGCTCCATGACCCCTGCCATCACAATGTTCCACGGACTTGTAATCACAAGGCTCCATGACACTTGTCATCACAATGATCCAAGACCCCTGTAATCACAATGCTCCATGCCCTTGTCATCACAAAGCTCCATGACACATGTCATCAGAATGTTCCATGGATTTCTCATCACAATGCTCCTTGCCCTTGTCATCACAATGCTCAAGACCCCTGTAATCACAATGCTCCATTTCCCTTTTCATCTCAATGCTCCATGAACCCTGTCATCACAATGTATCATGCCCATCATTATAATGCTTCCGGCTATTGTCAGCACAATGAAATCAAAATTCTCCATGACCTATGTCATCACAATTCTCCATGTCCCCTGTCATCACAATACTTCATGAATATTTTCAGCCCAATGCTCCATGATACTTGTCATCACAATGATGCATGCCCTTTTCAGCCCAATGCTCCATGACCCCTGTGTTCACAATCCTCCGTGATGCTTGTCATCACAGTGCTCCATGACACCTGTCATCACAATGCTAGATGACTTTGTCAGCAAAAGGCTAAATGACCTTGTAATTACAATGCTCTATGCGCTTGTCATCACAATACTCCATTACCATTGTCATCACAATCCTCCATGAACCTTGGGATCACATTGCTTTATGCCCTTGACATCACAATGCTCCATGCTCCTTGATATCAAAATGATCCATGAAATCTGTCATCAAAATGCTCCAAAGCCTTGTGATCACAATGCTCCATATCACTTGTCATCACAACGCTCCATGATGCCTGTCATCACAATACTCCATGCCCTTTTCATCACAAAGCTCCATGACCTTGGTCATCACAATTCTCAATACACTTGTCATCACAATGCTCCCTGACACTTGTCGTCAGAATGCTCCTTGAACTCTCTCATGAAAAGGCCCCATGCCTTTTTCATCACAATGCCCCATGCCGTTTTCATCACAATGCTACATGCCATTGTCATCATAATACTCCACAAGTTTGTCATCAGATTGCTCCATGACCCTTGGCATCACAATTCTCCATGCACTGGTCAGCACAATGCTCCTTAACCCTTGTCATCACAATGCTCCAAGCCATTGTCATCACAATGCTCCATTACATTTGTCATCAGAATCATCCATGATCCTTGGCATCACAATGCTCCATGCCATTGTCACCACAATGGGCCATTACATATGTCATCACAATGCTCCCTGACAACTGTCTTCACAATAATGCATGACCTTCACATCACAGTGATCCATGCCCTTGTCATCACAATGCACCATGTCCACTCTCATCACAATAATCTATGAAACTTGTCAGACCAATGCTCCATGCCCCTGTCACCAAAATGCTCTATGCCCTTGTCATCACAGTGCTCCATGTCCACTGTCATCACAATGCTCCATGACTCCAGTCATCACAATGCTTCATAACATTTGTCATCACAATGGTCCATGACCGCGTTATCACAAGGCTCTGTGACCTTTATAACCACAATGCTCCATGAACTTTTCATCACAATACTTCGTGACCATTGTCATCAAAATGCTCCATGCCTTTGTCAGAAAAATGCTCCATGACCCTTGTCATCACAATATGCTACGCGCTTTTCATTCACAACGGTCCACAAATTTGTCATTGTAATGCTCCATAAACCTTGTATTCACAATGCTCCATGTCCTTCTCATCACAATGCTCCATTATCCCTATCATAACAATGTTCCATGACCCCTGCCATCACAATATTCCACGGCCTTGTCATCACAAGGCTCCATGACACTTGTCATCACAATGCTCCAAGACCCCTGTAATCACAATGCTCCATGCCCTTGTCATCACAAAGTTCCATGACACATGCCATCAGAATGTTCCATGTCCTTCTCATCAAAATGCTCCATGCCCTTGACATCACAATGCACCAAGAACCCTGTAATCACAATGCTCCATGCCCCTTTTCATCTCAATGCTCCATGAACACTGTCATCACAATGCATCAGGCCCATCATGATAATGCTTCAGGCTATTGTCATCACAGTGAAATCTATATGCTCCATGACCTCTGTCATCACAATGTTCCAATCCCTTGTGATCACAATGTTCCATAACACTTATCATCACAACACCCAATGACGCTCATCATCACAATTATCCATGGTCTCCTCATCACAATGCTCCATGACCTTTGTTATCACAATGCTCAATACACTTGTCATGACAATGCTCCCTGACACTTGTCATCAGTATGCTCCATTAACCCTGTCATGACACGTCTCCATGCCTTTTTCATCACAATGATCCATGACTTTTTAATCACAATGCTCCAAGACCCCTGTAATCACAATGCTCCATGTCCTTGTCATCACAAAGCTCAATGACGCATGTCATCATAATGCTCCATGGCCTTCTCATCACATTGCTCCATGCCCTTGTCATCACAATGCTCCAAGACCCCTGTAATCACAATGCTACATGTCCCTTTTCATCAGAATGCTCCATGAGACTTGTCATCACAAGTCTCCATTGTCTTCTCATCAAAGTGCTCCAGGAACTTGTCATCAAAATGCTCCATGATCCCTGTCATCACAATACTCCATGAACATTTTCAGCCCAATGCTCCATGACACTTGTCATCACAAATATCCATGCCCTTGTCATCCCAATGCTCCATGACCCCTGTATTCACAATGTTCCGTGACGCTTGTCATCACATTGCTCCATGACCCCTGTCATCACAATGCTCCATGCCTTTTTCGGTAAAATGCTACCTGACCTTGTCATTGCAATGCTCTATTCGCTTTTCATCACAATACTCCATTACCATTGTCATCACAGTCCTCCATGAACCTTGGGATCACATTGCTTCATGCCCTTGTCATCACAATGTTCCATGCTCCTTTAACTCAAAATGATCCATGACATCTGTCATCACAGTGCTCCAAACACTTGTGATCACAATGTTTCATAACACTTGTCATCACAACGCTCCATGATGCCTGTCATCACAATACTCCATGCCCTACTCATCACAATGCTCCATGACATTTGTCATCACAGTTCTCAATACACTTGTCATCACAATGCCACATGCCTTTTTCATCACAATGTTCCATGCCATTGTCATCAAAATACTCCACAAGATTGTCATCAGAATACTTCATGACCGTTTTCATCACAATTCTCCCTGCACCTGTCAGCAAAATTCTCCCTGACCCTTGTCATCACAATGCTCCAAGCCATTGTCATCACAATGCTCCATTACCTTTGTCATCAGAATCCTCCATGACACTTGGCATCACAATGCTCCATGCCATTGTCATCACTATGGGCCATTACATATGTCATCACAATGCTCCTTGACACCTGTCCTCACAATACTGCATGACCTGGTCATCATAATGCGCCATTACAACAGTCATCACAATAATCCATGAAACTTATTAGACCAATGCTCCATTCCCTTGTCATCACAATGTTCCATGCCCTTGTTATCACAATGCTCCATGACGCCTGTCATCACAATGCTCCATGCCTCCATTCATCACAATGATTCATGACCTTTTTCATCACAGTGGTCCATGACTTCGTCATCAACAGTCTCTGTGACATATTTAACCACAATGGTCCAATAACTTTTCATCACAATGCTCTTTGACCATTGTCATCACAATGTTCTATGCCTTTCTCAGCACAATGCTCCATGACCCTTGTCATCACAATGCTCCATGCGCTTGTCAGATCAATGCTCCATGACCCATGTCATCACAATGCACCCTGCGCTTCTCATCACAGTGCTCCACAATCTTGTCAACACGATGCTCCATAAAACTTGTCATCACAATTCTCCATGCACTTCTCATCAAAATGCTTTCTCACCAATGATATCACAATGTAACAGCACTATTCATCACAATACTCCCTCATCCCTGTCATCACAATGTTCCATGACTTTTGTCTTTGCAATGCTACATGCACATATCATCACAAAGTTCGGTGACCCCTGACATCACAATGTTCCATAACCCCGTCATCATAATGCTCCATAACACTTTTCCTCAAAATGCTCAATGACCCCTGACATCACAATGTTCCTTAACCCCTGTCATCATAATTCTCCATGATCCTTTTCATCAAAATGCTCCATGAACCCTGACATCACAATGTTCCATAACCCCTGTCATTAAAATATTCCATGACACTTTTCATCAAATTGCTCTATGACCCTGTCATCACAATTCTCCCTGCCCTTCTCATCACAATGTACCACGCCCTTGTCATCAAAATGCTCCATGACCTATGTCATCACAAATCTCCATGACAATTGGCATCTCAATGCTCCATGCCATTGTCATCACAATGCTCCATGAACCCTCTAATCACAATGCTCCATGCCCCTTTGCATCTCAATGCTCCATGAACCCTGTCATCAAAATGCACCATGACCATCATCATAATGCTTCAGGCTATTGCCATCACAATGAAATCAAAATATTCGATGATCTATCTCATCACAATGCTCCAAATCCTTGTGATCACAATGTTCCATAACACTTATCATCACAACGCCCCATGAAGCTCATCATCACAGTTAACCATGGTCTTCTCATCACAGTGCTCCATGACCTTTGTCATCACAATGCTCTATACACATGTCATCACAATGCTCCCTGACACTTCTCATCAGTATGCTCCTGGAAACCTGTCATGACAAGGCTCCATACCATTTTCATAACAATGATCCATGCCAATTTCATCACAATGCTCCAAGACACCAGTAATCACAATGCTCCATGCCCTTGTCATCACAATGCTCCAAGACCCCTGTAATCACAATACTCTATGCCCCTTTTCATCAGAATGCTCCATGAGACTTCTTATTACGAGGCTCCATGGTCTCCTCATCACAGTGCTCCAGGAACCTTTCATCACAGTGGTCCATTCCCTAGTCATCACAATGCTCCATTAATATTTTCAGCCCCATTCTCCATGACACTTGCCATCACTATGATCCATGACCTTGCCATCCCAATGCTCCATGACCCCTGTAACCACAATGATCCGTGATGCTTCTCATCAAAGTGCTCTATGACACTTATCATCACAATGCTCCATGCCTGTGTCAGCAAAATGCTACATGACCTTGCCATCAAAATGTTCCATTTGCTTGTCATCACAATACTCCCTTAGCATTGTCATCACAATCATCCATGAACCTTGGGATCACATTGCTTCATGCCCTTGTCATCACAATGCTGCATGCTCCTTGAAAACAAAATGATCCATGACTTCTATCATCACAATGCTCCAAACCCTTGTGATCACAATGTTCCATAACACTTGTCATCACAACGCTCTATGATGGCTGTCATCACAATACTCTATGCTCTTTTCGTCAAAATGCTCCATGATCTTTTTCATCACAATTCTCAATACACATGTCATCACAAAGTCCCCTGACACTTGTCATCAGAATGCTCCTTGAAACCTGTCATGAAATGGCTTAATGCCTTTTTCATCACAATGCTCCATGCCCTTTTCATCACAATGCTCCAAGCCATTGTCGTCACAATACTCCACAAGCTTGTCATCAGAATGCTCCATGACACTTGTCATCACATTTCTCCATGGCCACTGTCATCACAATGCTCCATACCCCTTGTCATTTCTGTGCTCCATGACGCACATCATCACAATTATCCATGGCCTTCTCATCACAATGCTCGACGCCATTGTCATCAAAATGCTCCATGACCCATGTAATCACAGTGCTCCATGCCCTTGTCATCACAAAGCTCCATTTCTTTGTCAGAACAATGCTCAATGAACATAGTCATCACAATGTTCCACGCACATTTCATCACAAAGGTCCACAACCTTGTCATTGCTATGCTTCATAAACCTTGTAATCACAATGGTCCATGCATTCTCATCAAAATGCTCTCTCACCAGAGATATCACAATGTTCCATCTCTAGTCATCACAATACTCCCTCATCCCTGTAATCACAATGTTTCAGGACACTGTCATCACAATGCTACATCCCCTTATCATCACAATGTTCCATGACCCCTGACATCACAATGTTCCATAACCCCTTTCATCAAAATGCTCCATGACCCTTTTCATCCCAAAGCTCCAAGACCACTGACAACACAATGTTCTATAACCACTGCCATCAAAATGTTCCTTTACACTTTTTATCAAATTGCTGCATGACATGGTCATCAAAATGCTCCCTGCATTTCTCAGCACAATGCACCAAGCCCTTGTCATCACAATGCTCCATGACTTGTCATCACAAAGCTCCATGACCCTTGGAATCACAATGCTCCATGTCATTGTCATCACAATGCTCCATGAACCCTCTCATCACATTGCTCCATGCCCTTGTCATCACAAAGCTCCATGACACTTGTCATCACAATGCTCGATGCCCTTCTCATCACAATGCTCCATGCCCTTGTCATTACAATCCTGCATGACCCATGTATCACAGTGTTCCGTGCCCTTGTCATCACAATGCTCCATGCCCACACTCATCACAATAATCCATGAAATATTTCATACCAATGTGCCATGCCCTTCTCATCAAAATGCTCCATTACACCTGTCATAAAAATGCACCATGACCATTGCCATCAAAATGTTCCACGGCCTAGTCATCACAAGGTTCCATGACACTTGTCATCACAATGCTCCAGACCCCTGAAAGCACAATGCTCCATGCCCTTGTCATCACAAAGCTCCATGACGCATGTCATCAGAAAGTTCCATGGCCTTCTCATCACAGTGCTCCATGCCCTTGTCATCACAATGCTCCAAGACCCTTGTAATCACAAGGCTCCATGTCCCTTTTCATCTCAATGCTCCATGAACCCTGTCATCACAATGCACCATTCCCATCATCACAATGCTACAGGCTATTGTCATCACAATGAAATCAATATTCTCCATGACCTCTGTCATCAAAATGTTCCAAACCCTTGTGATCAGAAGGTTCCATAACACTTATCATCACAACACCCCATGACGCTCATCATCACAATTATCCATGGTCTTCTCATCACAATGCTCCATGATCTTTGTCATCACAATGCTCAATAAACATGTCAACACAATGCTTCCTGACACTTGTCGTCAGAATGCTCCATGAACCCTGTCATGACAAGGCTCCATGCCTTTTTCATAACAATGATCCATGCACTTTTCAACACAATGCTCCAAGATCCCTGTAATCACAAATGCTCCATGCCTTGTCATCACAAAACTCCATGACGCATGTCATCAGAATGCTCCATGGCCTTCTCATCACAATGCTCCATGCCCTAGTCATCACAATGCTCCAAGATCCCTGTAATCACAATGCTCCATGCCCCTTTTCATCAGAATGCTCAATGAGACTTCTCATCAGAAGTCTACATGGTCTTCTCATCACAATGCCCCAGGACCTTGTCATCACCATGCTCCATTCCGTTGTCATCACAATGCTCCATGACACATGTCATCACAGTGCTCCATGCCCTTGTCATCAAAAAGCTCCATGACACGTCATCAGAATGCTTCATGGCCTTCTCATCACAATGCTCCATGCTCTTGTCATCAAAATGCTCCAAGACCCCTGTAATCACAATCCTACATGCCCCTTTTCATCAGAATGCTCCATGAGATTTATCGTCACAAGTCTCCATGGTCTTCTCATCACAATGCTCTAGGACATTGTCATCACCATGCTCCATTCCCTTGTCATCACAATGCTCCATGACCCCTGTCTTCACAATAATCCATGAACATTTTCAGCCCAATGCTCCACGACCTACTCATCACAATGCTCCCTGGCCAATATCATCACAATTCTCCATGACCACTGTCATCACAACACTCCATGACACCTGACAACACAATGATCCGGGACTCTTGTCATCACAATGTTCCATTCCCTAGTCATCAAAATGCTCCATGACCCCTGTCATCACAACACTCCATGAACATTTTCAGCCCAGTGCTCCATGACCCTTTTCATCACAATGATCCATGCCCTTGTCTTGCCAATGCTCCATGACCCCTGTATTCACAATGCTCCGTGACGCTTGTCATCACAGTGCTCCATGACACATGTCATCACAATGCTCTATGCCTTTCTCAGCACAATGTTCCATGCCCTTTTCATCACAATGCTCCATGACCCCTGTCATCACAATGCTCCATGACTCCAGTCATCACAATTCTTCATAATATTTGTCATCACGATGGGCGATACCCACGTCTTCACAAGGCTCTGTTACCTTTGTAACCACAATGCTCCATGAACTTTTCATCACAATGCTCCGTGACCCTTGCCATCACAATGCTCCATGCCTTTGTCAAAAAAATGCTCCATGACACTTGTCATCACAATGTGCCACATAATTTTCATCACAACGGTCCAAAAATTTGTCATCGCAATGCTCCATGAACCTTGTAATCACAATGCTCCATGCCCTTCTTATCACAATGCTCCATTACCCCTGTCATAACAATGCTCCATGACACTTGCCATCACAGTTTTCTATGCCCTTGTCATCACAAAGCTCCATGACACGTCATCAGAATGTTCCATGTACTTCTCATCAAAATGCTCAATGCCCTTGTCATCAAAATGCTCCAAGACCCCTGTAATCACAATGCTCCATGCCCCTCTTCATCTCAATGCTCCATGAACCCTGTCATCACAATGCATCATGCCAATCATCATAATGCTTCCGGCTATTGTCAGCACAATGAAATCAAAATTCTACATGACCCCTGTCATCACAGTACTCCATGAACATTTTCAGCCCAAGGCTCGATGACACTTGTCATCACAATGATCCATGCCCTTGTCATCCCAATGCTCCATGACCCCTGTATTCACAATGCTCCGTGACGCTTGTCATCACAGTGCTCCATGAAACTAGTCATCACAATGCTACATGCCTTTGTCAGCAAAATGCTTATTGACCTTGTCATTACAATGCTCTATGCGCTTGTCATCACAATACTCCTTTACCATTGTCATCACAATCCTCCATGAAACTTGAGATTACATTGCTTCATGCCCTTGTCATCACAATGCTCCCTGCTCCTTGAAATCAAAATGATCCATGACCTCTGTCATCACAATGCTCCAAACACTTGTGATCACAATGTTCCGTAACACTTGTCATCACAAAGCTCCATGATGCCTGTCATCACAATACTCCATGCCCTTTTCATCACAATGCTCCATGACCTTTGTCATCACAATTTTCAATACACTTGTCATCACAATGCTCCCTGACATTGCCGTCAGAGTGCTCCTTGAAACCTGTCACCAAAAGGCTCCATTCCTTTTTCATCACAATGCCCCATGCCATTCTCATCACAATGCTCCATGCAATTGTCATCAAAATATTCCACAAGCTTGTCATCAGAAGGCTCCATGTCTCTTGTCATCACAATTATCCATGCACTTGTCAGGACAATGCTCCCTGACCCTTGTCATCACAATGCTCGAAACACTTGTTATCACAATGCTCCATTACCTTTGCCATTAGAATCCTCCATGACACTTGGCATCACAATGCTCCATGCCTTTGTCATCACAATGGGCCATTACATATGTCATCACAATGCTCCCTGATACCTCTATTCACAATACTCCATGAATATTTTCAGCCCAATGCCCCATGACCTTCTCATCACAATGCTCCAAGACCAATATCATCAAAATTCTCCATGATCACTGTCATCACAACACTCCATGACACCTGACAATACAATGATCCGGGACTCTTGTCATCACAATGCTCCATTCCCTAGTCATCACAATGCTCCATCACCCCTGTCATCACAATACTCCTTGAACATTTTCAGCCCAATGCTCTATGACATTTGTCATCACAATGATCCATGCCCTTGTCATCCCAATGCTCCATGACCCCTGTATTCACAAAGCTCCGTGACGCTTGTCATCACAGTGCTCCATGACACCTGTCATCACAATGCTCCATGCCTTTGTAAGCAAAATGCTACATGACCTTGTCATTACAATGCTCTATGTGCTTGTCATCACAATACTGCATTACCATTGTCATCACTATCCTCCATGAAACTTGGGATCACATTGCTTCATGCCCTTGTCATCACAATGCTCCATGCTCCTTGAAATCTAAATGATCCATGACCTCTGTCATCGCAATGCTCCAAACCCTTGTGATCACAATGTTCCATAACACTTTTCATCACAACGCTCCATGATGCCTGCCATCACAATACTCCATGCCCTTTTCATCACAATGCTCCATGACCTTTGGCATCACAATTCTCAATACACTAGTCATCACAATGCTCCCAGACACTTGTCGACAGAATGCTCCTTGAACCCTGTCACGAAAAGGCTCCTTGCCTTCTTCAGCACAAAGCCCCATGCCGTTTTCATCAGAATGCTCCATGACATTTTCATCAAAATACTCCATAAGCTTGTCATCAGAATGCTCCATGACCCTTGTCATCACAATTCTCCATGCACTTGTCAGCACAATGCTCCCTGAACCTTGTCATCACTATGCTCCAAGCCATAGTCATCACAATGCTCCTTTACATTTGTCATCAGAATCCTCCATGAAAATTGGCATCACAATGCTCCATGCCATTGTCATCACAATGGGCTAAAACATATATCATCACAATGCTCCGTGACAACTCTTCTCACAATAATCCATGAAACTTATTTGACCAAAGCTCCATGCCCTTGTCATCACAATGCTCCATGCCCTTGTTATCACAATGTTCCAAGACCCCTGTAATCAGAATGCTCCATGCCCCTTTTCATCAGTATGCTCCATGAGACTTGTCATCACAAGGCTCCATGGTTTTCTCATCACAGTGCTCCAGGACCTTGTCATCACAATGCTTCACGACATTGTCATGAAAATTCACAATGGCCCTTGCCATCATAATGCTCCAAGCCGTAGTCATAACAATGCTCCATTATATTTGTCATTACAATCCTCCATTACATTTGGCATCACAATGCTCCATGCCATTGTCATCGCAATGGACCATGACATATGTCATCACAATGCTCCCTGACACCTGTCTTCACAATACTCCATGACCTTGTCATCATAATGCTCCATGCCCTTGTCATCACAATGCACCATGTCCACTGTCATCACAATCATCTATGAAACTTGTCAGACCAATGCTCCATGGAACTGTCATCACAGTGCTCCATGCCCTTGTCATCACAATGCTCCATGACCCCTGTCATCACAATGCCCCGTGACTCCAGTAATCAGAATGCTTCATAGCGTTTGTCATCACAACGGTCCATGCCCGCGTCATCACAAGGCTCTGTGACCATTTTAACCACAATGCTCCATGAACTTTTCATCACAATGCTCCATGACACTTGTCATCACAATGCTCCATGCCTTTGTCAGAACAATGCTCCATGACCCTTTTCATCACAATGTACCATGCACTTTTCATCAAAATGATCCACAACCTTGTCATCGCTATGCTCCATAAACCTTGTAATCACAATGCTCCATGAACTTCAAATCCAAATGCTCTCTCACATGAGATATCACAATATTCTATCACTAGTTATCACAATCCTCCCTCACCCCTGTTATCACAATGTTCCATGACCCCTGTCATCACAATGCTGCATCCCCTTATCTGAAAAATGTTCCATGACCCCTGACATCACAGTGTTCCATAACCCCTGTCATCAATTTGCTCCATGACACATTTTATCCCAAAGATCCATGACCCCTGGCATCACAATGTTCTATAACCCCTGTCATCAAAATGTTCCATTATACTTTTCATCAAATTGCTGCATAACCCTATCATCAAAATGCTCCCTGCACTTCTCATCACAATGCACCACACACACGTCATCAAAATGCTCCATGACCTTTGTCATCACAAAGCTCCATGACACTTGGCATCACAATGCTCCATTTCATTGTCATCACAATGCTCCATGAACCCTCTCATCACATGGCTCCATGCCCTTGTCATCACAAAGCACCATGACACTTGTCATCACAATGCTCGATGCCCTTCTCATCACAATGCTCCATGCCATTGTCATTACAATCCTCCATGACCGATGTATCACAGTGTTCCGTGCCCTTGTCATCACAATGCTCCATGCCCACTCTCATCACAACAATCCATGAAATATTTCAGCCCAATGCTGAGTGCTCTTCTCATCACAATGCTCCATTACCTCTGTCATAACAATGCTCCATGACACCTGCCATCACAATGTTCCACGGCCTTGTCATCACAAGGCTCCATGACCCTTGTCATCACAATGCTCCAAGACCCCTGTAATCATAATGCTCCATGCCCTTTTCATCATAAAGCTCCATGACTCATGTCATCAGAATGTTCCATTGCCTTCCCCTCACAATGCTCCATGCCCTTTTCATCACAATGCTCCAAGACCCCTGTAATCACAATGCTCCTTGCCCCTTTTCATCAGGATGCTCCATGAAACTTGTCATCACAAGTCTCCCTGGTCATCTCTTCACAAAGCTCCAGGACCTTGTTATCACCATGCTCCATTCCCTTGTCATCACAATGCTCCATGACCCCTGTCATCACAATAATCCATGAACATTTTCAGCCCAATGCCCCATGACCTTCTCATCACAATGCTCCAAGACCAATATCATCACAATGCTCCATGATCACTGTCATCACAACACTCAATGACACCTGACAACACAATGATCTGGGACTCTTGTCATCACAATGCTCCATTCCCTAGTCATCACAATGCTCCATGTCCCCTGTCATCACAATACTCGAGGAACATTTTCAGCCCAATTCTCCATGACACTTGTCATCACAATGATCCATGCCCTTGTCATCCTAATGCTCAATGACCCCTGTATTCACAATGCTCCGTGACACTTGTCATTACAATGCTACATGACACATGTCATCACAATGCTCTATGCCATTCTCAGCACAATGCTCCATGCCCTTTTCATCACAATGCTCCTTGACACCTGTCATCACAATGCTCCGTTACTCCAGTCATCACAATTCTTCATAACATTTGTCATCACAATGGTCGATACCCGTGTCATCACAAGACTCTGTTACCTTTGTAACCACAATGCTCCATGAACTTTTCATCACAATGCTCCGTGACACTTGTCATCACAATGCTCCATGCCTTTGTCAGAGAAATGCTCCATGACCCTTGTCATCACAATGTGCCACACGCTTTTCATCCCAACGGTCCAGAAATTTGTCATCGCAATGCTCCATAAACCTTGTAATCACAATGCTCCATTCCCTTCTCATCACAATTCTCCATTACCTCTGTCATCACAATGCACCAAGACTCCTGTAATCACAAAGCTCCATGCCCTTGTCATCACAAAGCTCCAAGACCCATGTAATCACAATGCTCCATGCCCCTTTTCATCAGAATGCTCCATGAGACTTGTCATCCCAAGTCTCCATGGACTTATCATCACAATGCTCCAGGACCTTGTCATCACCATGCTCAATTCCCTTGTGATCACAATGCCCCATGACCCCTGTCATCACAATACTCCATGAACATTTTCAGCCCAATGCCCCATGACCTTCTCATCACAATGCTCCAAGACCAATATCATCACAATGCTCCATGATCACTGTCATCACAACACTCAATGACACCTGACAACACAATGATCCGGGACTCATGTCATCACAATGATCCATTCCCTAGTCATCACAATGCTCCATGACCCCTTTCATCACAATACTCCATGAACATTTTCAGCCCAATGATCCATGACCCTTGTCATCAAAATTATCCATGCCCTTGTCATCCCAATGCTCCATGACCCCTGTATTCACAATGCTCCGTGACGCTTGTCATCACAGTGCTCCATGACACCTGTCATCACAATGCTCCATGCCTTTGTCAGCAAAATGCTACATGACCTTGTCATTACAATGCTGTATGTGCTTGTCATCACAATACTGCATTACCATTGTCATCACTATCCTCCATGAAACTTGGGATCACATTGCTTCATGCCCTTGTCATCACAATGCTCCATGCTCCTTGAAACCTAAATGATCCATGACCTCTGTCATCGCAATGCTCCAAACCCTTGTGACCACAATGTTCCATAACACTTTTCATCACAACGCTCCATGATGCCTGTCATCACAATACTCCATGCCCTTTTCATCACAATGCTCCATGACCTTTGGCATCGCAATTCTCAATACACTTGTCATCACAATGCTCCCTGACACTTGTCATCAGAATGCTCCTTGAAACCTGTCACGAAAAGGCTCCATGCCTTTTTCATCAGTATGCCCCATGCCGTTTTCATCACAATGCTCCATGCCATTGCCATCAAAATACTCCACAAGCTTGTCATCAGAATGCTCCATGACCCTTGTCATCACAATTCTCCATGCACTTGTCAGCACAATGCTCCCTGACCCTAGTCATCACAATGCTCCAAGCCATTGTCATCACAATGCTCCATTACTTTTGTCATCAGAATCCTCCATGACACTTGGCATCACAATGCTCCATGCCATTGTCATCACAATGGGCCATTACATATGTCATCACAATGCTCCCTGACACCTGTCTTCCCAATACTGCATGACCTGGTCATCACAATGCTCCATGCCATTGTCATCACAATGCGGCATTCCAACTGTCATCACAATAATCCATGAAACTTATTAGACCAATATTCCATGCCCTTGTCATCACAATACTCCATGCCCTTGTTATCACAATGCTCCATGACCCCTGTCATCACAATGCTCCGTGACTCCAGTTATCACAATGCTTCATGACCTTTGTCATCACAATGGTCCATGACCTCGTCATCAACAGTCTCTGTGACCTTTTTAACCACAATGCTCCATGAACTTTTCATCACAATGCTCTTTGACCTTTGTCATCACAATGCTCTATGCCTTTCTCAGCACAATGCTCCATGACCCTTGTCATCACAATGCTCCATGCGCTTGTCAGCACAATGCTCCATGACCCATGTCATCCCAATGCACCATGCGCTTGTCATCACAGTGCTCCAAAATCTTGACATCACAATGCTCCATGGACTTCTCACCAAAATGCTCTCTCACCACTGATGTCACAATGTTACATCAATATTCGTCACAATATTCCCTCACCCCTGTCATCAAAATTTGCCATGACTCCTGTCATCACAATGCTACATGCACTTATCATCACAATGTTCGATGACCCCTGGCATCACAATGTTCCATAACCACTGTCATCAAAATGTTCCTTGACACTTTTCATCAAATTGCTCCATGACCCTGTCATCACAATGCTCCCTACACTTCTCATCACAATGCACAACGCCCTTGTCATCAAAATGCTCCATGACGTTGTCATCACAAAGATCCATAACCCTTTTCATCACAATGCTCCATGTCATTGTCATCACAATGCTCCATTAAGGTTCTCATCACATTGCTTCATGTCCTTGTCATCACAAACCTCCATGACACATATCATCAGAATGCTCCATGGCCTTCTCATCACAATGCTCCTTGCCCTGCCATCACAATGCTCCATTATCGCTGTCATACCCATGATCCATGACCCCTGCCATCACGATGTTCCATGGCCTTGTCATCACAAGGCTCCATGACCCTTCTCATCACAATGCTCCAAGAACCCTGTAACCACAATGATCCATGCCCATTTTCATCTCAATGTTTCATGAACCCTGTCATCACAATGCACCATGACCATCATCATAATGCTTCATGCTATTGTCATCATAACGAAATCAAAATGCTCCATGATCTCTGTCATAACAATGCTCCAAACGCTTGTGATCACAATATTCCAAAACACTTGTCATCACAATGCACCATGACGCTCGTCATCACAGTTATCCATGGTCTTCTCATCACAATGCTCCATGACCTTTATCATCACGATGCTCAATACACTTGTCATCAAAATGCTCCCTGACACTTGTTGTCTGTATGCTCCTTGAACCCTGTCATGACAAGGCTCCATGCTTTTTCATCACAATGCTCCAAGACCCCTGTAATCACAATGCTCCATGCCCTTGTCATCACAAAGCTAAAGGACGCATGTCTTCAGAATGCTCTTGGCCTTCTCCTCACAAAGCTCCATGCACATGTCATCACAATGTTCCAAGACGCCTGTAATCACAATGGTCCATGTCCATTTTCATCAGTATGCTCCATGAGATTTGTCATCACAAGGCTCCATGTTTTTCTCATCACAATGCTGCAGGACATTGTTATCACAATGCTTCACGACCTTGTCCTGAAAATTCTCAATGGCCCTTGTCATCATAATGCTCCAAGCCCTAGACATCACAGTGCTCCATTATATTTGTCAACACAATCCTCCATTACATTTGGCATCACAAGGCTCCCTGCTATTGTCATCGCAATGGACCATGACATATGTCATCACAATGCTCCCTGACAACTGTCTTCACAGTACTCCATGACCTACTCATCACAATGATCCATGCCCTTGTCATCACAATGCACCATGACCCCTGTCATCACAATGCTCCGTGACTCCAGTCATCACAATGCTTCATAACATTTGTCATCACAATGCTCCATGCCCGCGTCATCACAAGGCTCTGTGTCGTTTGTAACCACAATGCTCCATGAACATTTCATCACAATACTCCGTGACACTTGTCATCACAATGCTCCATGACTTTGTCAAAAAATGCTCCATGACCCTTTTCATCACAATTTGCCATGCACTTTTCATCACAACGGTGCACAATTTTTTCATTGCAATGCTCCATAAAACTTGTAATCACAATGCTCCATGCCCTTCTCACCACAATGCTCCATTACCCCTGTCATAACAGTGCTCCATGACGCTATCCATCACGTTGTTCCATGGCCTTGTAATCACAAGGCTCCATGACACTTGTCATCACAATGCTCCAAGATCCCTGTAATCACAAAGCTCCATGCCCATTTTCTTCTCAATGATCCATGAACCGTGTCATCACAATGCACCATGACATCATCACAATGCTTCAGGCTATTGTCATCACAATGAAATCAATATGCTCCATGACCTCTGTCATAACAATGCTCCAAACCCTTGTGATCACAATATTCCATAACTCTTGTCATCACAGTGCCCCATGACACTCGTCATCACAATTATCCCTGGTCTTCTCATCAAAATGCTCCATGACCTTTGTCATCACAATGCTCATTACACTTGTCATCAAAATGCTCCCTGACACTTGTGGTCTGTATGCTCCGTGAACCCTGTCATGACAAGGCTCCATGCCTTTTTCATCACAATGATCCATGTCCTTCTCATCACAGTGCTCCATGACACTTGTCATCACAATTCTCCATGCACTTGTCAGCACAATGCTCCCTGACCCTTGTCATCTCAATGCTCCAAGCTATTGTCATCACAATGCACCATTACCTTTGTCATCAGAATCCTCCATGACACTTGGCATCACAATGCTCCATGCCATTGTCATCACAATGGGCGATTACATATGTCAACACAATGCTCCCTGACACCAGTCTTCACAATACTGCATGACCTGGTCATCACAATGCTCCATGCCCTTGTCACCACAATGCACCATTCCAACAGTCATCGCAATAATCCATGAAACTTATTAGACCAATGCTCCATGCCCTTGTTATCACAATGCTCCATGACCCTTGTCATCACAATGCTCCATGAACTTTTCATCACAATGCTCTTTGATCCTTGTCATCACAATTCTCTATGCCTTTCTCAGCACAATGCTCCATGACCCTTGTCATCACAATGCTCCATGTGCTTGTCAGCACGATGCTCCATGACACATGTCATCACAATGCACCATGCACTTGTCATCACAGTGCTCCACAATCTTGTCATCACAATGATCCATAAACCTTGTCATCACAATGCTCCATGCACTTCTCATCAAAATGCTCTCTCACCACAGATATCATAATGTTACATCACTATTTGTCACAATACTCCCTCACCCCTGTCATCACAATGATCCATAACTCCTGTCATCACCATTGTACATGCACATATCATCACAATGTTCGATGACCCCTGACATCACAATGTTCCATAACCCCTGTCATCAAAATGCTCCCAAAACCTTTTCATCAAAATGCTCCATGACCCCTGGCATCACAATGTTCAATAACCCCTGTCATCAAAATGTTCCATGACACATTTCATCCAATTGCTCCATGACCCTGTCATCACAATGCTCCCTGCCCTTCTCATCACAATGCACAACGCCCTTGTCTTCAAAATCCTCCATGACCTTTGTCATCACAAAGATCCATGACCCTTGGCATCACAATGCTCCATGTCATCTTCATCACAATGCTCCATGATCGCATTCATCACATTGCTCCATGCCGTTGTCATCACAAAGCTCCATGACACATGTCATCAGAAGGCTCCATGGCCTTCTCATCACAATCCTCCATGCCATTGCCATCACAATGTTCCATTACGCCTGTCATAACTATGCTCCATGACCCCTGCCATCACGATGTTCCATGGCCTTGTCATCACAAGGCTCCATGACCCTTCTCATCACAATGCTCCAAGACCCCTGTAATCACAATGTTCCATGACCCCTGTCATCACAATGCTACATCCCCTTATCATCACAATGTTCCATGACACCTGACATCACAATGTTCCACAACCCCTGTCATCAAAATTCTCCATGACACGTTTTATCCCAAAGCTCCATGACCCCTGACATCCCAATGTTCTATAACCCCTGTCATCAAAATATTCCATTACAATTTTCATCAAATTGCTGCATGACCCTCTCATCAAAATGCTCCCTGGCCTTCTCATCACAATGCACCACGCCCTTGTCATCAAAATGCTCCGTGACTTTTGTCATCACAAATCTCCTTGACCCTTGACATCACAATGCTCCATGTCATTGTCATCACAATGCTCCATGAACCTTCTCATCACATTTCTCCATGCCCTTGTCATCACAAAGCTCCATGACACATGTCATCACAATGCTCGATGCCCTTCTCATCACTATGCTCTATGCCCTTGTCATTACAATCCTCTATGACCATTGTATCACAGTGTTCCGTGCTCTTGTCATCACAATGCTCCATGTCCACTCTCATCACAATAATCCATGAAACATTTCACACCAATGCTTCCTGTCCTTCTCATCACAATGCTCCATTATACCTGTCATAACAATGTTCCATGACCCCTGCCATCACAAAGTTCCACGGCCTTGTCATTCACAAGGCTCCATGGCACTTGTCATCACAATGTTCCAAGACCCCTGTAATCACAATGCTCCATGCCCTTGTCATCACAAAGCTCCATGACGCATGTCATTAGAATGTTCCATGGACTTCTCATCACAATGCTCCAAGACACTTTTTATCACAATGCTCCATGCCCCTTTTCATCTCAAAGCTCCATGAATCCTATCATCACAATGCACCATGCCCATTATCATAATGCTTCAGGCTATTTTCCTCACAATGAAATCAAAATGCTCCATGACCTCTGTCATCACAATGCTCCAAACCGTTGGGATCACAATGTTCCATAACACTTCTCATCACAACACCCCATGATGCTCATAATCACAATTATCCATGGTCTTCTCATCACTATGCTCCATAACCTTTGTCATCACAATGCTCCCTGACACTTGTCGTCAGTATGCTCCTTGAACACTGTCATTACAGGGCTCCATGCCTTTTTCATCACAATGATCTATGCCCTTTTCATCACAATGCTCAAAGACACCTGTAATCACAATGCTCCATGCACTTGTCATCACAGTGCTCCATGACGCATTCATCAGAATGCTCCATGGCCTTCTCTTCACAATGCTCCATGCCCTTGTCATCACAATGCTCCAAGACCCCTGTAAACACAATGCTCCATGCCGCTTGTCATTATAGCGCTCCATGACGCTCGTCATCACAATTATCCATGGTCTTCTCATCACAGTGCTCCACGGTCTTGCCATCACAATGCTCCATGCCCTGGTCATCACAATGCTCTATGTTCCCTTTCATCACAATTCTCCACGTTCTTGGCATCACTGTGTTCCATGACACTTCCCATCACAGTGTTAAATGCTTTGTCATCACAATACTGCACAAGCTTGTCATCAGAATACTCCATGACCCTTGTCATCACAATGATCCATGACCCCGGTCATCACAATGCTCCATGAGACCTATCATCACAATGCTCCATGCCCCTTGTCATTACAGTGCTCCATGATGCTCGTCACCAGAATTATCCATGGTCTTCTCATCACAGTGCTCCACGGTCTTGCCATAACAATGCTCCATGCCCTGGTCATCACAATGCTCCATGTCCCTTGTCATCACAATTCTCCAGGTCCTTGTCATCACAATGCTCCATGAGAGTTCTCATCTCCATGTTACATGCTCTTGTCATCACAATTCTCCATGCACTTGTCATCGCAATGTCCCATGACCCCTGTCATAGCAAGCTCCATGCCTTTGTCATCACAATGCTTCACGACCTTTTCATCAAAATTCTCAAAGGCCGTTGTCATCACAATGCTCCATGCCCTTGTCATAACAATGCTCCATGGCCCTTGTCATCGCAATGCTCCAAGCCCTTGTCATCACAATGCTCCATTACCTTTGTCATCACAATCCTCCATAACACTCGGCATCACAATGCTCCATGCCATTGTCATCACAATGGAAAATGAAATATCCCATCACAATGCTCCCTGACACCTGTCTTCACAATACTCCATGACCTTGTCATCACAATGCTCCATGCCCTTGTCATCACAATGTGCCATGCCCACTGTCAACACAATTATCCATGAAACTTGTCAGACCAATGCTCCATGCTCCTGTCATCACAATGCTACATGACCACAGTCATCACAATGCTCCGTGTGTCCCGTCATCACAAGACTCCATGACCTGTGTCACCACAGAAGTCAATGCCCTCATCATCACAAGGCTCTGTGAAATTTGTCACCACAATGCTCCATGAACTTTTCATCAAAATGCTCAATGTCATTGTCATCACAATGCTCCATGAACGCTCTCATCACATTGCTCCAAGCCCTTGTCATCACAATCCTCCATAACACTCGGCATCACAATGCTCCATGCCATTGTCATCACAATGGAACATGAAATATGCCATCACAATGCTCCGTGACACCTGTCTTCACAATAATCCATGACCTTGTAATCACAATGTTCCATGCCCTTGCCATCACAATTCTCCATTAACCCTGTCATAACAATGCTCCATGACCCCTGCCATCACGATGTTCCATGGTCTTGTCATCACAAGGCTCCATGACCCTTCTAACCACAATGCTCCAAGAACCCTGTAATCACAATGCTCCATGCCCCTTTTCATCTCAATGATCCGTGAACCCGGTCATCACAATGCACCATGCCCATCATCAAAATGCTTCATGCTATTGTCATCACAATGAAATCAAAATTCTCCATGATCTCTGTCATCACAATGCTCCAAATCCGTGTGATCAAAATGTTCCATAACACTTATCATCACAACGTCCCATGACGCTCGTCATCACAATTATACATGGTCTTCTCATCACAATGCTCCATGACCTTTTTCATCACAATGCTCAATACACTTGTCATCACAATGCTCCCTGACACTTGTCCTCAGTATGCTCCTTGAACCATGTCATGACAAGGCTCCATGCCTTTTTCATCACAATGCTCCATGCCCTTGTCATCACAAAGCTCCATGATGCATGTCATCAGAACGTTCCATGGCCATCTCATCCCAATGCTCCAAGCCCTTGTCATCACAATGCCCCAAGACCCCTGTAATCACAATGCACCATGCCCCTTTTCATCAGAATATTCCATGAGACTTGTCATCACACGTCTCCATGGTCTTCTCATCACAATGCTCCAGTACCTTGTCATCACAAGCCTCCATGGCCCCTGTCATCACAATACTCGATGAACGTTTTCAGCCCAATGCTCCTTGACCTTCTCATCACAATGCTCCATGACCACTGTCATGACAACACTCCATGACACCTGACAACACAATGATCCGGGACTCCTGTCATCACAAAGCTCCAAGACCCCTGTATTCACAATACTCCATGAACATTTTCAGCCCAATGCTCCATGAACCTTGTCATCACAATCATCCATGCCCTTGTCATCCCAATTCTCCATGACCCCTGTATTCACAATGCTCCGTGACGCTTGTCATCACAGTGCTCCACGACACCTGTCATCACAATGCTCCATGACTTTGTCAGCAAAATGCTTCATGAACTTGTCATTACAATGCTCTATGCGCTTGTCATCACAATACTCCACTACCATTGTCATAACAATCCTCCATGAACCTTGGGATCACATTGCTTCATGCCCTTGTAATCACAATGCGCCATGCTCCTTTAAATCAAAATGATCCATGACCTCTGTCATCACAATGCTCCAAAAACTTGTGATCAAAATGTTCCATAACAATTGTCATCACAACGCTCCATGATGCCTGTCATCACAATACTCCATGCACTTTTCATCACAATGCTCCATGACCTTTGTCATCACAATTCTCAATACACTTGTCATCACAATGCTCCCTGACACTTGTCGTCAGAATGCTCCTTGAACCCTGTCACGAAAAGGCTCCATGCTTTTTTCATCAAAATGCCCCATGCCGTTTTCATCACAATGCTCCACGCCACTGTCATCAAAATACTCCACAAGCTTGTCATCACAATGCTCCATGACCTTTGTCATCACAATTCTCCATGCACTTGTCAGCACAATGCTCCCTGACCCTTGTCATCTCAATGCTCCAAGCCATTGTCATCACAATGCACCATTACATTTGTCATCAGAATCCTCCATGACACTTGGCATCACAATGCTCCATGCATTTGTCACCACAATGCACCATTCCAACAGTCATCACAGTAACACATGAAATTTATGAGACCAATGATCCATGCCCTTGTCATCACAATGCTCCATGCCCCTTGTCAACACAATGCTCCATGACCCCTGTCATCACAGTGTTCCGTGACTCCAGTCATCACAGTGCTTCATGACCTTTGTCATCACAATGGTCCATGCCCTCGTCATCAAGAGTCTCTGTGACCATTTTAACCACAATGCTCCATGAACTTTTCATCACAATTCTCTTTCACCCTTGTCAACACAATGCTCTATGCCTTTCTCAGCACAATGCTCCATGACCCTTGTCATCACAATGCACCATGCGCTTGTCATCACAGTGCTCCACAATCTTATCATCACAATGCTCCATAAACATTGTCATCACAATGCTCCATGAACTTCTCATCAAAATGCTCTCTCACCACTGATATCACAATGTTATTTCACTATTCGCCACAATACTCCCTCACCCCTGTCATCACAATGTTCCATGACTCCTGTCATCACAGTGCTACATGCACTTATCATCACAATGTTCGATGACCCCTGACATCACAATGTTCCGTAACCCCCGTCATCAAAATGCTCCCTGACCCTTGTCATCTCAATGCTCCAAGCCATTGTCATCACAATGCACCATTACATTTGTCATCAGAATCCTCCATGACCCATGGCATCACATTGCTCCATGCCCTTGTCATCACTAAGCTCCATGACACATGTCATCAGAATGCTCCATGGCCTTCTCATCACAATGCCCCATGACCATTTTCATCACAATGCTCAATACACTTGTCATCAATATGCTCCATGACACTTGTTGTCTGTATGCTCCTTGAACCCTGTCATGACAAGGCTCCATGCATTTTTCATCACAATGTTCCATGCCCTTTTCATCACACTGCTACAAGACCCCTGTAATCAAAATGCTCCATGTGCTGGTCATCACAAAGCTCAATGACGCATGTCCTCAGAATGCTCCTTGGCCTTCTCTTCACAGTGTTCCATGCCCTTGTCATCACAAAGTTCCAAGACCCCTGTAATCACAGTGGTCCATGCCCCTTTTCATCAGTATGCTATATGAGACTTGTCATCACAAGGCTCCATGGATTTCTCATCACAATGCTCCAGGAACTTGTTATCACAATGCTTCACAACTTTGTGAAGAAGATTCTCAATAGCCCTTGTCATCATATTGCTCCAAGCCCTAGTCATCACAATGCTCCATTTTATTTGTCATCACAATCCTCCATTACATTTAACATCACAATGCTCCATGCCATTATCATCACCATGGACCATGACATATGTCATCACAATGCTCCCTGACACCTGTCTTCACAATACTCGATGACCTTCTCATCACCATGATCCATACACTTGTCATCACAATGCACCATGTCCACTGTCATCACAATAATCTATGAAACTTGTCAGACCAATGCTCCATGCCCCTGTCACCACAATGTTCCATGCCCTTGTCATCACAATGCTCCATGACCCCTATCATCACAATGCTCCATGAATCCAGTCATCACAATGCTTCATAACGTTTGTCATCAAAACGGTCCATGCCCGTGTCATCACAAGGCTCTGTGACCTTTGTAACCACAATGCTCCATGAACTTTTCATCACAACGCTCCGTGACCTTTGTCATCACAATGCTCCATGCCTTTGTCAGAACAATGCTCCATGACCCTTGTCATCACAATGTGCCACGTGCTTTTCATCACATCGGTCCACAACCTTGTAATCACTATGCTCCATAAACCTTGTAATCACAATGCTCCATGCACTTCTCATCCAAATGCTCTCTCACCAGAGATATCACAATGTTCCATCACTAGTCATCACAATGCCTCTCACCCCTGTAATCATAATGTTCCATGACCACTGTCATCACAGTGCTACCTACACTTATCATCACAATGTTCCATGACCCCAGACATCACAATGTTCCATAACCCCTGTCATCAAAATGCACCATGACCCTTTTCATCCCAAAGCTAAATGATCCCTGGCAGCACAATGTTCTATAACCCCTGCCCTCAAAATATTCCATTATATTTTCATCAAATTGCTGCATGAACCTGTCATCAAAATGCTCCCTGCCCTTCTCATCACAATGCACCACACCATTGTCATCGAAATGCTCCCTGTTATTTGTTATCACAAATCTCCATGATCATTGGCATCACAATGCTCCATGTCCTTGTCATCACAAAGCTCCATGACACTTGTCATCACAATGCTCGATGCCCTTCTCATCACAATGCTCCATGCCCTTGTCACTACAAACCTCCATGAACCATGTATCACAGTGTTCCGTGCCCTTGTCATCCCAATGCTCCATGCCCACTCTCATCACAATAATCCATGAAACATTTTAGACCAAAGCTCAATGCCCTTCTCATCACAATGCTCCATTACATCTGTCATAACAATGCTCCATGACACCTGCCATCACATTGCTCAACGGCATGTCATCACAAGGCTCCATGACCCTTGTCATCACAATGCTCCAAAACACCTGTAATCACAAAGCTCCATGCCCTTGTCATCACAGTGCTCCATGACGCATGTCATCAGAATGTTCCATGGCTTTCTCATCACAATGCTCCATGCCCTTGTAATCACAATGCTCCAAGACCCCTGTAATCACAATGCTCCATGCCCCTTTTCATCTCAATGCTCCATGAACCCTGTCATCACAATGCACCATGCCCATCATCATAACGTTTCAGGCTATTGTCATCACAATGAAATCTAAATTCTCCATGACCTCTGTCATCATAATGCTCCAAACCCTTGTGATCACAATGTTCCATAAGACTTATCACCACAACACCCCATGACACTCATCATCACAATTATCCATGGTTTTCTCATCACAATGCTCCATGACCTTTGTCATCAAATGCTCAATACACTTGTCATCACAATGCTCCCTTACACTTGTCGTCAGTATGCTTCTTGAACCCTGTCATGACAAGGCTTAATGCCCATTACATCACAATGCATCAAGACACCTGTAATCACAATGCTCCACAACCTTCTCATCACAATGCTCCATTCCCAATATCATCACAATGCTCCATGATCACTGTCATCACAACACTCCATGTCATCTGACAACACAATGATCCGGAAATCTTGTCATCAAAATGCTCCATTCCCTAGTCATCATAATGCTCCATAACCCCTGTCATCACAATACTCCATGAACATTTTCAGCCCAATGCTCCATGACACTTGTCATCACATTGAACCATGCCCTTGTCATCCCAATGCTCCATGACCCCTGTATTCACAATGCTCCTTGACGCTTGTCATAACAGTGCTCCATGAAACTTGTCAACACAATGCTCCATGCCTTTGTCAGCAAAATGCTACATGACCTTGTCATTACAATGCTCTATGCGCTTGTCATCACAGTACTCCATTACCATTGTCATCACAATCCTCCATGAACCTTGGGATCACATTGCTTCATGCCCTTGTCATCACAGTGCTCCATGCTCCTTGAAATCAAAATGATCCATGACCTCTGTCATCACAATGCTCCAAACCCTTGTAATCACAATGTTCCATAACACTTGTCATCACAACGCTCCATGATGCCTGTCATCACTATACTCCATGGCCTTTTCATCACAATGCTCCATGACCATTGTCATCACAATTCTAAATACACTTGTCATTACAATGCTTCCTGAAACTTGTCGTCAGAATGCTCCTTGAAACCTGTCACGAAAAGGCTCCATGCCTTTTTCATCACAATGCCCCATGCCATTTTCATCACAATGCTCCATGCCATTGTCATCAAAATACTCCACAAGCGGACTTCCGGGTAAGATGGCGGAAGAGTAAGACGTGGAGATCACCTTCCTCCCCACGGATACACCAGAAATACAGCTACACGTGGAACAACTCCTACAGAACACCTACTGAACGCTGGCAGAAGACCCCAGACCTCCCAAAATGCAAGAAACTCCCCACATACCTGGGTAGGGCAAATCGGAGAGATCCGCACAGAGAGGATCGGTGCCGAGCGTCACTCACCAGCCCGAGAGGCTTGTCTACTCGCCCGCCGGGGCACGCAGCGCTGGAAGCTGAGGCTCGGGCTTCGGTCAGAGCGCAGGGAGAGGACTGGGGCTGGTGGCGAGAACTCAGCCTGAAGGGGGCTAATGTGCCACAGCTAGCCGGGAGGGAGTCCGGGAAAACTCTGGAGCTGCCAAAGAGGCAAGAGACTTTTTCTTCCCTCTTGGTTTCCTGGTGCGCGAGGAGAGGGGATTAAGAGCGCTGCTTAAAGGGGCTCCACGGACGGGCGCGAGTCGCGACTGAAAGCGCGGAGCCCAGTGACAGGCGTGGGACGCTGGGGCTGCTGCTGCCGCCGCCAAGAAGCCTGTGTGCGATCGCAGGTCACTGCCCACACCGCCCTTCCGGGAGCCTGTGCAGCCCGCCACTGCCGGGGTCCCGGGATCCAGGGGCGGCTTCCCTGGGAGAACGCACGGCGCGCCTCGGGCTGGTGCAACGTCATGCCGACCTCTGCCGCTGCAGGCTCGCCCCGCACTCCGTGCCCCTCCCTCCCGCCCGGCCTGAGTGAGCCAGAGTCCCCGAAGAGGCTGCTCCTTTAACCCTGTCCCTCCGGCGACCTACACGCAGAGGCGGGGCCAAATCCAAAGCTGAGACCTAGGAGCTGTGAGAACAAAGAAGAGAAAGGGAAACCTCTCCCAGCAGCCTCAGAAGCAGCGGATTAAAGCTCCACAATCAACTTGATGTACCCTGCATCTGTGGAATACATGAATAGACAACACATCATCCCAAATTGAGGAGCCCGGAGTCAGTGCTGTGCCTCTGAGGTGGGAGAGCCAACTTCAGGACACTGGTCCACAAGAGACCTCCCAGCTCCACATAATATCAAACGGCGAAAATCTTCCAGAGATCTCCATCTCAACACCAGCACCCAGCTTCACTCAACGACCAGCAAGCTACAGTGCTGGACATCCTAAGCCAAACAACTAGCAAGACAGGAACACAACGCCACCCATTAGCAGAGAGGTGGCCTAAAATCATAAAAAGTCCACAGACACCCCAAAACACACCACGAGACGTGGACCTGCCCACCAGAAAGACAAGATCCAGCCTCATCCACCAGAACACAGGCACTAGTCCCCTCCACCAGGAAGCCTACACAACCCACTAAACCAACCTTAGCCACTGGGAACAGACACCAAAAACAACAGGAACTACGAACCTGCAGCCTGCAAAAAGGAGACCCCAAACACAGTAACATAAGCAAAATGAGAAGACAGAAAAACACACAGCAGGAGAAGGAGCAAGATAAAAACCCACCAGACCTAACAAATGAAGAGGTAATAGGCAGTCTACCTGAAAAAGAATTCAGAATAATGATGGTAAAGATGATCCAAGATTCTATTTCCCAGATACAAAATCTTGGAAATAGAATAGACAAAATGCAAGAAACAGTTAACAAGGACCTAGAAGAATTAAAGATGAATCAAGCATCGATTAAAAACACAATACATGAAATAAAAAATACTCTAGATGGGATCAATAGCAGAATAACTGAGGCAGAAGAACGGATAAGTGAGGTGGAAGATAAAATAGTGGAAATAACTGCTGCAGAGCAAAATAAAGAAAAAAGAATGAAAAGAACAGAGGACAGTCTCAGAGACCTCTGGGACAACATTAAACACACCAACATTCGAATTATAGGGGTTCCAGAAGAAGAAGAGAAAAAGAAAGGGACTGAGAAAATATTTGAAGAGATTATAGTTGAAAACTTCCCTAATATGGGAAAGGAAATAGTTAATCAAGTCCAGGAGGCACAGAGAGTCCCATACAGAATAAATCCAAGGAGAAATACGCCAAGACACATATTAATCAAACTGTCAAAAATTAAACACAAAGAAATCATATTAAAAGCAGCAAGGCAAAAACAACAAATAACACACAAGGGAATCCCCATCAGGATAACAGCTGATCTCTCAGCAGAAACTCTACAAGCCAGAAGGGAGTGGCAGGACATAATTAAAGTGATGAAGGAGAAAAACCTGCAACCAAGATTACTCTACCCAGCAAGGATCTCATTCAGATTTGATGGAGAAATTAAAACGTTTACAGACAAGCAAAAGCTGAGAGAGTTCAGCACCGCCAAACCAGCTTTACAACAAATGCTAAAGGAACTTCTCTAGGCAAGAAACACAACAGAAGTAAAAGACCTACAATAATGAACCCAAAACAATTAAGAAAATGGGAATAGGAACATACATATCGATAATTACCTTAAATGTAAATGGACTAAATGCTCCCACCAAAAGACACAGAGTGGCTGAATGGATACAAAAACAAGACCCATCTATATGCTGTCTACAAGAGACCCACTTCAGACCTAGAGACACATACAGACTGAAAGTAAGGGGATGGAAAAAGATATTCCATGCAAATGGAAACCAAAAGAAAGCTGGAGTAGCAATTCACATATCAGACAAAATAGACTTTAAAATAAAGACTACTAGAAGAGACAAAGAAGGACACTACATAATGATCAAGGGATCGATCCAAGAAGAAGATATAACAATTGTAAATATTTATGCACCCAACATAGGAGCACCTCAATACATAAGGCAAATACTAACAGCCATAAAAGGAGAAATCGACAGTAACACACTCATAGTAGGGGACTTTAACACCCCACTTTCACCAATGGACAGATCATCCAAAATGAAAATAAATAAGGAAACACAAGCTTTAAATGATACATTAAACAAGATGGACTTAATTGATATTTATAGGACATTCCATCCAAAAACAACAGAATACACATTTTTCTCAAGTGCTCATGGAACATTCTCCAGGATAGATCATATCTTGGGTCACAAATCAAGCCTTGGTAAATTTAAGAAAATTGAAATTGTATCAAGTATCTTTTCCGACCACAATGCTATGAGACTAGATATCAATTACAGGAAAAGAGCTGTAAAAAATACAAACACATGGAGGCTAAACAATACACTACTTAATAACGAAGTGATCACTGAAGAAATCAAAGAGGAAATTAAAAAATACCTAGAAACAAATGACAATGGAGACACGACGACCCAAAACCTATGGGATGCAGCAAAAGCAGTTCTAAGAGGGAAGTTTATAGCAATACAATCCCACCTTAAGAAACAGGAAACATCTCGAATAAACAACCTAACCTTGCACCTAAAGCAATTAGAGAAAGAAGAACAAAAACATCCCAAAGTTAGCAGAAGGAAAGAAATCATAAAAATCAGATCAGAAATAAATGAAAAAGAAATGAAGGAAACGATAGCAAAGATCAATAAAACTAAAAGCTGGTTCATTGAGAAGATAAATAAAACTGATAAACCATTAGCCAGACTCATCAAGAAAAAAAGGGAGAAGACTCAAATCAATAGAATTAGAAATGAAAAAGGAGAAGTAACAACTGACACTACAGAAATACAAAAGATCATGAGAGATTACTATAAGCAACTCTATGCCAATAAAATGGACAACCTGGAAGAAATGGACAAATTATTAGAAATGCACAACCTGCCAAGACTGAATCAGGAAGAAATAGAAAATATGAACAGACCAATCACAAGCACTGAAATTGAAACTGTGATAAAAAATCTTCCAACAAACAAAAGCCCAGGACCAGATGGCTTCACAGGCGAATTCTATCAAGCATTTAGAGAAGAGCTAACACCTATCCTTCTGAAACTCTTCCAAAATATAGCAGAGGGAGGAACACTCCCAAACTCATTCTACGAGGCCACCATCACCTTGATACCAAAACCAGGCAAGGATGTCACAAAGAAAGAAAACTACAGGCCAATATCACTGATGAACATAGATGCAAAAATCCTCAACAAAATACTAGCAAACAGAATCCAACAGCACATTAAAAGGATCATACACCATGATCAAGTGGGGTTTATTCCAGGAATGCAAGGATTCTTCAATATACGCAAATCAATCAACGTGATACACCATATTAACAAATTGAAGGAGAAAAACCATATGATCATCTCAATAGATGCAGAGAAAGCTTTCGACAAAATTCAACACCCATTTATGATAAAAACCCTGCAGAAAGTAGGCATAGAGGGAACTTTCCTCAACATAATAAAGGCCATATATGACAAACCCACAGCCAGCATCGTCCTCAATGGTGAAAAACTGAAACCATTTCAACTAAGATCAGGAACTAGACAAGGTTGCCCACTTTCACCACTCTTATTCAACCTAGTTTTGGAAGTTTTAGCCACAGCAATCAGAGAAGAAAAGGAAATAAAAGGAATCCAAATTGGAAAAGAAGAAGTAAAGCTGTCACTGTTTGCAGATGACATGATACTATACATAGAGAATCCTAAAGATGCTACCAGAAAACTACTAGAGTTAATCAATGAATTTGGTAAAGTTGCAGGATACAAAATTAATGCACAGAAATCTCTGGCATTCCTATATACTGATGATGAAAAATCTGAAAGTGAAATCAAGGAAACACTCCCATTTACCATTGCAACAAAAAGAATAAAATATCTAGGAATAAACCTACCTAAGGAGACAAAAGACCTGTATGCAGAAAATTATAAGACACTGATGAAAGAAATTAAAGATGATACAAATAGATGGAGAGATGTACCATGTTCTTGGATTGGAAGAATCAACATTGTGAAAATGACTCTACTACCCAAAGCAATCTACAGGTTCAATGCAATCCCTATCGAACTACCACTGGCATTTTTCACAGAACTAGAACAAAAAATTTCACAATTTGTATGGAAACACAAAAGACCCCGAATAGCCAAAGCAATCTTGAGAACGAAAAATGGAGCTGGAGGAATCAGGCTCCCTGACTTCAGACTATACTACAAAGCTACAGTAATCAAGACAGTATGGTACTGGCACAAAAACAGAAAGATAGATCAATGGAACAGGATAGAAAGCCCAGAGTTAAACCCACGGACATATGGTCACCTTATCTTTGATAAAGGAGGCAGGAATGTACAGTGGAGAAAGGACAGTCTCTTCAATAAGTGGTGCTGGGAAAACTGGATAGGGACATGTAAAAGTATGAGATTAGATCACTCCCTAACACCATACACAAAAATAAGCTCAAAATGGATTAAAGACCTAAATGTAAGGCCAGACACTATCAAACTCTTAGAGGAAAACATAGGCAGAACACTCTATGACATAAATCACAGCAAGATCCTTTTGGACCCACCTCCTAGAGAAATGGAAATAAAGACAAAAATAAACACATGGGACCTAATGAAACTTAAAAGCTTTTGCATAGCAAAGGAAACCATAAACAAGACCAAAAGACAACCCTGAGAATGGGAGAAAATATTTGCAAATGAAGCAACTGACAAAGGATTAATCTCCAAAATTTATAAGCAGCTCATGCAGCTCAATAACAAAAAAACAAACAACCCAATCCAAAAATGGGCAGAAGACCTAAATAGACATTTCTCCACAGAAGATATACAGACTGCCAACAAACACATGAAAGGATGCTCAACATCTTTACTCATTAGAGAAATGCAAATCAAAACTACAATGAGATATCATCTCACACCAGTCAGAATGGCCATCATCAAGAAATCTCGAAACAATAAATGCTGGAGAGGGTGTGGAGAAAAGGGAACACTCTTGCACTGCTGGTGGGAATGTGAATTGGTAGAGCCGCTATGGAGAACGGTATGGAGGTTCCTTAAAAAACTACAAATAGAACTACCATATGACCCAGCAATTCCACTACTAGGCATATACCCTGAGAAAACCATAATTCAAAAAGAGACATGTACCAAAATGTTCATAGCAGCCCTATTTACAATAGCCCGGAGATGGAAACAACCTAAGTGTCCATCATTGGATGAATGGATAAAGAAGATGTGGCACATATATACAATGGAATATTACTCAGCCATAAAAAGAAATGAAATTGAGCTATTTGTAATGAGTTGGATAGACCTAGAGTCTGTCATACAGAGTGAAGTAAGTCAGAAAGAGAAAGACAAATACTGTATGCTAACACATATATATGGAATTTAAGGAAAAAAAATGTCATGAAGAACATAGGGGTAAGACAGGAATAAAGACACAGACCTACTAGAGAATGGACTTGAGGATATGGGGAGGGGGAAGGGTAAGCTGTGACAAAGTGAAAGAGTGGCATGGACATATATACACTACCAAACGTGAGGTAGATAGCTAGTGGGAAGCAGCCGCATAGCACAGGGAGAACAGCTCGGTACTTTGTGACCGCCTGGAGGGGTGGGATAGGGAGGGTGGGAGGGAGACGCAAAAGGGAGGGGATATGGAAACATATGTATATGTATAACTGATTAAATTTGTTATAAAGCAAAAAAATAAAATAAAATAAAATTTAAAAAAATACTCCACAAGTTTGTCATCAGAATGTTCCATGACCCTTGTCATCACAATTCTACATGCACTTGTGAGCACAATGCTCCCTGACCCTTTTTATCACAATGCTCCAAGCCATTGTCATCAAAATGCTCCATTACCTTTGTCATCAGAATCCTCCATGACACTTGGCATCACAATGCTCCATGCCCTTGTCATCAAAATGCGCCATTCCAACTGTCATCACAATAATCCATGAAACATTTCAGACCAATGCTCAATGCCCTTCTCATCACAATGCTCCATTATCTCTGTCATAACAATGCTCCATGACCCCTGCCATCACAATGTTCCACGGCATGGTCATCACAAGGCTCCATGACCCTTGTCATCACAATGCCCCAAAACCCCTGTAATCACAATGCTCCATGCCCTTGTCATCACAAAGCTCCATGACGCATGTCATCAGAATGTTCCATGGACTTCTCCTCACAATGCTCCATGCCCTTGTCATCACAATGCTCCAAGACCCCTGTAATCACAATGCTCCATGCCCCTTATCATCAGAATGCTCCATGAGACTTGTCATCACAAGTCTCCATGGTCTTCTCATCACAATGCTCCAGGACCTTGTCATCACCATGCTCCATTCCCTTGTCATCACAATGCTCCATGACCCCTGTCATCACAATACTCCATGAATATTTTCAGCCCAATGCTCCATGACCTTCTCATCACAATGCTCCAAGACCAATATCATCACAATGCTCCAAGACCACTGTCATCACAACACTCCAGGACACCTGACAACACAATGATCCGGGACTCTTGTCATCACAATGCTCCATTCTCTAGTCATCACAATGCTCCATGACCCCTGCCATCACAATTTTCTATGCCGTTGTCATCACAAAGCTCCATGAAACGTCATCAGAATGTTCCATGTACTTCTCATCAAAATGCTCAATGCCCTTGTCATCACAATGCTCCAAGACCCCTGTAATCACAATGCTCCATGCCCCTCTTCATCTCAATGCTCCATGAACCCTGTCATCACAATGCATCATGCCCATCATCATAATGCTTCCGGCTATTGTCAGCACAATGAAATCAAAATTCTCCATGACCTCTGTCATCACAATGCTCCATGACCCCTGCCATCACAATACTCCATGAACATTTTCAGCCCAATGCTCCATGACCATTGTCATCACAATGATCTTTGCCCTTGTCATACCAATGCTACATGACGCCTGTATTCACAATGCTCCGTGACGCTTGTTATCACAGTGTGCCATGACACTTGTCATCACAATGCTCCATGCCTTTGTCAGCAAAATGCTACATGACCTTGTCATTATAATGCTCTATGTGCTTGTCATCACAATACTCCATTACCGTTGTCATCACAATCATCCATGAACCTTGGGATCACATTGCTTCATGCCCTTGTCATCACAATGCTCCATGCTCCTTGAAATCAAAATGATCCATGACCTCTGTCATCACAATGTTCCAAACCCTTGTGATCACAATGTTCCATAACACTTGTCATCACAACGCTCCATGATGCCTGTCCTCACAATACTCCATGCCCTTTTCATCACAATGCTCCATGACCTTTGTCATCACAATTCTCAATACACTTGTCATCACAATGCTCCCTGACACTTGTCATCAGAATGCTCCTTGAACCCTGTCACGAAAAGGCTCCATGCCTTTTTCATAAGTATGCCCCATGCCGTTTTCATCACAATGCTCCATGCCATTGCCATCAAAATACTCCACAAGCTTGTCATCAGAATGCTCCACGACCATTGTCATCACAATTCTCCATGCACTTGTCAGCACAATGCTCCCTGACCCTTGTCATCACAATGCTCCAAGCCATTGTCATCACAATGCTCCATTACCTTTGTCATCAGAATCCTCCATGACATTTGGCATCATAATGCTCCATGCCATTGTCATCACAATGGGCCATTACATATGTCATCACAATGCTCCCTGACACCTGTATTCCCAATACTGCATGACCTGGTCATCACAATGCTCCATGCCGTTGTCATCACAATGCGGCATTCCAACTGTCATCACAATAATCCATGAAACTTATTAGACCAATATTCCATGCCCTTGTCATCACAATACTCCATGCCCTTGTTATCACAATGCTCCATGACCCCTGTCATCACAATGCTCCGTGACTCCAGTTATCACAATGCTTCATGACCTTTGTCATCACAATGGTCCATGACCTCGTCATCAACAGACTCTGTGACCTTTTTAACCACAATGCTCCATGAACTTTTCATCACAATGCTCTTTGACCTTTGTCATCACAATGCTCTATGCTTTTCTCAGCACAATGCTCCATGACCCCTGTCATCACAATGCTCCATGCGCTTGTCAGCACAGTGCTCCATGACACATTTCATCCCAATGCACCATGCGCTTGTCATCACAGTGCTCCAAAATCTTGACATCACAATGCTCCATGAAACTTGTCATCACAATGCTCCATGGATTTCTCACCATAATGCTCTCTCACCACTGATGTCACAATGTTACATCAATATTCGTCACAATATTCCCTCACCCCTGTCATCAAAATTTGCCATGACTCCTGTCATCACAATGCTACATGCACTTATCATCACAATGTTCGATGACCCCTGGCATCACAATGTTCCATAATCACTGTTATCAAAATGTTCCTTGACACTTTTCATCAAATTGCTCGAAGAACCTGTCATCACAATGCTCCCTACCCTACTCATCACAATGCACAACGCCCTTGTCATCAAAATGCTCCATGACTTTGTCATCACAAAGATCCATAACCCTTGTCATCACAATGCTCCATGTCATTGTCATCACAATGCTCCATTAAGGTTCTCATCACATTGCTTCATGTCCTTGTCATCACAAACCTCCATGACACATATCATCAGAATGCTCCATGGCCTTCTCATCACAATGCTCCTTGCCCTGCCATCAAAATGCTCCATTATCCCTGTCATACACATGATCCATGACCCCTGCCATCACGATGTTCCATGGCCTTGTCATCACAAGGCTCCATGACCCTTCTCATCACAATGCTCCAAGAATCCTGTAACCACAATGATCCATGCCCATTTTCATCTCAATGTTTCATGAACCCTGTCATCACAATGCACCATGACCATCATCATAATGCTTCATGCTATTGTCATCATAATGAAATCAAAATGCTCCATGATCTCTGTCATAACAATGCTCCAAACGCTTGTGATCACAATATTCCAAAACACTTGTCATCACAATGCACCATGACGCTCGTCATCAGAGTTATCCATGGGCTTCTCATCACAATGCTCCATGACCTTTATCATCACGATGCTCAATACACTTGTCATCAAAATGCTCCCTGACACTTGTTGTCTGTCTGCTCCTTGAACCCTGTCATGACAAGGCTCCATGCTTTTTCATCACAATGCTCCAAGACCCCTGTAATCACAATGCTCCATGCCCTTGTCATCACAAAGCTAAAGGACGCATGTCTTCAGAATGCTCGTGGCCTTCTCCTCACAATGCTCCATGCCCATGTCATCACAATGTTCCAAGACGCCTGTAATCACAATGGTCCATGTCCATTTTCATCAGTATGCTCCATGAGATTTGTCATCACAAGGCTCCATGTTTTTCTCATCACAATGCTCCAGGACATTGTCATCACAATGCTTCACGACCTTGTCCTGAAAATTCTCAATGGCCCTTGTCATCATAATGCTCCAAGCCCTAGACATCACAGTGCTCCATTATATTTGTCAACACAATCCTCCATTACATTTGGCATCACAAGGCTCCCTGCTATTGTCATCGCAATGGACCATGACATATGTCATCACAATGCTCCCTGACAACTGTCTTCACAGTACTCCATGACCTTCTCATCACAATGATCCATGCCCTTGTCATCACAATGCACCATGTCCACTGTCCTCACAATAATCTATGAAAGTTGTCAGACGAATGCTCCATGCCCCTGTCATCACAATGCTCCATGCCCTTGTCATCACAATGCACCATGACCCCTGTCATCACAATGCTCCGTGACTCCAGTCATCACAATGCTTCATAACATTTGTCATCACAATGCTCCATGCCCGCGTCATCACAAGGCTCTGTGTCGTTTGTAACCACAATGCTCCATGAACATTTCATCACAATACTCCGTGACCCTTGTCATCACAATGCTCCATGCCTTTGTCAAAAAAATGCTCCATGACCCTTTTCATCACAATTTGCCACGCACTTTTCATCACAACGGTCCACAATTTTCTCATTGCAATGCTCCATAAAACTTGTAATCACAATGCTCCATGCCCTTCTCATCACAATGCTCCATTACCCCTGTCATAACAGTGCTCCATGACGCCATCCATCACGATGTTCCATGGCCTTGTAATCACAAGGCTCCATGACACTTGTCATCACAAGGCTCCAAGACCCCTGTAATCACAAAGCTCCATGCCCATTTTCTTCTCAATGATCCATGAACCGTGTCATCACAATGCACCATGACATCATCACAATGCTTCAGGCTATTGTCATCACAATGAAATCAATATGCTCCATGACCTCTGTCATAACAATGCTCCAAAACCTTGTGATCACAATATTCCATAACTCTTGTCATCACAGTGCCCCATGACACTCGTCATCACAAGTATCCATGGTCTTCTCATCAAAATGCTCCATGACCTTTGTCATCACAATGCTCATTACACTTGTCATCAAAATGCTCCCTGACACTTGTGGTCTGTATGCTCCGTGAACCCTGTCATGACAAGGCTCCATGCCTTTTTCATCACAATGATCCATGTCCTTCTCATCACAGTGCTCCATGACACTTGTCATCACAATTCTCCATGCACTTGTCAGCACAATGCTCCCTGACCCTTGTCATCTCAATGCTCCAAGCTATTGTCATCACAATGCACCATTACCTTTGTCATCAGAATCCTCCATGACACTTGGCATCACAATGCTCCATGCCATTGTCATCACAATGGGCGATTACATATGTCAACACAATGCTCCCTGACACCAGTCTTCACAATACCGCATGACCTGGTCATCACAATGCTCCATGCCCTTGTCACCACAATGCACCATTCCAACAGTCATCGCAATAATCCATGAAACTTATTAGACCAATGCTCCATGCCCTTGTCATCACAATGCTCCATGCACTTCTCATCAAAATGCTCTCTCACCACAGATATCACAATGTTACATCACTATTTGTCACAATACTCCCTCACCCCTGTCATCACAATGATCCATGACTCCTGTCATCACCATTGTACATGCACATATCATCACAATGTTCGATGACCCCTGACATCACAATGTTCCATAACCCCTGTCATCAAAATGCTCCCAAAACCTTTTCATCAAAATGCTCCATGACCCCTGGCATCACAATGTTCAATAACCCCTGGCATCAAAATGTTCCATGACACATTTCATCCAATTGCTCCATGACCCTGTCATCACAATTCTCCCTGCCCTTCTCATCACAATGCACAACGCCCTTGTCATCAAAATCCTCCATGACCTTTGTCATCACAAAGATCCATGACCCTTGGCATCACAATGCTCCATGTCATCTTCATCACAATGCTCCATGATCGCATTCATCACATTGCTCCATGCCGTTGTCATCACAAAGCTCCATGACACATGTCATCAGAATGCTCCATGGCCTTCTCATCACAATCCTCCATGCCATTGCCATCACAATGTTCCATTACGCCTGTCATAACTATGCTCCATGACCCCTGCCATCACGATGTTCCATGGCCTTGTCATCACAAGGCTCCATGACCCTTCTCATCACAATGCTCCAAGACCCCTGTAATCACAATGTTCCATGACCCCTGTCATCACAATGCTACATCCCCTTATCATCACAATGTTCCATGACACCTGACATCACAATGTTCCACAACCCCTGTCATCAAAATGCTCCATGACACGTTTTATCCCAAAGCTCCATGACCCCTGACATCCCAATGTTCTATAACCCCTGTCATCAAAATATTCCATTACAATTTTCATCAAATTGCTGCATGACCCTGTCATCAAAATGCTCCCTGGCCTTCTCATCACAATGCACCACGCCCTTGTCATCAAAATGCTCCGTGACTTTTGTCATCACAAATCTCCTTGACCCTTGACATCACAATGCTCCATGTCATTGTCATCACAATGCTCCATGAACCTTCTCATCACATTTCTCCATGCCCTTGTCATCACAAAGCTCCATGACACATGTCATCACAATGCTCGATGCCCTTCTCATCACTATGCTCCATGCCCTTGTCATTACAATCCTCTATGACCATTGTATCACAGTGTTCCGTGCTCTTGTCATCACAATGCTCCATGTCCACTCTCATCACAATAATCCATGAAACATTTCACACCAATGCTTCCTGTCCTTCTCATCACAATGCTCCATTACACCTGTCATAACAATGTTCCATGACCCCTGCCATCACAAAGTTCCACGGCCTTGTCATTCACAAGGCTCCATGACACTTGTCATCACAATGTACCAAGACCCCTGTAATCACAATGCTCCATGCCCTTGTCATCACAAAGCTCCATGACGCATGTCATTAGAATGTTCCATGGACTTCTCATCACAATGCTCCAAGACACTTTTTATCACAATGCTCCATGCCCCTTTTCATCTCAAAGCTCCATGAATCCTATCATCACAATGCACCATGCCCATTATCATAATGCTTCAGGCTATTTTCCTCACAATGGAATCAAAATGCTCCATGACCTCTGTCATCACAATGCTCCAAACCGTTGGGATCACAATGTTCCATAACACTTCTCATCACGACACCCCATGATGCTCATAATCACAATTACCCATGGTCTTCTCATCACTATGCTCCATAACCTTTGTCATCACAATGCTCCCTGACACTTGTCGTCAGTATGCTCCTTGAACACTGTCATTACAGGGCTCCATGCCTTTTTCATCACAATGATCTATGCCCTTTTCATCACAATGCTCAAAGACACCTGTAATCACAATGCTCCATGCACTTGTCATCACAGTGCTCCATGACGCATTCATCAGAATGCTCCATGGCCTTCTCTTCACAATGCTCCATGCCCTTGTCATCACAATGCTCCAAGACCCCTGTAAACACAATGCTCCATGCCGCTTGTCATTATAGCGCTCCATGACGCTCGCCATCACAATTATCCATGGTCTTCTCATCACAGTGCTCCACGGTCTTGCCATCACAATGCTCCATGCCCTGGTCATCACAATGCTCTATGTTCCCTTTCATCACAATTCTCCACGTTCTTGGCATCACTGTGTTCCATGACACTTCCCATCACAGTGTTAAATGCTTTGTCATCACAATACTGCACAAGCTTGTCATCAGAATACTCCATGACCCTTGTCATCACAATGATCCATGACCCCGGTCATCACAATGCTCCATGAGACCTATCATCACAATGCTCCATGCCCCTTGTCATTACAGTGCTCCATGATGCTCGTCACCAGAATTATCCATGGTCTTCTCATCACAGTGCTCCACGGTCTTGCCATAACAATGCTCCATGCCCTGGTCATCACAATGCTCCATGTCCCTTGTCATCACAATTCTCCAGGTCCTTGTCATCACAATGCTCCATGAGAGTTCTCATCTCCATGTTACATGCTCTTGTCATCACAATTCTCCATGCACTTGTCATCGCAATGTCCCATGACCCCTGTCATAGCAAGCTCCATGTCTTTGTCATCACAATGCTTCACGACCTTTTCATCAAAATTCTCAAAGGCCGTTGTCATCACAATGCTCCATGCCCTTGTCATCACAATGCTCCATGGCCCTTGTCATCACAATGCTCCAAGCCCTTGTCATCACAATGCTCCATTACCTTTGTCATCACAATCCTCCATAACACTCGGCATCACAATGCTCCATGCCATTGTCATCACAATGGAAAATGACATATCCCATCACAATGCTCCCTGACACCTGTCTTCACAATACTCCATGACCTTGTCATCACAATGCTCCATGCCCTTGTCATCACAATGTGCCATGCCCACTGTCAACACAATTATCCATGAAACTTGTCAGACCAATGCTCCATGCTCCTGTCATCACAATGCTACATGACCACAGTCATCACAATGCTCCGTGTGTCCCGTCATCACAAGACTCCATGACCTGTGTCACCACAGAAGTCAATGCCCTCATCATCACAAGGCTCTGTGAAATTTGTCACCACAGTGCTCCATGAACTTTTCATCAAAATGCTCAATGTCATTGTCATCACAATGCTCCATGAACGCTCTCATCACATTGCTCCAAGCCCTTGTCATCACAATGCTCCATTACCTTTGTCATCACAATCCTCCATAACACTCCGCATCACAATGCTCCATGCCATTGTCATCACAATGGAACATGAAATATGCCATCACAATGCTCCCTGACACCTGTCTTCACAATAATCCATGACCTTGTAATCACAATGTTCCATGCCCTTGCCATCACAATTCTCCATTAACCCTGTCATAACAATGCTCCATGACCCCTGCCATCACGATGTTCCATGGTCTTGTCATCACAAGGCTCCATGACCCTTCTAACCACAATGCTCCAAGACCCCTGTAATCACAATGCTCCATGCCCCTTTTCATCTCAATGATCCATGAACCCGGTCATCACAATGCACCATGCCCATCATCAAAATGCTTCATGCTATTGTCATCACAATGAAATCAAAATTCTCCATGATCTCTGTCATCACAATGCTCCAAATCCGTGTAATCAAAATGTTCCATAACACTTATCATCACAACGTCCCATGACGCTCGTCATCACAATTATACATGGTCTTCTCATCACAATGCTCCATGACCTTTTTCATCACAATGCTCAATACACTTGTCATCACAATGCTCCCTGAAACTTGTCCTCAGTATGCTCCTTGAACCATTTCATGACAAGGCTCCATGCCTTTTTCATCACAATGCTCCATGCCCTTGTCATCACAAAGCTCCATGATGCATGTCATCAGAACGTTCCATGGCCATCTCATCCCAATGCTCCAAGCCCTTGTCATCACAATGCCCCAAGACCCCTGTAATCACAATGCACCATGCCCCTTTTCATCAGAATATTCCATGAGACTTGTCATCACAAGTCTCCATGGTCTTCTCATCACAATGCTCCAGTACCTTGTCATCACAAGCCTCCATGGCCCCTGTCATCACAATACTCGATGAACGTTTTCAGCCCAATGCTCCTTGACCTTCTCATAACAATGCTCCATGACCACTGTCATGACAACACTCCATGACACCTGACAACACAATGATCCGGGACTCCTGTCATCACAAAGCTCCAAGACCCCTGTAATCACAATACTCCATGAACATTTTCAGCCCAATGCTCCATGACCCTTGTCATCACAATCATCCATGCCCTTGTCATCCCAATTCTCCATGACCCCTGTATTCACAATGCTCCGTGACGCTTGTCATCACAGTGCTCCACGACACCTGTCATCACAATGCTCCATGACTTTGTCAGCAAAATGCTTCATGACCTTGTCATTACAATGCTCTATGCGCTTGTCATCACAATACTCCACTACCATTGTCATAACAATCCTCCATGAACCTTGGGATCACATTGCTTCATGCCCTTGTAATCACAATGCGCCATGCTCCTTTAAATCAAAATGATCCATGACCTCTGTCATCACAATGCTCCAAAAACTTGTGATCAAAATGTTCCATAACAATTGTCATCACAATGCTCCATGATGCCTGTCATCACAATACTCCATGCACTTTTCATCACAATGCTCCATGACCTTTGTCATCACAATTCTCAATACACTTGTCATCACAATGCTCCCTGACACTTGTCGTCAGAATGCTCCTTGAAACCTGTCATGAAAAGGCTCCATGCCTTTTTCATCAAAATGCCCCATGCCGTTTTCATCACAATGCTCCACGCCACTGTCATCAAAATACTCCACAAGCTTGTCATCACAATGCTCCATGACCTTTGTCATCACAATTCTCCATGCACTTGTCAGCACAATGCTCCCTGACCCTTGTCATCTCAATGCTCCAAGCCATTGTCATCACAATGCACCATTACATTTGTCATCAGAATCCTCCATGACACTTGGCATCACAATGCTCCATGCCCTTGTCACCACAATGCACCATTCCAACAGTCATCACAGTAATACATGAAATTTATGAGACCAATGATCCATGCCCTTGTCATCACAATGCTCCATGCCCCTTGTCAACACAATGCTCCATGACCCCTGTCATCACAGTGCTCCGTGACTCCAGTCATCACAGTGCTTCATGACCTTTGTCATCACAATGGTCCATGCCCTCGTCATCAAGAGTCTCTGTGACCTTTTTAACCACAATGCTCCATGAACTTTTCATCACAATTCTCTTTCACCCTTGTCAACACAATGCTCTATGCCTTTCTCAGCACAATGCTCCATGACCCTTGTCATCACAATGCACCATGCGCTTGTCATCACAGTGCTCCACAATCTTGTCATCACAATGCTCCATAAACATTGTCATCACAATGCTCCATGAACTTCTCATCAAAATGCTCTCTCACCACTGATATCACAATGTTACTTCACTATTCGTCACAATACTCCCTCACCCCGTCATCACAATGTTCCATGACTCCTGTCATCACAGTGCTACATGCACTTATCATCACAATGTTCGATGACCCCTGACATCACAATGTTCCGTAACCCCCGTCATCAAAATGCTCCCTGACCCTTGTCATCTCAATGCTCCAAGCCATTGTCATCACAATGCACCATTACATTTGTCATCAGAATCCTCCATGACCCTTGGCATCACATTGCTCCATGCCCTTGTCATCACTAAGCTCCATGACACATGTCATCAGAATGCTCCATGGCCTTCTCATCACAATGCCCCATGACATTTTTCATCACAATGCTCAATACACTTGTCATCAATATGCTCCATGACACTTGTTGTCTGTATGCTCCTTGAACCCTGTCATGACAAGGCTCCATGCATTTTTCATCACAATGTTCCATGCCCTTTTCATCACACTGCTACAAGACCCCTGTAATCAAAATGCTCCATGTGCTGGTCATCACAAAGCTCAATGATGCATGTCCTCAGAATGCTCCTTGGCCTTCTCTTCACAGTGTTCCATGCCCTTGTCATCACAATGTTCCAAGACCCCTGTAATCACAGTGGTCCATGCCCCTTTTCATCAGTATGCTATATGAGACTTGTCATCACAAGGCTCCATGGATTTCTCATCACAATGCTCCAGGACGTTGTCATCACAATGCTTCACAACTTTGTGAAGAAGATTCTCAATAGCCCTTGTCATCATAGTGCTCCAAGCCCTAGTCATCACAATGCTCCATTTTATTTGTCATCACAATCCTCGATTACATTTAGCATCACAATGCTCCATGCCATTATCATCGCAATGGACCATGACATATGTCATCACAATGCTCCCTGACACCTGTCTTCACAATACTCCATGACCTTCTCATCACCATGATCCATACACTTGTCATCACAATGCACCATGTCCACTGTCATCACAATAATCTATGAAACTTGTCAGACCAATGCTCCATGCCCCTGTCACCACAATGCTCCATGCCCTTGTCCTCACAATGCTCCATGACCCCTATCATCACAGTGCTCCATGAATCCAGTCATCACAATGCTTCATAACGTTTGTCATCAAAACGGTCCATGCCCGTGTCATCACAAGGCTCTGTGACCTTTGTAACCACAATGCTCCTTGAACTTTTCATCACAACTCTCCGTGACCCTTGTCATCACAATGCTCCATGCCTTTGTCAGAACAATGCTCCATGACCCTTGTCATCACAATGTGCCACGTGCTTTTCATCACATCGGTCCACAACCTTGTAATCACTATGCTCCATAAACCTTGTAATCACAATGCTCCATGCACTTCTCATCCAAATGCTCTCTCACCAGAGATATCACAATGTTCCATCACTAGTCATCACAATACCCCTCACCCCTGTAATCATAATGTTCCATGACCCCTGTCATCACAGTGCTACATACCCTTATCATCACAATATTCCATGACCCCTGACCTCACAATGTTCCATAACCCCTGTCATCAAAATGCACCATGACCCTTTTCATCCCAAAGCTCCATGACCCCTGACATCACAATGTTCTAAACCACCTGCCCTCAAAATATTCCATTACATTTTCATCAAATTGCTGCATGACCCTGTCATCAAAATGCTCCCTTCCCTTCTCATCACAATGCACCACACCATTGTCATCGAAATGCTCCCTGTTATTTGTCATCACAAATCTCCATGACCATTGGCATCACAATGCTCCGTGTCATTGTCATCACAATGCTCCATGAACACTCTCATCACATTGCTCCATGCCCTTGTCATCACAAAGCTCCATGACACTTGTCATCACAATGCTCGATGCCCTTCTCATCACAATGCTCTATGCCCTTCTCATTACAATCCTCCATAAAACATGCATCACAGTGTTCCGTGCCCTTGTCATCCCAATGCTCCATGCCCACTCTCATCACAATCATCCATGAAATATTTTAGACCAAAGCTCAATGCCCTTCTCATCACAATGCTCCATTACCTCTGTCATAACAATGCTCCATGACACATGCCATCACATTGTTCAACGGCATGTCATCACAAGGCTCCATGACCCTTGTCATCACAATGCTCCAAGACCCCTGTAATCACAATGCTCCATGCCCTTGTCATCACAGTGCTCCATGACGCATGTCATCAGAATGTTCCATGGCTTTCTCATCACAATGCTCCATGCCCTTGTAATCACAATGCTCCAAGACCCCGGTAATCACAATGCTCCATGCCCCTTTTCATCTCAATGCTCCATGAACACTGTCATCACAATGCACCATGCCCATCATCATAATGTTTCAGGCTATTGTCATCACAATGAAATCTAAATTCTCCATGAACTCTGTCATCATAATGCTCCAAAACTTTGTGATCACAATGTTCCATAAGACTTATCATCACAACACCCCATGACGCTCATCATCACATTTATCCATGGTCTTCTCATCACAATGCTCCATGACCTTTGTCATCAAATGCTCAATACACTTGTCATCACAATGCTCCCTGACACTTGTCGTCAGTATGCTTCTTGAACCCTGTCATGACAAGGCTCAATGCCTTTTTCATCTCAATGATACATGCCCATTACATCACAATGCATCAAGACACCTGTAATCACAATGCTCCACAACCTTCTGATCACAATGCTCCATTCCCAATATCATCACAGTGCTCCATGACCACTGTCATCACAACACTCCGTGACACCTGACAACACAATGATCCGGAACTCTTGTCATCAAAATGCTCCATTCCCTAGTCATCACAATGCTCCATGACCCCTGTCATCACAATACTCCATGAACATTTTCAGCCCAATGCTCCATGACCCTTGTCATCATATTGAACCATGCCCTTGTCATCCCAATGCTCCATGACCCCTGTATTCACAAAGCTCCGTGACGCTTCTCATCACAGTGCTCCATGACACCTCTCATCACAATGCTCCATGCCTTTGTCAGCAAATGCTACATGACCTTGTCATTATAATGCTCTATGCGCTTGTCATCACAGTACTCCATTACCATTGTCATCACAATCCTCCATGAACCTTGGGATCACATTGCTTCATGCCCTTGTCATCACAGTGCTCCATGCTCCTTGAAATCAAAATGATCCATGACCTCTGTCATCACAATGCTCCAAACCCTTGTAATCACAATGTTCCATAAAACTTGTCATCACAACGCTCCATGATGCCTGTCATTACAATACTCCATGGCCTTTTCATCACAATGCTCCATGACCATTGTCATCACAATTCTAAATACACTTGTCATTACAATGCTTCCTGAATCTTGTCGTCAGAATGCTCCTTGAAACCTGTCACGAAAAGGCTCCATGCCTTTTTCATCAGTATGCCCCATGCCGTTTTCATCACAATGCTCCATGCCATTGCCATCAAAATACTCCACAAGCTTGTCATCAGAATGCTCCATGACCCTTGTCATCACAATTCTCCATGCACTTGTCAGCACAATGCTCCCTGACCCTTGTCATCACAATGCTCCAAGCCATTGTCATCACAATGCTCCATTACCTTTGTCATCAGTATCCTCCATGACACTTGGCATCACAATGCTCTATGCCATTGTCATCACAATGGGCCATTACATATCTCATCACAATGCTCCCTGACACCTGTCTTCACAATACTGCATGACTTGGTCCTCACAATGTTCCATGCCCTTGTCATCACACTGCGCCATTCCAACTGTCATTGCAATAATCCATGAAACTTATTAGACCAATGCTCCATGCCCTTGTCATCACAATGCTCCATGACACCATTCATCACAATGCTTCACGACCTTGTGATGAAAATTCTCAATAGCCCTTGTCATCATATTGCTCCAAGCCCTAGTCATCACAATGCTCCATTTTATTTGTCATCAAAATCCTCCATTACATTTAGCATCACAATGCTCCATGCCATTATCATCACAATGGACCATGACATATTTCATCACAATGCTCCCTGACACCTGTCTTCACAATACTCCATGACCTTCTCATCACCATGATCCATACACTTGTCATTACAATGCACCATGTCCACTGTCATCACAATAATCTATGAAACTTGTCAGACAAATGCTCCATGCCCCTGTCACCACAATGCTCCATGCCCTTGTCATCACAATGCTCCATGACCCCTATCATCACAATGCTCCGTGACTCCATTCATCACAATGCTTCATAAAGTTTGTCATCAAAACGGTCCTTGCCCGTGTCATCACAAGGCTCTGTGACCTTTGTAACCACAATGCTCCATGAACTTTTCATCACAACGCTCCGTGACCTTTGTCATCACAATGCTCCATGCCTTTGTCAGAACAATGCTCCATGACACTTGTCATCACAATGTGCCACGTGCTTTTCATCATATCGGTCCACAACCTTGTAATCACTACGCTCCATAAACCTTGTAATCACAATGCTCCATGCACTTCTCATCCAAATGCTCTCTCACCTGAGATATCACAATGTTCCATCACTAGTCATCACAATACCCCTCACCCCTGTAATCATAATGTTCCATGACCCCTGTCATCACAGTGCTACATACCCTTATCATCACAATGTTCCATGACCCCAGACATCACAATGTTCCATAACCCCTGTCATCAAAATGCACCATGACCCTTTTCATCCCAAAGCTAAATGATCACTGGCAGCACAATGTTCTATAACCCCTGCCCTCAAAATATTCCATTACATTTTCATCAAATTGCTGCATGACCCTGTCAACAAAATTCTCCCTGCCCTTCTCATCACAATGCACCACACCATTGTCATCGAAATGCTCCCAGTTATTTGTTATCACAAATCTCCATGATCATTGGCATCACAATGCTCCATGTCATTGTCATCACAAAGCTCCATGAACACTCTCATCACATTGCTCCATGCCCTCGTCATCACAAAGCTCCATGACACTTGTCATCACAATGCTCCATGCCCTTGTCATTACAATCCTCCATGAACCATGCATCACAGTGTTCCGTGCCCTTGTCATCCCAATGCTCCATGCCCACTCTCATCAAAATAATCCATGAAATATTTTAGACCAAAGCTCAATGCCCTTCTCATCACAATGCTCCATTACGTCTGTCATAAAAATGCTCCATGACACCTGCCATCACATTGTTCAACGGCATGTCATCACAAGGCTCCATGACCCTTGTCATCACAATGCTCCAAGACCACTGTAATCACAATGCTCCATGCCCTTGTCATCACAGTGCTCCATGACGCATGTCATCAGAATGTTCCATGTCCTTCTCCTCACAATGCTCCATGCCCTTGTCATCACAATGCTCCAAGACCCCTGTAATCACAATGCTCCATGCCCCTTTTCATCAGAATGCTCCATGAACACTGTCATCACAATGCACCATGCCCATCATCATAATATTTCAGGCTATTGTCATCACAATGAAATCTAAATTCCCAATGACCTCTGTCATCATAATGCTCCAAACCCTTGTGATCACAATGTTCCATAAGATTTATCATCACAACACCCCATGACGCTCATCATCACAATTATCCATGGTCTTCTCATCACAATGCTCCATGACCTTTGTCATCAAATGCTCAATACACTTGTCATCACAATGCTCCCTTACACTTGTCGTCAGTATGCTTCTTGAACCCTGTCATGACAAGGCTTAATGCCCATTTCATCACAATGCATCAAGACACCTGTAATCACAATGCTCCACAAACTTCTCATCACAATGCTCCATTCCCAATATCATCACAATGCTCCATGACCACTGTCATCACAACTCTCCATGACACCTGACAACACAATGATCCGGAAATCTTGTCATCAAAATGCTCCATTCCCTAGTCATCATAATGCTCCATAACCCCTGTCATCACAATACTCCATGAACATTTTCAGCCCAATGCTCCATGACACTTGTCATCACATTGAACCATGCCCTTGTCATCCCAATGCTCCATGACCCCTGTATTCACAAAGCTCCGTGACGCTTGTCATCACAGTGCTCCATGACACCTGTCATCACAATGCTCCATGCCTTTGTCAGCAAATGCTACATGACCTTGTCATTACAATGCTCTATGCGCTTGTCATCACAGTACTCCATTACCATTGTCATCACAATCCTCCATGAACCTTGGGATCACATTGCTTCATGCCCTTGTCATCACAGTGCTCCATGCTCCTTGAAATCAAAATGATCCATGACCTCTGTCATCACAATGCTCCAAACCCTTGTAATCACAATGTTCCATAACACTTGTCATCACAACGCTCCATGATGCCTGTCATCACAATACTCCATGGCCTTTTCATCACAATGCTCCATGACCATTGTCATCACAATTCTAAATACACTTGTCATTACAATGCTTCCTGAATCTTGTCGTCAGAATGCTCCTTGAAACCTGTCACGAAAAGGCTCCATGCCTTTTTCATCACAATGCCCCATGCCATTTTCATCACAATGCTCCATGCCATTGTCATCAAAATACTCCACAAGCTTGTCATCAGAATGTTCCATGACCCTGTCATCAGAATTCTCCATGCACTTGTGAGCACAATGCTCCCTGACCCTTTTCATCACAATGCTCCAAGCCATTGTCATCACAATGCTCCATTACCTTTGTCATCAGAATCCTCCATGACACTTGGCATCACAATGCTCCATGCCCTTGTCATCACAATGCGCCATTCCAACTGTCATCACAATAATCCATGAAACATTTCAGACCAATGCGTAATGCCCTTCTCATCACAGTGTTCCATTATCTCTGTCATAACAATGCTCCATGACCCCTGCCATCACAATGTTCCACGGCATTGTCATCACAAGGCTCCATGACCTTTGTCATCACAATGCTCCAAAACCCCTGTAATCACAATGCTCCATGCCCTTGTCATCACAAAGCTCCATGACGCATGTCATCAGAATGTTCCATGGACTTCTCCTCACAATGCTCCATGCCCTTGTCATCACAATGCTCCAAGACCCCTGTAATCACAATGCTCCATGCCCCTTATCATCAGAATGCTCCATGAGACTTGTCATCACAAGTCTCCATGGTCTTCTCATCACAATGCTCCAGGACCTTGTCATCACCATGCTCCATTCCCTTGTCATCACAATGCTCCATGACCCCTGTCATCACAATACTCCATGAATATTTGCAGCCCAATGCTCCATTACCTTCTCATCACAATGCTCCAAGACCAATATCATCACAATGCTCCAAGACCACTGTCATCACAACACTCCAGGACACCTGACAACACAATGATCAGTTACTCTTGTCATCACAATGCTCCATTCCCTAGACATCACAATGCTCCATGACCCCTGCCATCACAATTTTCTATGCCCTTGTCATCACAAAGCTCCATGACACGTCATCAGAATGTTCCATGTACTTCTCATCAAAATGCTCAATGCCCTTGTCATCACAATGCTCCAAGACCCCTGTAATCACAATGCTCCATGCCCCTCTTCATCTCAATGCCCCATGAACCCTGTCATCACAATGCATCATGCCAATCATCATAATGCTTCCGGCTATTGTCAGCACAATGAAATCAAAATTCTACATGACACCTGTCTTCACAGTACTCAATGAACATTTTCAGCCCAAGGCTCCATGACCCTTGTCATCACAATTATCCATGCCCTTGTCATCCCAATGCTCCATGACCCCTGTATTCACAATGCTCCGTGACGCTTGTCATCACAGTGCTCCATGAAACTTGTCATCACAATGTTCCATGCCTTTGTCAGCAAAATGCTCCATGCCCTTTTCATCACAATGCTCCATGACCCCTGTCATCACAATGCTCCGTGGATCCAGTCATCACAATTCTTCATAACATTTGTCATCACAATGGTCGATACCCATGTCATCACAATGCTCCGTGACACTTGTCATCACAATGCTCCATGCCTTTGTCAAAAAAATGCTCCATGACCCTTTTCATCACAATTTGCCACGCACTTTTCATCACAACGGTCCACAATTTTCTCATTGCAATGCTCCATAAAACTTGTAATCACAATGCTCCATGCCCTTCTCATCACAATGCTCCATTACCCCTGTCATAACAGTGCTCCATGACGCCATCCATCACGATGTTCCATGGCCTTGTAATCACAAGGCTCCATGACACTTGTCATCACAAGGCTCCAAGACCCCTGTAATCACAAAGCTCCATGCCCATTTTCTTCTCAATGATCCATGAAACGTGTCATCACAATGCACCATGACATCATCACAATGCTTCAGGCTATTGTCATCACAATGAAATCAATATGCTCCATGACCTCTGTCATAACAATGCTCCAAAACCTTGTGATCACAATATTCCATAACTCTTGTCATCACAGTGCCCCATGACACTCGTCATCACAAGTATCCATGGTCTTCTCATCAAAATGCTCCATGACCTTTGTCATCACAATGCTCATTACACTTGTCATCAAAATGCTCCCTGACACTTGTGGTCTGTATGCTCCGTGAACCCTGTCATGACAAGGCTCCATGCCTTTTTCATCACAATGATCCATGTCCTTCTCATCACAGTGCTCCATGACACTTGTCATCACAATTCTCCATGCACTTGTCAGCACAATGCTCCCTGACCCTTGTCATCTCAATGCTCCAAGCTATTGTCATCACAATGCACCATTACCTTTGTCATCAGAATCCTCCATGACACTTGGCATCACAATGCTCCATGCCATTGTCATCACAATGGGCGATTACATATGTCAACACAATGCTCCCTGACACCAGTCTTCACAATACCGCATGACCTGGTCATCACAATGCTCCATGCCCTTGTCACCACAATGCACCATTCCAACAGTCATCGCAATAATCCATGAAACTTATTAGACCAATGCTCCATGCCCTTGTTATCACAATGCTCCATGACCCTTGTCATCACAATGCTCCATGAACTTTTCATCACAATGCTCTTTGATCCTTGTCATCACAATTCTCTATGCCTTTCTCAGCACAATGCTCCATGACCCTTGTCATCACAATGCTCCATGTGCTTGTCAGCACGATGCTCCATGACACATGTCATCACAATGCACCATGCACTTGTCATCACAGTGCTCCACAATCTTGGCATCACAATGATCCATAAACCTTGTCATCACAATGCTCCATGCACTTCTCATCAAAATGCTCTCTCACCACATATATCACAATGTTACATCACTATTTGTCACAATACTCCCTCACCCCTGTCATCACAATGATCCATGACTCCTGTCATCACCATTGTACATGCACATATCATCACAATGTTCGATGACCCCTGACATCACAATGTTCCATAACCCCTGTCATCAAAATGCTCCCAAAACCTTTTCATCAAAATGCTCCATGACCCCTGGCATCACAATGTTCAATAACCCCTGGCATCAAAATGTTCCATGACACATTTCATCCAATTGCTCCATGACCCTGTCATCACAATGCTCCCTGCCCTTCTCATCACAATGCACAATGCCCTTGTCATCAAAATCCTCCATGACCTTTGTCATCACAAAGATCCATGACCCTTGGCATCACAATACTCCATGTCATCTTCATCACAATGCTCCATGATCGCATTCATCACATTGCTCCATGCCGTTGTCATCACAAAGCTCCATGACACATGTCATCAGAATGCTCCATGGCCTTCTCATCACAATCCTCCATGCCATTGCCATCACAATGTTCCATTACGCCTGTCATAACTATGCTCCATGACCCCTGCCATCACGATGTTCCATGGCCTTGTCATCACAAGGCTCCATGACCCTTCTCATCACAATGCTCCAAGACCCCTGTCATCACAATGCTACATCCCCTTATCATCACAATGTTCCATGACACCTGACATCACAATGTTCCACAACCCCTGTCATCAAAATTCTCCATGACACGTTTTATCCCAAAGCTCCATGACCCCTGACATCCCAATGTTCTATAACCCCTGTCATCAAAATATTCCATTACAATTTTCATCAAATTGCTGCATGACCCTCTCATCAAAATGCTCCCTGGCCTTCTCATCACAATGCACCACGCCCTTGTCATCAAAATGCTCCGTGACTTTTGTCATCACAAATCTCCTTGACCCTTGACATCACAATGCTCCATGTCATTGTCATCACAATGCTCCATGAACCTTCTCATCACATTTCTCCATGCCCTTGTCATCACAAAGCTCCATGACACATGTCATCACAATGCTCGATGCCCTTCTCATCACTATGCTCCATGCCCTTGTCATTACAATCCTCTATGACCATTGTATCACAGTGTTCCGTGCTCTTGTCATCACAATGCTCCATGTCCACTCTCATCACAATAATCCATGAAACATTTCACACCAATGCTTCCTGTCCTTCTCATCACAATGCTCCATTACACCTGTCATAACAATGTTCCATGACCCTTGCCATCACAAAGTTCCACGGCCTTGTCATTCACAAGGCTCCATGACACTTGTCATCACAATGTTCCAAGACCCCTGTAATCACAATGCTCCATGCCCTTGTCATCACAAAGCTCCATGACGCATGTCATTAGAATGTTCCATGGACTTCTCATCACAATGCTCCAAGACACTTTTTATCACAATGCTCCATGTCCCTTTTCATCTCAAAGCTCCATGAATCCTATCATCACAATGCACCATGCCCATTATCATAATGCTTCAGGCTATTTTCCTCACAATGAAATCAAAATGCTCCATGACCTCTGTCATCACAATGCTCCAAACCATTGGGATCACAATGTTCCATAACACTTCTCATCACGACACCCCATGATGCTCATAATCACAATAATCCATGGTCTTCTCATCACTATGCTCCATAACCTTTGTCATCACAATTCTCCCTGACACTTGTCGTCAGTATGCTACTTGAACACTGTCATTACAGGGCTCCATGCCTTTTTCATCACAATGATCTATGCCCTTTTCATCACAATGCTCAAAGACACCTGTAATCACAATGCTACATGCACTTGTCATCACAGTGCTCCATGACACATTCATCAGAATGCTCCATGGCCTTCTCTTCACAATGCTCCATGCCCTTGTCATCACAATGCTCCAAGACCCCTGTAAACACAATGCTCCATGCCGCTTGTCATTATAGCGCTCCATGATGCTCGTCATCACAATTATCCATGGTCTTCTCATCACAGTGCTCCACGGTCTTGCCATCACAATGCTCCATGCCCTGGTCATCACAATGCTCTATGTTCCCTTTCATCACAATTCTCCACGTTCTTGGCATCACTATGTTCCATGACACTTCCCATCACAGTGTTAAATGCTTTGTCATCACAATACTGCACAAGCTTGTCATCAGAATACTCCATGATCCTTGCCATCACAATGATCCATGACCCCGGTCATCACAATGCTCCATGAGACCTATCATCACAATGCTCCATGCCCCTTGTCATTACAGTGCTCCATGATGCTCGTCACCAGAATTATCCATGGTCTTCTCATCACAGTGCTCCACGGTCTTGCCATAACAATGCTCCATGCTCTGGTCATCACAATGCTCCATGTCCCTTGTCATCACAATTCTCCAGGTCCTTGTCATCACAATGCTCCATGACAGTTCTCATCTCCATGTTACATGCTCTTGTCATCACAATTCTCCATGCACTTGTCATCGCAATGCCCCATGACCCCTGTCATAGCAAGCTCCATGCCTTTGTCATCACAATGCTTCACGACCTTTTCATCAAAATTCTCAAAGGCCGTTGTCATCACAATGCTCCATGCCCTTGTCATCACAATGCTCCATGGCCCTTGTCATCAAAATGCTCCAAGCCCTTGTCATCACAATGCTCCATTACCTTTGTCATCACAATCCTCCATAACACTCGGCATCACAATGCTCCATGCCATTGTCATCACAATGGAAAATGAAATATCCCATCACAATGCTCCCTGACACCTGTCTTCACAATACTCCATGACCTTGTCATCACAATGCTCCATGCCCTTGTCATCACAATGTGCCATGCCCACTGTCAACACAATTATCCATGAAACTTGTCAGACCAATGCTCCATGCTCCTGTCATCACAATGCTACATGACCACAGTCATCACAGTGCTCCGTGTGTCCCGTCATCACAAGACTCCATGACCTGTGTCACCAAAAAGTCAATGCCCTCATCATCACAAGGCTCTGTGAAATTTGTCACCACAATGCTCCATGAACTTTTCATCAAAATGCTCAATGTCATTGTCATCACAATGCTCCATGAACGCTCTCATCACATTGCTCCAAGACCTTGTCATCACAATGCTCCATTACCTTTGTCATCACAATCCTCCATAACACTCGGCATCACAATGCTCCATGCCATTGTCATCACAATGGAACATGAAATATGCCATCACAATGCTCCCTGACACCTGTCTTCACAATAATCCATGACCTTGTAATCACAATGTTCCATGCCTTTGCCATCACAATTCTCCATTTACCCTGTCATAACAATGCTCCATGCATTTTTCATCACAATGTTCCATGCCCTTTTCATCACACTGCTACAAGACCCCTGTAATCAAAATGCTCCATGTGCTGGTCATCACAAAGCTCAATAACGCATGTCCTCAGAATGCTCCTTGGCCTTCTCTTCACAGTGCTCCATGCCCTTGACATCACAATGTTCCAAGACCCCTGTAATCACAGTGGTCCATGCCCCGTTTCATCAGTATGCTATATGAGACTTGTCATCACAAGGCTCCATGGATTTCTCATCACAATGCTCCACAACCTTCTCATCACAATGCTCCATGGCCAAAATCATCACAGTGCTCCATGACCACTGTCATCACAACACTCCATGACACCTGACAACACAATGATCCGGAACTCTTGTCATCAAAATGCTCCATTCCCTAGTCATCACAATGCTCCATGACCCCTGTCATCACAATACTCCATGAACATTTTCAGCCCAATGCTCCATGACCCTTGTCATCACATTGAACCATGCCCTTGTCATCCCAATGCTCCATGACCCCTGCATTCACAAAGCTCAGTGACGCTTCTCATCACAGTGTTCCATGACACCTCTCATCACAATGCTCCATGCCTTTGTCAGCAAATGCTACATGACCTTGTCATTACAATGTTCTATGCGCTTGTCATCACAGTACTCCATTACCATTGTCATCACAATCCTCCATGAACCTTGGGATCACATTGCTTCATGCCCTTGTCATCACAGTGCTCCATGCTCCTTGAAATCAAAATGATCCATGACCTCTGTCATCACAATGCTCCAAACCCTTGTGATCACAATGTTCCATAAAACTTGTCATCACAACGGTGCATGATGCCTGTCATTACAATACTCCATGGCCTTTTCATCACAATGCTCCATGACCATTGTCATCACAATTCTAAATACACTTGTCATTACAATGCTTCCTGAATCTTGTCGTCAGAATGCTCCTTGAAACCTGTCATGAAAAAGCTCCATGCCTTTTTCATCAGTATGCCCCATGCCGTTTTCATCACAATGCTCTATGCCATTGCCATCAAAATACTCCACAAGCTTGTCATCAGAATGCTCCATGACCCTTGTCATCACAATTCTCCATGCACTTGTCAGCACAATGTTCCCTGACCCTTGTCATCACAATGCTCCAAGCCATTGTCATCACAATGCTCCATTACCTTTGTCATCAGAATCCTCCATGACACTTGGCGTCACAATGCGCTATGCCATTGTCATCACAATGGGCCATTACATATCTCATCACAATGCTCCCTGACACCTGTCTTCACAATACTGCATGACTTGGTCCTCACAATGTTCCATGCCCTTGTCATCACACTGCGCCATTCCAACTGTCATCGCAATAATCCATGAAACTTATTAGACCAATGCTCCATGCCCTTGTCATCACAATGCTCCATGACACCATTCATCACAATGCTTCACGACCTTGTGATGAAAATTCTCATTAGCCCTTGTCATCATATTGCTCCAAGCCCTAGTCATCACAATGCTCCATTTTATTTGTCATCAAAATCCTCCATTACATTTAGCATCACAATGCTCCATGCCATTATCATCGCAATGGACCATGACATATTTCATCACAATGCTCCCTCACACCTGTCTTCACAATACTCCATGACCTTCTCATCACCATGATCCATACACTTGTCATTACAATGCACCATGTCCACTGTCATCACAATAATCTATGAAACTTGTCAGACCAATGCTCCATGCCCCTGTCACCACAATGCTCCATGCCCTTGTCATCACAATGCTCCATGACCCCTATCATCACAATGCTCCGTGACTCCATTCATCACAATGCTTCATAACGTTTGTCATCAAAACGGTCCTTGCCCGTGTCATCACAAGGCTCTGTGACCTTTGTAACCACAATGCTCCATGAACTTTTCATCACAACGCTCCGTGACCTTTGTCATCACAATGCTCCATGCCTTTGTCAGAACAATGCTCCATGACACTTGTCATCACAATGTGCCACGTCATTTTCATCATATCGGTCCACAACCTTGTAATCGCTATGCTCCATAAACCTTGTAATCACAATGCTCCATGCACTTCTCATCCAAATGCTCTCTCACCAGAGATATCACAATGTTCCATCACTAGTCATCACTGTACCCCTCACCCCTGTAATCATAATGTTCCATGACCCCTGTCATCACAGTGCTACATACCCTTATCATCACAATTTTCCATGACCCCAGACATCACAATGTTCCATAACCCCTGTCATCAAAATGCACCATGACCCTTTTCATCCCAAAGCTAAATGATCCCTGGCAGCACAATGTTCTATAACCCCTGCCCTCAAAATATTCCATTAGATTTTCATCAAATTGCTGCATGACCCTGTCATCAAAATGCTCCCTGCTCTTCCCATCACAATGCACCACACCATTGTCATGGAAATGCTCCCTGTTATTTGTTATCACAAATCTCCATGATCATTGGCATCACAATGCTCCATGTCATTGTCATCACAAAGCTCCATGAACACTCTCATCACATTGCTCCATGCCCTTGTCATCACAAAGCTCCATGACACTTGTCATCACAATGCTCCATGCCCTTGTCTTTACAATCCTCCATGAACCATGCATCACAGTGTTCCGTGCCCTTGTCATCCCAATGCTTCATGCCCACTCTCATCACAATAATCCATGAAATATTTTAGACCAAAGCTCAATGCCCTTCTCATCACAATGCTCCATTACGTCTGTCATAAAAATGCTCCATGATACCTGCCATCACATTGTTCAACGGCATGTCATCACAAGGCTCCATGACCCTTGTCATCACAATGCTCCAAGACCACTGTAATCACAATGCTCCATGCCCTTGTCATCACAGTGCTCCATGACGCATGTCATCAAAATGTTCCATGTCCTTCTCCTCACAATGCTCCATGCCCTTGTCATCACAATGCTCCAAGACCCCTGTAATCACAATGCTCCATGCCCCTTTTCATCTCAATGCTCCATGAACCCTGTCATCACAATGCACCATGCCCATCATCATAATATTTCAGGCTATTGTCATCACAATGAAATCTAAATTCCCAATGACCTCTGTCATCATAATTCTCCAAACCCTTGTGATCACAATGTTCCACAAGACTTATAATCACAACACCCCATGACGCTCATCATCACAATTATCCATGGTCTTCTCATCACAATGCTCCATGACCTTTGTCATCAAAAGCTCAATACACTTGTCATCACAATGCTCCCTTACACTTGTCGTCAGTATGCTTCTTGAACCCTGTCATGACAAGGCTTAATGCCCATTTCATCACAACGCATCAAGACACCTGTAATCACAATGCTCCTCAACCTTCTCATCACAATGCTCCATTCCCAATATCATCACAATGCTCCATGACCACTGTCATCCCAACACTCCATGACACCTGACAACACAATGATCTGGAAATCTTGTCATCAAAATGCTCCATTCCCTAGTCATCATAATGCTCCATAACCCCTGTCATCACAATACTCCATGAACATTTTCAGCCCAATGCTCCATGACCCTTGTCATCACATTGAACCATGCCCTTGTCATCCCAATGCTCCATGACCCCTGTATTCACAAAGATCCGTGACGCTTGTCATCACAGTGCTCCATGACACCTGTCATCACAATGCTCCATGCCTTTGTCAGCAAATGCTACATGACCTTGTCATTACAATGCTCTATGCGCTTGTCATCACAGTACTCCATTACCATTGTCATCACAATCCTCCATGAACCTTGGGATCACATTGCTTCATGCCCTTGTCATCACAGTGCTCCATGCTCCTTGAAATCAAAATGATCCATGACCTCTGTCATCACAATGTTCCAAACCCTTGTGATCACTTTGTTCCATAACACTTGTCATCACAACGCTCCATGATGCCTGTCCTCACAATACTCCATGCCCTTTTCATCACAATGCTCCATGACCTTTGTCATCAAAATTCTCAATACACTTGTCATCACAATGCTCCCTGACACTTGTCATCAGAATGCTCCTTGAACCCTGTCACGAAAAGGCTCCATGCCTTTTTCATCAGTATGCCCCATGCCGTTTTCTTCACAATTCTCCATGCCATTGCCATCAAAATACTCCAAAAGATTGTCATCAGAATGTTCCATGACCTTTTTCATCACAATTATCCATGCACTTGTCAGCACAATGCTCCCTGACCCTTGTCATCACAATGCTCCAAGCCATTGTCATCACAATGCTAAATTACTTTTGACATCACAATGCTCCGTGACTCAAGTCATCACAATGCTTCATAAGGTTTGTCATCACAACGGTCCATGCCCGCGTCATCACAAGGCTCTGTGACTTTTGTAACCACAGTGCTCCATGAACTTTTCATCACAATGCTCCGTGACACTTGTCATCACAGTGCTCCATGCTTTTGTCAGAACAATGTTCCATTACCCTTGTCATCACAATGTGCCATGCGCTTTTCATCACAATGATCCACAACCTTGTCATCGATATGCTCCATAAACCTTGTAATCACAATGGTCCATGCACTTCTCATCCAAATGCTCTCTCACCTGAGATATCACAATATTCCATCACTAGTCATCACAATCCTCCCTCAACCCTGTAATCACAATGTTCCATGACCCGTGACATCACAATATTCCATAACCACTGTCATCACAATGCTCCATGACACATTTCATCCCAAAGCTCCATGACCCATGGCATCACAATGTTCTGTATCCCCTGTCGGCAAAATGTTACATGACACTTTTCATCAAATTGCAGCATGAACCTGTCATCAAAATGCTCCCTTTCCTTCTCATCACAATGCACCACACGCTTGTCATCAAAATGCTCCATGACCGTTGTCATCACAAAGCTCCATGACCCATGGCATCACAATGCTCCATGTCATTGTCATCACAATGCTCCCTGAACGCTCTCATCCCATTGCTCCATGCCCTTGTCATCACAATGCTCCATGACACTTGTCATCACAATGCTCGATGCCCTTCTCATCAAAATGCTCCATGCCCTTTTCATCACAATCCTCCATGACCCATGTATCACAGTGTTCCGTGCCCTTGTCATCACAGTGCTCCATGCCCACTCTCATCACAATAATCCATGAAAACTTTCGGGCCAATGCTCAATGCACTTCTCATCACAATGCTCCATTACCTCTGTCATAAAAATGCTCCATGACCCCTGCCATCACAATGTTCCACGGCCTTGTCATCACAAGGCTCCCTGACCCTTGATATCACAATGCTCCAAGACCCCTGTAATCACAATGATCCATGCCACTTTGCATCTCAATGCTCCAAGATCCCTGTCATCACAATGCACCATGCCCATCACCATAATGCTTCAGGCTATTGACATCACAATTAAATCAAAATTCTCCATGACCTCTGTCATCATAATGCTCCAAACCCTTGTGATCACAATGTTCCATAACACTTATCATCACAAATCCCCATGACGCTCATCATCACAATTATCCATGGTATTCTCATCGCATTGCTCCATGAACTTTGTCATCACAATGCTCAATACACTTGTCATCACAATGCTCCCTGACACTTGTCGTCAGTATGCTCCTTAAAACCTGTCATTACAAGGCTGCATGACTTTTTCATCACAATGATCCATGCCCTTTTCATCACAATGCTCCAAGATCACTGTCATCACAATGCTCCATGTGCTTGTCATCACAAAGCTCCATGAAGCTTGTCATCAGAATGCCCCATGGCCTTCTCATCACAATGCTCCATGCCCTAGTCATCAAAATGCTCCAAGACCCCTGTAATCACAATGCTCCATACCCATTTTCATCAGAATGCTCCGTGAGACTTCTCATCACAAGTCTCCATGGTCATCTCATCAAAAAGATCCAGGATATTGTCATCACCATTCTCCATTCCCTTGTCATCACAATGCTCCATGACCCCTGTCATCACAATAATCCATTAACATATTCTGCCCAATGCTCCACGACCTACACATCACAATACTCCATGGCCAATATCTTAACAATGCTCCATGACCACTGTCATCACAACACTCCATGACTCCTGACAACACAATGATCCGGGACTCTTGTCATCACAATGCTCCTTTCCCTACTCATCACTATGCTCCATGACCCATGTCATCACAACACTCCATGAATATTTTCAGCCCAGTGCTCCATGACACTTGTCATCACAATGATCCATGCCCTTGTCATCCCAATGCTCCATGACCCCTGTATTCACAATGGTCCATGACGCTTGTCATCACAGTGATCCATGACACCTGTCATCAAAATGCTCCATGCCTTTGTCAGCAAAATGCTACATGACCTTGTCATTACAATGCTCTATGCGCTTGTCATCACAATACTCCATTTCCATTGTCATCACAATCCTCCATGAACCTTGGGATCACATTGCTTCATGCCCTTGTCATCACAATGCTCCATGCTCCTTTAAATCAATATGATCCATGACCTCTGTCATCACAATGCTCCAAAGCCTGGTGATCACAATCTTCCATAACACTTGTCATCACAACGCTCCATGAGGCCTGTCATCACAATATTCCATGCCCTTTTCATCACAATGCTCCATAACCTTTGTCATCACAATTCTCCATATACATGTCATCACAATGCTCCCTGACATTGTCATCAGAATGCTCCTTGAAACCGGCCACGAAAAGGCTCCATGCCTTTTCCTTCACAATGCCCCATGCCATTTTCATCACAATGCTCCATGCCATTGTCATCAAAATATTCCACAAGCTTGTCATCAGAATGCTCCATGACCCTTGTCATCACAATTCTCCATGCAATTGTCAGCACAATGCTCCCTGTCCCATGTCATCACAATGCTCCAAGCCATTGTCATCACAATGTTCCATAACCTTTGTCATCAGAATCCTCCATGACATTTGGCATCACAATGATCCATGCCATTGTCATCACAATGGGCCATTACATATGTCATCACAATGCTCCCTGACACCTCTCTTCACAGTACTGCATGACCTGGTCATCACAATTCTCCATGCCATTGTCATCACAATGGGCCATTACATATGTCATCACAATGCTCCCTGACACCTCTCTTCACAATACTGCATGACCTGGTCATCACAATGCTCCATGCCCTTGTCATCACAATGTGCCATTCGAACTGTCATCGCAACAATCCATGGAACTTATTAGACTAATGTTCCATGCCCTTGTCATCACAGTGCTCCATGCCCTTGTTATCACAATGCTCCCTGACCCCTGTCATCACAATCCACCGTGACTCCAGTCATCACAATGCTTCATGACCTTTGTCATCACAATGGTCCATGCCCTTGTCATCAACAGTCTCTGTGACCATTTTAACCACAATGCCCCATGAACTTTTCATCACAATGCTCTTTGACCCTTGTCATCACAATGCTCTATGCCTTTCTCAGCACAATGCTCCATGATCCTTGTCATCACAATGCTCCTTGCGCTTGTCAGCACAATGCTCCATGACACATGTCATCACAATGCACCATGTGCTTGTCATCACAGTGCTCTACAATCTTGTCATCACAATGCTCGATAAACATTGTCATCATAATGCTCCATGCACTTCTAATCAAAATGCTCTCTCACCACTGATATCACAATGCTACATCACTATTTGTCACAATACTCCCTCCCACCTGTCATCACAATGTTCCATGACTCCTGTCATCACAATGCTACATGCACTTATCATCAAAATGTTCGATGACCCCTGACATCACAATGTTCCATAACACCTGTCATCAAAATGTTCCATGAAAATTTTCAACAAATTGCTCCATGAACCTGTCATCACAATTCTCCCTGCCCTTCTCATCACAATGCACAACGCCTTTGCCATCAAAATGCTCCATGACCTATGTCAATTCAAAGAGCCCTGACCCATGGCATCACAATGCTCCATGTCATTGTCATCACAGTGCTCGATGACACATGTCATCAGAATGCTACATGGCCTTCTCATCACAATGATCCATGCCCTTGCCATCACAATGCTCCATTACCCCTCTCATAACAATGCTCCATGCCCCTGCCATCACGATATTCCATGGTCTTGTCATCACAAGGCTCCATGACCCTTCTCATCACAACACTACAAGAACCCTGTAATCACAATGCTCCATGCCCTTTTTCATCTCAATGAACCATTAACCCTGTCATTACAATGCACCATGCCTATCATCATAATGCTTCATGCTATTGTCATCACAATGAAATCAAAATGCCCCATGACCCCTGTCATAACAATGCTCCAATCCCTTGTGATCACAATATTCCATAACACTTGTCATCACAATGCCCCTTGATGCTCCTCATCACAATTATCCTTGGTCTTCTAATCACAATGCTCCATGACCTTTGTCATCACAATGCTCAATACACTTGTCATCAAAATGCTCCCTGACACTTGTTGTCTGTATGCTCCTTGAACTCTGTCATGACGAGGCTCCATGCCTTTTTCATCACAAAGATCCATGCCCTTTTAATCATAATGTTCCAAGACCCATGTAATCATAATCCTCCAAGCTCTTGTCATCACAAATCTCAATGACGCATGCCATCAGAATGCTCCTTGGTCTTCTCCTCACAATGTTCCATGCCCTTGTCATCACAATGTTCCATGACCCCTGTAATCACAATGCTCCATGCCCCTTTTCATCTGTATGCTCCATGAGACTTGTCATCACAAGGCTCCATAGCTTTGTCATCACAATGCTCCAGGATCTTGTCATCACAATGCTTCACGACCTTGTCATGAAAATTCTCAATGGCCCTTGTCATCATAATGCTGCAAGCCCTAATCATCACAATGCTCCATTATATTTGTCATCACAATCCTCCATTACAATTGGCATCACAATGCTCCATGCCATTGTCATCGCAATGGACCATGACATATGTCATCACAATGCTCCCTGACATCTCTCTTCACAATATTCCATGACCTTCTCATCACAATGCTCCATGCCCTTGTCATCACAATGCACCATGCCCATGGTCATCACAATAATCTATGAAATTTTTCAGACCAATGTTCCATTCCCCTGTCATCACAATGCTCCATGCAATTTTCATCACAATGCTCCATGACCCCTATCACCCCAATGCTCTGTGACTCCAGTCATCACAATGGTTCATAACGTTTGTCATCACAATGGTCCATGTCCGCGTCATCACAAGGCTCTGTGACATTTGTAACCACAATGCTCCATGAACATTTCCTCACCATTCTCTGGGACCCTTGTCATCACAATGCTCAATTTCTTTGTCAGAACAATGCTCCATGACCATTGTCATCACAATGTGCCACGCACATTTAATCACAACTGTCCAAAACCTTATGATTGCAATACTCCATAAATATTGTTATCACAATGGTCCATGAACTTCTCATCAAAATGCTGTCTCACCATAGATATCACAATGTTCCATCACTAGTCATCACAATACACCCTCACCCTTGGAATCACAATGTTCCATGACCCTGTCATCACAATGCTACATCCCTTTATCAACACAATATTGCATGACCCCTGACATAACAATGTTCCATAACCCCTGTCATCAAAATGCTCCATGACCCTTTTCATCCCAAAGCTCCAAGAACCCTGACATCACAATGTTCTATAACCCATGCCATCAAAATATTCCATTAAACTTTTTATCAAATTGCTGCATGACCTGGTCATCAAAATGCTCCCTGCACTTCTCATCACAATGCACCATTCCCTTGTCATCAAAATGCTCCATGACTTGTCATCACAAAGCTCCATGACACATGGCATCACAATGCACCATGTCATTGTCATCACAATGCTCCATGAACCCTCTCATCACATTGCTCCATGCCCTTGTCATCAGAAAGCTCCATGACACTTATCATCACAATGCTCGATGCATTTCTCATCACAATGCTCCATGCCCTAGTCATTAAAATCCTGCATGACCCATGTATCACAGTGTTCCGTGCCCATGTAATCACAATGCTCCATGACCTTCTCATCACAATGCTCCATGACCCCTGCCATCACAATGTTCCACGGACTTGTAATCACAAGGCTCCATGACACTTGTCATCACAATGATCCAAGACCCCTGTAATCACAATGCTCCATGCCCTTGTCATCACAAAGCTCCATGACACATGTCATCAGAATGTTCCATGGATTTCTCATCACAATGCTCCATGCCCTTGTCATCACAATGCTCAAGACCCCTGTAATCACAATGCTCCATTTCCCTTTTCATCTCAATGCTCCATGAACCCTGTCATCACAATGCATCATGCCCATCATTATAATGCTTCCAGCTATTGTCAGCACAATGAAATCAAAATTCTCCATGACTTATGTCATCACAATTCTCCATGTCCCCTGTCATCACAATACTTCATGAATATTTTCAGCCCAATGCTCCATGATACTTGTCATCACAATGATGCATGCCCTTTTCAGCCCAATGCCCCATGACCCCTGTGTTCACAATCCTCCGTGATGCTTGTCATCACAGTGCTCCATGACACCTGTCATCACAATGCTAGATGACTTTGTCAGCAAAAGGCTAAATGACCTTGTAATTACAATGCTCTATGTGCTTGTCATCACAATACTCCATTACCATTGTCATCACAATCCTCCATGAACCTTGGGATCACATTGCTTTATGCCCTTGTCATCACAATGCTCCATGCTCCTTGATATAAAAATGATCCATGAAATCTGTCATCAAAATGCTCCAAAGCCTTGTGATCACAATGCTCCATATCACTTGTCATCACAATGCTCCATGATGCCTGTCATCACAATACTCCATGCCCTTTTCATCACAAAGCTCCATGACCTTGGTCATCACAATTCTCAATACACTTGTCATCACAATGCTCCCTGACACTTGTCGTCAGAATGCTCCTTGAACTCTGTCATGAAAAGGCCCCATGCCTTTTTCATCATAATGCCCCATGCCGTTTTCATCACAATGCTCCATGCCATTGTCATCAAAATACTCCACAAGTTTGTCATCAGATTGCTCCATGACCCTTGTCATCACAATTCTCCATGCACTGGTCAGCACAATGCTCCTTAACCCTTGTCATCACAATGCTCCAAGCCATTGTCATCACAATGCTCCATTACATTTGTCATCAGAATCATCCATGACACTTGGCATCACAATGCTCCATGCCATTGTCACCACAATGGGCCATTACATATGTCATCACAATGCTCCCTGACAGCTGTCTTCACAATACTGCATGACCTTCTCATCACAATGATCCATGCCCTTGTCATCACAATGCACCATGTCCACTGTCATCACAATAATCTATGAAACTTGTCAGACCAATGCTCCATGCCCCTGTCACCAAAATGCTCTATGCCCTTGTCATCACAAAGCTCCATGTCCACTGTCATCACAATGCTCCATGACTCCAGTCATCACAATGCTTCATAACATTTGTCATCACAATGGTCCATGACCGCGTTATCACAAGGCTCTGTGACCTTCATAACCACAATGCTCCATGAACTTTTCATCACAATGCTTCGTGACCATTGTCATCAAAATGCTCCATGCCTTTGTCAGAAAAATGCTCCATGACCCTGGTCATCACAATATGCTACGCGCTTTTCATCACAACGGTCCACAAATTTTTCATGGTAATGCTCCATAATCCTTGTATTCACAATGCTCCATGTCCTTCTCATCACAATGCTCCATTATCCCTATCATAACAATGTTCCATGACCCCTGCCATCACAATATTCCACGGCCTTGTCATCACAAGGCTCCATGACACTTGTCATCACAATGCTCCAAGACCCCTGTAATCACAATGCTCCATGCCCTTGTCATCACAAAGCTCCATGACACATGCCATCAGAATGTTCCATGTCCTTCTCATCAAAATGCTCCATGCCCTTGACATCACAATGCTCCAAGAACCCTGTAATCACAATGCTCCATGCCCCTTTTCATCTCAATGCTCCATGAACTCTGTCATCACAATGCATCAGGCCCATCATGATAATGCTTCAGGCTATTGTTATCACAATGAAATCTATATGCTCCATGACCTCTGTCATCACAATGCTCCAATCCCTTGTGATCACAATGTTCCATAACACTTATCATCACAACACCCAATGACGCTCATCATCACAATTATCCATGGTCTCCTCATCACAATGCTCCATGACCTTTGATATCACAATGCTCAATACACTTGTCATCACAATGCTCCCTGACACTTGTCATCAGTATGCTCCATGAACCCTGTCATGACATGTCTCCATGCCTTTTTGATCACAATGATCCACGCCCTTTTAATCACAATTCTCCAAGACCCCTGTAATCACAATGCTCCATGCCCTTGTCATCACAAAGCTCAATGACGCATGTCATCAGAATGCTCCATGGCCTTCTCATCACATTGCTCCATGCCCTTGTCATCACAATGCTCCAAGACCCCTGTAATCACAATGCTACATGTCCCTTTTCATCAGAATGCTCCATGAGACTTGTCATCAAATGTCTCCATTGTCTTCTCATCAAAGTGCTCCAGGAACTTGTCATCAAAATGCTCCATGATCCCTGTCATCACAATACTCCATGAACATTTTCAGCCCAATGCTCCATGACACTTGTTATCACAAAGATCGATGCCCTTGTCATCCCAATGCTCCATGACCCCTGTATTCACAATGCTCCGTGACGCTTGTCATCACAGTGCTCCATGACACCTGTCATCACAATGCTCCATGTCTTTGTCGGCAAAATGCTACCTGACCTTGTCATTGCAATGCTCTATTCGCTTTTCATCACAATACTCCATTACCATTGTCATCACAGTCCTCCATGAACCTTGGGATCACATTGCTTCATGCCCTGGTCATCACAATGCTCCATGCACCTTGAAATCAAAATGATCCATGACCTCTGTCATCACAGTGCTCCAAACCCTTGTGATCACAATGTTTCATAACACTTGTCATCACAACGCTCCATGATGCCTGTCATCAGAATACTCCATGCCGTACTCATCACAATGCTCCATGACATTTGTCATCACAATTCTCAATACACTTGTCATCACAATGCCACATGCCTTTTTCATCACAGTGTCCATGCCATTGTCATCAAAATACTCCACAAGCTTCTCATCAGAATACTTCATGACCGTTTTCATCACAATTCTCCCTGCACCTGTCAGCAAAATACTCCCTGACCCTTGTCATCACAATGCTCCAAGCCATTGTCATCACAATGCTCCATTACCTTTGTCTTCAGAATCCTCCATGACACTTGGCATCACAATGCTCCATGCCATTGTCATCACTATGGGCCATTACATATGTCATCACAATGCTCCTTGACACCTGTCTTCACAATACTGCATGACCTGGTCATCACAATGCGCCATTACAACAGTCATCACAATAATCCATGAAAATTATTAGACCAATGCTCCATTCCCTTGTCATCACAATGCTCCATGTCCTTGTTATCACAATGCTCCATGACACCTGTCATCACAATGCTCCATGCCTCCATTCATCACAATGATTCCTGACCTTTTTCATCACAGTGGTCCATGCCCTCGTCATCAACAGTCTCTGTGACATATTTAACCACAATGCTCCAATAACTTTTCATCACAATGCTCTTTGACCCTTGTCATCACAATGTTCTATGCCTTTCTCAGCACAATGCTCCATGACCCTTGTCATCACAATGCTCCATGCGCTTGTCAGATCAATGCTCCATGACCCATGTCATCACAATTCACCCTGCACTTGTCATCACAGTGCTCCACAATCTTGTCACCACGATGCTCCATAAAACTTGTCATCACAGGGCCTCCCTGGTGGCGCAGTGGTTGAGAGTCCGCCTGCCGATGCAGGGGATACGGGTTCGTGCCCCAGTCTGGGAGGATCCCATATGCCGCGGAGCGGCTGGGCCCGTGAGCCATGGCCGCTGAGCCTGTGCATCCGGAGCCTGTGCTCCGCAACGGGAGAGGCCACAACAGTGAGAGGCCCGCATACTAAAAAAAAAAAAAAAAAAAAAAAAAAAAAAAAAAAAAAAACAACTTGTCATCACAATTCTCCATGCACTTCTCATCAAAATGCTTTCTCACCAATGATATCACAATGTTACAGCACTATTCATCACAATACTCCCTCACCCCTGTCATCACAATGTTCCATGACTTTTGTCTTTGCAATGCTACATGCATATATCATCACAAAGTTCGGTGACCCCTGACATCACAATGTTCCATAACCCCTGTCATCATAATGCTCCATAACACTTTTTCTCAAAATGCTCAATGACCCCTGACATCACAATGTTCCATAACCCATGTCATCATAATTTTCCATGATCCTTTTCATCAAAATGCTCCATGAACCCTGACATCACAATGTTCCATAACCCCTGTCATTAAAATATTCCATGACACTTTTCATCAAATTGCTCTATGACCCTGTCATCACAATGCTCCCTGCCCTTCTCATCACAATGTACCACGCCCTTGTCATCAAAATGCTCCATGACCTTTGTCATCACAAAGCTCCATGACAATTGGCATCTCAATGCTCCATGCCATTGTCATCACAATGCCCCATGAACCCTCTAATCACAATGCTCCATGCCCCTTTGCATCTCAATGCTCCATGAACCCTGTCATCAAAATGCACCATGCCCATCATCATAATGCTTCAGGCTATTGTCATCACAATGAAATCAAAATATTCGATGATCTATCTCATCCCAATGCTCCAAATCCTTGTGATCACAATGTTCCATAACACTTATCATCACAACGCCCCATGAAGCTCATCATCACAGTTAACCATGGTCTTCTCATCACAGTGCTCCATGACCTTTGTCATCACAATGTTCTATACACATGTCATCACAATGCTCCCTGACACTTCTCATCAGTATGCTACTGGAACCCTGTCATGACTAGGCTCCATACCATTTTCATAACAATGATCCATGCCAATTTCATCACAATGCTCCAAGACACCAGTAATCACAATGCTCCATGCCCTTGTCATCACAATGCTCCAAGACCGCTGTAATCACAATACTCCATGCCCCTTTTCATCAGAATGCTCCATGAGACTTCTTATTACGAGGCTCCATGGTCTCCTCATCACAGTGCTCCAGGAACCTTTCATCACAGTGCTCCATTCCCTTGTCATCACAATGCTCCATGACCCCTGTCCTCACAATACTTCCTGAATATTTTCACGCCAATTCTCCAGGAACTTCTCATCACAATGCTTCATGATCCCTATCATCACAATGCTCCATGACCACTGTCATCACAACGCTCCATGACCCCTGACAACACAGTGATCCGGGACTCTAGTCATCACAATGCTCCATTCCCTAGTCATCACAATGCTCCTTTAATATTTTCAGCCCAATACTCCATGACACTTGTCATCACAATGATCCATGACCTTGCCATCCCAATGCTCCATGACCCCTGTAACCACAGTGATCCGTGATGCTTCTCATCAAAGTGCTCTATGACCCTTATCATCACAATGCTCCATGCCTGTGTCAGCAAAATGCTACATGACCTTGCCATCAAAATGCTCCATTTGCTTGTCATCACAATACTCCCTTAGCATTGTCATCACAATCATCCATGAACCTTGGGATCACATTGCTTCATGCCCTTGTCATCACAATGCTGCATGCTCCTTGAAAACAAAATGATCCATGACTTCTATCATCACAATGCTCCAAACCCTTGTGATCACAATGTTCCATAACACTTGTCATCACAACGCTCCATGATGCCTGTCATCACAATACTCTATGCCCTTTTCGTCAAAATGCTCCATGATCTTTTTCATCACAATTCTCAATACACATGTCATCACAATGTTCCCTGACACTTGTCATCAGAATGCTCCTTGAAACCTGTCATGAAATGGCTTCATGCCTTTTTAATCACAATGCTCCATGCCCTTTTCATCACAATGCTCCAAGCCACTGTCGTCACAATACTCCACAAGCTTGTCATCAGAATGCTCCATGACACTTGTCATCACATTTCTCCATGGCCACTGTCATCACAATGCTCCATACCCCTTGTCATTACTGTGCTCCATGACATGTGTCATCACAATTATCCATGGCCTTCTCATCAAAATGCTCGACGCCATTGTCATCTAAATGCTCCATGACCCATGTAATCACAATGCTCCATGCCCTTGTCATCACAAAGCTCCATTTCTTTGTCAGAACAATGCTCAATGAACATAGTCATCACAATGTGCCACGCGCATTTCATCACAACGGTCCACAACCTTGTCATTGCTATGCTTCATAAAACTTGTAATCACAATGGTCCATGCACTTCTCATCAAAATGCTCTCTCACCAGAGATATCACAATGTTCCATCACTAGTCATCACAATACTCCCTCATCCCTGTAATCACAATGTTCCAGGACACTGTCATCACAATGCTACATCCCCTTATCATCACAATGTTCCATGACCCCTGACATCACAATGTTCCATAACCCCTGTCATCAAAATGCTCCATGACCCTTTTCATCCCAAAGCTCCAAGACCCCTGACAACACAATGTTCTATAACCACTGCCATCAAAATGTTCCTTTACACTTTTTATCAAATTGCAGCATGACCTGGTCATCAAAATGCTCCCTGCATTTCTCAGCACAATGCACCATGCCCTTGTCATCAAAATGCTCCATGACTTGTCATCACAAAGCTCCATGACCCTTGGCATCACAATGCTCCATGTCATTGTCATCACAATGCTCCATGAACCCTCTCATCACATTGCTCCATGCCCTTGTCATCACAAAGCTCCATGACAGTTGTCATCACAATGCACGATGCCCTTCTCATCACAATGCTCCATGCCCTTGTCATTACAATCCTGCATGACCCATGTATCACAGTGTTCCGTGCCCTTGTCATCACAATGCTCCATGCCCACTCTCATCACAATAATCCATGAAACATTTCATACCAATGTTCCATGCCCTTCTCATCAAAATGCTCCATTACACTTGTCATAAAAATGCACCATGACCCTTGCCATCAAAATGTTCCACGGCCTAGTCATCACAAGGTTCCATGACACATGTCATCACAATGCTCCAGACTCTTGAAAGCACAATGCTCCATGCCCTTGTCATCACAAAGCTCCATGACGCATGTCATCAGAAAGTTCCATGGCCTTCTCATCACAGTGCTCCATGCCCTTGTCATCACAATGCTCCAAGACCCTTGTAATCACAATGTTCCATGCCCCTTTTCATCTCAATGCTCCATGAACCCTGGCATCACAATGCACCCTGCCCATCATCATAATGCTACAGGCTATTGTCATCACAATGAAATCAATATTCTCCATGACCTCTGTCATCAAAATGTTCCAAACCCTTGTGATCACAAGGTTCCATAACACTTATCATCACAACACCCCATGACGCTCATCATCACAATTATCCATGGTCTTCTCATCACAATGCTCCATGATCTTTGTCATCACAGTGCTCAATACAATTGTCAACACAATGCTTCCTGACACTTGTCGTCAGAATGCTCCATGAACCCTGTCATGACAAGGCTCCATGCCTTTTTCATAACAATGATCCATGCACTTTTCATCACAATGCTCCAAGATCCCTGTAATCACAAATGCTCCATGCCCTTGTCATCACAAAACTACATGACGCATGTCATCAGAATGCTCCATGGCCTTCTCATCACAATGCTCCATGCACTAGTCATCACAATGCTCCAAGACACCTGTAATCACAATGCTCCATGCTCCTTTTCATCAGAATGCTCAATGAGACTTCTCATCAGAAGTCTCCATGGTCTTCTCATCACAATGCCCCAGGACATTGTCATCACCATGCTCCATTCCGTTGTCATCACAATGCTCCATGACACATGTCATCACAATTCTCCATGCCCTTGTCATCAAAAAGCTCCATGACACATGTCATCAGAATGCTTCATGGCCTTCTCATCACAATGCTCCATGCTCTTGTCATCAAAATGCTCCAAGACCCCTGTAATCACAATGCTCCATGCCCCTTTTCATCAGAATGCTCCATGAGACTTATCATCACAAGTCTCCATGGTCTTCTCATCACAATGCTCTAGGACCTTGTCATAACCATGCTCCATTCCCTTGTCATCACAATGCTCCATGACCCCTGTCTTCACAATAATCCATGAACATTTTCAGCCCAATGCTCCACGACCTACTCATCATAATGCTCCCTGGCCAATATCATCACAATTCTCCATGACCACTGTCATCACAACACTCCATGACACCTGACAACACAATGATCCGGGACTCTTGTCATCACAATGTTCCATTCCCTAGACATCAAAATGCTCCATGACCCCTGTCATCACAACACTCCATGAACATTTTCAGCCCAGTGCTCCATGACCCTTGTCATCACAATGATCCATGCACTTGTCTTTCCAATGCTCCATGACCCCTGTATTCACAATGCTCCGAGACGCTTGTCATCACACTGCTCCATGACACATGTCATCACAATGCTCTATGCCTTTCTCAGCACAATGTTCCATGCCCTTTTCATCACAATGCTCCATGACCCCTGTCATCACAATGCTCCATGACTCCAGTCATCACAATTCTTCATAATATTTGTCATCACGATGGGCGATACCCACATCATCACAAGGCTCTGTTACCTTTGTAACCACAATGCTCCATGAACTTTTCATCACAATGCTCCGTGACCCTTGCCATCACAATGCTCCATGCCTTACTCAAAAAAATGCTCCATGACCCTTGTCATCACAATGTGCCACGTACTTTTCATCCGAACTGTCCACAAATTTGTCATCGCAATGCTCCATTAACCTTGTAATCACAATGCTCCATGCCCTTCTTATCACAATGCTCCATTACCCCTGTCATAACAATGCTCCATGACACTTGCCATCACAATTTTCTATGCACTTGTCATCACAAAGCTCCATGACACGTCATCAGAATGTTCCATGTACTTCTCATCAAAATGCTCAATGCCCTTGTCATCACAATGCTCCAAGACCCCTGTAATCACAATTCTCCATGCCCCTCTTCATCTCAATGCTCCATGAACCCTGTCATCACAATGCATCATGCCAATCATCATAATGCTTCCGGCTATTGTCAGCACAATGAAATCAAAATTCTACATGACACCTGTCTTCACAGTACTCAATGAACATTTTCAGCCCAAGGCTCCATGACACTTGTCATCACAATTATCCATGCCCTTGTCATCCCAATGCTCCATGACCCCTGTATTCACAATGCTCCGTGACGCTTGTCATCACAGTGCTCCATGAAACTTGTCATCACAATGTTCCATGCCTTTGTCAGCAAAATGCTCCATGCCCTTTTCATCACAATGCTCCATGACCCCTATCATCACAATGCTCCGTGAATCCAGTCATCACAATTCTTCATAACATTTGTCATCACAATGGTCGATACCCATGTCATCACAAGGCTCTGTGACTTTTGTAAACACAATGCTCCATGAACTTTTCATCACAATGCTCCGTGACACTTGTCATCACAATGCTCCATGCCTTTGTCAGAAAAATGATCCATGACCCTTGTCATCACAATGTGTGACACGCTTTTCATCCCAACGGTCCACAAATTTGTCATCACAATGCTCCATAAACCTTGAAATCACAATGCTCCATTCCCTTCACATCACAATGCTCCAATACCACTGCCATCACAATGTTCCACGGCCTTGTCTTCACAAGGCGCCATGACACTTGTCATCACAATGCTCCAAGACTCCTGTAAGCACAATGCTCCATGCCCTTGTCATCACAAAGCTCCATGACATATGTCATCAGAATGTTCCATGTCCTTCTCCACACAATGCTCCATGCCCTTGTCATCAAAATGCTCCAAGAGCCCTGTAATCACAATGCTCCATGACCCCTGTCATCACAATGCTCCGTGACTCCAGTTATCACAATGCTTCATGACCTTTGTCATCACAATGGTCCATGACCTCGTCATCAACAGTCTCTGTGACCTTTTTAACCACAATGCTCCATGAACTTTTCATCACAATGCTCTTTGACCTTTGTCATCACAATGCTCTATGCCTTTCTCAGCACAATGCTCCATGACCCTTGTCATCACAATGCTCCATGCGCTTGTCAGCACAGTGCTCCATGACACATGTCATCCCAATGCACCATGCGCTTGTCATCACAGTGCTCCCCAATCTTGACATCACAATGCTCCATGAACCTTTTCATCACAAGGCTCCATGGAATTCTCACCAAAATGCTCTCTCACCACTGATGTCACAATGTTACATCAATATTCGTCACAATATTTCCTCACCCCTGTCATCAAAATTTGCCATGACTCCTGTCATCACAATGCTACATGCACTTATCATCACAATGTTCGATGACCCCTGGCATCACAATGTTCCATAACCACTGTCATCAAAATGTTCCTTGACACTTTTCATCAAATTGCTCCATGACCCTCTCATCACAATGCTCCCTACACTTCTCATCACAATGCACAACACCCTTGTCATCAAAATGCTCCATGACGTTGTCATCACAAAGATCCATAACACTTGTCATCACAATGCTCCATGTCATTGTCATCACACTGCTCCATTAAGGATCTCATCACATTGCTTCATGTCCATGTCATCACAAACCTCCATGACACATATCATCAGAATGCTCCATGGCCTTCTCATCACAATGCTCCTTGCCCTGCCATCACAATGCTCCATTATCCCTGTCATACACATGATCCATGACCCCTGCCATCACGATGTTCCATGGCCTTGTCATCACAAGGCTCCATGACCCTTCTCATCACAATGCTCCAAGAACCCTGTAACCACAATGATCCATGCCCATTTTCATCTCAATGTTTCATGAACCCTGTCATCACAATGCACCATGACCATCATCATAATGCTTCATGCTATTGTCATCATAATGAAATCAAAATGCTCCATGATCTCTGTCATAACAATGCTCCAAACGCTTGTGATCACAATATTCCAAAACACTTGTCATCACAATGCACCATGACGCTCGTCATCACGGTTATCCATGGTCTTCTCATCACAGTGCTCCATGACCTTTGTCATCACGATGCTCAATACACTTGTCATCAAAATGCTCCCTGACACACTTGTTGTCTGTATGCTCCTTGAACCCTGTCATGACAAGGCTCCATGCTTTTTCATCACAATGCTCCAAGACCCATGTAATCACAATGCTCCATGCCCTTGTCATCACAAAGCTAAAGGACGCATGTCTTCAGAATGCTCTTGGCCTTCTCCTCACAATCCTCCATGCACATGTCATCACAATGTTCCAAGACGCCTGTAATCACAATGGTCCATGTCCATTTTCATCAGTATGCTCCATGAGATTTGTCATCACAAGGCTCCATGTTTTTCTCATCACAGTGCTCCAGGACATTGTCATCACAATGCTTCACGACCTTGTCCTGAAAATTCTCAATGGCCCCTGTCATCATAATGCTCCAAGCCCTAGACATCACAGTGCTCCATTATATTTGTCAACACAATCCTCCATTACATTTGGCATCACAAGGCTCCCTGCTATTGTCATCGCAATGGACCATGACATATGTCATCACTATGCTCCCTGACAACTGTCTTCACAGTACTCCATGACCTTCTCATCACAATGATCCATGCCCTTGTCATCACAATGCACCATGTCCACTGTCATCACAATAATCTATGAAAGTTGTCAGACGAATGCTCCATGCCCCTGTCATCACAATGTTCCATGCCCTTGTCATCACAATGCACCATGACCCCTGTCATCACAATGCTCCGTGACTCCAGTCATCACAATGCTTCATAACATTTGTCATCACAATGCTCCATGCCCGCGTCATCACAAGGCTCTGTGTCGTTTGTAACCACAATGCTCCATGAACTTTTCATCACAATACTCCGTGACCCTTGTCATCACAATGCTCCATGCCTTTGTCAAAAAAATGCTCCATGACCCTTTTCATCACAATTTGCCATGCACTTTTCATCACAACGGTGCACAATTTTTTCATTGCAATGCTCCATAAAAATTGTAATCACAATGCTCCATGCCCTTCTCACCACAATGCTCCATTACCCCTGTCATAACAGTGCTCCATGACGCTATCCATCACGATGTTCCATGGCCTTGTAATCACAAGGCTCCATGACACTTGTCATCACAATGCTCCAAGACCCCTGTAATCACAAAGCTCCATGCCCATTTTCTTCTCAATGATCCATGAACCGTGTCATCACAATGCACCATGACATCATCACAATGCTTCAGGCTATTGTCATCACAATGAAATCAATATGCTCCATGACCTCTGTCATAACAATGCTCCAAACCCTTGTGATCACAATATTCCATAACTCTTGTCATCACAGTGCCCCATGACACTCGTCATCACAAGTATCCATGGTCTTCTCATCAAAATGCTCCATGACCTTTGTCATCACAATGCTCATTACACTTGTCATCAAAATGCTCCCTGACACTTGTTGCCTGTATGCTCCTTGAACCCTGTCATGACAAGGCTCTATGCCTTTTTCATCACAATGATCCATGTCCTTCTCATCACAGTGCTCCATGACACTTGTCATCACAATTCTCCATGCACGTGTCAGCACAATGCTCCCTGACACTTGTCATCTCAATGCTCCAAGCTATTGTCATCACAGTGCACCATTACCTTTGTCATCAGAATCCTCCATGACACTTGGCATCACAATGCTCCATGCCATTGTCATCACAATGGGCGATTACATATGTCAACACAATGCTCCCTGACACCAGTCTTCACAATATTGCATGACCTGGTCATCACAATGCTCCATGCCCTTGTCACCACAATGCACCATTCCAACAGTCATCGCAATAATCCATGAAAATTATTAGACCAATGCTCCATGCCCTTGTTATCACAATGCTCCATGACCCTTGTCATCACAATGCTCCATGAACTTTTCATCACAATGCTCTTTGATCCTTGTCATCACAATTCTCTATGCCTTTCTCAGCACAATGCTCCATGACCCTTGCCATCACAATGCTCCATGTGCTTGTCAGCACGATGCTCCATGACACATGTCATCACAATGCATCATGCACTTGTCATCACAGTGCTCCACAATCTTGTCATCACAATGATCCATAAACCTTGTCATCACAATGCTCCATGCACTTCTCATCAAAATGCTCTCTCACCACAGATATCATAATGTTACATCACTATTTGTCACAATACTCCCTCACCCCTGTCATCACAATGATCCATGACTCCTGTCATCACCATTGTACATGCACATATCATCACAATGTACGATGACCCCTGACATCACAATGTTCCATAACCCCTGTCATCAAAATGCTCCCAAAACCTTTTCATCAAAATGCTCCATGACCCCTGGCATCACAATGTTCAATAACCCCTGGCATCAAAATGTTCCATGACACATTTCATCCAATTGCTCCATGACCCTGTCATCACAATGTTCCCTGCCCTTCTCATCACAATGCACAACGCCCTTGTCATCAAAATCCTCCATGACTTTGTCATCACAAAGATCCATGACCCTTGGCATCACAATGCTCCATGTCATCTTCATCACAATGCTCCATGATCGCATTCATCACATTGCTCCATGCCGTTGTCATCACAAAGCTCCATGACACATGTCATCAGAATGCTCCATGGCCTTCTCATCACAATCTTCCATGCCATTGCCATCACAATGTTCTATTACGCCTGTCATAACTATGCTCCATGACCCCTGCCATCACGATGTTCCATGGCCTTGTCATCACAAGGCTCCATGACCCTTCTCATCACAATGCTCCAAGACCCCTGTAATCACAATGTTCCATGACCCCTGTCATCACAATGCTACATCCCCTTATCATCACAATGTTCCATGACACCTGACATCACAATGTTCCACAACCCCTGTCATCAAAATGCTCCATGACACTTTTTATCCCAAAGCTCCATGACCCCTGACATCCCAATGTTCTATAACCCCTGTCATCAAAATATTCCATTACAATTTTCATCAAATTGCTGCATGACCCTGTCATCAAAATGCTCCCTGGCCTTCTCATCACAATGCACCACGCCCTTGTCATCAAAATGCTCCGTGACTTTTGTCATCACAAATCTCCTTGACCCTTGACATCACAATGCTCCATGTCATTGTCATCACAATGCTCCATGAACCTTCTCATCACATTTCTCCATGCCCTTGTCATCACAAAGCTCCATGACACATGTCATCACAATGCTCGATGCCCTTCTCATCACTATGCTCCATGCCCTTGTCATTACAATCCTCTATGACCATTGTATCACAGTGTTCCGTGCTCTTGTCATCACAATGCTCCATGTCCACTCTCATCACAATAATCCATGAAACATTTCACACCAATGCTTCCTGTCCTTCTCATCACAATGCTCCATTACACCTGTCATAACAATGTTCCATGACCCCTGCCATCACAAAGTTCCACGGCCTTGTCATTCACAAGGCTCCATCACACTTGTCATCACAATGTTCCAAGACCCCTGTAATCACAATGCTCCATGCCCTTGTCATCACAAAGCTCCATGACGCATGTCATTAGAATGTTCCATGGACTTCTCATCACAATGCTCCAAGACACTTTTTATCACAATGCTCCATGCCCCTTTTCATCTCAAAGCTCCATGAATCCTATCATCACAATGCACCATGCCCATTATCATAATGCTTCAGGCTATTTTCCTCACAATGAAATCAAAATGCTCCATGACCTCTGTCATCACAATGCTCCAAACCGTTGGGATCACAATGTTCCATAACACTTCTCATCACGACACCCCATGATGCTCATAATCACAATTACCCATGGTCTTCTCATCACTATGCTCCATAACCTTTGTCATCACAATGCTCCCTGACACTTGTCGTCAGTATGCTCCTTGAACACTGTCATTACAGGGCTCCATGCCTTTTTCATCACAATGATCTATGCCCTTTTCATCACAATGCTCAAAGACACCTGTAATCACAATGCTCCATGCACTTGTCATCACAGTGCTCCATGACGCATTCATCAGAATGCTCCATGGCCTTCTCTTCACAATGCTCCATGCCCTTGTCATCACAATGCTCCAAGACCCCTGTAAACACAATGCTCCATGCCGCTTGTCATTATAGCGCTCCATGATGCTCGTCATCACAATTATCCATGGTCTTCTCATCACAGTGCTCCACGGTCTTGCCATCACAATGCTCCATGCCCTGGTCATCACAATGCTCTATGTTCCCTTTCATCACAATTCTCCACGTTCTTGGCCTCACTATGTTCCATGACACTTCCCAGCACAGTGTTAAATGCTTTGTCATCACAATACTGCACAAGCTTGTCATCAGAATACTCCATGACCCTTGTCATCACAATGATCCATGAGCCCGGTCATCACAATGCTCCATGAGACCTATCATCACAATGCTCCATGCCCCTTGTCATTACAGTGCTCCATGATGCTCGTCACCAGAATTATCCATGGTCTTCTCATCACAGTGCTCCACGGTCTTGCCATAACAATGCTCCATGCCCTGGTCATCACAATGCTCCATGTCCCTTATCGTGACAATTCTCCAGGTCCTTGTCATCACAATGCTCCATGACAGTTCTCATCTCCATGTTACATGCTCTTGTCATCACAATTCTCCATGCACTTGTCATCGCAATGTCCCATGACCCCTGTCATAGCAAGCTCCATGCCTTTGTCATCACAATGCTTCACGACCTTTTCATCAAAATTCTCAAAGGCCATTGTCATCACAATGCTCCATGCCCTTGTCATCACAATGCTCCATGGCCCTTGTCATCACAATGATCCAAGCCCTTGTCATCACAATGCTCCGTTACCTTTGTCATCACATTCCTCCATAACACTCGGCATCACAATGGTCCATGCCATTGTCATCACAATGGAAAATGAAATATCCCATCACAATGCTCCCTGACACCTGTCTTCACAATACTCCATGACCTTGTCATCACAATGCTCCATGCCCTTGTCATCACAATGTGCCATGCCCACTGTCAACACAATTATCCATGAAACTTGTCAGACCAATGCTCCATGCTCCTGTCATCACAATGCTACATGACCACAGTCATCACAATGCTCCGTGTGTCCCGTCATCACAAGACTCCATGACCTGTGTCACCACAAAAGTCAATGCCCTCATCATCACAAGGCTCTGTGAAATTTGTCACCACAATGCTCCATGAACTTTTCATCAAAATGCTCAATGTCATTGTCATCACAATGCTCCATGAACGCTCTCATCACATTGCTCCAAGCCCTTGTCATCACAATGCTCCATTACCTTTGTCATCACAATCCTCCATAACACTCGGCATCACAATGCTCCATGCCATTGTCATCACAATGGAACATGAAATATGCCATCACAATGCTCCCTGACACCTGTCTTCACAATAATCCATGACCTTGTAATCACAATGTTCCATGCCCTTGCCATCACAATTCTCCATTAACCCTGGCATAACAATGCTCCATGACCCCTGCCATCACGATGTTCCATGGTCTTGTCATCACAAGGCTCCATGACCCCTCTAACCACAATGCTCCAAGACCCCTGTAATCACAATGCTCCATGCCCCTTTTCATCTCAATGATCCATGAACCCGGTCATCACAATGCACCATGCCCATCATCAAAAGGCTTCATGCTATTGTCATCACAATGAAATCAAAATTCTCCATGATCTCTGTCATCACAATGCTCCAAATCCGTGTAATCAAAATGTTCCATAACACTTATCATCACAACGTCCCATGACACTCATCATCACAATTATCCATGGTCTTCTCATCACAATGCTCCATGACCTTTGTCATCAAATGCTCAATACACTTGTCATCACAATGCTCCCTTACACTTTTCGTCAGTATGCTTCTTGAACCCTGTCATGACAAGGCTTAATGCCCATTTCATCACAATGCATAAAGACACCTGTAATCACAATGCTCCACAACCTTCTCATCACAATGCTCCATTCCCAATATCATCACAATGCTCCATGACCACTGTCATCACAACACTCCATGACACCTGACAACACAATGATCCGGAAATCTTGTCATCAAAATGCTCCATTCCCTAGTCATCATAATGCTCCATAACCCCTGTCATCACAATACTCCATGAACATTTTCAGCCCAATGCTCCATGACACTTGTCATCACATTGAACCATGCCCTTGTCATCCCAATGCTCCATGACCCCTGTATTCACAAAGCTCCGTGACGCTTGTCATCACTGTGCTCCATGACACCTGTCATCACAATGCTCCATGCCTTTGTCAGCAAATGCTACATGACCTTGTCATTACAATGCTCTATGCGCTTGTCATCACAGTACTCCATTACCATTGTCATCACAATCCTCCACGAACCTTGGGATCATATTGCTTCATGCCCTTGTCATCACAGTGCTCCATGCTCCTTGAAATCAAAATGATCCATGACCTCTGTCATCACAATGCTCCAAACCCTTGTAATCACAATGTTCCATAACACTTGTCATCACAACGCTCCATGATGCCTGTCATCACAATATTCCATGGCCTTTTCATCACAATGCTCCATGACCATTGTCATCACAATTCTAAATACACTTGTCATTACAGTGCTTCCTGAAACTTGTCGTCAGAATGCTCCTTGAAACCTGTCACGAAAAGAGTCCATGCCTTTTTCATCACAATGCCCCATGCCATTTTCATCACAATGCTCCATGCCATTGTCATCAAAATACTCCACAAGCTTGTCATCAGAATGTTCCATGACCCTTGTCATCACAATTCTCCATGCACTTGTGAGCACAATGCTCCCTGACCCTTTTCATCACAATGCTCCAAGCCATTGTCATCACAATGCTCCATTACTTTGTCATCAGAATCCTCCATGACACTTGGCATCACAGTGCTCCATTCCCTTGTCATCACAATGCGCCATTCCAACTGTACATCACAATAATCCATGAAACATTTTAGACCAAAGCTCAATGTCCTTCTCATCACAATGCTCCATTACCTCTGTCATAACAATGCTCCATGACACCTGCCATCACATTGTTCAACGGCATGTCATCACAAGGCTCCATGACCCTTGTCATCACAATGCTCCAAGACCCCTGTAGTCACAATGCTCCATGCCCTTGTCATCACAGTGCTCCATGACGCATGTCATCAGAATGTTCCATGGCCTTCTCCTCACAATGCTCCATGCCCTTGTCATCACAATGCTCCAAGACCCCTGTAATCACAATGCTCCATGTCCCTTATCATCAGAATGCTCCATGAGACTTGTCATCACAAGTCTCCATGGTCTTCTCATCACAGTGCTCCAGGACCTTGTCATCACAATGCTCCATTCCCTTGTCATCACAATGCTCCATGACCCCTGTCATCACAATACTCCATGAATATTTTCAGCCCAATGCTCCATGATCTTCTCATCACAATGCTCCAAGACCAATATCATCACAATGCTCCAAGACCACTGTCATCACAACACTCCAGGACACCTGACAACACAATGATCCGGGACTCTTGTCATCACAATGCTCCATTCCCTAGTCATCACAATGCTCCATGACCCCTGCCATCACAATTTTCTATGCCCTTGTCATCACAAAGCTCCATGACACGTCATCAGAATGTTCCATGTACTTCTCATCAAAATGCTCAATGCCCTTGTCATCACAATGCTCCAAGACCCCTGTAATCACAATGCTCCATGCCCCTCTTCATCTCAATGCTCCATGAACCCTGTCATCACAATGCATCATGCCAATCATCATAATGCTTCCGGCTATTGTCAGCACAATGAAATCAAAATTCTACATGACCCCTGTCATCACAGTACTCCATGAACATTTTCAGCCCAAGAATCCATGACACTTGTCATCCCAATGCTCCATGACCCCTGTATTCACAATACTCCATGACGCTTGTCATCACAGTGCTCCATGAAACTTGTCATCACAATGCTCCATGCCTTTGTCAGCAAAATGCTACATGCCCTTTTCATCACAATGCTCCATGACCCCTGTCATCACAATGCTCCGTGACTCCAGTCATCATAATTCTTCATAACATTTGTCATCACAATGGTCGATACCCATGTCATCACAAGGCTCTGTGACTTTTGTAAACTCAATGCTCCATGAACTTTTCATCACAATGCTCCATGACCTTTGTCATCACAATTCTCAATACACTTGTCATCACAATGCTCCCTGACACTTGTCATCAGAATGCTCCTTGAAACCTGTCACGAAAAGGCTCCATGCCTTTATCATCAGTATGCCCCATGCCGTTTTCATCACAATGCTCCATGCCATTGCCATCAAAATACTCCACAAGCTTGTCATCAGAATGCTCCATGACCCTTGTCATCACAATTCTCCATGCACTTGTCAGCACAATGCTCCCTGACCCTAGTCATCACAATGCTCCAAGCCATTGTCATCACAATGCTCCATTACTTTTGTCATCAGAATCCTCCATGACACTTGGCATCACAATGCTCCATGCCATTGTCATCACAATGGGCCATTACATATGTCATCACAATGCTCCCTGACACCTGTCTTCCCAATACTGCATGACCTGGTCATCACAATGCTCCATGCCGTTGTCATCACAATGCGGCATTCCAACTGTCATCACAATAATCCATGAAACTTATTAGACCAATATTCCATGCCCTTGTCATCACAATACTCCATGCCCTTGTTATCACAATGCTCCATGACCCCTGTCATCACAATGCTCCGTGACTCCAGTTATCACAATGCTTCATGACCTTTGTCATCACAATGGTCCATGACCTCGTCATCAACAGTCTCTGTGACCTTTTTAACCACAATGCTCCATGAACTTTTCATCACAATGCTCTTTGACCTTTGTCATCAGAATGCTCTATGCCTTTCTCAGCACAATGCTCCATGACCCTTGTCATCACAATGCTCCATGCGCTTGTCAGCAAAATGCTCCATGACACATGTCATCCCAATGCACCATGCACTTGTCATCACAGTGCTCCAAAATCTTGACATCACAATGCTCCATGAAACTTGTCATCACAATGCTCCATGGACTTCTCACCAAAATGCTCTCTCACCACTGATGTCACAATGTTACATCAATATTCGTCACAATATTCCCTCACCCCTGTCATCAAAATTTGCCATGACTCCTGTCATCACAATGCTACATGCAGTTATCATCACAATGTTCGATGACCCCTGGCATCACAATGTTCCATAATCACTGTTATCAAAATATTCCTTGACACTTTTCATCAAATTGCTCCATGACCCTGTCATCACAATGCTCCCTACCCTTCTCATCACAATGCACAACGCCCTTGTCATCAAAATGCTCCATGACTTTGTCATCACAAAGATCCATAACCCTTGTCATCACAATGCTCCATGTCATTGTCATCACAATGCTCCATTAAGGTTCTCATCACATTGCTTCATGTCCTTGTCATCACAAACCTCCATGACACATATCATCAGAATGCTCCATGGCCTTCTCATCACAATGCTCCTTGCCCTGCCATCAAAATGCTCCATTATCCCTGTCATACACATGATCCATGACCCCTGCCATCACGATGTTCCATGGCCTTGTCATCACAAGGCTCCATGACCCTTCTCATCACAATGCTCCAAGAACCCTGTAACCACAATGATCCATGCCCATTTTCATCTCAATGTTTCATGAACCCTGTCATCACAATGCACCATGACCATCATCATAATGCTTCAAGCTATTGCCATCATAATGAAATCAAAATGCTCCATGATCTCTGTCATAACAATGCTCCAAACGCTTGTGATCACAATATTCCAAAACACTTGTCATCACAATGCACCATGACGCTCGTCATCACAGTTATCCATGGTCTTCTCATCACAATGCTCCATGACCATTGTCATCACGATGCTCAATACACTTGTCATCAAAATGCTCCCTGACACTTGTTGTCTGTATGCTCCTTGAACCCTGTCATGACAAGGCTCCATGCTTTTTCATCACAATGCTCCAAGACCCCTGTAATCACAATGCTCCATGCCCTTGTCATCACAAAGCTAAAGGACGCATGTCTTCAGAATGCTCTTGGCCTTCTCCTCACAATGCTCCATGCACATGTCATCACAATGTTCCAAGACGCCTGTAATCACAATGGTCCATGTCCATTTTCATCAGTATGCTCCATGAGATTTGTCATCACAAGGCTCCATGTTTTTCTCATCACAATGCTCCAGGACATTGTCATCACAATGCTTCACGACCTTGTCCTGAAAATTCTCAATGGCCCTTGTCATCATAATGCTCCAAGCCCTAGACATCACAGTGCTCCATTATATTTGTCAACACAATCCTCCATTACATTTGGCATCACAAGGCTCCCTGCTATTGTCATCGCAATGGACCATGACATATGTCATCACAATGCTCCCTGACAACTGTCTTCACAGTACTCCATGACCTTCTCATCACAATGATCCATGCCCTTGTCATCACAATGCACCATGTCCACTGTCCTCACAATAATCTATGAAAGTTGTCAGACGAATGCTCCATGCCCCTGTCATCACAATGTTCCATGCCCTTGTCATCACAATGCACCATGACCCCTGTCATCACAATGCTCCGTGACTCCAGTCATCACAATGCTTCATAACATTTGTCATCACAATGCTCCATGCCCGCGTCATCACAAGGCTCTGTGTCGTTTGTAACAACAATGCTCCATGAACATTTCATCACAATACTCCGTGACCCTTGTCATCACCATGCTCCATGCCTTTGTCAAAAAAATGCTCCATGACCCTTTTCATCACAATTTGCCACGCACTTTTCATCACAACCGTCGACAATTTTCTCATTGCAATGCTCCATAAAACTTGTAATCACAATGCTCCATGCCCTTCTCATCACAATGCTCCATTACCCCTGTCATAACAGTGCTCCATGACGCCATCCATCACGATGTTCCATGGCCTTGTAATCACAAGGCTCCATGACACTTGTCATAACAATGCTCCAAGACCCCTGTAATCACAAAGCTCCATGCCCATTTTCTTCTCAATGATCCATGAACCGTGTCATCACAATGCACCATGACATCATCACAATGCTTCAGGCTATTGTCATCACAATGAAATCAATATGCTCCATGACCTCTGTCATAACAATGCTCCAAACCCTTGTGATCACAATATTCCATAACTCTTGTCATCACAGTGCCCCATGACACTCGTCATCACAAGTATCCATGGTCTTCTCATCAAAATGCTCCATGACCTTTGTCATCACAATGCTCATTACACTTGTCATCAAAATGCTCCCTGACATTTGTGGTCTGTATGCTCCGTGAACCCTGTCATGACAAGGCTCCATGCCTTTTTCATCACAATGATCCATGTCCTTCTCATCACAGTGCTCCATGACACTTGTCATCACAATTCTCCATGCACTTGTCAGCACAATGCTCCATGACCCTTGTCATCTCAATGCTCCAAGCTATTGTCATCACAATGCACCATTACCTTTGTCATCAGAATCCTCCATGACACTTGGCATCACAATGCTCCATGCCATTGTCATCACAATGGGCGATTACATATGTCAACACAATGCTCCCTGACACCAGTCTTCACAATACTGCATGACCTGGTCATCACAATGCTGCATGCCCTTGTCACCACAATGCACCATTCCAACAGTCATCGCAATAATCCATGAAACTTATTAGACAAATGCTCCTTGCCCTTGTTATCACAATGCTCCATGACACTTGTCATCACAATGCTCCATGAACTTTTCATCACAATGCTCTTTGATCCTTGTCATCACAATTCTCTATGCCTTTCTCAGCACAATGCTCCATGACCCTTGTCATCACAATGCTCCATGTGCTTGTCAGCACGATGCTCCATGACACATGTCATCACAATGCACCATGCACTTGTCATCACAGTGCTCCACAATCTTGTCATCACAATGATCCATAAACCTTGTCATCACAATGCTCCATGCAATTCTCATCAAAATGCTCTCTCACCACAGATATCACAATGTTACATCACTATTTGTCACAATACTCCCTCACCCCTGTCATCACAATGATCCATGACTCCTGTCATCACCATTGTACATGCACATATCATCACAATGTTCGATGACCCCTGACATCACAATGTTCCATAACCCCTGTCATCAAAATGCTCCCAAAACCTTTTCATCAAAATGCTCCATGACCCCTGGCATCACAATGTTCAATAACCCCTGTCATCAAAATGTTCCATGACACATTTCATCCAATTGCTCCATGACCCTGTCATCACAATGCTCCCTGCCCTTCTCATCACAATGCACAACGCCCTTGTCTTCAAAATCCTCCATGACCTTTGTCATCACAAAGATCCATGACCCTTGGCATCACAATGCTCCATGTCATCTTCATCACAATGCTCCATGATCGCATTCATCACATTGCTCCATGCCGTTGTCATCACAAAGCTCCATGACACATGTCATCAGAATGCTCCATGGCCTTCTCATCACAATCCTCCATGCCATTGCCATCACAATGTTCCATTACGCCTGTCATAACTATGCTCCATGACCCCTGCCATCACGATGTTCCATGGCCTTGTCATCACAAGGCTCCATGACCCTTCTCATCACAATGCTCCAAGACCCCTGTCATCACAATGTTCCATGATCCCTGTCATCACAATGCTACATCCCCTTATCATCACAATGTTCCATGACACCTGACATCACAATGTTCCACAACCCCTGTCATCAAAATGCTCCATGACACTTTTTATCCCAAAGCTCCATGACCCCTGACATCCCAATGTTCTATAACCCCTGTCATCAAAATATTCCATTACAATTTTCATCAAATTGCTGCATGACCCTGTCATCAAAATGCTCCCTGGCCTTCTCATCACAATGCACCACGCCCTTGTCATCAAAATGCTCCGTGACTTTTGTCATCACAAATCTCCTTGACCCTTGACATCACAATGCTCCATGTCATTGTCATCACAATGCTCCATGAACCTTCTCATCACATTTCTCCATGCCCTTGTCATCACAAAGCTCCATGACACATGTCATCACAATGCTCGATGCCCTTCTCATCACTATGCTCCATGCCCTTGTCATTACAATCCTCTATGACCATTGTATCACAGTGTTCCGTGCTCTTGTCATCACAATGCTCCATGTCCACTCTCATCACAATAATCCATGAAACATTTCACACCAATGCTTCCTGTCCTTCTCATCACAATGCTCCATTACACCTGTCATAACAATGTTCCATGACCCCTGCCATCACAAAGTTCCACGGCCTTGTCATTCACAAGGCTCCATGACACTTGTCATCACAATGTTCCGAGACCCCTGTAATCACAATGCTCCATGCCCTTGTCATCACAAAGCTCCATGACGCATGTCATTAGAATGTTCCATGGACTTCTCATCACAATGCTCCAAGACACTTTTTATCACAATGCTCCATGCCCCTTTTCATCTCAAAGCTCCATGAATCCTATCATCACAATGCACCATGCCCATTATCATAATGCTTCAGGCTATTTTCCTCACAATGGAATCAAAATGCTCCATGACCTCTGTCATCACAATGCTCCAAACCGTTGGGATCACAATGTTCCATAACACTTCTCATCACAACACCCCATGATGCTCATAATCACAATTATCCATGGTCTTCTCATCACTATGCTCCATAACCTTTGTCATCACAATGCTCCCTGACACTTGTCGTCAGTATGCTCCTTGAACACTGTCATTACAGGGCTCCATGCCTTTTTCATCACAATGATCTATGCCCTTTTCATCACAATGCTCAAAGACACCTGTAATCACAATGCTACATGCACTTGTCATCACAGTGCTCCATGACGCATTCATCAGAATGCTCCATGGCCTTCTCTTCACAATGCTCCATGCCCTTGTCATCACAATGCTCCAAGACCCCTGTAAACACAATGCTCCATGCCGCTTGTCATTATAGCACTCCATGACGCTCGTCATCACAATTATCCATGGTCTTCTCATCAGAGTGCTCCACGGTCTTGCCATCACAATGCTCCATGCCCTGGTCATCACAATGCTCTATGTTCCCTTTCATCACAATTCTCCACGTTCTTGGCCTCACTATGTTCCATGACACTTCCCATCACAGTGTTAAATGCTTTGTCATCACAATACTGCACAAGCTTGTCATCAGAATACTCCATGACCCTTGTCATCACAATGATCCATGAGCCCTGTCATCACAATGCTCCATGAGACCTATCATCACAATGCTCCATGCCCCTTGTCATTACAGTGCTCCATGATGCTCGTCACCAGAATTATCCATGGTCTTCTCATCACAGTGCTCCACGGTCTTGCCATAACAATGCTCCATGCCCTGGTCATCACAATGCTCCATGTCCCTTGTCATCACAATTCTCCAGGTCCTTGTCATCACAATGCTCCATGACAGTTCTCATCTCCATGTTACATGCTCTTGTCATCACAATTCTCCAGGTGCTTGTCATCACAATGCTCCATGACAGTTCTCATCTCCATGTTACATGCTCTTGTCATCACAATTCTCCATGCACTTGTCATCGCAATGTCCCATGACCCCTGTCATAGCAAGCTCCATGCCTTTGTCATCACAATGCTTCACGACCTTTTCATCAAAATTCTCAAAGGCCGTTGTCATCACAATGCTCCATGCCCTTGTCGTCACAATTCTCCAGGTCCTTGTCATCACAATGCTCCATGACAGTTCTCATCTCCATGTTACATGCTCTTGTCATCACAATTCTCCATGCACTTGTCATCGCAATGTCCCATGACCCCTGTCATAGCAAGCTCCATGCCTTTGTCATCACAATGCTTCACGACCTTTTCATCAAAATTCTCAAAGGCCGTTGTCATCACAATGCTCCATGCCCTTGTCATCACAATGCTCCATGGTCCTTGTCATCACAATGCTCCAAGCCCTTGTCATCACAATGCTCCATTACCCTTGTCATCACAATCCTCCATAACACTCGGCATCACAATGCTCCATGCCATTGTCATCACAATGGAAAATGAAATATCCCATCACAATGCTCCCTGACACCTGTCTTCACAATACTCCATGACCTTGTCATCACAATGCTCCATGCCCTTGTCATCACAATGTGCCATGCCCACTGTCAACACAATTATCCATGAAACTTGTCAGACCAATGCTCCATGCTCCTGTCATCACAATGCTACATGACCACAGTCATCACAATGCTCCGTGTGTCCCGTCATCACAAGACTCCATGACCTGTGTCACCACAAGTCAATGCCCTCATCATCACAAGGCTCTGTGAAATTTGTCACCACAATGCTCCATGAACTTTTCATCAAAATGCTCAATGTCATTGTCATCACAATGCTCCATGAACGCTCTCATCACATTGCTCCAAGCCCTTGTCATCACAATGCTCCATTACCTTTGTCATCACAATCCTCCATAACACTCGGCATCACAATGCTCCATGCCATTGTCATCACAATGGAACATGAAATATGCCATCACAATGCTCCCTGACACCTGTCTTCACAATAATCCATGACCTTGTAATCACAATGTTCCATGCCCTTGCCATCACAATTCTCCATTAACCCTGGCATAACAATGCTCCATGACCCCTGCCATCACGATGTTCCATGGTCTTGTCATCACAAGGCTCCATGACCCTTCTAACCACAATGCTCCAAGACCCCTGTAATCACAATGCTCCATGCCCCTTTTCATCTCAATGATCCATGAACCCGGTCATCACAATGCACCATGCCCATCATCAAAATGCTTCATGCTATTGTCATCACAATGAAATCAAAATTCTCCATGATCTCTGTCATCACAATGCTCCAAATCCGTGTGATCAAAATGTTCCATAAAACTTATCATCACAACGTCCCATGACGCTCGTCATCACAATTATACATGGTCTTCTCATCACAATGCTCCATGACCTTTTTCATCACAATGCTCAATACACTTGTCATCACAATGCTCCCTGACACTTGTCCTCAGTATGCTCTTTGAACCATGTCATGACAAGGCTCCATGCCTTTTTCATCACAATGCTCCATGCCCTTGTCATCACAAAGCTCCATGATGCATGTCATCAGAACGTTCCATGGCCATCTCATCCCAATGCTCCAAGCCCTTGTCATCACAATGCCCCAAGACCCCTGTAATCACAATGCACCATGCCCCTTTTCATCAGAATATTCCATGAGACTTGTCATCACAAGTCTCCATGGTCTTCTCATCACAATGCTCCAGTACCTTGTCATCACAAGCCTCCATGGCCCCTGTCATCACAATACTCGATGAACGTTTTCAGCCCAATGCTCCTTGACCTTCTCATCACAATGCTCCATGACCACTGTCATGACAACACTCCATGACACCTGACAACACAATGATCCGGGACTCCTGTCATCACAAAGCTCCGACCCCTGTAATCACAATACTCCATGAACATTTTCAGCCCAATGCTCCATGACCCTTGTCATCACAATCATCCATGCCCTTGTCATCCCAATGCTCCATGACCCCTGTATTCACAATGCTCCGTGACGCTTGTCATCACAGTGCTCCACGACACCTGTCATCACAATGCTCCATGATTTTGTCAGCAAAATGCTTCATGACCTTGTCATTACAATGCTCTATGCACTTGTCATCACAATACTCCACTCCCATTGTCATAACAATCCTCCATGAACCTTGGGATCACATTGCTTCATGCCCTTGTAATCACAATGCGCCATGCTCCTTTAAATCAAAATGATCCATGACCTCTGTCATCACAATGCTCCAAAAACTTGTGATCAAAATGTTCCATAACAATTGTCATCACAATGCTCCATGATGCCTGTCATCACAATACTCCATGCACTTTTCATCACAATGCTCCATGACCTTTGTCATCACAATTCTCAATACACTTGTCATCACAATGCTCCCTGACACTTGTCGTCAGAATGCTCCTTGAACCCTGTCACGAAAAGGCTCCATGCCTTTTTCATCAAAATGCCCCATGCCGTTTTCATCACAATGCTCCACGCCACTGTCATCAAAATACTCCACAAGCTTGTCATCACAATGCTCCATGACCTTTGTCATCACAATTCTCCATGCACTTGTCAGCACAATGCTCCCTGACCCTTGTCATCTCAATGCTCCAAGCCATTGTCATCACAATGCACCATTATATTTGTCATCAGAATCCTCCATGACACTTGGCATCACAATGCACCATGCCCTTGTCACCACAATGCACCATTCCAACAGTCATCACAGTAATACATGAAATTTATGAGACCAATGATCCATGCCCTTGTCATCACAATGCTCCATGCCCCTTGTCAACACAATGCTCCATGACCCCTGTCATCACAGTGCTCCGTGACTCCAGTCATCACAGTGCTTCATGACCTTTGTCATCACAATGGTCCATGCCCTCGTCATCAAGAGTCTCTGTGACCTTTTTAACCACAATGCTCCATGAACTTTTCATCACAATTCTCTTTCACCCTTGTCAACACAATGCTCTATGCCTTTCTCAGCACAATGCTCCATGACCCTTGTCATCACAATGCACCATGCGCTTGTCATCACAGTGCTCCACAATCTTGTCATCACAATGCTCCATAAACATTGTCATCACAATGCTCCATGAACTTCTCATCAAAATGCTCTCTCACCACTGATATCACAATGTTACTTCACTATTCGTCACAATACTCCCTCACCCCGTCATCACAATGTTCCATGACTCCTGTCATCACAGTGCTACATGCACTTATCATCACAATGTTCGATGACCCCTGACATCACAATGTTCCATAACCCCTGTCATCAAAATGCTCCCAAAACCTTTTCATCAAAATGCTCCATGACCCCTGGCATCACAATGTTCAATAACCCCTGTCATCAAAATGTTCCATGACACATTTCATCCAATTGCTCCATGACCCTGTCATCACAATGCTCCCTGCCCTTCTCATCACAATGCACAACGCCCTTGTCTTCAAAATCCTCCATGACCTTTGTCATCACAAAGATCCATGACCCTTGGCATCACAATGCTCCATGTCATCTTCATCACAATGCTCCATGATCGCATTCATCACATTGCTCCATGCCGTTGTCATCACAAAGCTCCATGACACATGTCATCAGAATGCTCCATGGCCTTCTCATCACAATCCTCCATGCCATTGCCATCACAATGTTCCATTACGCCTGTCATAACTATGCTCCATGACCCCTGCCATCACGATGTTCCATGGCCTTGTCATCACAAGGCTCCATGACCCTTCTCATCACAATGCTCCAAGACCCCTGTCATCACAATGTTCCATGACCCCTGTCATCACAATGCTACATCCCCTTATCATCACAATGTTCCATGACACCTGACATCACAATGTTCCACAACCCCTGTCATCAAAATGCTCCATGACACTTTTTATCCCAAAGCTCCATGACCCCTGACATCCCAATGTTCTATAACCCCTGTCATCAAAATATTCCATTACAATTTTCATCAAATTGCTGCATGACCCTGTCATCAAAATGCTCCCTGGCCTTCTCATCACAATGCACCACGCCCTTGTCATCAAAATGCTCCGTGACTTTTGTCATCACAAATCTCCTTGACCCTTGACATCACAATGCTCCATGTCATTGTCATCACAATGCTCCATGAACCTTCTCATCACATTTCTCCATGCCCTTGTCATCACAAAGCTCCATGACACATGTCATCACAATGCTCGATGCCCTTCTCATCACTATGCTCCATGCCCTTGTCATTACAATCCTCTATGACCATTGTATCACAGTGTTCCGTGCTCTTGTCATCACAATGCTCCATGTCCACTCTCATCACAATAATCCATGAAACATTTCACACCAATGCTTCCTGTCCTTCTCATCACAATGCTCCATTACACCTGTCATAACAATGTTCCATGACCCCTGCCATCACAAAGTTCCACGGCCTTGTCATTCACAAGGCTCCATCACACTTGTCATCACAATGTTCCAAGACCCCTGTAATCACAATGCTCCATGCCCTTGTCATCACAAAGCTCCATGACGCATGTCATTAGAATGTTCCATGGACTTCTCATCACAATGCTCCAAGACACTTTTTATCACAATGCTCCATGCCCCTTTTCATCTCAAAGCTCCATGAATCCTATCATCACAATGCACCATGCCCATTATCATAATGCTTCAGGCTATTTTCCTCACAATGGAATCAAAATGCTCCATGACCTCTGTCATCACAATGCTCCAAACCGTTGGGATCACAATGTTCCATAACACTTCTCATCACAACACCCCATGATGCTCATAATCACAATTATCCATGGTCTTCTCATCACTATGCTCCATAACCTTTGTCATCACAATGCTCCCTGACACTTGTCGTCAGTATGCTCCTTGAACACTGTCATTACAGGGCTCCATGCCTTTTTCATCACAATGATCTATGCCCTTTTCATCACAATGCTCAAAGACACCTGTAATCACAATGCTACATGCACTTGTCATCACAGTGCTCCATGACGCATTCATCAGAATGCTCCATGGCCTTCTCTTCACAATGCTCCATGCCCTTGTCATCACAATGCTCCAAGACCCCTGTAAACACAATGCTCCATGCCGCTTGTCATTATAGCACTCCATGACGCTCGTCATCACAATTATCCATGGTCTTCTCATCAGAGTGCTCCACGGTCTTGCCATCACAATGCTCCATGCCCTGGTCATCACAATGCTCTATGTTCCCTTTCATCACAATTCTCCACGTTCTTGGCCTCACTATGTTCCATGACACTTCCCATCACAGTGTTAAATGCTTTGTCATCACAATACTGCACAAGCTTGTCATCAGAATACTCCATGACCCTTGTCATCACAATGATCCATGAGCCCTGTCATCACAATGCTCCATGAGACCTATCATCACAATGCTCCATGCCCCTTGTCATTACAGTGCTCCATGATGCTCGTCACCAGAATTATCCATGGTCTTCTCATCACAGTGCTCCACGGTCTTGCCATAACAATGCTCCATGCCCTGGTCATCACAATGCTCCATGTCCCTTGTCATCACAATTCTCCAGGTCCTTGTCATCACAATGCTCCATGACAGTTCTCATCTCCATGTTACATGCTCTTGTCATCACAATTCTCCAGGTGCTTGTCATCACAATGCTCCATGACAGTTCTCATCTCCATGTTACATGCTCTTGTCATCACAATTCTCCATGCACTTGTCATCGCAATGTCCCATGACCCCTGTCATAGCAAGCTCCATGCCTTTGTCATCACAATGCTTCACGACCTTTTCATCAAAATTCTCAAAGGCCGTTGTCATCACAATGCTCCATGCCCTTGTCGTCACAATTCTCCAGGTCCTTGTCATCACAATGCTCCATGACAGTTCTCATCTCCATGTTACATGCTCTTGTCATCACAATTCTCCATGCACTTGTCATCGCAATGTCCCATGACCCCTGTCATAGCAAGCTCCATGCCTTTGTCATCACAATGCTTCACGACCTTTTCATCAAAATTCTCAAAGGCCGTTGTCATCACAATGCTCCATGCCCTTGTCATCACAATGCTCCATGGCCCTTGTCATCACAATGCTCCAAGCCCTTGTCATCACAATGCTCCATTACCCTTGTCATCACAATCCTCCATAACACTCGGCATCACAATGCTCCATGCCATTGTCATCACAATGGAAAATGAAATATCCCATCACAATGCTCCCTGACACCTGTCTTCACAATACTCCATGACCTTGTCATCACAATGCTCCATGCCCTTGTCATCACAATGTGCCATGCCCACTGTCAACACAATTATCCATGAAACTTGTCAGACCAATGCTCCATGCTCCTGTCATCACAATGCTACATGACCACAGTCATCACAATGCTCCGTGTGTCCCGTCATCACAAGACTCCATGACCTGTGTCACCACAAGTCAATGCCCTCATCATCACAAGGCTCTGTGAAATTTGTCACCACAATGCTCCATGAACTTTTCATCAAAATGCTCAATGTCATTGTCATCACAATGCTCCATGAACGCTCTCATCACATTGCTCCAAGCCCTTGTCATCACAATGCTCCATTACCTTTGTCATCACAATCCTCCATAACACTCGGCATCACAATGCTCCATGCCATTGTCATCACAATGGAACATGAAATATGCCATCACAATGCTCCCTGACACCTGTCTTCACAATAATCCATGACCTTGTAATCACAATGTTCCATGCCCTTGCCATCACAATTCTCCATTAACCCTGGCATAACAATGCTCCATGACCCCTGCCATCACGATGTTCCATGGTCTTGTCATCACAAGGCTCCATGACCCTTCTAACCACAATGCTCCAAGACCCCTGTAATCACAATGCTCCATGCCCCTTTTCATCTCAATGATCCATGAACCCGGTCATCACAATGCACCATGCCCATCATCAAAATGCTTCATGCTATTGTCATCACAATGAAATCAAAATTCTCCATGATCTCTGTCATCACAATGCTCCAAATCCGTGTGATCAAAATGTTCCATAAAACTTATCATCACAACGTCCCATGACGCTCGTCATCACAATTATACATGGTCTTCTCATCACAATGCTCCATGACCTTTTTCATCACAATGCTCAATACACTTGTCATCACAATGCTCCCTGACACTTGTCCTCAGTATGCTCTTTGAACCATGTCATGACAAGGCTCCATGCCTTTTTCATCACAATGCTCCATGCCCTTGTCATCACAAAGCTCCATGATGCATGTCATCAGAACGTTCCATGGCCATCTCATCCCAATGCTCCAAGCCCTTGTCATCACAATGCCCCAAGACCCCTGTAATCACAATGCACCATGCCCCTTTTCATCAGAATATTCCATGAGACTTGTCATCACAAGTCTCCATGGTCTTCTCATCACAATGCTCCAGTACCTTGTCATCACAAGCCTCCATGGCCCCTGTCATCACAATACTCGATGAACGTTTTCAGCCCAATGCTCCTTGACCTTCTCATCACAATGCTCCATGACCACTGTCATGACAACACTCCATGACACCTGACAACACAATGATCCGGGACTCCTGTCATCACAAAGCTCCGACCCCTGTAATCACAATACTCCATGAACATTTTCAGCCCAATGCTCCATGACCCTTGTCATCACAATCATCCATGCCCTTGTCATCCCAATGCTCCATGACCCCTGTATTCACAATGCTCCGTGACGCTTGTCATCACAGTGCTCCACGACACCTGTCATCACAATGCTCCATGATTTTGTCAGCAAAATGCTTCATGACCTTGTCATTACAATGCTCTATGCACTTGTCATCACAATACTCCACTCCCATTGTCATAACAATCCTCCATGAACCTTGGGATCACATTGCTTCATGCCCTTGTAATCACAATGCGCCATGCTCCTTTAAATCAAAATGATCCATGACCTCTGTCATCACAATGCTCCAAAAACTTGTGATCAAAATGTTCCATAACAATTGTCATCACAATGCTCCATGATGCCTGTCATCACAATACTCCATGCACTTTTCATCACAATGCTCCATGACCTTTGTCATCACAATTCTCAATACACTTGTCATCACAATGCTCCCTGACACTTGTCGTCAGAATGCTCCTTGAACCCTGTCACGAAAAGGCTCCATGCCTTTTTCATCAAAATGCCCCATGCCGTTTTCATCACAATGCTCCACGCCACTGTCATCAAAATACTCCACAAGCTTGTCATCACAATGCTCCATGACCTTTGTCATCACAATTCTCCATGCACTTGTCAGCACAATGCTCCCTGACCCTTGTCATCTCAATGCTCCAAGCCATTGTCATCACAATGCACCATTATATTTGTCATCAGAATCCTCCATGACACTTGGCATCACAATGCACCATGCCCTTGTCACCACAATGCACCATTCCAACAGTCATCACAGTAATACATGAAATTTATGAGACCAATGATCCATGCCCTTGTCATCACAATGCTCCATGCCCCTTGTCAACACAATGCTCCATGACCCCTGTCATCACAGTGCTCCGTGACTCCAGTCATCACAGTGCTTCATGACCTTTGTCATCACAATGGTCCATGCCCTCGTCATCAAGAGTCTCTGTGACCTTTTTAACCACAATGCTCCATGAACTTTTCATCACAATTCTCTTTCACCCTTGTCAACACAATGCTCTATGCCTTTCTCAGCACAATGCTCCATGACCCTTGTCATCACAATGCACCATGCGCTTGTCATCACAGTGCTCCACAATCTTGTCATCACAATGCTCCATAAACATTGTCATCACAATGCTCCATGAACTTCTCATCAAAATGCTCTCTCACCACTGATATCACAATGTTACTTCACTATTCGTCACAATACTCCCTCACCCCGTCATCACAATGTTCCATGACTCCTGTCATCACAGTGCTACATGCACTTATCATCACAATGTTCGATGACCCCTGACATCACAATGTTCCATAACCCCTGTCATCAAAATGCTCCCAAAACCTTTTCATCAAAATGCTCCATGACCCCTGGCATCACAATGTTCAATAACCCCTGTCATCAAAATGTTCCATGACACATTTCATCCAATTGCTCCATGACCCTGTCATCACAATGCTCCCTGCCCTTCTCATCACAATGCACAACGCCCTTGTCTTCAAAATCCTCCATGACCTTTGTCATCACAAAGATCCATGACCCTTGGCATCACAATGCTCCATGTCATCTTCATCACAATGCTCCATGATCGCATTCATCACATTGCTCCATGCCGTTGTCATCACAAAGCTCCATGACACATGTCATCAGAATGCTCCATGGCCTTCTCATCACAATCCTCCATGCCATTGCCATCACAATGTTCCATTACGCCTGTCATAACTATGCTCCATGACCCCTGCCATCACGATGTTCCATGGCCTTGTCATCACAAGGCTCCATGACCCTTCTCATCACAATGCTCCAAGACCCCTGTCATCACAATGTTCCATGACCCCTGTCATCACAATGCTACATCCCCTTATCATCACAATGTTCCATGACACCTGACATCACAATGTTCCACAACCCCTGTCATCAAAATGCTCCATGACACTTTTTATCCCAAAGCTCCATGACCCCTGACATCCCAATGTTCTATAACCCCTGTCATCAAAATATTCCATTACAATTTTCATCAAATTGCTGCATGACCCTGTCATCAAAATGCTCCCTGGCCTTCTCATCACAATGCACCACGCCCTTGTCATCAAAATGCTCCGTGACTTTTGTCATCACAAATCTCCTTGACCCTTGACATCACAATGCTCCATGTCATTGTCATCACAATGCTCCATGAACCTTCTCATCACATTTCTCCATGCCCTTGTCATCACAAAGCTCCATGACACATGTCATCACAATGCTCGATGCCCTTCTCATCACTATGCTCCATGCCCTTGTCATTACAATCCTCTATGACCATTGTATCACAGTGTTCCGTGCTCTTGTCATCACAATGCTCCATGTCCACTCTCATCACAATAATCCATGAAACATTTCACACCAATGCTTCCTGTCCTTCTCATCACAATGCTCCATTACACCTGTCATAACAATGTTCCATGACCCCTGCCATCACAAAGTTCCACGGCCTTGTCATTCACAAGGCTCCATCACACTTGTCATCACAATGTTCCAAGACCCCTGTAATCACAATGCTCCATGCCCTTGTCATCACAAAGCTCCATGACGCATGTCATTAGAATGTTCCATGGACTTCTCATCACAATGCTCCAAGACACTTTTTATCACAATGCTCCATGCCCCTTTTCATCTCAAAGCTCCATGAATCCTATCATCACAATGCACCATGCCCATTATCATAATGCTTCAGGCTATTTTCCTCACAATGGAATCAAAATGCTCCATGACCTCTGTCATCACAATGCTCCAAACCGTTGGGATCACAATGTTCCATAACACTTCTCATCACAACACCCCATGATGCTCATAATCACAATTATCCATGGTCTTCTCATCACTATGCTCCATAACCTTTGTCATCACAATGCTCCCTGACACTTGTCGTCAGTATGCTCCTTGAACACTGTCATTACAGGGCTCCATGCCTTTTTCATCACAATGATCTATGCCCTTTTCATCACAATGCTCAAAGACACCTGTAATCACAATGCTACATGCACTTGTCATCACAGTGCTCCATGACGCATTCATCAGAATGCTCCATGGCCTTCTCTTCACAATGCTCCATGCCCTTGTCATCACAATGCTCCAAGACCCCTGTAAACACAATGCTCCATGCCGCTTGTCATTATAGCACTCCATGACGCTCGTCATCACAATTATCCATGGTCTTCTCATCAGAGTGCTCCACGGTCTTGCCATCACAATGCTCCATGCCCTGGTCATCACAATGCTCTATGTTCCCTTTCATCACAATTCTCCACGTTCTTGGCCTCACTATGTTCCATGACACTTCCCATCACAGTGTTAAATGCTTTGTCATCACAATACTGCACAAGCTTGTCATCAGAATACTCCATGACCCTTGTCATCACAATGATCCATGAGCCCTGTCATCACAATGCTCCATGAGACCTATCATCACAATGCTCCATGCCCCTTGTCATTACAGTGCTCCATGATGCTCGTCACCAGAATTATCCATGGTCTTCTCATCACAGTGCTCCACGGTCTTGCCATAACAATGCTCCATGCCCTGGTCATCACAATGCTCCATGTCCCTTGTCATCACAATTCTCCAGGTCCTTGTCATCACAATGCTCCATGACAGTTCTCATCTCCATGTTACATGCTCTTGTCATCACAATTCTCCAGGTGCTTGTCATCACAATGCTCCATGACAGTTCTCATCTCCATGTTACATGCTCTTGTCATCACAATTCTCCATGCACTTGTCATCGCAATGTCCCATGACCCCTGTCATAGCAAGCTCCATGCCTTTGTCATCACAATGCTTCACGACCTTTTCATCAAAATTCTCAAAGGCCGTTGTCATCACAATGCTCCATGCCCTTGTCGTCACAATTCTCCAGGTCCTTGTCATCACAATGCTCCATGACAGTTCTCATCTCCATGTTACATGCTCTTGTCATCACAATTCTCCATGCACTTGTCATCGCAATGTCCCATGACCCCTGTCATAGCAAGCTCCATGCCTTTGTCATCACAATGCTTCACGACCTTTTCATCAAAATTCTCAAAGGCCGTTGTCATCACAATGCTCCATGCCCTTGTCATCACAATGCTCCATGGCCCTTGTCATCACAATGCTCCAAGCCCTTGTCATCACAATGCTCCATTACCCTTGTCATCACAATCCTCCATAACACTCGGCATCACAATGCTCCATGCCATTGTCATCACAATGGAAAATGAAATATCCCATCACAATGCTCCCTGACACCTGTCTTCACAATACTCCATGACCTTGTCATCACAATGCTCCATGCCCTTGTCATCACAATGTGCCATGCCCACTGTCAACACAATTATCCATGAAACTTGTCAGACCAATGCTCCATGCTCCTGTCATCACAATGCTACATGACCACAGTCATCACAATGCTCCGTGTGTCCCGTCATCACAAGACTCCATGACCTGTGTCACCACAAGTCAATGCCCTCATCATCACAAGGCTCTGTGAAATTTGTCACCACAATGCTCCATGAACTTTTCATCAAAATGCTCAATGTCATTGTCATCACAATGCTCCATGAACGCTCTCATCACATTGCTCCAAGCCCTTGTCATCACAATGCTCCATTACCTTTGTCATCACAATCCTCCATAACACTCGGCATCACAATGCTCCATGCCATTGTCATCACAATGGAACATGAAATATGCCATCACAATGCTCCCTGACACCTGTCTTCACAATAATCCATGACCTTGTAATCACAATGTTCCATGCCCTTGCCATCACAATTCTCCATTAACCCTGGCATAACAATGCTCCATGACCCCTGCCATCACGATGTTCCATGGTCTTGTCATCACAAGGCTCCATGACCCTTCTAACCACAATGCTCCAAGACCCCTGTAATCACAATGCTCCATGCCCCTTTTCATCTCAATGATCCATGAACCCGGTCATCACAATGCACCATGCCCATCATCAAAATGCTTCATGCTATTGTCATCACAATGAAATCAAAATTCTCCATGATCTCTGTCATCACAATGCTCCAAATCCGTGTGATCAAAATGTTCCATAAAACTTATCATCACAACGTCCCATGACGCTCGTCATCACAATTATACATGGTCTTCTCATCACAATGCTCCATGACCTTTTTCATCACAATGCTCAATACACTTGTCATCACAATGCTCCCTGACACTTGTCCTCAGTATGCTCTTTGAACCATGTCATGACAAGGCTCCATGCCTTTTTCATCACAATGCTCCATGCCCTTGTCATCACAAAGCTCCATGATGCATGTCATCAGAACGTTCCATGGCCATCTCATCCCAATGCTCCAAGCCCTTGTCATCACAATGCCCCAAGACCCCTGTAATCACAATGCACCATGCCCCTTTTCATCAGAATATTCCATGAGACTTGTCATCACAAGTCTCCATGGTCTTCTCATCACAATGCTCCAGTACCTTGTCATCACAAGCCTCCATGGCCCCTGTCATCACAATACTCGATGAACGTTTTCAGCCCAATGCTCCTTGACCTTCTCATCACAATGCTCCATGACCACTGTCATGACAACACTCCATGACACCTGACAACACAATGATCCGGGACTCCTGTCATCACAAAGCTCCGACCCCTGTAATCACAATACTCCATGAACATTTTCAGCCCAATGCTCCATGACCCTTGTCATCACAATCATCCATGCCCTTGTCATCCCAATGCTCCATGACCCCTGTATTCACAATGCTCCGTGACGCTTGTCATCACAGTGCTCCACGACACCTGTCATCACAATGCTCCATGATTTTGTCAGCAAAATGCTTCATGACCTTGTCATTACAATGCTCTATGCACTTGTCATCACAATACTCCACTTCCATTGTCATAACAATCCTCCATGAATCTTGGGATCACATTGCTTCATGCCCTTGTAATCACAATGCGCCATGCTCCTTTAAATCAAAATGATCCATGACCTCTGTCATCACAATGCTCCAAAAACTTGTGATCAAAATGTTCCATAACAATTGTCATCACAATGCTCCATGATGCCTGTCATCACAATACTCCATGCACTTTTCATCACAATGCTCCATGACCTTTGTCATCACAATTCTCAATACACTTGTCATCACAATGCTCCCTGACACTTGTCGTCAGAATGCTCCTTGAACCCTGTCACGAAAAGGCTCCATGCCTTTTTCATCAAAATGCCCCATGCCGTTTTCATCACAATGCTCCACGCCACTGTCATCAAAATACTCCACAAGCTTGTCATCACAATGCTCCATGACCTTTGTCATCACAATTCTCCATGCACTTGTCAGCACAATGCTCCCTGACCCTTGTCATCTCAATGCTCCAAGCCATTGTCATCACAATGCACCATTATATTTGTCATCAGAATCCTCCATGACACTTGGCATCACAATGCACCATGCCCTTGTCACCACAATGCACCATTCCAACAGTCATCACAGTAATACATGAAATTTATGAGACCAATGATCCATGCCCTTGTCATCACAATGCTCCATGCCCCTTGTCAACACAATGCTCCATGACCCCTGTCATCACAGTGCTCCGTGACTCCAGTCATCACAGTGCTTCATGACCTTTGTCATCACAATGGTCCATGCCCTCGTCATCAAGAGTCTCTGTGACCTTTTTAACCACAATGCTCCATGAACTTTTCATCACAATTCTCTTTCACCCTTGTCAACACAATGCTCTATGCCTTTCTCAGCACAATGCTCCATGACCCTTGTCATCACAATGCACCATGCGCTTGTCATCACAGTGCTCCACAATCTTGTCATCACAATGCTCCATAAACATTGTCATCACAATGCTCCATGAACTTCTCATCAAAATGCTCTCTCACCACTGATATCACAATGTTACTTCACTATTCGTCACAATACTCCCTCACCCCTGTCATCACAATGTTCCATGACTCCTGTCATCACAGTGCTACATGCACTTATCATCACAATGTTCGATGACCCCTGACATCACAATGTTCCGTAACCCCCGTCATCAAAATGCTCCCTGACCCTTGTCATCTCAATGCTCCAAGCCATTGTCATCACAATGCACCATTACATTTGTCATCAGAATCCTCCGTGACCCTTGGCATCACATTGCTCCATGCCCTTGTCATCACTAAGCTCCATGACACATGTCATCAGAATGCTCCATGGCCTTCTCATCACAATGCCCCATGACCTTTTTCATCACAATGCTCAATACACTTGTCATCAATATGCTCCATGACACTTGTTGTCTGTATGCTCCTTGAACCCTGTCATGACAAGGCTCCATGCATTTTTCATCACAATGTTCCATGCTCTTTTCATCACACTGCTACAAGACCCCTGTAATCAAAATGCTCCATGTGCTGGTCATCACAAAGCTCAATGACGCATGTCCTCAGAATGCTCCTTGGCCTTCTCTTCACAGTGTTCCATGCCCTTGTCATCACAATGTTCCAAGACCCCTGTAATCACAGTGGTCCATGCCCCTTTTCATCAGTATGCTATATGAGACTTGTCATCACAAGGCTCCATGGATTTCTCATCACAATGCTCCAGGAACATGTCATCACAATGCTTCACAACTTTGTGAAGAAGATTCTCAATAGCCCTTGTCATCATAGTGCTCCAAGCCCTAGTCATCACAATGCTCCATTTTATTTGTCATCACAATCCTCCATTACATTTAGCATCACAATGCTCCATGCCATTATCATCGCAATGGACCATGACATATGTCATCACAATGCTCCCTGACACCTGTCTTCACAATACTCCATGACCTTCTCATCACCATGATCCATACACTTGTCATCACAATGCACCATGTCCACTGTCATCACAATAATCTATGAAACTTGTCAGACCAATGCTCCATGCCCCTGTCACCACAATGATCCATGCCCTTGTCCTCACAATGCTCCATGACCCCTATCATCACAATGCTCCATGAATCCAGTCATCACAATGCTTCATAACGTTTGTCATCAAAACGGTCCATGCCCGTGTCATCACAAGGCTCTGTGACCTTTGTAACCACAATGCTCCTTGAACTTTTCATCACAACGCTCCGTGACCCTTGTCATCACAATGCTCCATGCCTTTGTCAGAACAATGCTCCATGACCCTTGTCATCACAATGTGCCACGTGCTTTTCATCACATCGGTCCACAACCTTGTAATCACTATGCTCCATAAACCTTGTAATCACAATGCTCCATGCACTTCTCATCCAAATGCTCTCTCACCAGAGATATCACAATGTTCCATCACTAGTCATCACAATACCCCTCACCCCTGTAATCATAATGTTCCATGACCCCTGTCATCACAGTGCTACATACCCTTATCATCACAATATTCCATGAACCCTGACATCACAATGTTCCATAACCCCTGTCATCAAAATGCACCATGACCCTTTTCATCCCAAAGCTCCATGACCCCTGACATCACAATGTTCTAAACCACCTGCCCTCAAAATATTCCATTACATTTTCATCAAATTGCTGCATGACCCTGTCATCAAAATGCTCCCTTCCCTTCTCATCACAATGCACCACACCATTGTCATCGAAATGCTCCCTGTTATTTGTCATCACAAATCTCCATGACCTTTGGCATCACAATGCTCCGTGTCATTGTCATCACAATGCTCCATGAACACTCTCATCACATTGTTCCATGCCCTTGTCATCACAAAGCTCCATGACACTTGTCATCACAATGCTCGATGCCCTTCTCATCACAATGCTCCATGCCCTTGTCATTACAATCCTCCATGAAACATGCATCACAGTGTTCCGTGCCCTTGTCATCCCAATGCTACATGCCCACTCTCATCACAATCATCCATGAAATATTTTAGACCAAAGCTCAATGCCCTTCTCATCACAATGCTCCATTACCTCTGTCATAACAATGCTCCATGACACATGCCATCACATTGTTCAACGGCATGTCATCACAAGGCTCCATGACCCTTGTCATCACAATGCTCCAAGACCCCTGTAATCACAATGCTCCATGCCCTTGTCATCACAGTGCTCCATGACGCATGTCATCAGAATGTTCCATGGCCTTCTCATCACAATGCTCCATGCCCTTGTAATCACAATGCTCCAAGACCCCGGTAATCACAATGCTCCATGCCCCTTTTCATCTCAATGCTCCATGAACACTGTCATCACAATGCACCATGCCCATCATCATAATGTTTCAGGCTATTGTCATCACAATGAAATCTAAATTCTCCATGAACTCTGTCATCATAATGCTCCAAAACTTTGTGATCACAATGTTCCATAAGACTTATCATCACAACACCCCATGACGCTCATCATCACATTTATCCATGGTCTTCTCATCACAATGCTCCATGACCTTTGTCATCAAATGCTCAATACACTTGTCATCACAATGCTCCCTGACACTTGTCGTCAGTATGCTTCTTGAACCCTGTCATGACAAGGCTCAATGCCTCTTTCATCACAATGATACATGCCCATTACATCACAATGCATCAAGACACCTGTAATCACAATGCTCCAAAACCTTCTCATCACAATGCTCCATTCCCAATATCATCAGAGTGCTCCATGACCACTGTCATCACAACACTCCATGACATCTGACAACACAATGATCCGGAACTCTTGTCATCAAAATGCACCATTCCCTAGTCATCACAATGCTCCATGACCCCTGTCATCACAATACTCCATGAACATTTTCAGCCCAATGCTCCATTACCCTTGTCATCATATTGAACCATGCCCTTGTCATCCCAATGCTCCATGACCCCTGTATTCACAAAGCTCCGTGACGCTTCTCATCACAGTGCTCCATGACACCTCTCATCACAATGCTCCATGCCTTTGTCAGCAAATGCTACATGACCTTGTCATTACAATGCTCTATGCGCTTGTCATCACAGTACTCCATTACCATTGTCATCACAATCCTCCATGAACCTTGGGATCACATTGCTTCATGCCCTTGTCATCACAGTGTTCCATGCTCCTTGAAATCAAAATGATCCATGACCTCTGTCATCACAATGCTCCAAACCCTTGTAATCACAATGTTCCATAACACTTGTCATCACAACGCTCCATGATGCCTGTCATTACAATACTCCATGGCCTTTTCATCACAATGCTCCATGACCATTGTCATCACAATTCTAAATACACTTGTCATTACAATGCTTCCTGAATCTTGTCGTCAGAATGCTCCTTGAAACCTGTCACGAAAAGGCTCCATGCCTTTTTCATCAGTATGCACCATGCCGTTTTCATCACAATGCTCCATGCCATTGCCATCAAAATACTCCACAAGCTTGTCATCAGAATGCTCCATGACCCTTGTCATCACAATTCTCCATGCACTTGTCAGCACAATGCTCCCTGACCCATGTCATCACAATGCTCCAAGCCATTGTCATCACAATGCTCCATTACCTTTGTCATCAGAATCCTCCATGACACTTGGCATCACAATGCGCTATGCCATTGTCATCACAATGGGCCATTACATATCTCATCACAATGCTCCCTGACACCTTTCTTCACAATATTGCATGACTTGGTCCTCACAATGTTCCATGCCCTTGTCATCACACTGCACCATTCCAACTGTCATCGCAATAATCCATGAAACTTATTAGACCAATGCTCCATGCCCTTGTCATCACAATGCTCCATGACTCCATTCATCACAATGCTTCACGACCTTGTGATGAAAATTCTCAATAGCCCTTGTCATCATATTGCTCCAAGCCCTAGTGATCACAATGCTCCATTTTATTTGTCATCAAAATCCTCCATTACATTTAGCATCACAATGCTCCATGCCATTATCATCGCAATGGACCATGACATATTTCATCACAATGCTCCCTGACACCTGTCTTCACAATACTGCATGACCTGGTCATCACAATGTTCCATGCCCTTGTCATCAAAAAGCTCCATGAGGCATGTCATCAGAATGCTCCTTGGCTTTTTCCTCACAATGCTCCATGGCATTGTCTTCACAATGCTCCATGTACCCTCTCATCACATTGCTCCATGCCCTTGACATTACAATCCTCCATGACCCATGTATCACATTGTTCCGTGCCCTTGTCATCACAATGTTCCAGCCCACTCTCATCACAATAATCTATGAAATATTTCAAACCAATGCTCAATGCCCTTCTCATCACTATGCTCCATTACCTCTGTCATAACAATGCACCATGACCACTGCCATCACAATGTTCCACGGCCTTGTCATCACAAGGCTCCATGACCCTTGTCATCACAATGCTCCAAGAAACTTGTAATCAAAATTCTCCATGCCCTTGTAATAACAAAGCTCCATGACGCATGTATCAGAACGTTCCATGGCCTTCTCATCACAATGCTCCATGCCCTTGTCATCACAATGCTCCAAGACCCCTGTAATCACTATGATCCATGCCACTTTTCATCTAAATGCTCCATGAAACATGTCATCACAAAGCACCATGACCATCATCATAATGCTTCAGGCTATTGTCACTACAATGAAATCAAAATTCTCCATGACCTCTGTCATCATAATGCTCCAAACCCTTGTGATCACAATGTTCCATAACACTTATCATCACAACACCCCATGACGATCATCATCATAGTTATCCATGGTCTTCTCATCAAAATGCTCCATGATCATTGTCATCACAATGCTCAATACACTTGTCATCACAATACTCCCTGACACCTGTCGTCGGTATACTCCTTGAACCCTGAGATGACAAGGCTCCATGTCTTTTACATCACAATGATCCATGCCTTTTCATCACAATGCTCCAAGACCACTATAATCACAATGCTCCATGGTCTTGTCAGCACAAAGCTCCATGACGCATGTCATCAGAATTCTCCATGGCCTTCTCCTCAAAATGCTCCATGCCCTTGTCATCACAATGCTTCAAGTCCACTGTAATCACCATGCTCCATGCCCCTTTTCATAAGAATGCTCCATGAGACTTGTCATCACAAGTCTCCATGGTCATCTCATAACAATGCTCCAGGACATTGTCATCACCATGCTCTATTCCCTTGTCATCACAATGCTCCATGACCCCTGTCATTACAAAAATCCATTAAAATTTTCAGCCCAATGCTCCATGACTTTCTCATCACAATGCTCCATGACCAATATCATCACAATGCTCCATGACCACTGTCATCACAACCATCCATAACACCTGACAACACAATGATCCGGGACTCTTGTCATCAAAATGCTCCATGCCCTTGTCATCACAATGCACCATGTCCACTGTCATCACAATAATCTATGAAACTTTTCAGAGCAATGCTCCATTCCCCTGTCATCACAATAATCCATGCCCTTGTTATCACAATGCTCCATGACCCCTGTCATCACAATGCTCCGTGACTCCAGTCATCACAATGTTCCATAACCCCTGTCATCAAAATGCTCCATGACCCTTTTCATCCCAAAGCTCCATGATCCCTGGCATCACAATGTTCTATAACCCCTGTCATCAAAACGTTCCATTACATTTTTCATCAAATTGCTGCATGACCCTGTCATCAAAATGCTCCCTGCCCTTCTCATCACAATGCACCACACACTTGTCATCAAAATGCTCCATGACATTTGACATCACAAAGCTCCATGACCCTTTGCATCACAATGCTCCATGTCATTGTCATCACAATGCTCCATGAAACCTCTCATCATATTGATCCATGCCCTTGTCATAACAAAGCTCCATGACACTTGTCATCACAATGCTCGATGCCCTTCTCATCACAATGATCCACGCCCTGGTCATTACAATCCACCATGACCCATGTATCACAGTGTACCGTGCCCTTGTCATCACAGTGCTCCATGCCCACTCTCATCACAATAATCCATGAAACATTTAAGATCAGTGCTCAATGCCATTCTGATTACAATGCTCCATTACTTCTGTCATAACTATGCTCCATGACCGCTGCCATCACAATGTTCCACGGCCTTGTCATCAAAAGGATACATGACCCTTGTCATCACAATGCTCCAAGACCCCTGTAATCACAATGCTCCATGCCCTTGTCATCACAGTGCTCCATGCCCTTGCTATCACAATGTTCCAAGACCCATGTAATCAGAATGCTCCATGCCCCTTTTCATCAGTATGCTCCATGAGACCTGTCATCACAAGGCTCCCTGCATTTTTCATCACAATGCCCCATGCCATTTTCATCAAAATGCTCCATGCCATTGTCATCAAAATACTCCACAAGCTTGTCACCAGAATGCTCCATGACCCTTGTCATCCCAATTCTCCATGCACTTGTCAACACAATGCTCCTTGACCCTTGTCATTGCAATGCTCCAAGCCATTGTCATCACAATGCTCTATTAACTTTGTCATCAGAATCCTCCATGACACTTGGCATCACAATGCTCCATGCCATCGTCATCACATTGGGCCATTACATATGTCATCACAATGCTCCCTGACACCTGTCTTCACAATACTGCATGACCTGGTCATCACAATGCTCCATGCCCTTGTCATCACAATGCGCCATTCCAACTGTCATCGCAATAATCCATGAAACTTATTAGACCAATGTTCCATGCCCTTGTCATCACAATGCTCCACGACCACTGTAAACACAATGTTCCATGCCCCTTTTCATCTCAATGCTCCATGATCCCTGTCCTCACAATGCACCATGCCCATCATCATAATGCTTCAGGCTATTGTCATCACAATGAAATCAATATTCTCCATGACCTCTGTCATCATAATGCTCCAAACCCTTGTGATCACAATGTTCCATAACACTTATCATCACAACACACCATGACGCTCATCATCACAATTATCCATGGTCTTCTCATCACAATGCTCCATGACCTTTGTCATCACAATTCTCAATACACTTCTCATCACAATGCTCCCTGACCCTTGTCTTCAGTATGCTCCATTAACCCTGTCATGACAAGTCTCCATGACATTTTCATCACAATGATCCGTGCCCTTTTCATCAAAATGCTCCAAGACACCTGTAATCACAATGCTCCAAGCCCTTGTCATCACAAAGTTCCATGACCCATGTCATCAGAATGCTGCATGGCCGTCTCTGACAATGCTCCATTCCCTTGTCATCACAATGCTCCAAGACCACTGTAATCACAATGATCCATGCCACTTTTCATCAGAATGCTCCATGAAACTTGTCATCACAAGCCTCCAAGGACTTCTCATTACAATGCTACATGACCTTGTCATCACTATGCTCCATTCCCTTGTCATCACAATGCTCCATGACCATTGTCATCACAATACTCCACGAATATTATCAGCACAATGCTCCATAACCTTCTCATCACAATGCTCCATGACCAATATCATCACAATGCACCATGACAACTGTCATCACAACACTCCATGACACCTGACAACACAATGATCCGGGACTCTTGTCATCACTATGCTCCATTCCCTAGTCATCACAATGCTGCATGAACCCTGTCATCACAATGCTCCATGACACCAGTCTTCACAATACAGCATGACCTCTTTATCACAATGCTCCATGACCTTGTCACCACAATGCACCATTCCAACAGTCATCGCAATAATCCATGAAAATTATGAGACCAATGATACATGCACTTGTCATCACAATGCTCCATGCCCCTTTTCATCGCAATGCTCCATGACCCCTGTCATCACAGTGCTCCGTGACTCCAGTCATCACAATGCTTCATGACCTTTGTCATCACAATGGTCAATGCCCTCGTCATCAACAGTCTCTGTGACCTTTTTAACCACAATGCTCCATGAACTTTTCATCACAATTCTCTTTGACCCTTGTCATCACAATGCTCTATGCCTTTCTCAGCACAATGCTCCATGACCTTTGTCCTCACAATGCTCCATGCGCTTGTCAGCAAAATGCTCCATGACACATGTCATCACAATGCACCATGCGCTTGTCATCAGAGTGCTCCACAATCTTGTCATCACAGTGCTCCACAATCTTGTCATCACAATGCTCCATAAACCTTGTCATCACAATGCTCCATGCACTTCTCATCAAAATGCTTTCTCACCACTGATATCACAATGTTACTTCACTATTCGACACAATACTCCTTCACCTCTGTCATCACAATGTTCCATGACTCCTGTCATCACAATGCTACATGCACTTATCATCACAATGTTCGATGACCCATGACATCACAATGTTCCATAACCCCTGTCATCAAAATGTTCCTTGACACTTTTCATCAAATTTCTCCGTGACCATGTCATCACAATGCTCCCTGCACTTCTCATTACAATGCACAACGCCCTTGTCATCAAAATGTTCCATGACATTTGTCATCACAAATATCCATGACCCTTGGCATCACATTGCAACATGCCCTTGTCATCACTAAGCTCCATGACACATGTCATCAGAATGCTCCATGGCCTTCTCATCACAATGCTCCATGACCTTTGTCATCACAATGCTCAATACACTTGTCATCAATATGCTCCATAACACTTGTTGTCTGTATGCTCCTTGAACCCTGTCATGGCAAGGCTCCATGCATTTTTCATCACAATATTCCATGCCCTTTTCATCACAATGCTCCAAGACCCCTGTATTCACAATGCTCCATGCACTTGTCATCACAAAGCTCAATGACGCATGTCCTCAGAATGCTCCTTGGCCTTCTCTTCACAATGATCCATGCCCTTGTCATCACAATGTTCCAAGACCCCTGTAATCACAATTGTCCATGCCCCTTTTGATCAGTATTCTATATGAGATTGTCATCACAAGGCTCCATGGATTTCTCATCACAATGCTCCAGGACCTTGTCATCACAATGCTTCACGACCTTGTCATGAAAATTCTCAATGGCCCTTGTCATCATAGTGCTCCAAGCCCTAGTCATCACAATGCTCCATTTTATTTGTCATCCCAATCCTCCATTACATTTGGCATCACAATGCTCAATGCCATTATCATCGCAATGGACCATGACATATGTAATAACAATGCTCCCTGACACCTGTCTTCACAATACTCCATGACCTTCTCATCACCATGATCCATACCCTTGTCATCACAAGGCTCCATGCCACCTATCATCACAGTGCTCCATGACTCCAGTCATCACAATGCTTCATAATGTTTGTCATCAAAACGGTCCTTGCCCGTGTCATCACAAGGCTCTGTGACCTTTGTAACCAAAATGCTCCATGAACTTTTCATCACAATGCTCCGTGACCCTTGTCATCAAAATGCTCCATGCCTTTGTCAGAACAATGCTCCATGACACTTGTCATCACAATGTGCCACGTGCTTTTCATCACATCGGTCCACAACCTTGTCATCTCTATGCTTCATAAACCTTGTAATCCCAATGCTCCATGCACTTCTCATCCAAATGCTCTCTCACCAGAGATATCACAATGTTCCATCACTAGTCATTACAATACTCCCTCACCCCTGTAATCATAATGTTCCATGACCCCTGTCATCACAGTGCTACATACCCTTATCATCACAATGTTCCATGATCACTGACATCACAATGTTCCATAACCCCTGTAATCAAAATGCTCCATGACCCTTTTCATCCCAAAGCTCCATGACCCCTGACATCACAATGTTCTATAACACCTGCCCTCAATATATTCCATTATATTTTAATCAAATTGCTGCATGAACCTGTAATCAAAATGCTCCCTGCCCTTCTCATCACAATGCACCACGCCATAGTCATCGAAATACTCCCTGTTATTTGTCATCACAAATCTCCATGACCCTTGGCATCACAATGATCCATGTCATTGTCATCACAATGCTCCATGAACGCTCTCATCACATTGCTCCATGCCCTTGTCATCACAAAGCTCCATGACACTTGTCATCACAATGCTCGATGCCCTTCTCATCGCAATGCTCCATGTCCTGGTCATTACAATCCTCCATGAACCATGTATCACAGTGTTCCGTGCCCTTGTAATGCCAATGCTCCATGCCCACTCTCATTACAATAATCCATGAAATATTTTAGGCCAAAGCTCAATGCCCTTCTCATCACAATGCTCCATTACCTCTGTCATAACAATGCTCCATGACACCTGCCATCACATCGTTCAACGGCATATCATCAAAAGGCTCCATGACCCTTGTCATCACAATGCCCCAAAACCCCTGTAATCACAATGCTCCATGCCCTTGTCAGCACAAAGCTCCTTGACACATGCCATCAGAATGTTCCTTGGCTTTCTCATCACAATGCTCCATGCCCTAATCATCACAATGCTCCAAGACCCCGGTAATCACAATGCTCCATTCCCCTTTTCATCTCAATGCTCCATGAACCCAGTCATCACAATGCACCATGCCCATCATCATAATGTTTCATGCTATTGTCATCACAATGAAATCTAAATTCTCCATGACATCTGTCATCATAATGCTCCAAACCCTTGTGATCACAATGTTCCATAAGACTTATCATCACAACACCCCATGACGCTCATCATCACAATTATCCATGGTCTTCTCATCACAATGCTCTATGACTTTGGCTTCAAATGCTCAATACACTTGTCATCACAATGCTACCTGACACTTGTCGTAAGTATGCTTCTTGAACACTCTCATGACAAGGCTCAATGCCTTTTTCTTCACAATGATACATGCCCTTTTCATCACAATGCATCAAGACACCTGTAATCACAATGCTCCACGACCTACTCATCACAATTCTCCATGTCCAATATCATCACAATGAACCATGACCACTGTCATCTCAACACTCCATGACACCTGACAACACAATGATCCGGAATTCTTGTCATCAAAATGCTCAATTCCCAAGTCATCACAATGCTCCATGACCCCTCTCATCACAATACTCCATGAACATTTTCAGCCCAATGCTCCATGACACTTTTCATCTCAATGAACCATGCCCTTGTCATCCCAATGCTCCATGACCACTGTATTCACAATGCTCCATGACGCTTGTCATCACAGTGCTCCATGACCCCTGTCATCACAATGCTCCATGCCTTTGTCAGCAAATGCTACATAACCTTGTCATTACAATGCTCTATGTGCTTGTCCTCACAATACTCCTTTACCATTGTCATCAAAATCCTCCATGAACCTTGGGATCACATTGCTTCATACCCTTTTCATCACAATGCTCCATGCTCCTTGAAATCAAAATGATCCATGACCTCTGTCATCACAATGCTCCAAACCCTTGTCATCACAATGTTCCATAACACTTGTCATCACAACGCTCCATGATGCCTGTCATCACAATACTCCACGGCCTTTTCATCACAATGCTCCATAATCTTTGTCATCACAATTCTAATACACTTGTCATTACAATGCTTCCTGAAACTTGCCTTCAGAATGCTCCTTGAAACCTGTCACAAAAAGGCTCCATGCTTTTCACATCACAATGTCCCATGCCGTTTTCATCACAATGCTCCATGCCATTGTCATCAAAATACTCCACAAGATTGTCATCAGAATGTTCCATGACCTTTTTCATCACAATTATCCATGCACTTGTCAGCACAATGCTCCCTGAACCTTGTCATCACAATGCTCCAAGCCATTGTCATCACAATGCTAAATTACTTTTGACATCACAATGCTCCGTGACTCAAGTCATCACAATGCTTCATAAGGTTTGTCATCACAACGGTCCATGCCCGCGTCATCACAAGGCTCTGTGACTTTTGTAACCACAGTGCTCCATGAACTTTTCATCACAATGCTCCGTGACACTTGTCATCACAATGCTCCATGCTTTTGTCAGAACAATGTTCCATTACCCTTGTCATCACAATGTGCCATGCGCTTTTAATCACAATGATCCACAACCTTGTCATCGATATGCTCCATAAACCTTGTAATCACAATGGTCCATGCACTTCTCATCCAAATGCTCTCTCACCTGAGATATCACAATATTCCATCACTAGTCATCACAATCCTCCCTCAACCCTGTAATCACAATGTTCCATGACCCGTGACATCACAATATTCCATAACCACTGTCATCACAATGCTCCATGACACATTTCATCCCAAAGCTCCATGACCCATGGCAACACAATGTTCTGTAACCCCTGTCGGCAAAATGTTACATGACACTTTTCATCAAATTGCAGCATGAACCTGTCATCAAAATGCTCCCTTTCCTTCTCATCACAATGCACCACACGCTTGTCATCAAAATGCTCCATGACCGTTGTCATCACAAAGCTCCATGACCCTTGTCATCACAATGCTCCATGTCATTGTCATCACAATGCTCCCTGAACGCTCTCATCCCATTGCTCCATGCCCTTGTCATCACAATGCTCCATGACACTTGTCATCACAATGCTCGATGCCCTTCTCATCAAAATGCTCCATGCCCTTTTCATCACAATCCTCCATGACCCATGTATCACAGTGTTCCGTGCCCTTGTCATCACAGTGCTCCATGCCCACTCTCATCACAATAATCCATGAAAACTTTCGGGCCAATGCTCAATGCACTTCTCATCACAATGCTCCATTACCTCTGTCATAAAAATGCTCCATGACCCCTGCCATCACAATGTTCCACGGCCTTGTCATCACAAGGCTCCCTGACCCTTGACATCACAATGCTCCAAGACCCCTGTAATCACAATGCTCCATGCCACTTTGCATCTCAGTGCTCCAAGATCCCTGTCATCACAATGCACCATGCCCATCACCATAATGCTTCAGGCTATTGACATCACAATTAAATCAAAATTCTCCATGACCTCTGTCATCATAATGCTCCAAACCCTTGTGATCACAATGTTCCATAACACTTATCATCACAAATCCCCATGACGCTCATCATCACAATTATCCATGGTATTCTCATCACAATGCTCCATGACCTTTGTCATCACAGTGCTCAATACACTTGTCATCACAATGCTCCCTGACACTTGTCGTCAGTATGCTCCTTGAAACCTGTCATGACAAGGCTGCATGACTTTTTCATCACAATGATCCATGCCCTTTTCATCACAATGCTCCAAGATCACTGTCATCACAATGCTCCATGTGCTTGTCATCACAAAACTCCATGAAGCTTGTCATCAGAATGCCCCATGGCCTTCTCGTCACAATGCTCCATGCCCTTGTCATCAAAATGCTCCAAGACCCCTGTAATCACAATGCTCCATACCCATTTTCATCAGAATGCTCCGTGAGACTTCTCATCACAAGTCTCCATGGTCATCTCATCAAAAAGATCCAGGATATTGTCATCACCATTCTCCATTCCCTTGTCATCACAATGCTCCATGACCTCTGTCATCACAATAATCCATTAACATATTCTGCCCAATGCTCCACGACCTACACATCACAATACTCCATGGCCAATATCTTAACAATGCTCCATGACCACTGTCATCACAACACTCCATGACTCCTGACAACACAATGATCCGGGACTCTTGTCATCACAATGCTCCTTTCCCTACTCATCACTATGCTCCATGACCCATGTCATCACAACACTCCATGAATATTTTCAGCCCAGTGCTCCATGACACTTGTCATCACAATGATCCATGCCCTTGTCATCCCAATGCTCCATGACCCCTGTATTCACAATGGTCCATGACGCTTGTCATCACAGTGATCCATGACACATGTCATCACAATGCTCCATGCCTTTGTCAGCAAAATGCTACATGACCTTGTCATTACAATGCTCTATGCGCTTGTCATCACAATACTTCATTTCCATTGTCATCACAATCCTCCATGAACCTTGGGATCACATTGCTTCATGCCCTTGTCATCACAATGCTCCATGCTCCTTTAAATCAATATGATCCATGACCTCTGTCATCACAATGCTCCAAAGCCTTGTGATCACAATCTTCCATAACACTTGTCATCACAACGCTCCATGAGGCCTGTCATCACAATATTCCATGCCCTTTTCATCACAATGCTCCATAACCTTTGTCATCACAATTCTCAATATACATGTCATCACAATGCTCCCTGACATTGTCATCAGAATGCTCCTTGAAACCGGCCACGAAAAGGCTCCATGCCTTTTCCTTCACAATGCCCCATGCCATTTTCATCACAATGCTCCATGCCATTGTCATCAAAATATTCCACAAGCTTGTCATCAGAATGCTCCATGACCCTTGTCATCACAATTCTCCATGCAATTGTCAGCACAATGCTCCCTGTCCCATGTCATCACAATGCTCCAAGCCATTGTCATCACAATGTTCCATAACCTTTGTCATCAGAATCCTCCATGACATTTGGCATCACAATGATCCATGCCATTGTCATCACAATGGGCCATTACATATGTCATCACAATGCTCCCTGACACCTCTCTTCACAATACTGCATGACCTGGTCATCACAATTCTCCATGCCATTGTCATCACAATGGGCCATTACATATGTCATCACAATGCTCCCTGACACCTCTCTTCACAATACTGCATGACCTGGTCATCACAATGCTCCATGCCCTTGTCATCACAATGTGCCATTCGAACTGTCATCGAAACAATCCATGGAACTTTTTAGACTAATGTTCCATGCCCTTGTCATCACAGTGCTCCATGCCCTTGTTATCACAATGCTCCCTGACCCCTGTCATCACAATCCACCGTGACTCCAGTCATCACAATGCTTCATGACCTTTGTCATCACAATGGTCCATGCCCTCGTCATCAACAGTCTCTGTGACCATTTTAACCACAATGCCCCATGAACTTTTCATCACAATGCTCTTTGACCCTTGTCATCACAATGCTCTATGCCTTTCTCAGCACAATGCTCCATGATCCTTGTCATCACAATGCTCCTTGCGCTTGTCAGCACAATGCTCCATGACACATGTCATCACAATGCACCATGCGCTTGTCATCACAGTGCTCTTCAATCTTGTCATCACAATGCTCGATAAACATTGTCATCATAATGCTCCATGCACTTCTAATCAAAATGCTCTCTCACCAATGATATCACAATGCTACATCACTATTTGTCACAATACTCCCTCCCACCTGTCATCACAATGTTCCATGACTCCTGTCATCACAATGCTACATGCACTTATCATCAAAATGTTCGATGACCCCTGACATCACAATGTTCCATAACACCTGTCATCAAAATGTTCCATGAAAATTTTCAACAAATTGCTCCATGAACCTGTCATCACAATTCTCCCTGCCCTTCTCATCACAATGCACAACGCCTTTGCCATCAAAATGCTCCATGACCTATGTCAATTCAAAGAGCCCTGACCCATGGCATCACAATGCTCCATGTCATTGTCATCACAGTGCTCGATGACACATGTCATCAGAATGCTACATGGCCTTCTCATCACAATGATCCATGCCCTTGCCATCACAATGCTCCATTACCCCTCTCATAACAATGCTCCATGCCCCTGCCATCACGATATTCCATGGTCTTGTCATCACAAGGCTCCATGACCCTTCTCATCACAACACTACAAGAACCCTGTAATCACAATGCTCCATGCCCTTTTTCATCTCAATGAACCATTAACCCTGTCATTACAATGCACCATGCCTATCATCATAATGCTTCATGCTATTGTCATCACAATGAAATCAAAATGCCCCATGACCCCTGTCATAACAATGCTCCAATCCCTTGTGATCACAATGTTCCATAACACTTGTCATCACAATGCCCCTTGATGCTCCTCATCACAATTATCCTTGGTCTTCTAATCACAATGCTCCATGACCTTTGTCATCACAATGCTCAATACACTTGTCATCAAAATGCTCCCTGACACTTGTTGTCTGTATGCTCCTTGAACTCTGTCATGACGAGGCTCCATGCCTTTTTCATCACAAAGATCCATGCCCTTTTAATCATAATGCTCCAAGACCCATGTAATCAAAATCCTCCAAGCTCTTGTCATCACAAATCTCAATGATGCATGCCATCAGAATGCTCCTTGGTCTTCTCCTCACAATGTTCCATGCCCTTGTCATCACAATGTTCCATGACCCCTGTAATCACAATGCTCCATGCCCCTTTTCATCTGTATGCTCCATGAGACTTGTCATCACAAGGCTCCATAGCTTTGTCATCACAATGCTCCAGGATCTTGTCATCACAATGCTTCACGACCTTGTCATGAAAATTCTCAATGGCCCTTGTCATCATAATGCTGCAAGCCCTAATCATCACAATGCTCCATTATATTTGTCATCACAATCCTCCATTACAATTGGCATCACAATGCTCCATGCCATTGTCATCGCAAAGGACCATGACATATGTCATCACAATGCTCCCTGACATCTCTCTTCACAATATTCCATGACTTTCTCATCACAATGCTCCATGCCCTTGTCATCACAATGCACCATGCCCATGGTCATCACAATAATCTATGAAATTTTTCAGACCAATGTTCCATTCCCCTGTCATCACAATGCTCCATGCAATTGTCATCACAATGCTCCATGACCCCTATCATCCCAAAGCCCTGTGACTCCAGTCATCACAATGGTTCATAACGTTTGTCATCACAATGGTCCATGTCCGCGTCATCATAAGGCTCTGTGACATTTGTAACCACAATGCTCCATGAACATTTCCTCACCATTCTCTGGGACCCTTGTCATCACAATGCTCAATTTCTTTGTCAGAACAATGCTCCATGACCATTGTCATCACAATGTGCCACGCACATTTAATCACAACTGTCCACAACCTTATGATTGCAATGCTCCATAAATATTGTTATCACAATGGTCCATGAACTTCTCATCAAAATGCTGTCTCACCATAGATATCACAATGTTCCATCACTAGTCATCACAATACACCCTCACCCCTGGAATCACAATGTTCCATGACCCTGTCATCACAATGCTACATCCCTTTATCAACACAATATTGCATGACCCCTGACATAACAATGTTCCATAACCCCTGTCATCAAAATGCTCCATGACCCTTTTCATCCCAAAGCTCCAAGAACCCTGACATCACAATGTTCTATAACCCATGCCATCAAAATATTCCATTAAACTTTTTATCAAATTGCTGCATGACCTGGTCATCAAAATGCTCCCTGCACTTCTCATCACAATGCACCATTCCCTTGTCATCAAAATGCTCCATGACTTGTCATCACAAAGCTCCATGACACATGGCATCACAATGCTCCATGTCATTGTCATCACAATGCTCCATGAACCCTCTCATCACATTGCTCCATGCCCATGTCATCAGAAAGCTCCATGACACTTATCATCACAATGCTCGATGCATTTCTCATCACAATGCTCCATGCCCTAGTCATTAAAATCCTGCATGACCCATGTATCACAGTGTTCCGTGCCCATGTAATCACAATGCTCCATGCCCTTCTCATCACAATGCTCCATGACCCCTGCCATCACAATGTTCCACGGACTTGTAATCACAAGGCTCCATGACACTTGTCATCACAATGATCCAAGACCCCTGTAATCACAATGCTCCATGCCCTTGTCATCACAAAGCTCCATGACACATGTCATCAGAATGTTCCATTGATTTCTCATCACAATGCTCCATGCCCTTGTCATCACAATGCTCAAGACCCCTGTAATCACAATGCTCCATTTCCCTTTTCATCACAATGCTCCATGAACCCTGTCATCACAATGCATCATGCCCATCATTATAATGCTTCCAGCTATTGTCCGCACAATGAAATCAAAATTCTCCATGACTTATGTCATCACAATTCTCCATGTCCCCTGTCATCACAATACTTCATGAATATTTTCAGCCCAATGCTCCATGATACTTGTCATCACAATGATGCATGCCCTTTTCAGCCCAATGCCCCATGACCCCTGTGTTCACAATCCTCCGTGATGCTTGTCATCACAGTGCTCCATGACACCTGTCATCACAATGCTAGATGACTTTGTCAGCAAAAGGCTAAATGACCTTGTAATTACAATGCTCTATGTGCTTGTCATCACAATACTCCATTACCATTGTCATCACAATCCTCCATGAACCTTGGGATCACATTGCTTTATGCCCTTGTCATCACAATGCTCCATGCTCCTTGATATAAAAATGATCCATGAAATCTGTCATCAAAATGCTCCAAAGCCTTGTGATCACAATGCTCCATATCACTTGTCATCACAATGCTCCATGATGCCTGTCATCACAATACTCCATGCCCTTTTCATCACAAAGCTCCATGACCTTGGTCATCACAATTCTCAATACACTTGTCATCACAATGCTCCCTGACACTTGTCGTCAGAATGCTCCTTGAACTCTGTCATGAAAAGGCCCCATGCCTTTTTCATCATAATGCCCCATGCCGTTTTCATCACAATGCTCCATGCTGTTGTCATCATAATACTCCACAAGTTTGTCATCAGATTGCTCCATGACCCTTGTCATCACAATTCTCCATGCACTGGTCAGCACAATGCTCCTTAACCCTTGTCATCACAATGCTCCAAGCCATTGTCATCACAATGCTCCATTACATTTGTCATCAGAATCATCCATGACACTTGGCATCACAATGCTCCATGCCATTGTCACCACAATGGGCCATTACATATGTCATCACAATGCTCCCTGACAGCTGTCTTCACAATACTGCATGACCTTCTCATCACAATGATCCATGCCCTTGTCATCACAATGCACCATGTCCACTGTCATCACAATAATCTATGAAACTTGTCAGACCAATGCTCCATGCCCCTGTCACCAAAATGCTCTATGCCCTTGTCATCACAAAGCTCCATGTCCACTGTCATCACAATGCTCCATGACTCCAGTCATCACAATGCTTCATAACATTTGTCATCACAATGGTCCATGACCGCGTTATCACAAGGCTCTGTGACCTTCATAACCACAATGCTCCATGAACTTTTCATCACAATGCTTCGTGACCATTGTCATCAAAATGCTCCATGCCTTTGTCAGAAAAATGCTCCATGACCATGGTCATCACAATATGCTACGCGCTTTTCATCACAACGGTCCACAAATTTGTCATGGTAATGCTCCATAATCCTTGTATTCACAATGCTCCATGTCCTTCTCATCACAATGCTCCATTATCCCTATCATAACAATGTTCCATGACCCCTGCCATCACAATATTCCACGGCCTTGTCATCACAAGGCTCCATGACACTTGTCATCACAATGCTCCAAGACCCCTGTAATCACAATGCTCCATGCCCTTGTCATCACAAAGCTCCATGACACATGCCATCAGAATGTTCCATGTCCTTCTCATCAAAATGCTCCATGCCCTTGACATCACAATGCTCCAAGAACCCTGTAATCACAATGCTCCATGCCCCTTTTCATCTCAATGCTCCATGAACACTGTCATCACAATGCATCAGGCCCATCATGATAATGCTTCAGGCTATTGTTATCACAATGAAATCTATATGCTCCATGACCTCTGTCATCACAATGCTCCAATCTCTTGTGATCACAATGTTCCATAACACTTATCATCACAACACCCAATGACGCTCATCATCACAATTATCCATGGTCTCCTCATCACAATGCTCCATGACCTTTGATATCACAATGCTCAATACACTTGTCATCACAATGCTCCCTGACACTTGTCATCAGTATGCTCCATGAACCCTGTCATGACACGTCTCCATGCCTTTTTGATCACAATGATCCACGCCCTTTTAATCACAATGCTCCAAGACCCCCGTAATCACAATGCTCCATGCCCTTGTCATCACAAAGCTCAATGACGCATGTCATCAGAATGCTCCATGGCCTTCTCATCACATTGCTCCATGCCCTTGTCATCACAATGCTCCAAGACCCCTGTAATCACAATGCTACATGTCCCTTTTCATCAGAATTCTCCATGAGACTTGTCATCACAAGTCTCCATTGTCTTCTCATCAAAGTGCTCCAGGAACTTGTCATCAAAATGCTCCATGATCCCTGTCATCACAATACTCCATGAACATTTTCAGCCCAATGCTCCATGACACTTGTCATCACAAAGATCCATGCCCTTGTCATCCCAATGCTCCATGACCCCTGTATTCACAATGCTCCGTGACGCTTGTCATCACAGTGCTCCATGACACCTGTCATCACAATGCTCCATGTCTTTGTCGGCAAAATGCTACCTGACCTTGTCATTGCAATGCTCTATTCGCTTTTCATCACAATACTCCATTACCATTGTCATCACAGTCCTCCATGAACCTTGGGATCACATTGCTTCATGCCCTTGTCATCACAATGCTCCATGCTCCTTGAAATCAAAATGATCCATGACCTCTGTCATCACAGTGCTCCAAACCCTTGTGATCACAATGTTTCATAACACTTGTCATCACAACGCTCCATGATGCCTGTCATCAGAATACTCCATGCCGTACTCATCACAATGCTCCATGACATTTGTCATCACAATTCTCAATACACTTGTCATCACAATGCCACATGCCTTTTTCATCACAGTGTCCATGCCATTGTCATCAAAATACTCCACAAGCTTCTCATCAGAATACTTCATGACCGTTTTCATCACAATTCTCCCTGCACCTGTCAGCAAAATACTCCCTGACCCTTGTCATCACAATGCTCCAAGCCATTGTCATCACAATGCTCCATTACCTTTGTCTTCAGAATCCTCCATGACACTTGGCATCACAATGCTCCATGCCATTGTCATCACTATGGGCCATTACATATGTCATCACAATGCTCCTTGACACCTGTCTTCACAATACTGCATGACCTGGTCATCACAATGCGCCATTACAACAGTCATCACAATAATCCATGAAAATTATTAGACCAATGCTCCATTCCCTTGTCATCACAATGCTCCATGTCCTTGTTATCACAATGCTCCATGACACCTGTCATCACAATGCTCCATGCCTCCATTCATCACAATGATTCCTGACCTTTTTCATCACAGTGGTCCATGCCCTCGTCATCAACAGTCTCTGTGACATATTTAACCACAATGCTCCAATAACTTTTCATCACAATGCTCTTTGACCCTTGTCATCACAATGTTCTATGCCTTTCTCAGCACAATGCTCCATGACCCTTGTCATCACAATGCTCCATGCGCTTGTCAGATCAATGCTCCATGACCCATGTCATCACAATTCACCCTGCACTTGTCATCACAGTGCTCCACAATCTTGTCACCACGATGCTCCATAAAACTTGTCATCACAATTCTCCATGCACTTCTCATCAAAATGCTTTCTCACCAATGATATCACAATGTTACAGCACTATTCATCACAATACTCCCTCACCCCTGTCATCACAATGTTCCATGACTTTTGTCTTTGCAATGCTACATGCACATATCATCACAAAGTTCGGTGACCCCTGACATCACAATGTTCCATAACCCCTGTCATCATAATGCTCCATAACACTTTTTCTCAAAATGCTCAATGACCCCTGACATCACAATGTTCCATAACCCATGTCATCATAATTTTCCATGATCCTTTTCATCAAAATGCTCCATGAACCCTGACATCACAATGTTCCATAACCCATGTCATCATAATTTTCCATGATCCTTTTCATCAAAATGCTCCATGAACCCTGACATCACAATGTTCCATAACCCCTGTCATTAAAATATTCCATGACACTTTTCATCAAATTGCTCTATGACCCTGTCATCACAATGCTCCCTGCCCTTCTCATCACAATGTACCACGCCCTTGTCATCAAAATGCTCCATGACCTTTGTCATCACAAAGCTCCATGACAATTGGCATCTCAATGCTCCATGCCATTGTCATCACAATGCCCCATGAACCCTCTAATCACAATGCTCCATGCCCCTTTGCATCTCAATGCTCCATGAACCCTGTCATCAAAATGCACCATGCCCATCATCATAATGCTTCAGGCTATTGTCATCACAATGAAATCAAAATATTCGATGATCTATCTCATCCCAATGCTCCAAATCCTTGTGATCACAATGTTCCATAACACTTATCATCACAACGCCCCATGAAGCTCATCATCACAGTTAACCATGGTCTTCTCATCACAGTGCTCCATGACCTTTGTCATCACAATGTTCTATACACATGTCATCACAATGCTCCCTGACACTTCTCATCAGTATGCTACTGGAACCCTGTCATGACTAGGCTCCATACCATTTTCATAACAATGATCCATGCCAATTTCATCACAATGCTCCAAGACACCAGTAATCACAATGCTCCATGCCCTTGTCATCACAATGCTCCAAGACCGCTGTAATCACAATACTCCAAGCCCCTTTTCATCAGAATGCTCCATGAGACTTCTTATTACGAGGCTCCATGGTCTCCTCATCACAGTGCTCCAGGAACCTTTCATCACAGTGCTCCATTCCCTTGTCATCACAATGCTCCATGACCCCTGTCCTCACAATACTTCCTGAACATTTTCACGCCAATTCTCCAGGAACTTCTCATCACAATGCTTCATGATCCCTATCATCACAATGCTCCATGACCACTGTCATCACAACGCTCCATGACCCCTGACAACACAGTGATCCGGGACTCTAGTCATCACAATGCTCCATTCCCTAGTCATCACAATGCTCCTTTAATATTTTCAGCCCAATACTCCATGACACTTGTCATCACAATGATCCATGACCTTGCCATGCCAATGCTCCATGACCCCTGTAACCACAGTGATCCGTGATGCTTCTCATCAAAGTGCTCTATGACCCTTATCATCACAATGCTCCATGCCTGTGTCAGCAAAATGCTACATGACCTTGCCATCAAAATGCTCCATTTGCTTGTCATCACAATACTCCCTTAGCATTGTCATCACAATCATCCATGAACCTTGGGATCACATTGCTTCATGCCCTTGTCATCACAATGCTGCATGCTCCTTGAAAACAAAATGATCCATGACTTCTATCATCACAATGCTCCAAACCCTTGTGATCACAATGTTCCATAACACTTGTCATCACAACGCTCCATGATGCCTGTCATCACAATACTCTATGCCCTTTTCGTCAAAATGCTCCATGATCTTTTTCATCACAATTCTCAATACACATGTCATCACAATGTTCCCTGACACTTGTCATCAGAATGCTCCTTGAAACCTGTCATGAAATGGCTTCATGCCTTTTTAATCACAATGCTCCATGCCCTTTTCATCACAATGCTCCAAGCCACTGTCGTCACAATACTCCACAAGCTTGTCATCAGAATGCTCCATGACACTTGTCATCACATTTCTCCATGGCCACTGTCATCACAATGCTCCATAACCCTTGTCATTACTGTGCTCCATGACGTGCGTCATCACAATTATCCATGGCCTTCTCATCAAAATGCTCGACGCCATTGTCATCTAAATGCTCCATGACCCATGTAATCACAATGCTCCATGCCCTTGTCATCACAAAGCTCCATTTCTTTGTCAGAACAATGCTCAATGAACATAGTCATCACAATGTGCCACGCGCATTTCATCACAACGGTCCACAACCTTGTCATTGCTATGCTTCATAAAACTTGTAATCACAATGGTCCATGCACTTCTCATCAAAATGCTCTCTCACCAGAGATATCACAGTGTTCCATCACTAGTCATCACAATACTCCCTCATCCCTGTAATCACAATGTTCCAGGACACTGTCATCACAATGCTACATCCCCTTATCATCACAATGTTCCATGACCCCTGACATCACAATGTTCCATAACCCCTGTCATCAAAATGCTCCATGACACTTTTCATCCCAAAGCTCCAAGACCCCTGACAACACAATGTTCTATAACCACTGCCATCAAAATGTTCCTTTACACTTTTTATCAAATTGCAGCATGACCTGGTCATCAAAATGCTCCCTGCATTTCTCAGCACAATGCACCATGCCCTTGTCATCAAAATGCTCCATGACTTGTCATCACAAATCTCCATGACCCTTGGCATCACAATGCTCCATGTCATTGTCATCACAATGCTCCATGAACCCTCTCATCACATTGCTCCATGCCCTTGTCATCACAAAGCTCCATGACAGTTGTCATCACAATGCTCGATGCCCTTCTCATCACAATGCTCCATGCCCTTGTCATTACAATCCTGCATGACCCATGTATCACAGTGTTCCGTGCCCTTGTCATCACAATGCTCCATGCCCACTCTCATCACAATAATCCATGAAACATTTCATACCAATGTTCCATGCCCTTCTCATCAAAATGTTCCATTACACTTGTCATAAAAATGCACCATGACCCTTGCCATCAAAATGTTCCACGGCCTAGTCATCACAAGGTTCCATGACACTTGTCATCACAATGCTCCAGACCCTTGAAAGCACAATGCTCCATGCCCTTGTCATCACAAAGCTCCATGACGCATGTCATCAGAAAGTTCCATGGCCTTCTCATCACAGTGCTCCATGCCCTTGTCATCACAATGCTCCAAGACCCTTGTAATCACAATGTTCCATGCCCCTTTTCATCTCAATGCTCCATGAACCCTGGCATCACAATGCACCCTGCCCATCATCATAATGCTACAGGCTATTGTCATCACAATGAAATCAATATTCTCCATGACCTCTGTCATCAAAATGTTCCAAAACCTTGTGATCACAAGGTTCCATAACACTTATCATCACAACACCCCATGACGCTCATCATCACAATTATCCATGGTCTTCTCATCACAATGCTCCATGATCTTTGTCATCACAGTGCTCAATACAATTGTCAACACAATGCTTCCTGACACTTGTCGTCAGAATGCTCCATGAACCCTGTCATGACAAGGCTCCATGCCTTTTTCATAACAATGATCCATGCACTTTTCATCACAATGCTCCAAGATCCCTGTAATCACAAATGCTCCATGCCCTTGTCATCACAAAACTACATGACGCATGTCATCAGAATGCTCCATGGCCTTCTCATCACAATGCTCCATGCACTAGTCATCACAATGCTCCAAGACACCTGTAATCACAATGCTCCATGCTCCTTTTCATCAGAATGCTCAATGAGACTTCTCATCAGAAGTCTCCATGGTCTTCTCATCACAATGCCCCAGGACATTGTCATCACCATGCTCCATTCCGTTGTCATCACAATGCTCCATGACACATGTCATCACAATTCTCCATGCCCTTGTCATCAAAAAGCTCCATGACACATGTCATCAGAATGCTTCATGGCCTTCTCATCACAATGCTCCATGCTCTTGTCATCAAAATGCTCCAAGACCCCTGTAATCACAATGCTCCATGCCCCTTTTCATCAGAATGCTCCATGAGACTTATCATCACAAGTCTCCATGGTCTACTCATCACAATGCTCTAGGACCTTGTCATAACCATGCTCCATTCCCTTGTCATCACAATGCTCCATGACCCCTGTCTTCACAATAATCCATGAACATTTTCAGCCCAATGCTCCACGACCTACTCATCACAATACTCCCTGGCCAATATCATCACAATTCTCCATGACCACTATCATCACAACACTCCATGACACCTGACAACACAATGATCCGAGACTCTTGTCATCACAATGTTCCATTCCCTAGTCATCAAAATGCTCCATGACCCCTGTCATCACAACACTCCATGAACATTTTCAGCCCAGTGCTCCATGACCCTTGTCATCACAATGATCCATGCCCTTGTCTTTCCAATGCTCCATGACCCCTGTATTCACAATGCTCCGAGACGCTTGTCATCACACTGCTCCATGACACATGTCATCACAATGCTCTATGCCTTTCTCAGCACAATGTTCCATGCCCTTTTCATCACAATGCTCCATGACCCCTGTCATCACAATGCTCCATGACTCCAGTCATCACAATTCTTCATAATATTTGTCATCACGATGGGCGATACCCACATCATCACAAGGCTCTGTTACCTTTGTAACCACAATGCTCCATGAACTTTTCATCACAATGCTCCGTGACCCTTGCCATCACAATGCTCCATGCCTTACTCAAAAAAATGCTCCATGACCCTTGTCATCACAATGTGCCACGTAATTTTCAATCGAATGGTCCACAAATTTGTCATCGCAATGCTCCATTAACCTTGTAATCACAATGCTCCATGCCCTTCTTATCACAATGCTCCATTACCCCTGTCATAACAATGCTCCATGACACTTGCCATCACAATTTTCTATGCCCTTGTCATCACAAAGCTCCATGACACGTCATCAGAATGTTCCATGTACTTCTCATCAAAATGCTCAATGCCCTTGTCATCACAATGCTCCAAGACCCCTGTAATCACAATGCTCCATGCCCCTCTTCATCTCAATGCTCCATGAACCCTGTCATCACAATGCATCATGCCAATCATCATAATGCTTCCGGCTATTGTCAGCACAATGAACTCAAAATTCTACATGACCTCTGTCATCACAATGCTCCATGACCCCTGTCATCACAATACTCCATGAACATTTTCAGCCCAATGCTCCATGAACTTTGTCATCACAATGATCTTTGCCCTTGTCATCCCAATGCTACATGACGCCTGTATTCACAATGCTCCGTGACGCTTGTTATCACAGTGCGCCATGACACTTGTCATCACAATGCTCCATGCACTTCTCATCACAATGCTCTCTCACCACAGATATCACAATGTTACATCCCTATTCGTCACAATACACCCTCACCCCTGTTATCACAGTTTTCCATGACTCCTGTCATCACAATGCTACATGCACTTATCATCACAATGTTCGATGACCCCTGACATCACAATGCTCCATAACCCCTGTCATCAAAATGCTCCATGACCCTTTTCATCATAATGCTCCATGACCTCTGACATCACAATGTTCCATAACCCCTTTCATCAAAATTTTCCATGACCCTTTTCATCAAATTGCTCCATGACCCTGTCATCACAATGCTCCCAGCACTTCTCATCAAAATGCACAACACCCTTGTCATCAAAATCCTCCATGAACTTGGTCATCACAATGATCCATGACCCTTTGCATCACAATGCTCCATGTCATTGTCATCACAATCCTCCATGAACACTCTCATCACATTGCTCCATGTCCTTGTCATCACATAGCTCCATGACACATGTCATCAGAATGTTCCATGGCTTTCTCATCACAATGCTCCATGCCCTTGCCGTCACAATGCTCCATTACCCCTGTCATAACAATGCTCCTTGATCCCTGCCATCACGATGTTCCGTGGCCTAGTCATCAGAGTGCTCCTTGATACCTGTCATCACAATGCTCCATGCCTTTGTCAGCAAAATGCTACATGACATTGTCATTATAATGCTCTATGTGCTTGTCATCACAATACTCCATTACCGTTGTCATCACAATCATCCATGAACCTTGGGATCACATTGCTTCATGCCCTTGTCATCACAATGCTCCATGCTCCTTGAAATCAAAATGATCCATGACCTCTGTCATCACAATGTTCCAAACCCTTGTGATCACAATGTTCCATAACACTTGTCATCACAACGCTCCATGATGCCTGTCCTCACAATACTCCATGCCCTTTTCATCACAATGCTCCATGACCTTTGTCATCACAATTCTCAATACACTTGTCATCACAATGCTCCCTGACACTTGTCATCAGAATGCTCCTTGAACACTGTCTCGAAAAGGCTCCATGCCTTTTTCATCAGTATGCCCCATGCCGTTTTCATCACAATGCACCATGCCATTGCCATCAAAATACTCCACAAGCTTGTCATCAGAATGCTCCATGACCCTTGTCATCACAATTCTCCATGCACTTGTCAGCACAATGCTCCCTGACCCTTGCCATCACAATGCTCCATGCTATTGTCATCACAATGGGCCATTACATATGTCATCACAATGCTCCCTGACACCTGTCTTCCCAATACTGCATGACCTGGTCATCACAATGCTCCATGCCGTTGTCATCACTATGCGCCATTCCAACTGTCATCACAATAATCCATGAAACTTATTAGACCAATATTCCATGCCCTTGTCATCACAATACTCCATGCCCTTGTTATCACAATGCTCCATGACCCTTGTCATCACAATGCTCCGTGACTCCAGTTATCACAATGCTTCATGACCTTTGTCATCACAATGGTCCATGACCTCGTCATCAACAGTCTCTGTGACCTTTTTAACCACAATGCTCCATGAACTTTTCATCACAATGCTCTTTGACCTTTGTCATCACAATGCTCTATGCCTTTCTCAGCACAATGCTCCATGACCCTTGTCATCACAATGCTCCATGCGCTTGTCAGCACAATGCTCCATGACACATGTCATCCCAATGCACCATGTGCTTGTCATCACAGTGCTCCAAAATCTTGACATCACAATGCTCCATGAACCTTTTCATCACAATACTCCATGGACATCTCACCAAAATGCTCTCTCACCACTGATGTCACAATGTTACATCAATATTCGTCACAATATTCCCTCACCCCTGTCATCAAAATGTGCCATGACTCCTGTCATCACAATGCTACATGCACTTATCATCACAATGTTCGATGACCCCTGGCATCACAATGTTCCATAACCACTGTCATCAAAATGTTCCTTGACACTTTTCATCAAATTGCTCCATGACCCTGTCATCACAATGCTCCCTACCCTTCTCATCACAATGCACAACGCCCTTGTCATCAAAATGCTCCATGACCTTTGTCATCACAAAAATCCATAACCCTTGTCATCACAATGCTCCATGTCATTGTCATCACAATGCTCCATTAAGGTTCTCATCACATTGCTTCATGTCCATGTCATCACAAACCTCCATGACACATATCATCAGAATGCTCCATGGCCTTCTCATCACAATGCTCCTTGCCCTGCCATCACAATGCTCCATTATCCCTGTCATACCCATGATCCATGACACCTGCCATCACGATGTTCCATGGCCTTGTCATCACAAGGCTCCATGACCCTTCTCATCACAATGCTCCAAGAACCCTGTAACCACAATGATCTATGCCCATTTTCATCTCAATGTTTCATGAACCCTGTCATCACAATGCACCATGACCATCATCATAATGCTTCATGCTATTGTCATCACAATGAAATCAAAATGCTCCATAATCTCTGTCATAACAATGCTCCAAACGCTTGTGATCCCAATATTCCAAAACACTTGTCATCACAATGCACCATGACGCTCGTCATCACAATTATCCATGGTCTTCTCATCACAATGCTCCATGACCTTTGTCATCACGATGCTCAATACACTTGTCATCAAAATGCTCCCTGACACTTGTTGTCTGTATGCTCCTTGAACCCTGTCATGACAAGGCTCCATGATTTTTCATCACAATGCTACAAGACCCATGTAATCACAATGCTCAATGCCCGTGTCATCACAAAGCTAAAGGACGCATGTCTTCAGAATGCTCTTGGTTTTCTCCTCACAATGCTCCATGCACATGTCATCACAATGTTCCAAGACGCCTGTAATCACAATGGTCCATGTCCATTTTCATCAGTATGCTCCATGAGATTTGTCATCACAATGCTCCAGGACATTGTCATCACAATGCTTCACGACCTTGTCCTGAAAACTCTCAATGGCCCTTGTCATCATAATGCTCCAAGCCCTAGTCATCACAGTGCTCCATTATATTTGTCAACACAATCCTCCATTACATTTGGCATCACGAGGCTCCCTGCTATTGTCATCGCAATGGACCATGACATATGTCATCACAATGCTCCCTGACAACTGTCTTCACAATACTCCATGACCTTCTCATCACAATGATCCATGCCCTTGTCATCACAATGCACCATGTCCACTGTCCTCACAATAATCTATGAAAGTTGTCAGATGAATGCTCCATGCCCCTGTCATCAAAATGCTCCATGCCCTTGTCATCACAATGCACCATGACCCCTGTCATCACAATGCTCCGTGACTCCAGTCATCACAATGCTTCATAACATTTGTCATCACAATGCTCCATGCCCGCGTTATCAGAAGGCTCTGTGTCGTTTGTAACCACAATGCTCCATGAACATTTCATCACAATACACCGTGACCCTTGTCATCACAATGCTCCATGCCTTTGTCAAAAAAATGTTCCATGACACTTTTCATCACAATTTGCCACGCACATTTCATCACAATGGTCCACAATTTTCTCATTGCAGTGCTCCATAAAATTTGTAATCACAATGCTCCATGCCCTTCTCATCACAATGCTCCATTACCCTGTCATAACAGTGCTCCATGACGCCATCCATCACGATGTTCCATGGCCTTGTAATCACAAGGCTCCATGACACTTGTCATCACAATGCAACAAGACCACTGTAATCACAATGCTCCATGCCCTTGTCATCACAAAGCACCATGACACATGTCATCAGAATATTCCATGGCCTTCTCATTAAATGCTCCATGCCATTGTCATCTCAGTGCTCCAGGACCCCTGTAATCACAATGCTCCATGCCCCTTTTCATCTCCATGCTCCATGAGCCCTGTCATCACAATGCATCATGCCCATCATCATATTGCTTCCGGCTATTGTCAGCACAATGAAATCAAAATTCTCCTTGACCTCTGTCATCACAATGCTCCATGACCCCTGTCATCACAATACTCCATGAACATTTTCAGCCCACTGCTCCATGACACTTGTCATCAAAATGTTCCATGCCCTTGTCATCCCAATGCTCCATGTCCCCTGTATTCACAATGCTCCGTGACGCTTGTCATCACAGTGCTCCATGACACCTGTAATCACAATGCTCCATGACTTTGTCAGCAAAATGCTTCATGACCTTGTCATTACAATTCTCTATGTGCTTGTCATCAAAATACTCCATTTCCATTGTCATCAAAATCCTCCATGAACCTTGGGATCACATTGCTTCATGCCCTTGTCATCACAATGCTCCATGCTCCTTGAAATCAAAATGATCCATGACCTCTGTCATCACAATGCTCCAAACCATTGTGATCCCAAAGTTCCATAACACTTGTCATCACAATGCTCCATGATGACTGTCATCACAAAATTCCATGCCCTTTTCATCACAATGCTCCATGACCTTTGTCTTCACAATGCTCAGTACACTTGTCAGCAAAATGTTCCATGCCCTTGTCATCCCAATGCTCCATGACCCCTGTATTCACAATGCTCCATGACGCTTGTCATCACAGGGCTCCATGACACCTGTCATCACAATGCTCCATGCCTTTGTCAGCAAAATACTACCTGACCTTGTCATTGCAATGCTCTATGCGCTTGTCATCACAATACTCCATTCCCATTGTCATCACAGTCCTCCATGAACCTTGGGATCACATTGCTTCATGCCCTTGTCATCACAATGCTCCATGCTCCTTGAAATCTAAATGATCCATGACCACTGTCATCACAATGCTGAAACCCTTGTGATCACAATGTTCCATAGCACTTGTCATCACAACGCTCTAAGGTGCCTGTCATCACATTACTCCATGCCTTTTTCATCACAATGCTCCATGGCCCTTGTCATCACAATTCTCAATACACTTGTCATCACAATGCTCCCTGACACTTGTCATCAGAATGCTCCTTGAACCCTTTCATAAAAATGCTCCTTGCCTTTTTCATCACAATGTCCATGCCGTTTTCATCACAATGATCCATGCCATTGTCATCAAAATAATCCACAAGCTTGTCATCAGAATGCTCCATGACGCTTGTCATCACAATTCTCCATGCACTTGTCAGCACAATGCTCCCTGACCCTTGTCATCACAATGCTCCAAGCCATTGTCATCACAATGCTCCATTTCCATTGTCATCAGAATCCTCCATGACACTTGGCATCACAATGCTCCATGCCATTGTCATCACAATGGGCCATTACATATGTCATCACAATGCTCCCTGACACCTGTCTTCACAATACTGCATGACCTGGTCATCACAATGCTCCATGCCCTTGTCATCACAATGCGCCATTCCAACTGTCATCGCAATAATCCATGAAACTTATTAGACCAATGTTCCCTGCCCATGTCATCACAATGCTCCATGCCCTTGTTATCACAATGCTCCATGACCTCTGTCATCACAATGCTCCATGAATCGATTCATCTCAATGCTTCATGACCTTTGTCATCACAATGGTCCATGCCCTCATCATCCACAGTCTCTGTGACATATTTAACCACATTGCTCCATGAAATTTTCATCACAATGCTCTTTGACCCTTGTCATCACAATGCTCTATGCCTTCCTCAGCACAATGGTCCATTACCCTTTTCATCACAGTGCTCCATGCGCTTGTCAGCACAATGCACCATGACCCATGTCATCACAAAGCACCCTGCGCTTGTCATCACAGTGCTCCACAATCTTGTCACCACAATGCTCCATAAAACTTGTCATCACAATTTTCCATGCACTTCTCATCAAAATGCTCTCTCACCACAGATATCACAATGTTACATCACTATTCATCACAATACTCCCTCACCACTGTCATCACAATGCTCCATGACTCCTGTCTTTGCAATGCTACATGCACTTATCATCACAAAGTTCGATGACCCCTGACATCACAATGTTCCATAACCCCTGTCATCAAAATATTCCATTACAATTTTCATCAAATTGCTCTATGACCCTGTCATCACAATGCTCCCCGCCCTTCTCATCACATTGCACCACCCCTTGTCATCAAATTGCTCCATGACCTTTGTCATCACAAGCATCCATGACACTTGGCATCTCAATGCTCCATGCCATTGTCATCACAATGCTCCATGAACCCTCTAATCACAATGCTCCATGCCCCTTTGCATCTCAATGCTCCATGAACCCTGTCATCAAAATGCACCATGCCCATCATCATAATGCTTCAGGCTCTTGTCATCACAATGAAATCAAAATATTCGATGATCTATCTCATCACAGTGCTCCAAATCCTTGTGATCACAATGTTCTATAACACTTATCATCACAACGCCCCATGACGCTCATCATCACAATTATCCATGCTCTTCTCATCACAGTGCTCCATGACCTTTGTCATCACAATGCTCTATAAACTTGTCAGCACAATGCTCCCTGACACTTGTCATCAGTATGCTCCTGGAACCCTGTCATGACAAGGCTCCATACCATTTTCATAACAATGACCCATGCCAATTTCATCACAATGCTCCAAGACACCAGTAATCACAGTGCTCCATGCCCTTGTCATCACAATGCTCCAAGACCCCTGTAATCACAATACTCCATGCCCCTTTTCATCAGAATGCTCCATGAGACTTGTTATTACAAGGCTCCATGGTCTTCTCATCACAATGCTCCAGGAACTTATCACAGTGCTCCATTCCCTTGTCATCACAATGCTCCATGACCCCAGTCCTCACAATACTTCCTGAATATTTTCAGTCCAATTATCCAGGAACTTCTCATCACAATGCTTCATGATCCCTATCATCACAATGCTCCATGACCACTGTCATCACAACGCTCCATGACCCCTGACAACACAGTGATCCGGGACTCTAGTCATCACAATGCTCCATTCCCTAGTCATCACAATGCTCCATGAACATTTTCAGCCCAATGCTCCATGACACTTGTCATCACAATGATCCATGGCCTTGCCATCCCTATGCTCCATGACCCATGTAATCACAATGATCCGTGATGCTTCTCATCACAGTGCTCCATGACCCTTATCATCACAATGCTCCATGCCTGTGTCAGCAAAATGCTACATGACCTTGTCATCACAATGCTCCATTTGCTTGTCATCACATTACTCCATTACCATTGTCATCACAATCCTCCATGAACCTTGGGATCACATTGCTTCATGCCCTTGTCATCACAATGCTCCATGCTCCTTGAAAACAAAATTATCCATGAATTCTATCATCACAATGCTCCAAACCCTTGTGATCACAATGTTCCATAACACTTGTCATCACAACGCTCAATGATGCCTGTCATCACAATACTCCATGCCCTTTTCGTCAAAATGCTCCATGATCTTTTTCATCACCATTCTCAATACACTTGTCATCACAATGTTCCCTGACACTTGTCGTCAGAATATTCCTTGAAACCTGTCATGTAATGGCTTCATGCCTTCTTTAACACAATGCTCCATACCCTTTTCATCACAATGCTCCATGCCATTGTCGTCACAATACTCCACAAGCTTGTCATCAGAATGCTCCATGACACTTGTCATCACAATGCTCCATACCCCTTGTCATTACTGTGCTCCATGACGCTCGTCATCACAATTATCCATGGTCTTCTCATCACAATTCTCCACGCCCTTGTCATCAAAATGCTCCATGACCCTTGTCATCACAATGCTCCATGGCCACTCTCATCACAATGCTCCATTCCCCTTGTCATTACAGTGCTCCATGACGCTCGTCATCACAATTATCCATGGTCTTCTCATCCCAAAGCTCCACGGTCTTGCCATCACAATGTTCCATGCCCTGGTCATCACAATGCTCCATGTCCACTGTCATCACAATTCTCCTCGTTCTTGGCATCACTATGCTCCATGACACTTCTCATCACCGTGTTACATGATTTGTCATCACAATTCTGTATGCACTTTTCATCACAATGCTCCATGACCCCTGTCATAGGAAGCTCCATGTGCTTCTCATCACAATGCTTCATGAACTTGTCATCAAAATTCTCAATGGCCCTTGTCATCACAATGCTCCATGCCCTTGTCATCACAATGCTCCATGTCCATTGTCATCACAATGCTCCAAGCCCTTGTCATCAAAATGTTCCATTACATTTGTCATCACAATCCTCCATGACACTTGGCATCACAATATGCCATTCCATTGTCATCGCAATGGACCATGACATATGTCATCACAATGCTCCCTGAGACCTGTCTTCAAAATACTCCATGACCTTCTCATCACAATGCTCCATGCCTTTGTCATCACATTGCACCATGCCCACTCTCATCACAATAATCCACGAAACATGTCAGGCCAATGCTCCATGCCCCTGTCATCACAATGATCATTGCCTTTTCATCACAAAGCTCTATGACCCCTGCCATCACAATGCTCCGTGACTCCAGTCATCACAATGCTTCATGACCTTTGTCATCACAATGGTCCATGCCCTCGTCATCACTAGGCTCTGTGACCTTTGTCACCAAAATGCTCCATGAAATTTTCATCACAATGCTCGGTGACCCTTGTCATCACATTGCTCCATGACCCATGTCATCACAATGCGCCATGTGCTTGTCATCACAGTGCTCCACAAGCTTGTCATCACAATGCTCCATAAAACTTGTCCTCACAATGCTCCATGCACTTCTTATCAAAATGCTCTCTCACGAATGATATCAAAATGTTCCCTCACTAGTCATCACAATACACCCACTCCCCTCTAATCACAATGGTCCACAACACTGTCATGAAAATGTTCCATGACTCCTGACATCACAATGTTCCATAACCCCTGTCATCAAAATGTTCCATGACACTTTTCATCAAATTGCTCCATGACCCTGTCATCACAATGCTCCCTGCCCATCACAAGAGAATGCACCACACCCTTGTCATCAAAATGCTCCATGACCTTTGTCATCAAAAAACTCCATGACCCTTGGCATCACAATGCTCCATGCCATTGTCATCACAAGGCTCCAAAAACCTCTCATCACATTGTTCAAAGCCCTTGTCATCACACGATCCATGATGCATTTCATCACAATGCTCGATGCCATTCTTCTCACAATGCTCCATGCGATTGTCATTACAATCCTCCATGAACCATGTATCACAGTGTTCCGTGCCCTTGTTATCACAATGCTCCTTGCCCCCTCTCATCACAATAATCCATGAAACATTTCAGACCAATGTTCCATGCCCTTTTCATCACAAAGATCCAAGACTCCTGTAATCATAATGCTCCATGCCCCTTTTCATCTCAATGCTCCATGAACACTGTCATCACAATGCACCAAATGCGCATCATCATAATGCTTCATGCTATTGTCATCACAATGAAATCAAAATGCTCTATGACCTCTGTCATCACAATGCTCCAAATCCTTGTGATCACAATATTCCATAACACCTATCATCAGAGCTCCACATAACGCTCGTCATCACAAGTATCCATGGTCTTCTAATCACAATGCTCCATGACATTTGTCATCACAGTGCTCAATAACCTTGTCATCACAATGGTCCCTGACACTTGTCATCAGTATGCTCCTTGAACCCTGTCATGACAAGGCTCCATGCCTTTTTCATCACAATGTTACATGCCCTTTTCCTCACAGTGCTCCAAGGCCCCTGTAATCACAATGATCCATGCCCTTGTCTTCACAAAGCTCCATGATGCATGTCATCAGAACGCTCCACGACATTCTCATCCCATTGTTCACTGCCCTTGTCATCACTATGCTCCAAGAGCCCTGTAATCACAATGTTCCATGCCCTTGTCATCACAAAGCTCCATGATGCATGTCATCAGAACGCTCCATGACATTCGCATCCCAATGTTCCATGCCCTTGTCATCACAATGCTCCAAGACCCCTGTAATCACAATGCTCCATGACCCTTTTCATCAGAATGCTCCATGAGACTTGTCATCACATGGCTCCATGGTCTTCTCATCACAGTGCTCCAGTACCTTGTCATCACAATGCTCCTTAACCCCTGTCATCACAATACTCCATGAACATTTTCAGCCCAATGCTCCATGACGTTCTCATCACAATGCTCCATGACCTCTGTCATAACAATGCTCCATGACCACTGTCATGACAATGCTCCATGAACCCTGACAACACAATAATCTGGGAAACTTGTCATCAAAATGCTCCATGCCCTTGTCATTCCAATGCTCCATGAACCCTGTAATTACAATGCTCCATGACGCTTGTCATCACAGTGCTCCATGAACCTTGTCATCACAATGCCTTTGACAGCAAAATGATACATAATCTTGTCCTCACAATGCTCCATGCGCTTGTCATCAAAATCCTCCATGACCCTTGGGATAATATTGCTTTATGTCCTTGTCACATCTATCTTGCCTTTCTGGTTTTTACAGATTTTTGGATGCCCTTTTTGAACGGTGGTAAGTGACAATTCTTTGTAGTGTGGATTTGCATTGCGCACTTGCTTGATTGGCCAAAAAGGGCCTATGCCTTTTCTCCTGAATATATTCAGGAGAAAATTCATATGCTGTTTTTGGCCAAGTGCATCATTCTCTAAGTTGTGATGCTTTTCCTGTGCTTTAAAGGTGATTCCAATTTACCTCTTGAAATATGTTTTGTGCAATTCTGCCTCATTTTCAAGTCCACTTTGTTGCCTTCCCTCAACAGATTTTTGGAAGAGAGTAGTCCTTTATAACTCTGCAGGTTTTTGATTTGCTTTGCCCCTGAGCTCCAATTTTCAAATCCCATTTTTGGGAGCTGACCGCAAATCCACAATTTTGCTTCAGGAACGATACTGGTTCCAGGGGTGGCTATACTGGTTCCCTGTGGGTGGCTGAGGCTTTGGTTAATTCTTCTTCCTGACGGGATTTAGAGTGACATGTGTCCGTCCAAAGGCCTACATCTACTCTCTGATTTGTTCTCCCTCTTCCCTTTCATCCTCTGCACAATTAGCAAACTGTGCGAACCAGGAGGTTATAGGGGATGACTCTCCTAAGTTGGGAGATTGATAGTAAAGTAGTTGGAATGCCAAACTGTAGCACAAGGAGAGGAAAAAGTAGGAGACTTTCAGAAACCTTTCGCCATCACAGGGTGTCCATTCTCTAGGTTTCCCATACATGTTATAACTGTAGTGATATTCCCTTCTACCTGGAACTTTGGGACCCATGGAATGGTGGCATGCATTACTACTTTAAAGGGTCTGCATTTTCTCTCCCAATCTCACCAGTCCTCTCAGTCCCAAGTGTCGAGCCTTATGTCTCATCCAGCTGTCTTTGCAGATAGGGTCATTCTAGGTTTCATCAGAACCCCTGAAGGAATTGTGTAAGAATTTCGCTGTTTTTTGTTTTGTTTTTGAAATTCATTTTTATAATGGGGTTGAGCTGATTTTCCCTGACGTGTTTATGCCGGTCTAGACACACTTGATTCCCTTACAGAGGCATATCAGTACATAGGTTTTAAGATTCTTACTAATCAGATATATTCCTCTGTGGGGAATAGGGGTTTTGAGTCCCGTTCACTGAGGAAGGTGTAGGTCTTGTCTATTCTGTATTTGGTTTATGGAATGGTACCTGTGCTAATATCAAACTCTGGTTTTATGCATCACCCCACCTCTCCTTTCCCCTTAAGGAGGCATAAGAGTGTTTTCTAAATGTGAGACGCTGCTCTCTTTCCTAATTCAGTTCATGTGTTGTGATGTTGACATTCCCTCTGTAAGTGATATCTTATGATAAGATTCTTTTTCTGTGTGACTAATTTCCCTTAGAATCATCATACCTAAATCCTCTCATTATGCTGCTACTGGCCTTATGACATTGATTTCACGTCTGAGTGATATTCCGTTGTACAAAATTACCACAAGTTCTTTATGCATTTCTCTTTTTCCTGGGATACTTTAGGTGTACCGAAGTTGAGGTTCTTGTATGCAGAGCAGCCCTAAACTTTGGGGTGCCTGTGTCTTGTTGATATTTAGTCTTCCCAAGTTATATGTCCATGAGTTGAAGTCCCCTTTGCTCGGGGGCTTTGTATTTTAGATGTTTTAGGAAACAGCATACACTTCTTCAGAGTAGCTCTTGGATATTTATACCCCACCCATCAGCGTGACTAGTCTCCCTGTTTTCCATGGCCTCTCCTGCATTTTTGATTTGTACACATTTTTTGGATGGCCTTTCTGAGCAGTGGAAATTGAGACTTCTTTATTGTGCGGATTTGCATTTCCCTCTTGCTTGGTTGGCCAAAAACTCTGTATGTGTTTTTTTCCTGAAGATATTCACGAAACAAACGCATACACCCTTTTGCCCAACTGCATCATTTTAGAAATTCTGCTGCTTTTCATATGCTTTAAATGTGAGTACAATCTACCTTTTGAAAAATGTTTCCTGCAATTCTGCCTCTCATTCAGAACCTCTTCGTTGCCTTACCTGAATATATTTTTGGACGTTGGTTATCATTTATATCTTTGCAGGTCTTTGAATTGTCTGCTCCTGAGCTCCATTTTGCAACTCGCTTTTTTTGTGAGCTGGCCGCCAAACCATTGGATTGATTCCGGCCCTATTCTGGTTCTGGGGAGGCAGGCTGAGCCTTTGGTTAATTCTTCTTCCTAAAGGGATATTAGAGTGACATGTGCCTGTCAAAACTCCTACAGCTAATCTCTCACTGTTTCCTCCTCTTCCCATTTATCCTCTTCAAAAATTGCAAACTGTGTGAAACAGGAGGTTAAAGGTGCTGATTCTCCAAGTGGGGAGATTGTTAGTAATGGGGCTGGAATGGCGAACCCCAGCACCAGGAGATCAAAAATGAGGTGCATTTTAGACACCTCTCCTGAGCACACGGTGTACATTCATCTCGGTTTCCCAGGCATGTTTTCCCTGTCAGAAGATTCCCTTGAAAGTGCAGATTTGGGACCCATGGAATGGGTACCAGGCAGTATTACTTTAAAAGGTCTGCATTTCCTCACCCAGCCTCTCTACCATCTCTCAGCGTGCATAGCTTCCAGCCTTATATATCATCCTGCTGTGGGTCTACATGTGTTCAATCCATGTTACATCGTAACCCTTCAACAAAAGTTGTAAGAATTTTTGTGTGTCTCACTGTTTTTATAAATATTTTTAAATTTATTTTTATATTTGTTACACAGATTTTCAAAGCTCTGTTTTTTGCTGCTGTACATCCACTTGATTCATGTACTGTGTGAAAACAATAAATTCTTACTCAGATGCCTACGAGTCATATGTATTATTTTCCAGTGACTTGAGTGGACTGAGTGCAGTTCTTTGAGGTACCGTGTAGGCCTTGCCAGTTATTCAATTTGGTACTTGGAATGGTATCTTTGCTAATTTCAAACTCCTGGATAATACCTCACCATTCCCCACCTTTCCCATTTAGCAGCCTTATGTCTCTTTTCTACATATTTGACTATGTTTCTGTTTTGTAGTTTATTTCATGTGTAGCCATTCTTGATTCCACCTTTAAGTGACATCTTATGATATGTGTCTTTTTCTTTCTGACATGTGTCACTTAGAATGATCGTATGTAACTCCTCCAGAGTTGTTCCAACTGGCCTTATTTCATTGATTTCTGGATGAGTAATATTCCACTCTACATAAGTACCCCATCTCTTTTATCCATTTTATCCTTCCAGGGACATTTAGGTTATATCCAATTGGAGGCCCTTTTTAACAGAGAGGTGGTAAACGTTGGAGTGCCTGTTTTCTGTCATTTTTTTGTTTTTCCCAAGGTATACGCCCATGAGTGCAAGTGCCCTATGCTCTGTAGCTCAGTTTTCAGATGTTTTAGCAAACACAATACACTTCTCCAGAGTGGCCGTTGGCACATTACATTTCCACTATCAGCCTCACAGGGCTCCCTTTTCTCCTCACCCTGTCCTGCATTTCTGGTGTTTACACTTTATGTGGATGGCCCTTCTGACTCATGTGAAGTGATGCATTTTGTAGTATTGATTTCCAGTGCCCACCTGTTTGGTTGGATAAAAAGTGTGTATGGCCTTTACTTGAATATATTCAGAAAAAAATGCATACGCCCTTTTGGGCCAACTGCATCATTGGCGATGTTCAGCCCCTTTTCTTGTGCTTTAATGGGGAGTCCTTTCTACCTCTTCAAATCTGTTTCCTGCCACTCTCCCTTGCTTACAAGTCCTTTTCTGTGACTTACCTCAAGACATTTTTCGACAATAGATATTTTCAACTCTGCAGTTTCATGAATTTTATTGCCCCCGAGTTCCATTTTTCAACTTGTGTTTTTGGAAACTGGACACAAAACAGTGGGATTTCCTCTAGCCCTATTCTGTTTCCATGGGCAATTATAGCCTTTGTTGAATTTGGCTTCCAGATAGGAAATTAGAGTGCCATTTGCCTGTCTGAACAACTAAGACTTGTCTCTAAATTTTTCTCATCCTTCCGCTTCATCCTCTGGACAAATTCCAAACTGTGTGCAACAGGATGTTGACGGTGCTGATATCCCCAAGTAAGGAGATTGTCAGGAAAGATGCTGGAGGGTTGAACCCGTGCACCAGGCGATGAGGAGATAAGGTGCCTTTTCCAAACTCTTTCCGATCAAACGGTGTACCATCCTCTAGGTGTGACAGGCATGTTTTAGCTGTAGGAAGGGTCCCGTGCATGGAAGGAGAACACCAGGGATTTTTCCAAATCAGTGCCTCCCCGAACCCCAAACTGGGGAATTTTTAAGCTACGGCTACACGTATGTCCATTAAGGGCCTTGGGAGGTAGGCAGAGCCCAAACTTTAGATGATTGAAATCTTCAGGTTCAGAAGCGCTCACCATCGGCCTTGCTTAGGTTACATTTTATCTGTCATTGATAGATGATGTCAATAAAAATATCGATTCTTTTTCAGATTATTTCCCCTTATAGGTTATTGCAAAATATTCAGTGTAGTTCCCTGTGCTATACAGTAGTTCCTTGTTGATGATCTATTTTATACATAGCAGTGTGTATGTGTTAATCCCAAAGTGTTAATTTATCCATTTTCCTACCTTTCCCCTTTGGTAATAATAAATTATAAGATTTTATACTTCTCAGAAATGGGGGAGCTGAAAGAGAGGTATCCTTTTCAATGGAAAAGCATTCAAAACAAGATTGAAGCTCCAGCCAAGAGTATTCGATGTACAACCATGGAAATAAATCACTTCATTTCTCTAATGTTGACCTGACAAATAAGACAGATGTCTTCACTGAACTTGCTTATAGTAAAGTGATGGAATTATCAAATGTAAGTCTTAGAAAAATCTTATTTTACCCGAGCATTATACACTGCTCTATGTTAACTACAGTTTGGCTCACACATCTGTTCATTGAAGTTACAATGTTCTCAATTTCTGTTACTGATCCTCCAGAGTGTACCGCAACAGGAGTCCCCGAGCCCAGTGTCATTGGAGCCAACAGATCAAGACTGAGTTTGGTTCAGAAGCAAAGGAAACATTATTTTGAAAACCGAATGGAGAGGTGAGAGCATGCACTCCCCCACGGGCTGTGGGCTGGGCTACTGTGTAGGGATCCCGGCAGCGTCAGTGGGAGTTAGGGGATGGAGCTCCCAAAGGCTGGGTTGGCTGCAGCTCAGGCTCTATGCCGTGGAGTCTGCATGGGACTCCGCTAGCTGAGGTGTCGACCCAGCCATTCTGCACTAGGAAATCGGGTCTGAAGTGCTGGGTGTGGGACCTCTGCATGCGGAACCCTAGGAGCACGTGAAATTACACAAAGCACAAAGGAAAAACAGGTTAGACTTTATTTTATTGCCCAGATTCTCTTTTTATCTCCCAGGAATTTTTAATGAACGTTGCCAGAGACGAACACCTCTGCATTTTGTTCCGTTCCTCATTCTTGGGGTGTTGAGGGTGCAGACCCCTCTTTTGTAACTGCTTCATGCTGTGGTGGCAGCCCTGATACCTGGGGGGAGGGGCAAAACGTCTCCCCACCAGCCTCCAGGTGAGGTTGATTGTTCCAAAGCCTCCTGCCTCACTTCTCGTCCGCCTGAGCACCAGCATTGGAAGTGTTATAGATTCTAATGACCTTTAAGGGTCCAGGAAAGAGATGCGCAAAGATGCTGTGGTGGCAGGTTTCACCCCACCCCACATTTGTTCGCTGACCTTAGGCTGACGGTTTCTGCCAGTCTAGATGCTCTGACCAGTAGTCTGTGCTTTCTTTAATTAGGTCCCTGAATTAATGTACAAACAGCACCATGTGTCAGAGCCCTGCCCGCGCAACTCCCAGACAGTCCAGGGTCAGTGGTGATCCAGGACCATGACGTCCACTGAGTCAACGGCCTTTAGAAGTAGCCAGCAGTCCAGCCGGTCCTATTGGCCAACATCACCACGGTGTCTGTAGGGTTTTCTATGGTGAAAGCGTGATATACTTTTCCCCCGCCAAGCTTATTAGCTCCCCTCTGGGTGCAGTAAGTCCTGCAAGCAGTAGTCTGCTCTTTCGCGGCACAGTCTTGTTGTTTTCTGAGAGAAACTCCAGGTCAAGTGATGGTCACACAAGTCATCTTGGGGCCCGATGCCCCCATTTGTCTCTCTGGAGGTTGGAGTTGGAAGGCCTCCTCACTCGAGGTCAGTGTGTCCACAGAGCAACCCCTGCAACTTCAGGGCATGATGGGTGGTTAGGATCACGACGTGGGGTCCTTTTCCCTTAGGAGGGAGCTGGCCTTGCGGGGTGCTGATTTCTAGCTTTTTAGATACCCCAGTATCCTGGCCTGATGAGTCGGTGGGCAAAGCCCTTGGGGACCATAGTTTATCATACCTGAAGGGCATTCTTGTGTTGCTCCATTTCAAGTGGTCCCAGTTTTTGCACTAAGGCTCCAAGGGTGATTAACCTTTGACCGGGTATGTAAATGTCTAAGGGTTTAGCTAAATTAGTGAGTTCCTGGGCAAGGATCTGAATTGACTGCTCTTTCCATTCTTGAAAGGCTGCTTCTGGATTCTATTCAAAAGGATCATCATC